>NC_141194.1:84014602-84639602 GCF_055505025.1 Bos grunniens | reverse complement strand
CAGCGATTTCTGGTCTCCAAATGTGAATGAGGGCTTCCAAAACTGCAAACCAGGGGATGATGCCGCCCCCACCGTGATTGCTGAGGAACTGGGGGTGCAAGAAGCAAGGTGAACAAGTACACAGGATTGCCCCCGAAGGCTGAGCTGCATGTGAAGGGAGTGAATCCAGCGAGCCCAGAGGCTTGCATCCGCCCTTACACATGTATACCTGTGGTGGATTCATTTTGATATTTGGCAAAACTAATACAATTATGTAAAGTTTAAAAATAAAATAAAATTAAAAAAAAAAGAATGCTAAATTCCTTAACTTGATACCTGATCTTTGATGATCAGACTGCCTGCTCTCCTTGTCGCAAACTTGTATATAGCCTGACTTCCCCTCCTGCAAACTCCTCTGAGCAGTTTTGTCAGAGCTACTGAGATGCTGTCTCCCAGGCTTGGAGTCCTAAACATTCCCACCAAATAAAATAACTCTCTACTTTCAGGTTGTGACTGTATTTTTTAGTCGACAGTTTTACTGCCAGGAAAATAATGGCCAGATATGATTGCGAGTTCAGCCCATCACCATCACTCACCTGTGTTTGGATCCCATCCTGGGAGCTTGGCTACACCTGATGGAGGGGAAGGACTACCAGTTCTGGAACTCGGCTTGGAGGAAGTCTTGGTGGGGGATAGGCAGGACAATTATTCAGAATGGTTGGGAATAAATAGAACGCAAGGGGGCGCTGTGGACTAGAACTTAAAAGGGAAGCCAAGGGTATTGTCACAAGAGTGGCACAGGATAGTGAATGAGCCCTCAGGATGTGGAGCCAGGCTTCTTGGGTCTGAATTCTGACTCTGTCTCTTCCTAGCTGTTGAACCTCAGGTGATTTATTTTACCTCTCTGTGCCTCAGTTTCCTCATCTCTAAAATGGAAATTAAAACATTACTTCTGTCAGACAGTTGTGGTAAAGATAAAACGATTTATTATATGTGAAGGGCTAAGAAAGGTGCCTGGCACACAGTCATTGCGAAAAATATTTGTTAAAATATTTAAAAATTTTAGGGACTTCTCCGGTGGCCCAGTAGATAAGAATCTGCCTGCCAATGCAGGAGACGTGGGTTCGGTCCCTGGTCTGGGAGGATTCTACTTGCACAGAGCAGATAAGCCTGTGCACCACAACTCCTGAGCCCACACACCTAGAGCCTATGATCTGCAACAAGGGAGGAAACTATAATGAAAAGCACGTGCACCGCAGTAAAGAGTGGCCCCTGCTTGCTGCAACTAGAGAAAGCCCACATGTAGCAAAGAAAACCCAGCACTACCAACATTTGAATTATAGGGGTCCCAGAAGAAGAGAAAAAGAAAGGGTATGAGAAAATTTTTGAAGAGATTATAGCGATCTTTCTCATCCTTCAGACTTTGAACATATGATTCATGTGGGGTTTGATGCAGTCACTGGGGAACTAATTGTAAGTAAGCTTCTTATTTTGTTTCATAACACATGAAACATTTTTTTTCCCTTGTGAAAATAGGTTTCAAAGAAGAATTGCCATGTCCCAAAATGTCAGACTTGATATCTTTGGTGATTTCAAGGAAGATGGACTTTGCCTAGACTATCACAGAATGAACTAGAGAGTGGCAAGAGAATTGGCAAAATTATTTTGTTCATCGTGGCAAAAATGTCTAATTGTGGTTAGCCTTCAACTTAATTCAGTTCAGTTCAGTTGCTCAGTCGTGCCGAACTCTTTGCTACCCCATGGACTGCAGAACACCAGGCGTCCCTGTCCATCACCAACTCCCAGAGTTTACTCAAACTCATGTCCATTGAGTCCGTGATGCCGTCTAACCATTTCATCCTCGGTCATCCCCTTCTCCTCCAGCCTTCAATCTTTCCCAGCATCAGGGTCTTTTCTAATGAGTCAGCTCTTTGCATCAGGTGACCAAAGGATTGGAGTTTCAGCTTCAACATCAGTCCTTCCAATGAATATTCAGGACTGATTTCCTTTAGGGTGGACTGGTTGGATCTCCTTGCAATCCAAGGGACTCTCAAGAGTCTTCTCCAATACCACAGTTCAAAAGCATCAATTCTTTGGCTTTCTTTATAGTCCAACTCTCACATCCATACACGACTACTAGAAAAACCATAGCCTTGACTAAACGGACCTTTGTTGGCAAAGTAATGTCTCTGCTCTTTAATATGCTGTCTAGGTTGGTCATAACTTTCCTTCCAAAGAGTAAGCATCTTTTAATTTCATGGCAACAGTCACCATTTGCAGTGATTTTGGAGCCCCCCAAAATGAAATCTGACACTGTTTCCCCTGTTTCCCCATCTATTTGCCATGAAGTGATGGGACCAGATGCCATGATCTTAGTTTTCTGAATGTTGAGTTTTAAGCCAACTTTTTCACTCTCCTCTTACCATGGCACAGGGAACGTAGTCCAGATAGACTCAACCTGAGATTGTTCTTTATCACTTGACTATTTCCTTTTCCATGTTGGGGAAATTTTCAAAATGTTGGTGCATTTAATATTGTCCCAGAGATCTCTGAGACTATCCTCAGTTATTTTCATTCTTTTTACTTTATTCTGTTCTTCAGCAGTCATTTCCACCATTTTATCTTCCAGCTCACTGATCCATTCTTCTGCTTCAGATATTCTGCTATTGATTCCTTCTAAAGTATTTTTAATTTCGGTAATTGTGTTGTTCTCTGTATGTTTATTCTTTAATTCTTCTAGGTCTTTGTTAATTGATTCTTGCATTTTCTCCATCCTGTTTTCAAGGTGTTTTTTTTTTTATCATCTTTACTATCATTATTCTGAATTCTTTTTCAGGTAGTTTGCCTATTTCTTCTTCATTTATTTGGACTTTAGTGCTTTTAGTTTGTTCCTTCATTTGTGCAGTATTTCTCTGACTTTTCATTACTTTTTAAAAACTTATTGTGATTGAGATCTCCTTTTCCCAGGCTTCAGGGTTGAATTCTTTCTACCTTTTGGTTTCTGCCCTCCTAAGATTGGTCCCGTGGTATGTGTAAGCTTCATTTAGGATGATATTTGTGCTGAGTATTTTTTTTTCTCTGATGGGCAAGGCTGAGTGAGGTGATAATCCTGTCTGCTGATGATTGGGTTTGTATTTTTGTCTTCTTTGTTGTTTGGATGAGGTGTCCTGCACAGAGTGCTACTGGTGGTTGGGGGATGCCAGGTCTTGTACTGAAGTGGTTTCATTTGTGGGAGTTCTCACTATTTGATACTCTCTAGGGTTAGGAGTTTTCTGGTAGTCTAGGGTCTTGGAGTCAGTGCTCCCACTCCAAAGGTCAGGGCTTGATCTCTGGCCAGAAATGGAGATTCAACAGGCAGTTTGTTATGGCATTAAAAGAGATTAAAACAAATACCCAAAAATGAGAAATGAAAGATGAGCGCCAGACAAATGGCAGTTACAAAATCAGGCAAATAATAATTAAAATAATGGAATATATACATATACACCCATTAGTCAAAATCAAAACAGTCCAACAAAAATAAAGCACAATAGATTGACCTAGTGAACAAAGGAAACCAAAAATGATATCCACCAGTTAAGAACAAACTAACTAAAGCACAAACTGGAAAATAAAAGTAAAGCAAGGTGCCAACTGGGGAATACAGCAATGAAAACAAAACTAACGAATATGGTGAGAAAAAGAAAGGAAAGATAGAAAGAATAGAAATGCGGGGGTGGTCCTAAGATGGCGGAGGAATAGGACGGGGAGACCACTTTCTCCTCCACAAATTCATCAAAAGAATATTTGAACGCTGAGTAAATTCCACAAAACAACTTCTGAATGCCATCAGAGGACATCAGGCACCCAGAAAAGCAGCCCATTGTCTTTGAAAGAAGTAGGAAAAAATATAAAAGATAAAAAGAGAGACAAAGAGGTAGGGATGGAGCTCCGTCCGGGAAGGGAGTCTTAAAAAAGAAAGAAGTTTCCAAACACCAGGAAACACTCTCACTGCCGAGTCTGTGGCGAGCCTTGGAACCACAGAGGGCAACATAACTGGGAAGAAAAATAAGTAAATAATTAAAACCCACAGATTACGTGCCCAACCGTAATTCCCCCAGTGGAGAAGCAGCGCAGACGCCTGCATCTGCCACTAGCAAGTGGGGGTTGGGCAGGGAGGCGTGGGCTGCATTGCTTAGAGTAAGGACCGGGCCTGAATGCCCCAAGGTCAATCTGAGGGAACCAACTTGGTATAGCAAACCGGACTGTGGGATAGCTACCACGTGAAAAGCCCTAGCCTAAGACACCATCTGGAGAAGGCAATGGCACCCCACTCCAGTACTCTTGCCTGGAAAATCCCATGGACAGAAGAGCCTGGTAGGCTGCAGTCCATGGGGTAGCTGAGGGTTGGACATGACTGAAGCAACTTAGCAGTAGCAGCAGCAAGACACCATCAGGCCCACTCACAGAACAAAGGACTGAGCAGAGCTAGCCCGGCCCATCCCCCTTCCTGGTGAAAGGCAGGAGAGGGCAGCCAGAGCCAGAAGTGGGCAATAGCGGCCCCAGAGAGGCATTATCTACCAAACTGCAAGCAGGTTTCTTTGCTAACCAAGACTTCTTGGGATTCTGGATGGTTAACATCCGCCTGAGAATGTGCGCCGGTTGTACACCCAGAAAACCAAGTGACAGGGACAGGGGAGGCCATAAGTTGCAGCGACCATGCTCGCCAAACACCTGGTAACCTGAGCTGCTCAGACCTGGGAAGGACACAAAACGTAGGCCCAACCGAGTCTGCGCCTTTGAAGAATACCCGAGTACCTGAACCTAAGTGGCTTAGACCTGGGAAGTGCATACAACCCAGGGCCGGCCTCAGACAGTTCCCTGCAGAGCAACCTAGAGCCTAAGCAGTGTAGACAGGGAAAGCACACACGCTGTGAGCGGGGGCATAGCCAGTGTGGCTGAGACACTGGGAGCATGTGCCGGTGTTATTCGTTTGCAGCGTCCCTCCCTCCCCACAGCACGACTGAATAAGTGAGCCTGAAAAAGTGTCCACCACCGCCGCCTTGTGTCAGAGCGGAAGTTAGACACTGAAGAGACCAGCAAACAGAAGAAGCTAAAACAGAGGGAACCTCGTGGAAATGACAGGTGCAATTAAAACCCTGTAGTTAGTACAGACTACATAGGAAGGGGCCTATAGCTCTTGAGAAATATAAGCTGCATCAAGGAACTATTTGAAAATGAACTGATCCCACACTGCCCACAACAAACCAGAGAAAGTCCTAGATATATTTTTACTATCATTGTTTAATTTTTTTATTTTTAAGTCCTATATTACTCCTTTAATTTTCATTTTTATAACCTCCTATTACTTTGCAAAAAAAAGAGAGACCCTATTTTTTAAAGCAAACTTCATATATATATATATATATATATATATATATATAAAATAATTCTTGTGACTTTGTTTTCTTTTTTTTTCTTTAATATTGTATTTTTGAAAAACCAACCTCTACTCTAGATTTTTAATCTTTGCTTTTTTGTATTTGTTATCAATTTTGTACCTTTAAGAACCCAATCTTCATTACCCATTTTTACTTGGGAGCGAGATCCCTGGCCTGATTGCTCTCTCCGCCTTTGGACTCTCCTTTTTCTCTACCAGGTCTCCTCTATCTCCTCCCTTCCCCTTCTCTTCTCTACCCAATTCTGTGAATCTCTTTGTGTGTTCTGGAGTGTCCCTAAGTGTGGAGAACACTTAGGGAACTGATTACTGAATGGCTCTGTCTCTCTCCTTTTGATTCCCCCCTTTTATCCTCCTGGTCACCTCTGTCTCCTTCCTCCTCTTCTCTTCTCTGTGTAACTCCGTGAAGATCTCTGAGGGATACCGACTGTGGAGAGCACATAGGGAAGTGATTACTGGCTAGCTTGCTCTCTCCGCTTTTGATCCCACCTCATCTCATCCGGATGACCTCTGTCTCCCTCCTACCTCTTCTCTTCTCCATGTAACTCTGTGTACCTCTCCAGGTGTCCCTCACTGTGGAGAAAATTTTCATCATTAACCTAGATGTTTTATCAATGGTGCTGTATAGATGGAGAAGTCTGGAGGCTACTGTAAAAATAAGACTGAAAACCAGAAGCAGGAGGCTTAAGTAAAAATCCTGAGAACACCAGAGAACTCCTGACTCCAGGGAACATTAATCGACGGGAGCTCATCAAACACCTCCATACCTACACTGAAACCAAGCACCACCCAAGGGCCAACAAGTTCCAGAGAAAGACATACCATGCAAATTCTCCAGCAACACAGGAACATAGCCCTGAGCTTCAATATACACGCTGCCCAAAGTCACTCCAAACCCATTGACATCTCATAACTCATTACTGGACACTTAATTGCACTCCAGAGAGAGGAAATCCAGCTCCACCCACCAGAACACCGACACAAGCTTCCCTAACCAGGAAACCTTGACAAGCCACCCATACAACCCCACCCACAGTGAGGAAACTCCACAATAAAGAGAACGCCACAAACTGCCAGAATACAGAAAGGCCACCCCAAACACAGCAGTATAAGCAAGATGAAGAGACAGAGGAATACCCAGCAGGTAAAGGAACAGGATAAATGCCCACCAAACCAAACCAAAGAGGAAGAGATGGAGAATCTACCTGATAAAGAATTCTGAATAATGATAGTGAAAATGATCCAAAATCTTGAAAACAAAATGGAATCACAGATAAACAGCCTGGAGACAAGAATTGAGAAGATTCAAGAAAGGTTTAACAAGGACCTAGAAGAAATAAAAAAGAGTCAATATATAATGAATAATGCAATAAATGATATTAAAAACACTCTAGAGGGAATGAACAGGATAATAACAGAGGTAGAAGATAGGATTAGTGAGGTAGAAGATAGAATGGTAGAAATAAATGAATCAGAGAGGAAAAAAGAAAAATGAATTAAAAGAAATGAGGACAATCTCAGAGGCCTCTGGGAAAATGTTAAACGCCCCAACATTCGAATCATAAGAGTCCCAGAAGAAGAAGACAAAAAGAAAGACCATGAGAAAATACTTGAAGAGATAATAGCTGAAAACTTCCCTAAAATGGGGAAGGAAATAATCACCCAAGTCCAAGAAACCCAAGAGTCCCAAACAGGATAAGCCCAAGGCGAAACACCCCAAGACACATATTAATCAAATTAACAAAGATCAAACACAAAGAACAAATATTAAAAACAGCAAGGGAAAAACAACAAATAACACACAAGGGGATTCCCATATGATAACAGCTGATCTTTCTTTAATAGAAACTCTTCAGGGTAGGAGGGAATGGCAGGACATAGTTAAAGTGATGAAAGAAAATAACCCGCAGCCCACATTACTGTTCCCAGCAAGGATCTCATTCAAATATGAAGGAGAAATCAAAATCTTTACAGACAAGAAAAAGCTGAGAGAATTCAGCACCACCAAACTAGCTCTCAAACAAATGCTAAAGGATCTTCTCTAGACAGGAAACACAACAAGGGTGTATAAACTCAAACCCAAAACAATAAAGTAAATGGCAACGGGATCATTAGTTCAGTTCAGTCACTTAGTCGTGTCCGACTCTTTGTGAGCCCATGAATCGCAGCACACCAGGCCTCTCTGTCCATCACCAACTCCCGGAGTTCACTGAGACTCACGTCCATTGAGTCAGTGATGCCATCCAGCCATCTCATAGGGACACAGTCCACCTCACCTCCGTAGGTTGCCCTTCAACACTGTGTTGATCTCTGGCCTGCTATGCGGGCAGCTTAGATTCTAATTTGGTCCTACTCCTGTGTCTGCTTGCTTCCAATGTCCACAGCTATCAGAACTAGCACATTTTCTTATGTAGGAGCTCTCAGGGTCCTTTTATATATTCCATAGACAGAGAATCTGCCTAGTTGATTGTGTGGATTTAATCTGCAGCTTGTACAGCTGGTGGGATGGTTTTGGGTCTTCCTTAGCCACACTGCCCCTGGGTTTCAATTGTGGTTTTATTTCCACCTCTGCAGGTGGGTCGTCCACTGCACTTTACTCCTGAGGCTGCACTGGAGGACTTGGGTCAGCCCCAGTGAGGGCCAGGTATGGAGGTGGTGCAGCTGCTTGGGTCACAGGGGTTCTGGTAGCACCAGATACTCAGGGGAGTTGGCAGCTAGGGCAGCAGGAGGTATAGTACTCTAGAAGACTATGGGGAACCAGTATTGGCCAATACACTCCAGTATTCTTGCCTGGAGAACCCCACTGACAGAGAAACCTGGCAGGCCACAGCCCACAGGGTCTCAAAGAGGTGGACACAACCAAAGTGACACTGTGTGCATAGATGCAGAGCCTGTGGAAGCTCTGCCCCAGTGAGGGTTGAACATGAAGGTGATGCAGCTGCTTGGGTCACGGGGACCCTGATGACACCAAATCTGCAGGGACACAGACTGCCTCAGCCACGGGAGTTATGGCCCTATCAGAGTTTGTTTTTGTTTGTTTGTTTGTTTGTTGAGCCTCTGGTAGCTAGCAATCAGAAGGCCTCTTTGGCTAGTCTTTCTCCATAGCTCTGCGGGTTCAGGCATTTAGACAGTTCCCTTGCCTGGGGTCGTTCTCTGTTGTTCCATGTCAGGCACATAGAGGACCCCCTCCTGCCCCCACTGGGGTCCTACTCTGTGGATCGGCGCGTCAGGCATTTAAAGGGGCATCCTGGGTGGGGTCCTACTTTGTAGATCTGAATGTCAGGCACATAGAGGGTCCCCGCCCCCCTGCTGGGGTCCTACTCTGTGGATCAGCGTGTCAGGCACTTAAAGGGGCACCCTGAGTGGGGTACTACTCTGTACTTCGGTGGGTGATAGGCCAGCCTTGCTATTGTTCAGCTGAACAAGAGGAACTCTCATTCATTGTTAATGGGGATGCAAAATGGTACAGTCATTTTGGAAGCAATGTCTTACTTAGCTAAACACTGTCATACCCTATGACCTAGCAATTTTGCTCCTAGATAGTTCACCAAATGATTTGAAAGCTAATGCCCACACAAAAACATGCACATGAGTTCTCCAGGCCAGAATACTGGAGTGGGTAGCCTTTCCCTTCTCCAGGGGATCTTCCCAAGCCAGGGATCGAACGCAGGTCTCTCAGTCTGGAAAACACTGCATGATACCAATTATACCACATTCTGGAAAAGGTAAAACTGTAGCGCGAAGAAAAAATATCAGAGGCTTTTTTCCTTTTGCTGCAAAATACTTTTATTAGTTTGGATACAGTTTGTCAACACTCAACTATTCTTCTTCTTTGATGCGAAAATCCACTTCATCGGGGGCTCGGGTGTCCCATATCTCATATATCGTAATGTTATTCCATCCGTCAGCAAGAACCTGGATATTGGGACATTGTCGTTGATCACCGGTTGCAGCAGTGAGTTTCAGACTCCGGACCCTGGACACAAGGTTCACCAGTGTCGTCTCGACCTGGGTTAAGGCACCGCACATAGAGTCTTTGTAGGGGGAAGCCCTTATCTTCTTTCTTCCTGGAGAGCCAGATGAACAGCCCTGACAGCCAGGAGGAGTGCCCGCGATACTTTTGTCATCGCCTCCAGGAAACTTCAGGATCACCAAAAACATGAGGAAGATTAACAGCCAGTGCGACTTGCTCCCAAACCAGCCTGGGACATGCTCTGGTTGATTCTGCCGAACGCGGAAGTGCTTTCCACTGGGCATCATCCACGGCAGTTCTTCGGCTTCATCTCTCAGAACATAAAACACATAGGCAAAGACAAATGAGATAAACGTAGGCCAAAAAAATAACCATATTACAGAGCGCATCGTGAGCTGAGACCAAGTGGCTCCTGGTGCGCTGGTCTGCGCTGGCACCTGGAGACTGAGGACCAGGCAGGGCTGGGCCCTTGGTGACATCACAGAGGGCCCCACCCCCACCAGAACCCATGTGGCCAGGGTATGACTTCAGGGCAGAGGGTAAGGAGGCCTGCAGGGGTCAACCGGGAGTAGGGTTTAGAGGGACATGGGGACATTTCCAGTGGGCAATTGAAAACGAGGCGAGGAGTGACAGAGTGCCATCCCCATGCCAGTGTATTCTTTCTGAACCTGGTGTTCTACTGGGAGGGTGGGTCCATCTTCTATTTTTATTTTTCCATTTGTTGAATCCAGACACTGTGGTGAGCAGAGCAGAACCAGGGGCATGTGCCCCTGTGGAGCAGAAAGCCAAGTGGGAAAGAAAGATATTAAACCAGAGGCCACAAACTAGGAGCCACTGATGTTTTGTGCGGCCTACCACTGTCCTAAAAATGATTGTGCTCAGTGCTAAGTCCTGTCTGACTCTTTGCCACCCCATGGACTGTAGCCTGCCAGGTTCCTCTGGAGAAGGAAAGTCAGGGGCATCACCAGTGATGCAGTAGGGGTGGGCAATGAGGTAGGTACTCTCTAAGATCCCTCCCAGATCAGAGGTTCTATGATCCTGCATGGCAATTTCCCAGAGGGCAGGGATGCACCTCCCGGGCAACAAGCAGTGGAACTGGCACATCTCTGGGGAGTTGCTGAGTTGGCAAAACTACACTGTCTCTGATGCACCTGTGGATGAGCAAGTACTGGCTGCACTCCTCCTCCCCGTCTGTGCATGTCTAACTGCCACATGTGTTGGAAGGTGACCTTGCTCTGCAGGTGTGGCTTGAGAGCTGTGTTCCTTCCTTCTCTAGGAAGACGACCCTTCTTTGTGCTGTGCGAGTTGACAGTCCGAATGCATGTGTATGGCTGCAGCACTTGGCACTTTGCCTTTCTGTCTGGGCCGGTTGTTTTCAGACTTGAGTGTGTATCAGGGTCACCTAGAGGGCTTGCAAAGTCCCATTTTGCTGGATCTCAGTCCCCAGTCAGTCCTGGGTGGGACTTGAAGACTGCCACTTCTGCAGGTCTCTGGGCAACACTGAGAACCACCCTCCAGACAATGGCTTCACTCACAAAGACGTGGCTTCCCTCTGACTGCTGTGCACTGAACCTGAGGGGCCAGTGGGAGTGGAGTGGCAGCAAGAGCACCGAACTGGAGCCTGAAGACCAGGGTTCTACATTGCACCTGCCCTCTTGCGAGCTGTGTGACCTTAGGCAAGCCTCAGCACCTCTCTGTGCCTGTAGCTGCCTCACAGGCACAAGGATGCGATGAAGTTGGTGACTGCTACTCTGGATGTTTCTGCAATTCAGAGTTGGTCTGTGACTCTTGTCCTGAGCCTAGTCTTCCCAATTGGGAAGCCAGATACTCCCACAGCACCCCACCCCCAAGCATCCAAGTGCCCACTTCTGTCCACAATCACTCCCAGCTGGAGTGGTCCACTTGCTTGGGGGTCTCCTCCTACAGCCAGCCGTGTATGGAGCCCAAAGGGTGAAACTGGTGTCTCCCTCTTAGAGATCCACGTCTACCACTTGGGGGTATGTGTGTCTTGAGTGTGCTATTTCAAACGCCTTTTAGCACAGAGATAAGGATACAGAATCCTAGAGCTAGTCTCCTGCTGGTAAACTCTGATGCTAACGACTTACTGTGTTACCTTGGGCAAGTTAGTTAACATCTCTGAGCCTCACATACCCAACTTTAAAATGGAAAAACAGTACCTACTTCATGGGATTGCTGTGAGGACTAAATGAGATCATGTACGCCAGGCCTTTACTCCTGGAAGATAGTAAGTGCTTAACATGCTAGCTTTTGTTTCTCTAAATGAAGCTATTGGCCCTCTTTATAACACCAGACATTAAAACTACATTAAACAATGGAAACAATGACAGACTTTATTTTCTTGTGCTCCAAAATCACAGCAGAGGTGACTGCAGGTCAGCTCAGTCGCTCAGTGGTGTCCGACTCTTTGCTACCCCATGAATCGCAGCACGGCAGGCCTCCCTGTCCATCACCAACTCCCGGAGTTCACCCAGACTCACGTCCATTGAGTCAGTGATGCCATCCAGCCATCTCATCCTCTGTCATCCCCTTCTCCTCCTGCCCCCAATCTCTCCCAGCATCAGTCTTTTCCAATGAGTCAACTCTTCGCATGAGGTGGCCAAAGTACTGGAGTTTCAGCTTTAGCATCATTCCTTCCAAAGAAATCCCAGGGCTGATCTCCTTCAGAATGGACTGGTTGGATCTCCTTGCAGTCCAAGGGACTCTCAAGAGTCTTCTCCAACACCACAGTTCAAAAGCATCAATTCTTCGGTGCTCAGCCTTCTTCAAAGTCCAACTCTCACATCCATACATGACCACAGGAAAAACCATAGCCTTGACTAGACGAACCTTTGTTGGCAAAGTAATGTCTCTGTTTTTGAATATGCTATCTAGGTTGGACATAACTTTTCTTCCAAGGAGTTAGCGTCTTTTAAATTCACGGCTGCAGTCACCATCTGTAGTGATTTTGGAGCCCAGAAAAATAAAGTCTGACACTGTTTCCACTATTTCCCCATCTATTTCCCATGAATTGGTGGGACCGGATGCCAAGATCTTCATTTTCTGAATGTTGAGCTTTAAGCCAACTTTTTCACTCTCCACTTTCACCTTCATCAAGAGGCTTTTGAGTTCCTCTTCACTTTCTGCCATAAGGGTGGTGTCATCTGCATATCTGAGGTTATTTATATTTCTCCTGGAAATCTTGATTCCAGCTTGTGTTTCTTCCAGCCCAGCGTTTCTCCTGATGTACTCTGCATAGAAGTTAAATAAGCAGGGTGACAATATACAGCCTTGATGTACTCCTTTTCCTATTTGGAACCAGTCTGTTGTTCCATGTCCAGTTCTAACTGTTGCTTCCTGACCGGCATACAAATTTCGCAAGAGGCAGATCAGGTGGTGTGGTATTCCCATCTCTTTCAGAATTTTCCACAGTTTATTGTGATCCACACAGTTAAAGGCATTGGCAAAGTCAATAAAGCAGAAATAGATGTTTTTCTGGAACTCTCTTGCTTTTTCTATGATCCAGCGGATGTTGGCAATTTGATCTCTGGTTCCTCTGCCTTTTGTAAAACCTGCTTGAACATCAGGAAGTTCACGGTTCACATATTGCTGAAGCCTGGCTTGGAGAATTTTGAGCATTACTTTACTAGCGTGTGAGATGAGTGCAATTGTGCGGTAGTTTGAGCATTCTTTGGCCTTGCCTTTCTCTGGGATTGGAATGAAAACTGACCTTTTCCAGTCCTGTGGCCACTGCTGACTTTTCCAAATTTGCTGGCATATTGAGTGCAACACTTTCACAGCATCATCTTTCAGGATTTGGAATAGCTCAACTGGAATTCCAACACCTCCACTAGCTTTGTTTGTAGTGATGCTTTCTAAGGCCCACTTGACTTCACATTCCTGGATGTCTGGCTCTAGGTCAGTGATCACACCATCGTGATTATCTTGGTCGTGAAGATCTTTTTTGTACAGTTCTTCTGTGTATTGTTGCCATCTTTTCTTAATATCTTCTGCTCCTGTTAGGTCCATACCATTTCTGTCCTTTATCGAGCTCATCTTTGCATGAAATGTTCCTTTGGTATCTCTGATTTTCTTGAAGAGATCCCTAGTCTTTCCCATTCTGTTGTTTTCCTCTATTTCTTTGCATTGATCGCTGAAGAAGGCTTTCTTATCTCTTCTTGCTATTCTTTGGAACTCTGCATTCGGATGCTTATATCTTTCCTTTTCTCCTTTGCTTTTCGCTTCTCTTCTTTTCACAGCTATTTGTAATGGCTCTCTCTCCCCAGAGAGCCATTTTGCTTTTTTGCATTTCTTTTCTATGGGAATGGTCTTGATCCCTGTTTCCTGTACAATGTCATGAACCTCATTCCATAGTTCATCAGGCACTCTATCTATGAGAATTAGGCCCTTAAATCTATTTCTCTCTTGCACTGTATAATCATAAGGGATTTGATTTAGGTCATACCTGAATGGTCTAGTGGTTTTCCCTATTTTCTTCAATTTAAGTCTGAATTTGGCAATAAGGAGTTCATGGTCTGAGCCACAGTCAGTTCCTGGTCTTGTTTTTGCTGACTGTATAGAGCTTCTCCATCTTTGGCTGCAAAGAATATAATCAGTCTGATTTCGGTGTTGACCACCTGGTGATGTCCATGTATAGAGTCTTCTCTTGTGTTGTTGGAAGAGGGTGTTTGTTATGACCAGCACATTTTCTTGGCAAAACTCTATTAGCCTTTGCCCTGCTTCATTCCGTATTCCAAGGCCAAATTTGCCTGTTACTCCAGGTGTTTCTTAACTTCCTACTTTTGCATTCCAGTCCCCTATAATGAAAAGGACATCTTTTTTGGGTTTTATTCTAAAAGGTCTTGTAGGTCTTCATAGAACCGTTCAACTTCAGCTTCTTCAGCATTACTGGTTGGGGCATAGACTTGGATTACTGTAATATTGAATGATTTGCCTTGGAAACGAACAGAGATCATTCTGTTGTTTTTGAGATTGCATCCAAGTACTGCATTTTGGACTCTTTTGTTGACCATGATGGCCACTCCATTTCTTCTGAGGGATTCCTGCCCGCAGTAGTAGATATAATGGTCATCTGAGTTAAATTCACCCATTCCAGTCCATTTCAGTTCACTGATTCCTAGAATGTCGACATTCACTCTTGCCATCTCTTGTTTGACCACTTCCAATTTGCCCTGATTCATGGACCTGACATTCCAGGTTGCTATGCAATTTTGCTCTTTACAGCATCGGCCCTTGCTTCTATCACCAATCACATCCACAGCTGGTTATTGTTTTTGCTTTGGCTCCATCTCTTCATTCTTTCTGGAGTTATTTCTCCACTGATCTCCAGTAGCATATTGGGCACCTACTGACCTTGGGAGTTTCTCTTTCAGTATCCTATCATTTTGCCTTTTCATACTGTTCATGGGATTCTCAAGGCAAGAATACTGAAGTGGTTTGCCATTCCCTTCTCCAGTGGACCACATTCTGTCAAATCTCTCCACCATGACCCACCCATCTTGGGTTGCCCCACGGGCATGGCTTAGTTTCATTGAGTTAGACAAGGCTGTGGTCCTAGTGTGATTAGATTGACTAGTTTTCTGTGAGTATGGTTTCAGTGTGTTTGCCCTCTGATGCCCTCTTGCAACACCTACCGTCTTACTTGGGTTTCTCTTACCTTGGGCGTGGGGTATCTCTTCACGGCTGCTCCAGCAAAGCGCAGCCATTGCTGCTTACCTTGGACGAGGATGTGACTGCAGCCTTGAAATTAAAAGATGCTTGCTTCTTGGAAGAAAAGCTATGACCAACGTAGACAGCATATTAAAAAGCAGAGACATTAGTTTGCCAACAATGGTCCGTCTAGTCAAAGTTATGGTTTTTTCAGTAGTCATGTATGGATGTGAGAGTTGGACTATAAAGAAAGCTGAGCACCAAAGAATTGATGCTTTTGAACTATGATGTTGGAGAAGACTCTTGAGAGTCCCTTGGACTGAAAGGAGATCCAACCAGTCAATCCTAAAGGAAATCAGTCCTGAATATTCGTTGGAAGGACTGATGTTGAAGCTGAAACTCCAATACTTTGGCCACCTAATGCAAGGAACTGACTCATTAGAACAGACCCTGATGCTGGGAAAGATTGAAGGTGGGAGGAGAAGGGGACGACAGAGGATGAGATGGTTGCATGGCATCACCAACTCGATGGACATGAGTTTGAGCAGGCTCTGGGATTTGGTGATGGACAGGGAAGCCTGATGTGCTACAGTCCATGGGGTCGCAAAGAATCAGACATGACTGAGAGACTGAACTGAACTGATTGCATTAGACATGCAGGGAAGCTGAAAACACTATGGCTACAGGTATCCTACTTTCTTAATACCTCCTATGGTACATATTAAAAATGATAAAACACTATGGCTACAAGTGTCCAACTTTCTTAATACCTCCTATGGTACATAATAAAAATGATAATACCTATAGTAACACTAGGGCTTCCCAGGTGACCCTAGTGGTAAAGACACCTGCCAATGCAGGACACATAAGAGACTGGGATGTGACCCCTCAGGATTCGATCCCTGCATCAGGAAGATCTCCTGGAGACGGGAATGGCAACCTACTCCAGTATTCTTGCCTGAAGAATCCGTATGGACAGAGGATCCTGGCAGGCTACAGTCCATGCGGTCGCAAAGTGTCAGACACACATGAGGCGACTTATCCACTGCAAGACATGGATTCATGTACAAGTATTCTCAGTTCAGTTCAGTCACTGATAGTGGCTGGCATGGGGCAGAAGCTGCACTGGCTTGAAGGCTCCAGGTTGCAACAGACTAGATACCACTCCTGTCACCCTTCTGACTTCCAGCTCTCCTAAGGGCAGTCTTTTCCAGGTTCATGTGATAATAGGCCATGGTCCTCTCCAGGACACTCTTCATCCCAACTAAATTGCCTTCTGGTACTTGGTGGCAATAGGATAGTATGAGTAGAAAACTGAAATAGTACCCAGTGGCAGGCGGGAATTGCCATTTACCCTTAAGGGTTCAGGGGATCCCTTTCCAGATTAGTGGAATTCTTTCTTGCCAGACTCCACACAGATGCCCTAGACAGGCAGAAAGAGGCCAAGGAGTTCTCCATTTGTCAAACATTCATTTACCAGTGCGAGTGCTGCTGTGGCAGGTCCACAGCTGCCTGAGCCAAGGATTTGATGGTGTAGAGAAGCAGTAAAGATGAAGCCTGAATACAGGGGGTCTCATGAGATCTGGTTCATCAGCTGTTTGAAAAGCTGTTGTGCAAGCTGCAGGCTGTCATCAGATGCAGGAACTGTCTGAAATAGCGGAGGGTTTTGGTCACCCTCCGAGATTTGATCAGGGGTGTCAGTGACCTGGAAGTCTAACTCTGCATAGCCTTGGATCCCATGGGGCTTTGTCTGGGAAGTTGGGAATTAACAAAATTGAGAACGTTTCCATATGGTTACAGAACTGACACTGCAGACAGAGTTCTGGCAGAATTAGGTGCTTAGTGTTGCAGTTGTATCCGACTCTTTGCGACCCCATGGACGGGGGCCCACCAGTCTCCTCTGTCCATGGAGTTCTCCAGGCAGGAATACTGGAGTGAGTTGCCATTTCCTTCTCTAGGGGATCTTCCCAACCCAGGGATCGAACTTGAGTCTCCTGAATTGGCAGGCAGATTCTTTACCACTGAGCCACCAGAGTCAGAGTTGTTGATTTTTCTTTCTACAAAGACTATTCTTTGTATATATTCTTTGTATACCTTCTGGGGAGGTAGAGGATCTGGTGAAGCTTGGCAAAAACTCATGCTGGAATGTTTGTGGAGGCAAATGTGAGCAAAATCCTGAGATGTACAGGATGCAGTTGCCCTGAGGATGGTAGAAGTTTGGCTTTATAGTCAGAGGAAGTCAGGGATGAAGAAGCAGGGTGGAGCTGAGAGATAAAGTTTGCAAGTGACACGATATCTAGCCAGAACATTTGCATAATGCCACATGTGAACTTTTTCCTATACCTCATGGGAGAAATGATGCTTCAGTCCACCGGGTTCCTCTGTTCATGGGATTCTCCAGTCAAGAATACTGGAGTAGGTTGCCATTTCCTCCTACAGAGGATCTTCCTAACCCAGGCATTGAACCCGCATCTCCTGCTGCTCCTGCATTGCAAGCAGATTCTTTACCACTGAGCCACTGGGCAAGCCCCTTGCTATACCTCAGTGATCCTTATTTTTCTGAATCATAGAGTGGGGTTCACCCACACTGGGGCTGGTTTAAACCATGTGAATTGGCTGGGCAGGGTCCACAGAGTGTTCCAAAACCTTTTAGTCTATCAGAAATTTGGAAGTAGTTACCATATGTCCTGGGATGTGCCAGTGTCTGACACACTGTGACTGAGGGCATAGGGATGCTAGGTCTCTGTTGGCATCCAGAGCTGGATTCGGCTTGGTTAACCCTTTGCCAGCAGGACGGGCTGGTCTTCCTGATGGGCAGACTTGCTACATCTAGGGCACAAGAAAGTTCAACTTCAAAGACTGGAATTTCACATTCAGGAAATCTAGAAATGTCACTGGAAGTTCAGCAGAATCATTTACAGTTTAGTTTTGCTTTTGTTTTAAATTGCATATGAGGTAGACATCATAGTCTTTTGCATGCTTTCAGGTCTCTGAGGGTCCTAAGTGGGCCTGGACAACAAGCCCAACAGCTTGGGAACAGTGACTGTATTAGACTGGATTACAATTATGAAAGCCTTTGGCATGGCAGCCCCTCCTGGCCACCGGCACCTACAATGGTGCCATCTGGTGGCATATGCCGTGCCATGGGGAATGAGTTTGAACCTGCCACAGAGCTGTTCCAGCTTCCTGGAGGAGGGAAGATGGGCTCCTATGGCAACGGTGAGGAGGTGAGGCCTGGCCTTGTGGTGTGGTGGTCAGCTCCACACCTGAGTTTCTATTCTGTTCTGCCTGCAGACTTGTTCCTTTCACAGCATCCCAGCACCCAGCATGAGCCCTAAGCACAGATACATCCATCTAGTTCCTGGGCCAGAGTCACACAGAATTCCTAAGAGCTGGGAGTTTGACTTTGGGGTGCCATGGAAACCTTTAGTAGACCTATGAACCTGACAGAACCTCTGTTTAGAACCATTTTTTAAAGTTTAATTTTATGGAAGTATAGTTGATTTACAATGTTGCATTAGTTTCTACTTTACAGCAGTGATTCAGTTACACACATATTTATGTATGTATATACATTTTTAATATTCTTTTCCACTATGGTTTATTACAAGATATTGAGTATAGTTCCCTGTGCTATATAATAGGACCTGTTGTTTATACATTCTGTGTATAATATTTTTCATCTGCTAATCCCAAACTCCCAGTCCATCCCTTCCCCTACCACCCCCGCCCCCAGCAATCACGAGTCTGTGTCTGTTTCTGTTTCGTAGGTAGGTTCATTTGTGTCATATTTTAGATTCCAAATATAAGTGATATATGATACTTGTCTTTGTCTGACTTACTTCACTTAGTGTGATAATCTCTAGGTCCATGTCGCTGCAGATGGCATTATTTCATTCTTTTTTATGGATGAGTAGTATTTCATTGTATATTTGTACATCTTCTTTATCCATTCATCTGTCAATGGACATTTAGGTTGCTTCCATGTCTTAGCTATTGTGAATAGTGCTGCTATGAACATAGGGGTGCCTATATCTTTTAGAATTAAAGTTTTGTCAGGATATATGCCCAGGAATGGGATGGCAGGATCATATGGCAACTCTATTTTTAGCTTTGTAAGGAAACTCCATACTGTTTTCCATAATGTCTGCACCAATTTACATTCCCACCAACAATGTAGAAAGATAGAACCATGTTTTTAAATGCATAAGACAAACTATATAGAAATAAAAAGAAAACCTATTATACTGAAATACAGTTATAAACTATTGAAAATGAATTTGTGATATACCAATATCTGTGCTTCTTTATGACACATTAAGCAACAAGATCTAGTGGAAGGTCTCGTTACTACCATGTTTTCAAAGCAGTGATGAGCACAAACATTACTTGAAGAGATCTGCAGCTGTTGTAATGCAATATGCAACCATCTGTGACTTCCACTGATGACAAAGTCCCAGGTACTGCTAATACCACTGTGGGTTGTTGCTTATGTTTATAACCGAAGGAAATGCTACGTTGAATTAAAGGAAATTGAAGTTAGAGATTAGTGATGACAAGGATGCATTTTCTGCACCCAAATTATCATATCCTCTCTGTGGATGAATCCCGTGTCTGGAGGCCAGGTTAAGAAGTCATGCACTGGGCTTCCCTGGTGGCTCAGTGGTAAAAAAAAAATCCGTCTGCCAATGCAGGAGATACAGGTTCGATCCCTGATCCGGGAAGATCCCAAGTGCCATGAAGCAACTAAGCCCATGTGCCACACTATTGAGCCTGTGCTCTAGAGCCAGGGAGCTGGTTCTGAGCCCAGGTGCCACAACTACTGAAGCCCATGCATCCTAGAGCAGGTGCTCTGCAACAAGAGAAGCCATCGTGATGAGAAATCTACACACAGCAACTAGAGTGTAGCCCTTGCACACCACAACTAGAGAAAAAGCCTGCACAGCAATGAAGACCCAGAACAGCCCAAAATAAATAAATAAAATAAAATGATAAAAAAAGAAGCCCTGTATTAGAACATCCTGGAGCCAGGAATTGCAGATTGCAGCTCTGGCTAACCCCTCTCAGGCAAGCTCCTAGAAGAGGAGGATCTAGAAATCCACAGAATGCCCTGAAAGGGAGCCGACTGGTTACTAGAACAACACCCACCCTCTGCTTCTTATTCCCCTGTATTCCAGGCTCCTGCACAAAGTGGGAAAGCTGGGGCAGGGGGCCCGATGTTGCTCCAGCTTTAGATTCTCTTTACTTTTTTTTTTCCCCCCTGAGATCACTTCCTCTTTTCTCCAGAGGGTGGCGTGAGGGTGGAGTAAGGGCAAGGTTGAGGTCCCTTGGCGGCTGCACTCTGAGGCGTCACCACCCACAGAGGAGCAGCTCTGGCCAATCTGTGGCCAGCTGAGCTGTTAGGAGGAAGCACCATCAAGAGAAATCGGACTTTTTTTTTTTCTCCCCAGACGGCAGGTGAAAGCTCTGCAAAGCAGCCCAGAGTTGGAGGCAACTTATTCAAGTCCCCATTCTATGGGACTTAGAGGTGGAGACCAGCCCACCCAGGAAGAGGGGAAAGCAGCCCAGGTTTGGTCCTGCAGCCCTGGACGGAGAGTGGCCATTCCTGCTAATACAAGCTGGACCACAAAACTTGGAGAACCACCTGGGAGGGGTTCCTTCGGAGAACAATAAAGGTGGGATACTAGAAAGACTCAGTACCAAACCCAAGTTTAAGGTCCAGAGGTTGCACAAGAAGCCAATCAAGGGATTGAAATGCCAGAAGGCTGTAGCCTGGCAGGGCTGGAGGAGAGCAGTCTGCAGAGCAATTCCCGTGATGCGATCTGGGTCATGCAGCTGGCCGCTGAGTATCAGCAGGCATGTCAGTTGGCCTCAGAGGTTTAGCATGAGGGATTTGTGGGACACAGGAAAGCATTTGGGGTTGACAAAGTTGCTCTGACAGAGGAGGTTCTAGCCAGGACACACCAGCAGTGGTTCTGTGTGAATTCAGCATTTGTGAGGCTCAAAGCTTTAAGACTCTTATTTATGTGCTTCATTGGTGCTAGTGGTAAAGAGCTCACCTGCAATGCAGGAGATGTAAGAGATGTAGGTTCAGTGCCTGGGCTGGGAAAATCCCTTGGAGGAGTGTATGGCAACTCACTCCGGTATTCTTGCCTGGAGAATCTTGTAGACAGAGGAGCCTGGTGGCTATGGTCCATAGGGTTGCAAACAGTCATACGTGGCTGAAGTGATTTAACATGACAGCATATCTTCTTAAGGAGGCCACATGCACTGTGTGTAAGCATGCCAACCCTGAAGCCACTGTGCCCAGCTTTCAATCCTGGCTTTGCTTGTTACCAGCTGTGTGATCTTGGGCAAGTTGCTTAACCTCTCTGTGCCTCTGCTTCTTCATCTACAAATGGAGATTAAAATAATAATACCCATCTCCACAGGTTACGGGCTTCCCTGGTGGCTCAGACAGTAAAAGAATCCACCTGCAATGTGGGAGACCTGGGTTCAATCCCTGGGTTGGGAAGATCCCCTGGAAGAGGACATGGCAACCCACTCCAGTATTCTTGCCTGGAGAATCCCCATGGACAGAGGAGCCTGGTGGGCTACAGTCCATGGGGAAGCAAAGAGTCAAACACAACTGAGCAACTAAGCACAGCTCACCACAGGTTACAGTCAGTTAAAATCAGGCAAAGCACGTAACATGATTATGATAGTGCCTGGCACATAGTGTAAGGGCTCCCCTGGTGGCTCAGTCAGTAAAGAGTTTTCCTGCAATACAGGAGAGCCGTGTTCAATCCCTTAGTTGGGAAAATCCCCTGGAGAAGAAAATGGCAACCCACTACAGTAGTCTTGCCTGGAGAATTCCATGAACAGAGGAGCCCAGTGGGCTACAGACCATGGGGTCACAAAGAGTCAGACATGATTGAGTGACTAACACTGGCACATAGTGTAAATCTGATACATAGTAGCTGTCATGATTTCAGCAAATCAAATTATTTATTCTCTCTTACCCTCTGTTTCCTTATCTGTAACATGGGAATAATAGTATTACCTAACCTCACAGAAAAAGATCTTCACAATCCAGATAATCATGATGGTGTGATCACTCACCTAGAGCCAGATCCTGGAATGTGAAGTCAAGTGGGCCGTAGAAAGCATCACTACAAGCAAAGCTACTGTAGGTGATGGAATTCCAGTTGAGCTATTTCAAATCCCGAAAGATGAGGCTGTGAAAGTGGTGCATCAATATGCCAGCAAATTTGGAAAACTCAGCAGTGGCCACAGGACTGGAAAAGGTCAGTTTTCATTCCAATCCCAAAGAAAGGCAACACCAAAGAATGCTGAAACTACCGCACAATTGCACTCATCTCACACGCTAGTAAAGTAATGCTCAAAATTCTCCAAGCCAGGCTTCAGCAATACATGAACCGTGAACTTCCAGATGTTCAAGCTGGTTTTAGAAAAAGTAAAGGAACCAGAGATCAAATTACCAACATCCACTGGATCATCAAAAAAGCAAGAGAGTTCCAGAAAAACATCTATTTCTGCTTTATTGACTATGCCAAAGCCTTTGACTGTGTGGATCACAATAAACTGTGGAAAATTCTTCAAGAGATGGGAATACCAGACCACCTGACCTGCCTCTTGAACAACCTATATGCAGGTCAGGAAGCAACAGTTAGAACTGGATATGGAACAACAGACTGGTTCCAAATAGGAAAAGGAGTATGTCAAGGCTGTATATTGTCACCCTGCTTATTTAACTTATATGCAGAGTTCATCATGAGAAACGCTGGGGTGGATGAAGCACAAGCTGGAATCAAGATTGCTGGGAGAAATATCAATAACCTCAGATATGCAGATGACACCACCCTTATGGCAGAAATTGAAGAAGAACTAAAGAGCCTCTTGATGAAAGTGAAAGAGGAGAGTGAAAAAGTTGGCTTAAAACTCAACATTCAGAAAACTGAGATCATGGCATCCAGTCCCATCACTTCATGGCAAATAGATGGGGAAATAGTGGAAACAGTGTCAGACTTTATTTTTCTGGGCTCTAGAATCACTGCAGATGGTGATTGCAACCATGAAATTAAATGACACTTGCTCCTTGGAAGGAAAGTTATGACCAACCTAGACAGCATACTAAAAAGCAGAGACATTACCTTGTCAACAAAAGTCCATCTAGTCAAGGCTACGGTTTTTCCAATGGCCGGGTATGGATGTGAGGGTTGGACTATAAAGAAAGCTGAGCACCAAAGAATTGATGCTTTTGAACTGTGGTGTTGGAGAAGACTCTTGAGAGTCCTTGGACTGCAAGGTGATCCAACCTAGTCCATCCTAAAGGAGATCAGTCCTGGGTATTCGTTGGAAGGACTGATGTTGAAGCTGAAACTTCAATCCTTTGCCCACCTGATGGGAAGAGCTAACTCATTTGAAAAGACCCTGATGCTGGGAAAGATTGAAGGCGGGAGGAGAAGGGGATGACAGAGGATGAGATGGCTGGATGGCATCACCGACTCAATGGACATGGTTTTGTGTGGACTCTGGGAGTTGGTGATGGACAGGGAGGCCTGGCATGCTGCGGTTCATTTGGTCACAAAGAGTCGGACACAACTGAGCAACTGAACTGAACTGATCTGATGTATAAATTTATATTATAAATTGAGTCCTATAGCAGAAAAATTTTGGTTTTATTTTTTTTGTTTGTTTTAAAGGATGATATTGGCATAATTGATGAAATTTGAAAGAAGGTTTTTGATTACATGATAATGTTATATCAATATTAATTTCCTGATTTTAATAATTTTACAGTGGCTACATAAGAGAATTACCCTTCTTTTGTTTAGAAAATAAACACTGAATTACTTAAGGATAAAGGGGCATGATGCCTGCAACTTACTCTCAAATGGTTCGGAAAAAAATAATTGTGTATGTGAGCATAAATATTCATTAAAAGAGAAAAGGATGAAGCAAATGTTAGAAAATGTTAACATTTGAGGAATCTGAGTGAAAAGTATATGAAAATTCTTTATACTACGCTTCTACACTTTGTATTAGTAGAACTTGAGATGAGAATCACAACCCTGGCTGACACCTTTTCAGCCCAGAGAGACCCTGAGCAGAAGATCCAGGTGTACCATGCCTGGACTTCAGACTCACGCATGGGAACTGTGAGATTATAAATTGTGTGTCTGTGTGTGTGTTTAATTCAATCAACAGGAGGTTTCCCAGGTGGCTCAGTGGTAGAGAATCCATCTGCCACTGCCAGAGACACAGGAGATATGGGTTTGATCCCTGGGTCAGGAAGATCCCCTGGAGAAGCGAATGGCAACCCACTCCAGTATTCTTGCTGGAGGATCCGATGGACAGAGGAGCCTGGCAGCTTACAGTCCATGGGAGTTGCAAAGAGCTGGACATGACTGAGCATGCACACATGTGTAACAAGCATTTGAAATGGAAGAAGGGGTAGACTCAAGAGACAGTGTAGATAGGAAATCACCACAATTTGGTGCCTGAACACATGAGGTCAGAGAGAGTAGTTGGAGAGAATCCTGAAGGTAGGAGCTTGGGAATGGGGATTAACTGACAGAAAGAGGCAAATTGAGATGGAGAGCTGGTTGGTGAAAAAATAACCTCTTGGCATGTTAAGTTTGAGTAACTAGGCGACATGAGTGGAAAGGAACTATCCAGTAGAAAGGAGTTAGTTAAGACTGACACCAAATAGGTCAAGGCTGGAGCCAGAGATGTGGGAGTCATCACAATGATTCTGGATACATCTCATGTGAAGGGAAGAAAGGCTGAAAACAAGGGTGTTCCCACGTCTAGCATGGCACACTCAACTGATTATGAGTACTTGCTCTGATATCAGACAGGTATGGGTTTAAAACCCCAGCTTTGCTCACTGCTAGCTGTGGGCCCTCAAACAAGTTCCTTCATGTCTCTGAGCCTCATTTTTTGCAACTATGAAACAGTGATCTGCACCACACCTGCCTTCCTATGAGAGTTAATCTGTTTAGAGCTCTTAGCCCTGTGCTTGGCACATGGTTGGAGCTGGAGAAACCAGACCTACAATTGTTATTGATTGATATTTCCTTTCCTGTGCTTGTCCTCATTAAGTAACCCTTCTCCTCAAAGGCCTGTACAGATCAGTTCAGGTTGCTGTGGTTTGCTGACTAGAAAGAGGCAAAGGTAAACCAGCCTGGTGTCTTCTGCTTATGGGAGCCAGGTCTACAACCTGTCACTGCAGAAGGCAGACTGCTTTTCTCTTCTGGAAATATGGACAAATTAAGAAAAAGGTGCAAGAGACTCTAGGAAGTAAGTGTCCGAGCTGATGGAGCAAGGGCAGGCCCCGAAGACTTATCCATAAAGATGTTATGGAAAAGCACAAACGAACCTTTGGCCAACCCAGTACTTGGCTCACCATGAGTGATTAGTTCTTCAAGAGTCTTCCCTAAGCCATCTGGAGAAAGGGCTATTTGGAGGAAAGGATAGTCTGATCGAATCTGAAGAATGGGCGCAGTGTGCAAGGGGGTAATTTAATGAAAGCTATCTGGTGCCTACTGGTAAAGAGCCCACCTGTCAGTGCAGGACTTGTAAAAGATGTGGGTTCGATCCCTGGGTTGGGAAGATCCCCTGGAGGAGGGCATGGCAACCCACTCCAGTATTCTTGCCTGGAGAACATTCTTCCCTACGGACAGAAGAGCCTGGTGAGCTCCATGGAGCCAGAGGAGTCCATGGGGTTGCAAAGAGTCAGACATGACTGAAATGATTTAGCATGGAGCATAGATGACCTGATACACTTCTAGGGAGGAAGTGGGTTCTAAGGGAGTGTGACTGGCTCAGAAATGAAGAGATCTGGCTTCATCTACTGGCATTAATTCTCCCTATGGAAGATGTCTGGCTTTGTGACCCCATGGACTGTAGCTCGCCAGGCTCCTCTGTCCATGGGATTTCCCAGACAAGAATGTTGGAGTGGGTTGCCATTTCCTTCTCCAGGGGATCTTCCCAACCCAGGGAGCAAACTCGCATCTCCTGAGTCTCCTGCACTGGCAGGTGGATTCTTTATCAGCTGAGCCACTGGCTTGAAGGCTAGTGGGCATTAGGAAGATGGAGCTCTGGGCATTAGACTTCCAGGTTCATTCCCCCTCCCTGCTGCTGTAACACTGATCAATCTGTAGTCTTCTGCTACTGGATGTTAATGCAATCAAAGAGATCACAGTGACCTTAAGATTTCCTGATTAATCCCCCTGCCCCAGTCAACATTACTTTCTTTAATTTCTCAGTGCTAGACTCATTTTCTCAGCTCACTTGGCTCTGCTCCACATACCTTTCTCCTGTCACGGGGAGAGGGTTAGGGTGAAGCTGTGAAACTCTGGGCGATTTCTTGGTGGCAGCAGATGGAGAATCCTTGTCCTTGAATGAAGGTGTATGCCCCAAAGTGGAAGGTTTTCAGGTCATGACAAAGAGTGATCAGATAAAAAGCAACATTGGGAAATGATAAATGTGTGTGTGTGTGTGTGTGAGCACGCACGTGAGCATGTGCATGTATGTGAGAGAGACTGAGAAGTATCAGGATCCTGTAAATAAATGAAGAATCTTGGAAAACTGGTAGGAACAAACTGAAATCATTATTTCATCTTCGGCCAAAGGAGGCACAAAAAGAAACCTGCTGAGCCAAAGATAAGGAGCAGGGATTACCAATTTTCCAGAGGCCCCTCATGCTTTGAGATCCTCAGTGGGAAGGAACTTAAGATACAGAAACTGACAGATCAGCTGCTTACCTGGGCAGCCAGAGTCGATGCACTGTTCAAAGTACGACTTATAATTTTTCGCCTACAATGTTCCTCTTCCTCTCAGCCACACATAGTGTATTGACCCTTTGCTTGAAATCTTCCATTTATTTCCCAGTGTTCTTAGGATGAAGATAAAACTCCTCACCTGGCCTGAAAGGCTCTACTGATCTGGCCCCTGCCTTCCTCTGCAGTCTCATCTCACACCGCCCTTTTCCCATGCCCCAACCCCCACCCCAGCCTTACTGGCTTTAGATCTCCGGATCATGAGAGCTCATCCCTGTCTCATTCATTGTATTTCTTGTCTGCATACCGTGCACCCCCTCCGACCCTTCTAGAGTGTTTACACTATGAAGCAAGGACTTTATCTTGTTCACTAGTATCTCATCACCTAGTACAGTGCCTGCCGTGTAATAGGTGGTCAATAAATATTTGCTGAGTGAATAAACAGCAGGGCAGCAACTGGAAAATGGGCAGCTTCAACCCACCCAAATGGCTCCAAGATGCACTTCAGCTCAACCTCATCGCTAGTGTGCTTTTAGATCCTCTGGTGAAATGAGAGGGCTTCCCTGGTGGATCAGTTGGTAAAGAATCTGCATACACTGTGGGGGACCTGGGTTGGAAGATCCCTTGGAGAAAGGAACAGCTACCCACTCCAGTATTCTATCCTGGAGAATTCCATGGGCTATTCCATGGGGTCGCAAATAGTCAGACACAACTGAGTGACTTTCACTCAGGTGAAATGAGATGACCAGAAAATGCTGGTTAGAGACTGGTTTGGCCAAGAGAAATTATAATAGTCAGCATAACTGCAGTTATTGAGGCATTAGCATGTGGTGGGGCATTGCTTTAGGCACTTTACCCATTTACTCTCCACAATAACCTTTGGAGGTATTATTAATATTATTCCCATTTGACGATGAGCAACCTGAGACCCAGGAGAGTCCGTAACTTGATTCAAATGGTGGCGGTTTGACTGAAGTGCATCTGCTGTACTGTGGAAGGGTGAGAGTATTTTTATTTCCTCTGTTTTTTTTTTTTAAATGCCCTGGAACTGTTTCCCTTATGCAATCTCATCATCTTGAACCCAGCCCCAGGAAGCAGGTGGGAGAGGTGCCCATGCTGTGTTGGCAAAACCGCAGCAAGTGCTGATCTAGTTAGCATCCCCTTGGGGAAGGAGCCACTTTGGTGATTGACAATGTAAATTAAAAAGCTGAGATCTTTTCTACTTTCTTGATATTGAAATCTATAAAACCATCAAATCCTAAGCCAGCCTCCCCCAACTAAAAAGGAGTTGCAATCACAAAGCAAATTTAACACCTCTTCCAATTTTTCTGACATCAAGTGGAGTGCTTCTGTGGAGGTGAGACTGGCATTAACTTGAAGCTCTGCGTGGCTGTAACCTCGGCTATTACAGGGCCAGATTGCTCCCTGCACCTTCACCTGGGATGTGAAACTGACACACAGGGAAGAGGCAACTGACTAGGCAGGCTTTGCAACCACGTGTAGAGAGAACAAAAAGTAAAGCAAGAGACAGAAAAAAGGGAGTGACCTTCGTTGTTAGGATGTTAGCCCGATCATGGGCATGGTAGAAATGTTTCTTTTTTTTCTTTATCCCACCTTTTGGACCCCCTTTAACAAAAGACAACTGTTTAAAACACAATTTGAAATCAGTTTGCCCCTCCCTGCTCAGATCCTGAGTCACATTTGTGGGCTATATGTAGGGCTTTACCTACATACTTTATCCGCACCCTAGAACTAGAGAAGGGACCTAACAGACCATTTGGTTTAACTCATTGACTTTATGTGGGCTTCCCAGGTGGTGCATGGTAAAGAGCCTGCCTGCCAGTGCAGGAGACACAGGAAACTCGGGTTCGATCCCTGGGTCGGGAAGATCCCCTAGAGAAGGAAATGACAACCCACTCCAGTATTCTTGTCTGGAGAATCCCATGGACAGAGGAGCCTGGCGGGGTATAGTCCAGCCTGGCGGGTTACAGAGTCGAACATGACTTAGCTGCTAAGCAACAATAATTGACTTTAGAGATGGGGAGACGGAGGCCAAGAGAAGGATGGCTTGCTTTTATTTTCACCAAATAGTGTGTGTGTTAGATGATCCTTGGGATTTGTTAAGGGGAGAGAGGGAACAACCTGCATGGTGAAGGGGAAGGAGTGAAGAAAAATGTTAGAATCAATAAGAGTGTTTGATAAAGAGCTAGTCATGTGTCACATAAATGTATACACATTGCGAACAACACCCCTTTCTGTGGCAGAAACAGAAGGGATGTTCTCAACAGAGGAAGGGTCTCAGCCAAGGAAGCTAAATGGGGGTCATTCATCCCTCCAGCCCCTTTCTGCCATCACAGAGATTGATCCACTCCACCGCCTTGGCTTTCTGTGGGCTCACAACATTTTGCTCGGCAGTGACTTCCAACCACTGCCTCACTCTTGGCTGGTGGCATTTACCTTGTGTGGGAGGGATAATGCCTTTTCCTTTCATCCTTGAATCCATTAGTTTTCTTTGAAGCATGGTGCAGAGTTTTCTGTTTCCAAATTATATGGCAAAAACAGAAATACTGCCAGTTTTCAGTACAGCCTTGTGTAGGCGGTTTGGGGCAACCTGTCCCTCAGGCAGTGTGTATACAGAGTGTGCTCATTTCAGAAGTTGATAGTAAATCCTGTAAAGAGGGAGGCAGAAAGTACCAGGTCTTCTTCCTTTTCTACTTTAAAGGGAGATAGACTTGAAGTGGGGTGGATCTAGAAACCCTGGAGAAAGCCAGCCCAAGAGCAGTAGTAGACCCTGCCTGGGGAGTCGGTAGTAGACCCTGCCTGGGATAGCTTTTCTTTGATTTGCTGTCAGACCTTGGGTAAGTCACTTCCCCTCTTTGTGTCTCTGTATTTTTTTTTTTCTGCCTCTTCTGCCATCTTCCCTGGCGGCTCAGATGGTAAAGAATCTGCCTGCAATGCAGGAGGCCTGGGTTTGATACCTGGGGTGTGAAGATCCTCTGGAGAAGGGAATGGCTACCCACTCCAGTATTCTTACCTGGAGAATTCCATGGACGGAGGAGCCTGGCGGGCTACAGTCCATGGGGTTGCAAAGAGTCAGACACAACTGAGCAGCTAACACTTTGACTAACACTTTCTGCCTCACAGGATACCTGAAAGGAATAAATGTGGAGAAAATAGACACACATATGCTTTGGACAGTCAAAATTCAATATAAGTGCAACTCTTATTGTTTTGTTTTACACCTTTTCTTGCCTTTGTTGGTTGGAACCCTTGGGGTATGGTCTTGAACTTGAATTGGTATAGAACATCTAGCATAGATCCAAGGTCTCTGGAACTACAGAGGGGAGAGGGTGGAGGGATCAGTAAGGATGGAAACAGAGCCCCCATGAATCATAGCCCCACCACTTCCTTGACCTCTCTATCTATGTCTCTGAGCTCAGTTCCTCATCTATAAAGTGGAGACTCTCTGAGCCTCAGTTTCCTCATCTATAAAGTGGAGTTGCTCTGAGGATTTAAGTGAGTCAATGAATGGAAAGTGCTTATGCTGGCAGCACTGGCATGAAGTAGGTGTTTGATAGTAATGACTGTGATTGCTGTTATTTGCTTCTACGTCTTGAGGAGAACTGTGATGTCTTAATGCCAGTGTATGGCTGGTCCTTGGTAAAAGAAAATATAGATTCTTAGGTCTCACGCTGAAGAAATTCTGATTCTGTAGGTTTGGAAGGGAGCAGAAGTATATGTATTTAACAAGGACTCCAAGGGACTCTGATGTGGCACCAGATTTGGGAACCATTAGTCTGAAACAGTGTTTTTCAAGCTGCCAATTATTACCTACAGTTAAGGATATCAATTTAGTGAGTAGTGATCAGGATTAAAAAAAGGAGGGGGGGATGAACTGGGAAATAATAATGCACAATACACACAATAAGGGTAAGGATTGCTTCATGATATGTTTATTGTCTATCTACATATATATATATATATATATATATATATATATATATGTTTAGTAATGTGTGCTATATGAATGACAAACATATTTCTTACTGTAGATCATGACCCAAAATGTTGGAGTGTACTAATGGGTGCTATGTTCCATTTAGAAACACTGGTATCCAGAGAAATCACCTGTCAGGTCCCAGCCCAGACAATAAATGGCCAACAAGAGAATGGAGTAGGATCCATTTCTCCTCTTCACGTCTCTGCCATGCTGTGCTTGGGTTGACAGAGTTGGTTGTTTTCTGATTAGAATGAGTTCTGATACCTTGTAATGGCCCTGGCCTGAGATGTAAGGGCAAGGCAGGATATTGCTACAGGTATCAGGCTAATTGCTTTGACCCCCATTAGACAGAAAATGCATCTGGGTGAATGACAGTGTTTAGTTGCTCTTGATTAGCGAATGCTTTGTAAATACAATTTGCTTGTCTCCTTCTCTCAGACTTTGATACTTATTTTACCACTTGAAACTCTTTTGTTGCCTTTGTGAAATCAAAAAATAAGCTTAAAATTGTGTTTAAATTCACATCAGCCAAGGTCAGTGTCTTCTTACTCCCTACTTGGTATGTGAAGGGCATTAGCACTCCTAAACCTTTCCCTACACGCGCCATCTAAAGGGAGCCGAAACACCTGGACTCCAGCCCACTGTGGTCCTGGGAATAGCTTCCTTTGGCAGTGAGGCTTTCTCAGAGCAGCTTCTGTTAACTGCAGGCCTTGCTGGATTCCCCTGCCCTACTACTTCAGAACTCCCTATCTGCTTTATATTTTCTCTGTGCTACTTATCAAAACCTATCATGTTATATTGTAAAGAATAAACAATGTACAAAAATAATCACGTATATCCAGATATTGTTTTCTAGAAAGACTGGAAATCAAATTTTATGTAAAGTCTTCCACTTTTTTAATGTTGCCAGGTCTTCCTATTTTTTTCTAGAAAGCTTGGAAACTGAATATTTCTATAAAATCTTCTGATTTTTAAGTGTTGCTTACCAGATCAAAACAATTTTAAACAGTATTTGGGCCCAAGAAAATACGTTCCTGGCCCAAATTTGGTTTGTGGATCACCAGTTCGTGGAACACAGGGTCTATGAGAGGCTTTGTCATGGGACATCGACTAGTGAGGAAGGAAGTACAGCCTCAGAGAGGCTGGTCACCTTCCCTGTGGTCACACAGCTAGATAGGATCAGAGCGGGATCTTGAACCCACCTTTCTTGCTTCTTAGTGCTCTCTCTCATTCACCCCGTGCCTGCTGGACTGCCCCACTTCTGCTGAGGATTGAGCCACGCTGGCCTTTGTGGAGGACAACGTTTTGTTCAGTCCCAAGTGTCCTCCTCACAGGGGATATAACACAGTCATCACCACCCATCTGATAAGCACCAGGCACTTCTCGGCACAGAGTGTGTGAATTTACCTGCCTTCCCAATCTCAACCGTGGATATGGCCTCTTGTCACTCTTTATTGCTTTCGCTCCAGTGATAGGATCAAGACAAGGTCTTTATAGGAATGTTATTAGCATTACTCCCAGCCAGCGGTACCTTCCAGTAGAATCAGTGTGTTCTAGGATAAAGAATCTGGGGCTTCGAGTCCAGAGGGCTGGGCTGAATTCTGAGATGTGTGACCTGAGACAGCTTACTTAGCCTCCCTGGCCTTCAACTTACTTTACTGTGAAAATGAGAAAAGTAAAATCTTGTTTGTCTCCTTTGAAGCAAAAGTGAGACAATATGTATGAGACCTATTGGAAAAGACAATGTTTTACAGCTGTGAGGTGAGATTATCATTATGAAATCAGCAAAATAATTACTGAGCACCTACTAAGGGGAAGCTAAGAGACCATTTATTCAGGGCATGCCAAGAAACTCAAGACCTAGCTGCCTCTGTGAGCTCTAGTCTAACTGAGAAAAAGGGACATATGTGAGTTGAAGGAGAGCCAGCACTACCAAGCCAGAGATGATCAGGCTGAATGAAATGTACAGGCTGTATAATAAGAGAGATTGTGGTGGAAAGGGCTGATCACTGAAGGATTCCTGGAGGGAGTTGCATTTGAGCTGTGTTTGGAAAAAAAAATTAGTAGGATTGTGGTGAAAGAGGAAAGAAGGACATTCTAGAAAGGGACAACAGCACAGTTATCTATGTTGGAGACCTAATCTCCATAGAGTGGAGGGTTCAAGTAGTGACTGGCAGATAATCACTTCTTCACTTGGCTGGAATACAGAAGAGACAATCAAGAAAAGTATGATTCTCATGAAATCAAAATAGAGTCCAGGTGGGGCAGTGGACATGGTTGATTACGTTACAGAAGGGGCTGATACTGTACAATGGTCATAATAATAGTTCCCACTTTAAGGGACTGTTCTGAGCATTGAAGGAGGTCATGTTTTGGAAACAGCACAGAACCTTATACAAATAAATGGTAAAGAATCTGCCTGCAGTGTGAGAGACCCGGGTTCAATCCCTGGGGTAAGAAGATCCCCTGGAGAAGGGAATGGCAAGCCACTCCATTATTCTTGCCTGGAGAATCCCATGGACAGAGGAGCCTGGAGAGCTATAGTCCATGGGGTCACAAAGACTCAGACATGACTGAGTGACTAACACATATTATACATGATTAGGACTAAAGAAATGTTAGTTGTCATTCTCATCGTAATCATTTTTCATCTTACATTGATGTCAGGGGGTAAAAACATGGCCTTTGAATTCTGCCTGATATTAGTTGTATCACCTTGGGCAAGTCATATCACCTCCCTGTTTCTCAGTTTCCTGGTCTTTAAAATGGGAGTAATACTAGTGCCAACTGAAAAGGCTATTGTGAGCTTAAATGAATTAATCCAAGTAAAGTGCTTATCCCCATGCCTGGCACAAGGAAAGCACTCAGTAGATGTTAGCTATTACAATGACGATGGCTAGGTAATGCAATATGATTGCATAAAAAAAATTGGGGAAATGGAGAAACAAACAAAATCACCTGGAATCCTACTACTAAGATACAACTGCTTGTTATTATTGTGAGATCTGGTTCTTAAATCTGAAATGTCTTTTATTGAGAAAATTAAAACTTCTGAAAATGATGTCAATTTGGGATGCACTAGTCATTTCGTTCAGAGAAGGCAATGGCACCCCACTCCAGTACTCTTGCCTGGAAAATCCCATGGATGGAGGAGCCTGGTAGGCTGCAGTCCATGGGGTGGCTAAGAGTTGGACACGACTGAGCGACTTCACTTTCACTTTTCACTTTCATGCATTGGAGGAGGAAATGGCAACCCACTCCAGTGTTCTTGCCTGGAGAATCCCAGGGACGGGGGGGCCTGGTGGGCTGCCGTCTATGGGGTCACACAGAGTCGGACACGACTGAAGCGACTTAGCAGCAGCAGCAGCACTCATTTGGTTAAATATTTACTGAGCACCTACCATCTGCTACTGATATTCCAGAGGTTGAGAGTTAGCCAAAAACAGGACATACAGGATCCCTGCTTATACTTATAGCCCATTAGATGAGGATAGGAAACAAAACTAAATAAGTCAAATAAAAATATAAGATAAGCAGTGAGTTTTGCCCACCCAGGTCTTGGATAACAATAAGCAAGAGGGGACAGCCTCAGTAGTTCCTGTCCAGCTGTCCTTACCACTCTGTAGACCACAGAGAGAGGCTCATTGATCCAGGGAGGACATGGCGATCTCATAGGAGAAAGATGTAATCTTTTAAAGCTGAAAGGGCCCTGGTTACTGTGATTCTGCCACTGGGTATCTGTTCATCCATCCTTGTCTTAAAATAACAGTCTTACCAGGCTACTCCACGTCCTGCAGGACCCTCTCAAGGTCAGAAATCCTTTTTTGACAGGTTTACTGAAAAATCTGCCTCCTTGCTACCACTAGGTGGCAGTAGTCCTAGTTCTGTCACCTGAGCAACCCAGTTAAGTACGTATATGGGAATGCTTCCGAGATTTGAAAGCATGCGGGTATCCTATATGGGATGTTTCTCTTTTTTAGACCCTGTGTCTCTGGTCCCTTCAAGAGCCACTCTTGTTATGGGATGGTTTTCAGCTCCTTTGTCAAGTTCGTGACCATCCTCTGGAGATGTTTCCCTTTGTTAATGATCCTCTTGCAATGTGGGGCATAGATTGGAACAGGAGACTCTGGGAGAGAACAGCAGAGACTGAAGTGTGACAATTATATTCTGGGGTCTAGAAACCATACTTTAATTAATACAACCTAAAATGTGCTCCATTTTTAGCAGCTACATAATTTAGTTACATTATGCTATGGGTCAACTTGAACTGCTAGATCTTTTCTGAATTGCCTGTTTTTATGTGACCTGCTGCCAAGCCATGCTTCCCTTATTCTGGCCTCACAAAATAGACTTTTAAATTTTTGAGAATATTTTTCTTTATCTTATAATTTTCACCTTATTTCTTCTTTTAATTTTAGCCCTGTACTCCAGCCATTCTGAGCTCATTTTGAATCTCAGTTCTGTTCTTCAACAAATTTGATATCCCCGCCAGTTTTGGGTCATCTTCAGACGTGGTAAGTACGTTTTCTGTGTCATCTAAGTCTGGGATCCCCAGCCTCTGGGCCACAGACTGGTACCTCCTGTCAGATCAGCAGCACCATTACATTAGAAATAAAGTGCACAATAAATGTTATGCGCGTGCTTCATCCTGAAACTATTTCGCCCCCCAACTCCCTAGTCCATGGAAGAATGGTCTTCTGGGAAATCAGTCCCTGGTGCCAAAAAGGTTGGGGATCACTGATCTAAGTTACTAGTAAAAGTGGAAAAGCCCTGTGGCCTTTCTCTGGTGACTTTTCTCCTGCTTGCTACCTATGTTTTGTGTAAAATTTTTGATCAATTGCCAGTCTATTTCACCTGTGTTATAACCTGGTTAATATATCGCTGTCTTGTCTTAAGTCATTTGTGGGAAAGTGGTAGGATATAATTTCAGATGCACTGCTGAACCTAAGATATGTTGTAGTTACAAAAGTCAGGATGGATGGAAGGTGATCCAAGAAAGTTTCTTTTGTTTTGTAAAATGGAAACTATTGTACTTTTTCCAATGATAAAAGTAATATAAGCATGTAAAGGTCAGCAGCATTCAAAAGTATATGAATTAGAAAGTCCTTCTGTAATTCTTTGTGATGACCAACTTCTGGATAACTGTGGTTCGTGGTTTTGTGTATTCATAAACACAGATCTGTGATATAAATCGAATCATGCTACAGAGAATGTTGTGTGACCTACTTTTTTACCTTATAAGCTTTTGGAAATGTCTTTCTTTGTCAGAATATATAGTTTCACTTCATCCTTTTGAACAACACAGTGTTCTTTTCTGCAGATGCATCCTAACTTAACTCATCAATCCCATATTGATGGAGGTTTACATCACTGGCAAATTTTTGCTGTTGTGTAAGCAGTGATGCATGATGAACTTTCTTTGCTGGCTTGAGATGTGGTGTTGGTTGCTGGGTTTTGCCTCCCCTGGATTCCCTGTCCGTCTGGGATCTTGTTTTCAATGTTATGAATGTCAAAGGCTGCTTCTACCGAAGACATAAACTAAAGAAGGGTCTGCCAACTCCTTGCTCATCATGTTTTGAGTTTGCAAATCTAAACCTTATCCTTCTTTGAAGGGTAGTTAAAGATGTTTGAACTCTCTGGGGCCTTAGGAGAACCAAGAACCAAGGTACCCCAAGACCAAGTCTGGAGTGATAGGTTCTCCCCATCACATACCGCCAGCTCTGCCAAGTGAGGCCAGTTGCCAGGCCCTGTATAGTTTCTTTCCTTCTCATCTTCACACTTTCTCTCTTCCATGGAGTCTTCCTCCCTATACACATGTACCTCCCAGACTAAGTTAGAAGCCACCTGCTCTGAACTTCCAGAACATGTTAAGAGTGTGGGCTTGAGAGTCAAACCTGTGTTTGAATATCACAGCTGTACCTTCCCAGTTCTGTTATCTTATATAAGTCACCTATCCTTTCAGGGCCTGATTATCCTCATCTGTAGAATGGAAATAAAACTATATAAGATATTTCAAAACACCTAACCCAATGCCTGGCTGATATAAAGCACTTAATAAATGTTAGCTGCTATTATAGCATCATGGGTGATCATATTACCTATTCCATAGACTTATGACTATTACAGGAGAATGTATGTAAAACTTAACACAGTGCTTCACATACATTGAGTGTTAAATAAATGACAATTATTTATTGTATTTCTATCTCCCTTTGGATACTTAACCTCAATATATTTTGTGTGATTTCTGTTTGTGTTCATGTCTTGATCTCCTCCTCTAATGTATAAGCTCCCTTGTGAGCTGAGTTCTCTCTCTCCCATTCTCTCTTTCTTCTCCTCCCTAGCACCTAGCACCCTACCAACTAGAAAGCATAAAAGACCCAGTGCTGGGGATTAGTGGGGCTCTTTAAAATTTCGATGAATGAATGCTGCTATCACATCTTAAAATCTCTTTATCACTGTATTGTGTTCTTGTTAGTAACCATCTTTCCCATTAACTGATCAAGGGGGCCTTACTGATCAAGGGGGCCTTGTCCGTAGGGCTGGACATGGCATACATATTCCAACCACTGAGCCACTGGTCACAGAGCTAGCAATCTATGGAATCATAGCTTTGGGAAGGTTTCCAGAAAACAGTGGCCTTGAGTCTGTGTTTATCTGGGCAGAATTTGTATTTTGCTCTCAGGTTTCTGTCTAAATGGAAAGGGACATCAGGCACCAGCTTAGTTTAGGTCACCCTGAAGTTGTTTCTCTTCTTTCACTCATGCCCTCCACATAGCAGCAAGAGCTATATTCAGTTCAGTTCAGTTCAGGTGCTCAGTCGTGTCCGATTTTTGCAACCCCATGAATCGCAGCACGCCAGGCCTCCCTGTCCATCACCAACTCCTGGAGTCCACTCAGACTCACGTCCATCAAGTCAGTGATGCCATCTAGCCATCTCATCCTCTGTCATCCCCTTCTCCTCCTGCCCCCAATCCCTCCCAGCACCAGAGTCTTTTCCAATGAGTCAACTCTTCGCATGAGGTGGCCAAAGTACTGGAGTTTCAGCTTTAGCATCATTCCTTCCAAAGAAATCCCAGGGCTGATCTCCTTCAGAATGGACTGGTTGGATCTCCTTGCAGTCCAAGGGACTCTCAAGAGTCTTCTCCAACACCACAGTTCAAAAGCATCAATTCTTCGGCGCTCAGCCTTCTTCACAGTCCAAATTTCACATCCATACATGACCACTGGAAAAACCATAGCCTTGACTACACGGACCTTTGTTGGCAAAGTAATGGCTCTGCTTTTCAATATGCTATCTAGGTAGGTCATAACTTTCCTTCCAAGGAGTAAGCGTCTTTTAATTTCATGGCTGCAGTAACCATCTGCAGTGATTTTGGAGCCCCCAAAAATAAAGTCTGACACTGTTTCCACTGTTTCCCCATCTATTTCCCATGAAGCAATGGGACCAGATGCCATGGTCTTCATTTTCTGAATGTTGAGCTTTAAGCCAACTTTTTCACTCTCCTCTTTCACCTTCATCAAGAGGCTTTTTAGTTCCCCTTCACTTTCTGCCATAAGGGTGGTGTCATCTGCATATCTGAGGTTATTGATATTAGACAATAGTAAATCAGATCATCTTGGAAGAAAAGCTATGATGAACCTAGACAGCATATTCAAAAGCAAAGATATCACTTTGCCGACAAAGTTCCGTATACTCAAACTATGGTTTTGCCAGTAGTCATGTATGGATGTGAGAGTTGGACCATAAAGAAGACTGAGCATCGAAGAATTGATACTTTTGAACTGTGGTGCTGGAGGATACTTTTGAGAGTCCATTGGATAGCCAGGAGATCAAACCAGTCAATCCTAAAGGAAATCAACCCTGCATATTCATTGGATAGACTGATGCTGAAGCTGAAGCTCCAATACTTTGGCCACCTGATATAAAAAACTGACTCACTTTCAGTTAGGTGTTTTGAAATATCTTATATAGTTTTATTTCCATTCTACAGATAAGGATAATCAGGCCCTGAAAAGATCGGTGACTTATTTAAGATCACAGAACTGGGAGGGTACAGCTGTGATATTCAAACACAGGTTTGACTCTCAAGCCCCGACTCTTAACAAGTTCTGGAAGTTCAGAGCAGGTGGCTTCTAACTTAGTCTGGGAGGTACATGTGTACAGGGGGGAAGACTCCATGGAAGAGGGAAAAGAGCCTGATGCTGGGAAAGATTGAGGGCAGGAGAAGCAGGGGGCAACAGAGGATGAGGTGATTGAATGGCATCATCAACTTAATAGACATGAGTTTGAGCAAACTCCAGGAGATAATGAAGGACAGGGAAGCCTGGCATGCTGCATTCTATCATGCTGGAAAGAGTTGGACATGACTGAGCAACTAAACAACAAGAAGGAGGGGGAGGAGAGAACTTGGAGACAATAAGTATAAACAGCTGCTTCAAGGTTTTAATATAAGGAGCAGGGCAGCAGTGGGGCAGTAGTAGTATCTGGAGGTGGGGTTAGAGTTGAAGAGAAATAAATAATATGAATGATCTAGTCTCAGACCTCAGAATGTAAGTTCCTTGAGGGCAGGGATTTTGTCTCATGTGTCTGTGCCACCTCCCACAGTGCCTAGCACGGAGTTGGAATTCCATAACTGTTGTTGAGACATAGAGAGAGACTTGTGGTTGTTGAAGGGAGGGAATGAGGAAGGGACACATTAGGAGTTTGGAATTAGCAGATGTAAGCTCTAATATATAGGATGGGTCAACAACAAGGTCCTACTGTATAGCACAGGGAACTATATCCAATATCCTGTAATAAGCCATAATGGAAAAGAAGATGAAAAAGAACATACATATCTATATATAACTGAATCACTTTGCTGTACACCAGAAACTAACACAACATGGTAAATCAACTACATACTTCAATGACAATGAACATTTTAAAATCTTGTTGATTAAGTGAATGATCAAATGTTTGAAAGAATTAATGGAACTAGGGACTTCTCTGGTGATCTGGTGACTATGACTCTTTGCTCCCAAATGCAGGGATCCAGGTTTGATCCCTGGTCAGGGAACTAGATACTGCATGCCTGAACTAAGATCCCACATGATGCAATTAAGACCCAATGCAGCCAAACAAATAGTAAACAGAAAAAATCAACGGAAGTAAATGTTAAAGCATTGAATAAGAAGTAATAGCAGGATAAAGTGGCAGGTGAATTGCATAGAACCTTGGCTTGAGTCCCAGTCATTCCTGCCACACTCCTGGCACACCAAGCTTACCTAAGAGCCAGACAGCCTAGACATGGGTTGGCATGACACAACTCCCTTTGCTGAGAGGGCATGCTGTATCTCTGCAATCCTCTGCTCCACGAAGCAGACAGGCTTTGGGACTGTAAGAACTGGGTGCAGCCAGATGAGACAGCAAAGCTCAGGAGCGTGCCAGAAGAGAAACCCCTGTGCTTCATCACCATTCTCTGGGCGTGGTCAATCTGTAGCACAGGGCACATTTGAGACATGGGTCGCAGTGCTATCCCAGTCTGCCCCTCCTGGCTGGAGGGTGATTCATAACCTCCTGTTGCTCATGCCAAGGAATAGCTAAACCAGAGTCCAAGGAGAAGCCGATGGCCAAGCAGCCACCAGAAGCCTTGGACCTGGCTCCTCCCAGTTGCCACATTGCATAATCCTCACAGAGTAAGGTGATGGTCAGCGCACTGGGGCTTCCCCCAGGGTTCTTGTGACTCAGCCGTTGCTGGAAAGATGGCATGGCCCAGTATCGGACTAGCACACAGGAGGCACTTTTGAATGAATGGACCCTTTGGGACTCTGGGAACTAATACGAATGGTGAGGAAAGAGTGCTTCTTTATCCATGCCTTCCCTGTCATCTCACTCAGTGCCCAGACATAGTCCTGTGCAGCGATACAGCCACAGGCAAGAGCATGTCCTGGGCTGGGAAGAAAGGATGTAGTTAGTTGGCAGTACCCCCAGACAGACCTTTTCCATCTCCCCACCTGGCACCTGAAGAGTCCACTATCGTGTCAGGTCTTAGGAGTCCAAAGAGTTTATTTCAACCCGCATTGACCTAACACTTAATCTGAATCACATCCTGTGTATTTTCTCAAAGTTGTTACTATAATAATAAAACAACAACAACAACTAATAATAATAATTGCAGCTGACACACATTGAACACCTACTATGGGCCAGCCACTGGACTAAGCACTTTATATATATTATCTGTTGTACTCCTTACGGCACACATGTGAGGTAAATGCTATTTTTAAAAATTGAACTGTAAATTGATTTACAATGTTGTATTAGTTTCAAGTATAAGGTAAAGTTAATCAGTTATAGAGATATATAATATATAGTCACTCTTTTTTAGATTGTTTCCTCATATAGGTTATTACAGATTATTGAGTATAGTTCCCTGTGCTATACAGGAGGTCCTTATTGGTTGTTTAATTTATATACAACAGTGTGTACATGTCAATCCCATCCTCCTAATACTATTATTGTCTCTGTTACACAGAAAAAGTTCAATCTATGAAGGGAAAGAGTTGAAATTCAAGTCCAGGTCTGTCTCACGACAGAATCAGTTCTGCATGGTTCTCTACTATAGCGTCAAAGTGCTCTTTCAAAAGTAAATCAGATAAAATAATTCCTTGGCTTGACAGCCTCCAGTGGTTTCCCATCACATGTAGAACCAAAGCCGACTTTCTTCCTGGGCCATCAAGGCCTGGCAGAACCCAGGCTGTACCTTCCTCCCCAGCCTCTGCCTCCTTTCCCCACCCCTGTAAAAAACTGTGTTCCAGGAACCGCATCAGTAGCCAGGCTCTGTACCAGCAGCCGTGATCTGCTATGAGTATGTTTGGTAGGCTGGCTTGGGTGCCTACCCTTGCTCACAGTGTTACCTCCCTTGGAAAATACCTCCCATGGTTCAAACAACCATCCCAGAAGCCCTGTCGGTATAAGGTGGAAACTGCCTATGGTTGTCAGTATGACCACTGTTCCGTGGAGAGTTGCTGGGCTATCTTAGAACGCTTGTTCTCTCTTTCTCACTTGTGCTGGAAGATTCTAGAAGGTTGAGAGTATCCCAGATCCTCTCCAGTACCAAGAAGAGTGTGATGCTAAGAGATAAATCTAAACAGCACTGGACTAGGAAAGATATGACCTATATCTTACTCCAGCTTTCTCGCTCAGTAGCTTAGGAGGCCTAAGGTGAATCTTCACTTTTCTAAGCCTCAATTTCTTTCTTCTTCTTCTTCTTTTTTTTTCTGTTGTTTTTTATTTTTTGGCCATGCCATGCAGCTCGTGGGATTGTAGTTCCCTGATCAGGGATTGAACCCTGGGTCACAGCAATGAAAGCACTGAATTCTAACCACTGGACCCCAGGGAACTCCCTAATGCTCAATTTCTTTATTGGTCAATGAAAGTCATAATATCTGCTCTTGAGGGGTTGCTCTGAATATCTAATAAGATGACTTATTGGATAGTGTTCTGGAAAGTTGAGTGCTTACTATGTTTCAGATATGGCTCCAAGCTTCTTGCTCCAAATACCCAACCTTAATTTAACCATGAGATAACATCAGACAGGGCTTCGCAGGTGGCGCTGTGCTGTGTTGTGCTTAGTCTCTCCGTCGTGTCTGACTCTTTGTGACCCCATGGACTGTAACCCACCAGGCTCCTTTGTCCACAGGGATTTTCCAGGCAAGAATACTGGAGTGGGTCAGGTGGTGCTAGTGGTAAACAACTTGCCTGTCAATGCAAGAGACGCAAGAGACACGGATTTGATCCCTGGGTTGGGAAGATCCCCTGGAGTAGGAAAAGGCAACCCACTCCAGTATTGTTGCCTGAAAAACACCATAGACCAGAGCCTGGAGGGCTACAGTTCACGGGGTCACAAAACATTGGACACGATTGAAGCAGCTGAACACATTAAGCTGCTCACCTGTATTACCTCCATCATTCCCCAGAAAAACACTACTGTATTACTAGTAATCGTATGTCCACTTTGCAGATGAGGAAAATGAGGCACAGAGAGGTTAAGAGGTTTGTTCATCATTACCTAGCTAGTAAGTGTCAGAGCCAAATTGAGAATCCACCAATCTGACTTCAGAACCTGTGGCCTGAGCCATTTACTTTCACATGAAAGGTAAAATGTTTTGTTTGGGTGAATGTTTTATCTGTTCTGGTGGCTCCAATGGAATACTGTAGACTGAGTGACTTATAAACAACAGAAATTTATTTTTTGTAGTATAAAGTTCAAGGTACCAGCAAATTTAGTGAGGCCACTCCTTGGTTGTGGATGACCATCTTCTCGCTATAATCTCACGTGGCAGAGGGAGACAAAGGAGCTCTGTGGGCCTTTTCTTATAAGGGCACTGTCCCATTTATCAGGTTTCCATCCTCATTGCCTGATTACCTCTCAAAGACCCACATTCAAATACCACCACATTGGGGATTAAATTTCAACATACCGATTTTGAGGGGATACAAACCTTCAGTCTATAGTAGGTGGGAGGTTATTATTATTTTTTTAAAGTAGCAATACTTTTTCTATCATTTTCTCTAAGTGTTATAGCATTTTTCCTCTCACTGGGCCCTATGCTATTTGGGTTCCTTCACCTGTTGTTGTTTAACTTTGTGGTAGGGAACCTTCTCCCTACCCAGTTTGCTTACTTCCTTCTTCCTCAAAGGTATAAGAGGTTCCCAACGAATGTGATGTTCCAAGAACATAATCTTCCCATGGTCAGAAAGGAGTGCAAGTGCCTGGGGTCTGATTCCTTTGTGTCTTCACGAGTACTGAGCACCTCCCATATGTCAGGGCCTGATCTAGTCAACTGGGGCTACGGCAAGGAACAATCAAAATACCCCACCCTGCACAACTTCACTTCAGTGGTATTCTTGCTTCAAATACCCAACCTTAATTTAACCATGAAATAACATCAGACAGGGCTTCCCAGGTGACTCCATGGTAAAGAATCCACCCTCTAGTGCAGGGGGTGTAAGATATGCAGGTTCGATCCCTGGGTTGAGAAGATCCCCTGGAGGAGGGCATGGCAACCCACTCCAGTGTTCTTGCCTGGAGAATCCCATGGACCGAGGAGCCTGGAGGGCTACAGTCCAGGGGGTTGCAAAGAGTCAGACACGACTAAAGCGACTTAGCATGCACACAGAGGACCTGCCATTGACCTCTGTTTCCAGCTGAGTCAGTGACGGCAGAAGCATGAAGGGAAGGAAAAGAGCAGGGAAGTGAAATCACTGAAATCTAGAATCCTTATCCAATTTCTGGTGAGGAAACAAATCATTATTAAGCACCATAATGAGTTTCTGAATCTCCTGTGCTTGATTCCTCACAAATCAGTGAACTCTAATTAATGCTGAGTGTGGTGGTAACACCACAGCCAGAGCCATCTTCATGATTTTGCCTTAATAAGTGTCATTGGCAGCATAGAAGGGTGGTCTGATTTTTCTTGTCCTAATAAGTGGAACTGAAAAAGTCCAGAGCATTATTCTGGTTTCATTTATGTGTAGTATCAGAAGTCCCCGAGTCATCCAATTAGCATCATTTGGATATTTGGGGCCTAGTAGTGCATGCAGAACGGAGAAGGCGATGGCACCCCACTCCAGTACTCTTGACTGGAAAATCCCATGGACGGAGGAGCCTGGTAGGCTGCAGTCCATGGGGTCGAGAAGAGTCGGACACAATTGAGCGACTTCACTTTCACTTTCATGCATTGGAGAAGGAAATGGCAACCCACTCCACTGTTCTTGTCTGGAGAATCCCAGGGATGGGGGAGCCTGGTGGGCTGCTGTCTATGGAGTCACACAGTCAGACATGACTGAAGTGACTTAGCAGCAGCAGCAGCAGCAAGGCATGCAGTAAACAGAGCGTGAGCAATCTTGCCACATGGGAAGCAGCCTCTAGGCCTGATGTGTACCTGAGAAAAACGGGCTGAGTACCAGATGGGGTCCCTGGAGCCTCCCCAGCTGGCAGCCATGGCCCAGGATGCTCTCTCGCCCATGCAGGAGCAGAAATCCACATAGGGAAAAGCAGCCTACTGATGGGAGGCTTGTAGACAGCAGTGTTTTCAGAACATCTCAGCTCATCCTGAGATCCACACCAATGTGGTGGCCTTGTTCTTACAGTGTGATAAAGATGGAATGAGAGGATCTAGTGGATAGTGTTCTCAAAAATGTGAAATATCCATTTCTGTAAGGTATTGCTATGCACGCATGCTAAGTTACTTCAGTCGGGTTTGACTCTTTGCAGTCCTATGGATGGTAGCCCGCCAGGCTCCTCTGTCTATGAGATTTTCCAAGCAAGAATACTGGAGTGGGTTGCCATTCCCTTCTCCAGAGGATCTTCTCAACCCACAGATTGAATCCTGTGGGGTCGAATTCCAGCCTCTTACATGTCCTGCATCGGCAGGCAGGTTCGCTACCACTAGAACCGCCTGGGAAGCCCTAGTGTCACTACATATGTATTACCATTATTGTTCTTATGCACCATGGGAGGAATTAAGAAAGTAGGACATCTGCAACCATAGTGTTTTCAGCATTCCTGCATCTCTAATGTTATAGAGGAGGCCATTATCCTCTTTTTGAGAAACAACAGCTACCATGTTAAGCACTTACTATGTGCCAGGAGTAAAGGCTTGCATACATGATCTCATTTAGTCCTCACAGCAATCCCATGAAGTAGGTACTGCTTCTCCATTTTAAAGTCGGGTATGTGAGGCTCAGAGATGTTAACTAACTTGCCCAAGGTAACACAATAAGTCGTTAGCATCAGAGTTTACCGGCAGGAGACTAGCTCTAGGATTCTGTATCCTTATCTCAGTGCTAAAAGGCGTTTGAAATAGCACATGCAAGACACACATACCCCCAAGTGGTAGATGTGGATCTCTAAGAGGAAGACAACAGTTTCACCCTTTGGGCTCCATACAGGGCTGGCTGTAGAAGAAGACCCCCAAGCAAGTGGACCACTCCAGCTGGGAGTGATTGTGGAGAGAAGTGGGCACTTGGATGCTTGGGGGTGGGGTACTGTGGGAGTATCTGGCTTCCCAATTGGGAAGACTAGGCTCAGGACAAGAGTCACAGACCAACTCTGAATTGCAGAAACATCCAGAGTAGCAGTCACCAACTTCATCGCATCCTCGTGCCTGTTGGGCAGCTACAGGCACAGAGAGGTGCTGAGGCTTGCCTAAGGTCACACAGCTCTCAAGAGGGCAGGTGCACTGTAGAACCCTGGTCTTCAGGCTCCAGTTCGGTGCTCTTGCTGCCACTCCACTCCCACTGGCCCCTCAGGTTCAGTGCACAGCAGTCAGAGGGAAGCCACGTCTTTGTGAGTGCAGCCATTGTCTGGATGGTGGTTCTCAGTATTGCTCAGAGACCTGCAGAAGTGGCAGTCTTCAAGTCCCACCCAGGACTGACTGGGGACTGAGATCCAGCAAAATGGGACTTTGCAAGCCCTCTAGGAAACCCTGATACACACTCAAGTGTGAAAACCACCGGCCCAGACAGAAAGGCACAGTGCCGAGTGCTGCAGCCATAGACGTGCATTCGGATCTTCAACTCGCACAGCACAAAGAAGGGTCGTCTTCCTAGAGAAGGACAGTGAAAAGGAACACAGCTCTCAAGCCACACCTGCAGAGCAAGGTCACCTTCCAACACATGTGGCGGTTAGACATGCACAGACGGGGAGGAGGAGTGCAGCCAGTACTTGCTCATCCACACGTGCATCAGAGACAGTGTAGTTTTGCCAACTCAGCAACTCCCCAGAGATGTGCCAGTTCCACTGCTTGTTGCCCAGGAGGTGCATCCCTGCCCTCTGGGAAATTGCCATGCAGGATCATAGAACCTCTGATCTGGGAAGGATCTTAGAGAGTACCTACCTCATTGCCCACCCCTACTGCATCACTGGTGATGCCCCTGACTTTCCTTCTCCAGAGGAACCTGGCAGGCTACAGTCCATGGGGAGGCAAAGAGTCAGACAGGACTTAGCACTGAGCACAATCATTTTTAGGACAGTGGTAGGCCGCACAAAACATCAGTGGCTCCTAGTTTGTGGCCTCTGGTTTAATATCTTTCTTTCCCACTTGGCTGTCTGCTCCACAGGGGCACATGCCCCTGGTTCTGCTCTGCTCACCACAGTGTCTGGATTCAACAAATGGAAAAATAAAAATAGAAAATGGACCCACCCTCCCAGTAGAACACCAGGTTCAGAAAGAATACACTGGCATGGGGATGGCACTCTGTCACTCCTCGCCTCGTTTTCAATTGCCCACTGGAAATGGCCCCATGTCCCTTTAAGCCCTACTCCCGGTTGACCCCTGCAGGCCTCCTTACCCTCTGCCCTGAAGTCATACCCTGGCCACATGGGTTCTGGTGGGGGTGGGGCCCTCTGTGACGTCACCAAGGGCCCAGCCCTGCCTGGTCCTCAGTCTCCAGGTGCCAGCGCAGACCAGCGCACCAGGAGCCACTTGGTCTCAGCTCACGATGCGCTCTGTAATATGGTTATTTTTTTGGCCTACGTTTATCTCGTTTGTCTTTGCCTATGTGTTTTATGTTCTGAGAGATGAAGCCGAAGAACTGCCGAGGATGGTGCCCAGTGGAAGGCACTTCCGCGTTCGGCAGAATCAACCAGAGTATGCCCCAGGCTGGTTTGGGAGCAAGTGGCACTGGCTGTTAATCTTCCTCATGTTTTTGGTGATCCTGAAGTTTCCTGGAGGCGATGATGAAAGTAATGCGGGCACTCCTCCTGGCCGTCAGGGCTGTTCATCTGGCTCTCCAGGAAGAAAAAAGATAAGGGATTCCCCCTACAAAGACTCTATGTGCGGTGCCTTAACCCAGTCCGAGACGTCACTGATGAACCTTATGTCCAGGGTGAAGAATATGAAACTCACTGCGGCAACCGGTGATCAATGCCAATGTCCCAATATCGAGGTTCCTGGTGACGCACGGAATAATGTTACAATACTTGAGGTATGGGACACCGGAGACCCCGATGAAGTGGATTTTCACATCAAAGAAGAAGAGGAGTAGTTGAGTGTTGACAAAGTGTATCCAAACTAATAAAAGTATTTTGCAGCAAAAGGAAAAATGCCTCTGATATTTTTTATTCGTGCTACAATTTTACCTTTTCCAGAATGTGGTATAATTGGTATCATGCAGTGTTTTCCAGACTGAGAAACCTGCGTTCGATCCCTGGCTTGGGAAGATCCCCTGGAGAAGGGAAAGGCTACCCACTCCAGTATTCTGGCCTGGAGAATTCCATTGACTGTACAGTCTATGGAGTCACAAAGAGTCGGACACGACTGAGTGACTTTCACTTTCACAGTGTATACCCTTTCCCAGAGTAGCTTATTATACTTTATAACATTCATTAAGGTATCATCCATTTATTTTTGTGATTTGATAGCCCATTTCTTTTTATTCTTGAATAATATTATGTTATATTGATGTTCTGTAGTTAGTTTAAACATTCTGCTAGTAAAGGACATTGTGGTTGCCTCCAATTTGTGTGTGTGTGTGTGAGAGAGAGAGAGAGAGGGAATGAGTTAAGCTTTATAAAATTCATGTCCATGTTTCTGTGTGGGCATTAGCTTTCAAATCATTTGGTGAACTATCTAGGAGCAAAATTGCTAGATCATAGAGTATGACAATGTTTAGCTATGTTAGACATTCCTTCCAAACTGACTGTACCATTTTGCATTCCCACTAACAACAAATGAGAGTTCCTGTTGTTTCTCATCTTTGCCAGTAACTGGTTTTGTCAGATTTTTGTATTTGGCCATTTCAAAGGGACTAGATCTGATAAATAGAATGCCTGATGAACTATGGACTGAGGTTCGTGATACTGTACAGGAGACAGGGATCAAGACCATCCCCATGGAAAAGAAATGCAAAAAAGCAAAATGGCTGTCTGGGGAGGCCTCACAAATAGCTGTGAAAAGAAGAGAAGCGACAAGCAAAGGAGAAAAGGAAAGATATAAGCATCTGAATGCAGAGTTCCAAAGAATAGCAAGGAGAAATAAGAAAGCCTTCCTCAGAGATCAATGCAAAGAAATAGAGGAAAACAACAGAATGGGAAAGACTAGAGATCTCTTCAAGAAAATCAGAGATACCAAGGGAACATTTCATGCGAAGATGGGCTTGATAAAGGACAGAAATGGTAGGGACCTAACAGAAGCAGAAGATATTAAGAAGAGGTGGCAAGAATACACAGAAAAACTGTGCAAAAAAGATCTTGACGACACAGATAATCTCGATGGTGTGATCACTCACCTAGAGCCAGACATCCTGGAATGTGAAGTCAAGTGGGCCTTAGAAAGCATCACTATGAACAAAGCTAGTGGAGGTGATGGAATTCCAGTTGAGCTATTTCAAATCCTGAAAGATGGTGCTGTGTAAGCGTTGCACTCAATATGCCAGCAAATTTGGAAAACTCAGCAATGGCCACAGGACTGGAAAAGGTCAGTTTTCATTCCAATCCCAAAGAAAGGCAATGCCAAAGAATGCTCAGAGTACCACACAAGTGCACTCATCTCACACGCTAGTAAAGTAATGCTGAAAATTCTCCAAGTCAGGCTTCAGCAGTACATGAGCCATGAATTTCCAGATGTTCAAGCTGGTTTTAGAAAAGGCAGAGGAACCAGAGATCAAATTGCCAACATCTGCTGGATCATAGAAAAAGGAAGAGAGTTCCAGGAAAACATCTACTTCTGCTTTATTAACTATGCCAAAGCCTTTGACTGTGTGGATCACAATAAACTGTGGAAAATTCTGAAAGAGATGGGAATACCAGACCACCTGACCTCCCTCTTGAGAAACCTGTATGCAGATCAGGAAGCAACAGTTAGAACTGGACATGGAACAACAGACATGATCCAAATAAGAAAAGGAGTACATCAAGGCTGTATATTGTCACCCTGCTTATTTAACTTATATGCAGAGTACATCATGAGAAATGCTGGACTGGAAGAAGCACAAGCTGGAATCAAAATTACCGGGAGAAATATCAATAACCTCAGGTATGCAGATGACACCAACCTTATGGCAGAACGTGAAGAGGAACTAAAAAGCCTCTTGATGAAAGTGAAAGAGGAGAGTGAAAAAGTTGGCTTAATGAGGTGGATGAAACTGGAGCCTATTGTACAGAGTGAAGTAAGCCAGAAAGAAAAATACCAATACAGTATACTAACGCATATATATGGAATTTAGAAAGATGGTAACAATAACCCTGTGTACGAGACAGCAAAAGAGACACTGATGTATAGAGCAGTCTTATGGACTCTGTTGGAGAGGGAGAGGGTGGGAAGATTTGGGAGAATGGCAGTGAAACCTGTATAATATCATGTATGAAACGAGTTGCCAGTCCAGGTTCGATGCACGATACTGGATGCTTAGGGCTGGTGCACTGGGACGACCCAGAGGGATGGTATGGGGAGGGAGGAGGGAGGAGGGTTCAGGATGGGGAACACATGTATACCTGTGGTGGATTCATTTCGATATTTGGCAAAACTAATACAATTTTGTAAAGTTTAAAAATAAAGTAAAATTCAAAAAATTTTTCAAAAAAAAAGCTCAACATTCAGAAAACTAAGATCATGGCATCTGGTCCCATCACTTCATGGGAAATAGATGGGGAAACAGTGGAACAGTGTCAGACCTTATTTTTGGGGGCCACAAAATCACTGCAGATGGTGATTGCAGCCATGAAATTAAAAGACGCCTACTCCTTGGAAGAAAAGGTATGACCAATCTAGATAGCATATTCAAAAGCAGAGACATTACTTTGCCAACAAAGGTCCATGTAGTCAAGGCTATGGTTTTTTCTAGTGGTCATGTATGGATGTGAGAGTTGGACTGTGAAGAAAGCTGAGTGCTGAAGAATTGATGCTTTTGAACTGTGGTGTTGGAGAAGACTCTTGAGAGTCCCTTGGACTGCAAGGAGATCCAACCAGTCCATTCTAAAGGAGATCAGTCCTGGGTGTTCTTTCGAAGGACTGATGCTAAAGCTGAAACTCCAGTACTTTGGCCACCTCATGCGAAGAGTTGACTCATTGGAAAAGACTCTGATGCTGGGAGGGATTGGGGACAGGAGGAGAAGGGGATGACAGAGGATGAGATGGCTGGATGGCATCGCTGACTCGATGGACGTGAGTTTGAGTGAACTCCGGGAGTTGGTGATGGACAGGGAGGCTTGGCGTGCTGCAATTCATGGGGTTGCAAAGAATCGGACACGACTGAGCGAGTGAACTGAACTGAACTGAACTGAATTAGTGTGTAATGGTATCTCATTGTTTTGTTTTCACCAGTCTACTCTGAAAAGTTATCTTAATTCCATATTTCCATTGTAGCATTTCCATTGTGTTTTATTACCATAAATTCTTCAGGTGTTTTATCTTTAATCTGAGGTTTCAATAGATCATCTGCTCAGGGAAACTTCTGCTGCTGTTTATACCATCAGTTATTACTTTGCTAAATTAGTCCTCTAATAATTTTTTCATGAACGACTCATAACTTTAAATCATGTATATTGGAAAATACTTATTTTTAATTGACAATACTGACTACATTTTCTTTTCTTGAGTATTGCTTTGTCCACTAAAGTTTAGTGGCTCCACACAAAAGTTTAAGTTCAGCATTAACTTCTTCCTTTTTTTTTTTTTTTTTGGTTTGATTGTCTTATATACTTGCTAGATGGTAACCAAAGTTATATTAGTACCAGTTGCAGTTGCAGTACTACGTTTACCCTGGAAGTTTTACTTACAAGCATATATGTATTTTATCAGAATATTGACTTTATCTTATGTCTTCTTTGTATGGTTTTGAGAAGCTATATGCTCATTATTCAAGTATTTTTATAGTTTGTGCCTTTTCTCCACTGAGATTCAAATGAATCCATTTATATAATGTTAGATAGAGGGAATAATCATAAAATATGTTGATATAGTTACTAAGGGAGATATATTTTTAAAAGAACAGTAACTAAACTATTTGCTATTTGCTAGCAAAAATAATTTTCTCTCAGTGTATTTTGTAATTATGAAAGTCCAATTATTCTTGCATATAGTCTATATAATCAGAGAAGATATATTAGCAAGGACCTCAATCGAGCATAGATTTATAGAAAATCTAATGTTCGGTTTTAACTAGTCTAACTCAGAGTCTTGTTATGGTTCAGTTATCAACATTCTTGTTTTTCTGTCAGTAAAGAGAATGTGCTAGTTTTCTTGGGGGGAAGACTATTTTAATCAATATTTTCCTATGCTTTTGATTTTCAAGAAAACAGAAATCTTAAGACACTTGTTTTCAAGGGTCTGGTACTGTGCCTAATGAATATTTCTCTAATTAATATGTTATCATTAGTAAAACATACATTCTGTTTACTTCCAACACTGATTTAAAGTGACCTATGATAAAAGATGTATTAAATGTTTGGGATTGACATGTACAGACTGCTATATTTAAAATGGATAACCATCAAAGACCTACTGTATAGCTCAGAGAACTCTGCTGAATACTCTGTAATAACTGAAATGGGAAAAGAATTTGAAAAAGAATAGATATATGTGTAACTGAATCACTTTGCTGTACACCTGAAGCTAATGCAACATTGTTAACTAATTATACTCCAAGATACTACTTTGCCAACAAAGGTCCATCTAGTCAAGGCTATGGTTTTTCCTGTGGTCATGTATGGATGTGAGAGTTGGACTGTGAAGAAGGCTGAGTGCCGAAGAATTGATGCTTTTGAACTGTGGTGTTGGAGAAGACTCTTGAGAGTCCCTTGGACTGCAAGGAGATCCAACCAGTCCATTCTGAAGATCAGCCCTGGGATTTCTTTGGAAGGACTGATGCTAAAGCTGAAACTCCAGTACTTTGGCCACCTCATGCAAAGTGTTGACTCATTGGAAAAGACTCTGATGCAGAGAGGGATTGGGGACAGGAGGAGAAGGGGACGACAGAGGATGAGATGGCTGGATGGCATCACTGACTCGATGGACGTGAGTCTCAGTGAACTCTGGGAGTTGGTGTTGAACAGGGAGGCCTGGCGTGCTGCAATTCATGGGGTCGCAAAGAGTCGGACACGACTGAGCGACTGACCTGATCTGATAAAATTAAAAATTTTTAAAAAGAAAATAAACTTTCATAGAAGACAAAGATAGCAATATAAACTAAAAAACATTGAGAATGAGGCAAAATATTATTGTACTTCACGGTATACTAGCTTTATCAATATAAATATAGTCATTATTTGAAATGGAAGGAAATTAACTCAGCATTGCTCTTTCACATAAAGGCATATAAATGCATATTCAGATATAGATACAAACAATAATGGCATTTTTATCAACCATTCATCTCCTTGTATGTTGTCCATTATAATAGAATCTGTTTGTTGTCTCTCTTAATATAGTGGTATCCTCTTTCATATATCAGATGTTTGTTAAGCACCTACTATGTGTCAGAGTGTTTCAGGCACTGGAGATACAGTGGTAAAAAAATTCCTTGTCCTCATGGAATTTATATTTTATTCTCAATTTAGGTAGAGATAAGCAAAGAAGCCAAATATATCATGTAATCACTAAGGACTATGGAGATAAAACAGGCAGAGGGAAAAAGAACTCAGTTAACTAAACATACATGGAATTAGAAAGAACACTAACTTGTTCTATATTTTTCATTTTTGTCACTAATATAAGAAATCTAAGACTCTGTGGAACTGACATTGAGAAAATCATGCCCAGAATTATATCTTGTTATTAGTCAATGCAGTGTTTAAAGTGGACATGGTGAGTTTTTAGCCACATCTTCAAAATATACATTCTTCATGTATTTTACAGGCAATCTTCTTTTTTAAAGTTGAAATACAGTCCATGGGGTCGGAAAGAGTTGGACATGACTGAGGAACTAAGCACAGCACATAGTTGATTTACAATGTTGTTTTTTTAACTGTTTATATGCAATCTTAACCCTGTTATTGATGACGGATTTCTTTTGCCCTGATGGCTATCTCTTTGTAGAATCTTAATAAGTTTGAGATTAGAAACAAAGACTTTCCTGCAATGCATGTGGTCTTAGTTCTTTTACACATTTCTTATTGGATGTTTTAAGTTATAAAAAAAATAGCACATTAATTTTTTGAAAATGACAACATATCTTATTCAGGAATAACTCTGGAACTTCATGAAAGAAGCTTATTTTCCCACTGTTAATTTTGCATGCCAAAATGCTCATATCATTAGTCATTTCTCCCAAATATATCCTTGCAATTTTTAACTGAACTGAGCCTATGAATTTAGTAATTTTCTAGTAGCAAATAAGATCCTACGGGAATGAGACACCAAGAAAAAGGTGGGGTTGGAGATAGTTTTGAGTATAGGTATAGGCCTAGGATTCAGGATGTTCCATTGTATTTCAAAAATATGTGGGAGATACCAGTTTTGGAAGAACAAGCCTTGTGCACTTTTAAAGTTTGTTTAGTGTTGGCTCGTTTCTGGCTATGCAGTGAAAGTAAAAGTATTAGTCACTCAGTCATGGCCAACTCTTTGTGACCCCATGGACTATAGCCCACCAGGCTCCTCTGTCAATGGAATTCTCCAGGCAAGGATACTGGTTGGGTTTACCATTTACTTCTCCAGGGGATACATACAATGTATATATTTAATATACATATTAAGTAACCAGAAAATGAAAATTCATGGTTGGAGAGAATATTAACCAAGTTTTAATAGTTCTAATGTGAAAGACAATGCCTTTGCTAGCTTGCATTAAGCGATGTGAAATATACTCTATGAAAACATTTCCCAAAGCTGGCCTTTTGTTACAAAAATTTGAGATATGTGCAATTCACACATCTTTGATCAATTTAAGCACATTCTGTCTTACTGGCAGGGACCAAAATCTGTAATCAGACAAGGAGTCCTCTGATGGGGGAGATGATAGAAATGGCAATGATAGTGCACACGGGGTCCTAATTGAGGAATTTTCTAACGGTTATCTAGTAATACGGGGTGCCCTCCATTTGGACTCTGGCAGTAAGTTGAGTATTCTTTGGATCCCAATCAGTGAAGTGAAAAATCATCCAGTTGTGTTTGACTCTTTGAGACTCCATGGACTATACAGTCCATGGAATTCTCCAGGCCAGAATACTAGAGTGGGTAGCCATTCTCCAGGGAATCTTCCCAACCCAGGGATCAAACTCAGGTCTCCCTCATTGCAGGCGGATTCTTTACCAGCTGAGCCACCAGGGAATCCCAGTCAGGATGAGCACAATTCAAAATGTTCTCAAGTCCTGGGCCAGGGGGAATGATCTCATTTGGGACATTATTAAGTTCCTGTGAAGAGGAAAGACATTAACCACTCACAAATATTTTGTCATTGACTAAACTGCAAAGATGTATCTGTTAAAGCCATCCATCTGAGTAGACTAGTTCTCTCAAATAGTAAAGACTGTCAATACATCCTAAAAGCGAGTCGATATGTCAGGCATTGACAGAGCTGCTTTGAAGCCAAATGATCTGCTTTGTGCATTCACCTTTCTTCCAAAATATATTCACCAACACATGCAAATCTGGACTCGGCCTCCTCTGATGGAGCCTTTTCAAAGTAAACTGAGTTTCTTTGGCTGCAGTGACACAGACGTTTGGGTGGGAGGAGGGGTGGAGGTGATGGTGGCCATGCTATTTCAAGGCTGGGGAAATGGGTGACCCAGCTAACTAAATGACATGAACTCCCTCACAGACATGCCAGGCTTCCCCTTCATCTGCTCATGGCTGGAAACAGAAGAGCTCCATTGAATCAATTAAAGCAACAAGTTAGATTGACCCAAATTCTTTCAGGAAATGCAAAAGCCTGCTGGCTCCTGGGATTAGCTGGAGTTTCCCAATTGCTCCCCATCTGTACATCACCTTTGGGTCCACTCTAGCTGTGGATGGCTACATCTGCTCACCTCAGTGGCTTGTTTTCCAAACCAAGGTAATTTGAGAACCGCCTAGTTCTAATCAAGCTTCTTTGAACTCTGGAGAAACTTTGTGGCCAGCCCAAAGAGAAATTTGGCCTTCTTCTGAATTGATTTGCTGCATCTCTGGCATTCTTTTCCACCACCTGCCCTTGCTCTTCTGTAATTCCAGGTGTTGTAGCCAACTTGTTAGACGCAGCTTTGTGGAGAACACAGCCCAGAGCAGGTACCATTCAAGGCTTCATTTCTTATAAAGAAAGAAGGATGGGGCCAAGTGGCTGTAGGGGAAATAGCAGCATGGAAAAATAACTGTTTTTTTCCCATCAGGGTAGTGGCATCAGAAGAAGTGAAGAAAGGTCCAAGAACCTTATAGGCAATGACTGATGGCAGAACTCAGATTAAAGGAGACATGGGGCTTAGACAAATTATACTCAGGGCTCACTCTTTCAGCAACGGTTCCTACCCCTGTGATCTCTAGGGACCACAGAAAAAGCCTATGGCACACAGGTTCTTAAACCTGGCTGCACATTAGAATCTCCTGGAAAGCCTAAAACTGTATAGCACAGGGAGCTCAGCTCAGTGCTGTGATGACCTAGGTGGGTGGGATGTGGGGAGGTGGGAAGGAGGTTCTAGAGGGAGGGGGTATGTGTGTATATATATAGCTGCTTCACATTGTCGTACAGCAGAAACTAACACAACATTGTAAAGCAATTATATTCCAATGAAAATTTATTATAGGCACAAGCCCCTCCCTCAGAGAATTGTTCTTAATCAGTGTGGGGATAGGACCATGGCATCGGCACTTTAAAAGCTCTCCAGATGAAAACCAGAATTGCCATAAAGGACATCATTGAGCTGATTGACCACATTTGAGTATGGACGTTTTATTAGATCATATTGCTGTGTCAATGTTAAAACTCCTGAACTTGATAACTAGATTGTGGTTACCTAAGAGGATGTTCTTGTTCTTTTTTTTTTTTTTTTATTGAAGGATGTTCTTGTTCTTAGGAAATACATGCTACCATATTTAGGAGTGAAGAACATGATGTCTGCAATTTAGGTGAATGGATTAAAGGGGGAAATACCATGTAGAAACATAACAAGGGATGGATACAGTAAGTGGCAAAATGCTAACATTTGGCAAATCTGGGTGAGGGCTTACCCTGCTGGCAAGGGTTCCTTGTACTATTCTTAGAACTCTTCTGTTAGTTTAAAATGATTTCCAAAAAAAAAAACAAAACAATTCTAAAAAGTACCCCAGATGAAATAATGTACAACAACATTTAGAAACTACTAGATTCAGAAAAACAGAGAATGAGTACCTATTAAACAGCGGTTACAGTGCAAGCCTTTCTGAGTCACTGTCCTACACCAGTTCATCTCTCTTCTTTAATGGTCATGTAAATCTTCTGGGAGTCTGGTTAAAAACTGTTTCTGATTCAGAAAGTCTGAGCTGAGGCCTGAGATTCTGCATTTTTAATAGACTCTCTGGTGATGCCAGTGCCTCTGGTCCATGGGCCACACCTAGAATAGCAAAGCTCTACGATTGAATCACCCTGCCATCCACCTGTCAATCAATCAACATGTTTTTTTGGAACCATCTCCTCTGGGCTCAGCAGTGTAGGAGAATCCCAAGCTCTGGGATCTAACCCCTGATGATCTGAAGTGGAACTGATGTAATAATAATAATAGAAAGAAACTGTACCACTAATGTAATATGTAATGTACTTGAATCATCCAGAAACTGTTCCCCCCACCCCCCAGTCCATGGAAAAAATTATCTTCCACGAAACAGGTCCCTGGTGCCAAAAAGGTTGGGGACTGCTGCTCCAAGTGAAGTAGGGTGGGCCTGCAGAGCTCTGTGGATAGGTAGTCCATCCATCTTGACCCCTGGACTATGGCATCACCCTGTGAGCCATGTGGCTTGGCCCTGTCAGAGTCACTCTGATCCCCAGAACAGAATGGAGCCCAGCGGAAGAAGCTGAAACAAAGGCTGGCAGCACATGGAAGGGGGGTAAGAAGCAAAACAGCCCATGATACAGGTCACAGGGGAAGTTCAGCCCCTCCTGGTGGGTGGCAGTTGGGGCCAAGCTGAGGCTCCAGCAGAGAGCAGCATAATTCTGATGAGGTGTCTGGGTACAGGCTGCCTGAATCTGGCTGCCTCCTCCAGCGTGGAGAGTCATTTCTTAGAGTTAGATGTCCAAGGAAGATTCTCGTTTCATGCTGACTGTGGCATGCTTCGAGTTTGTTGCTTTTGCTGTAAGAGGAGCCAAAATGTCTCTCCCCTGGTGGGAGCAGATGGAGCATAGCCCCTGCCTCCATCAGAATTTTCCAGGCCTTGCCTCCCTCCTTTCCCTCATGGCAGCGCCCTTCCCCTCTGCCTGCCTGCTGTGATCATGTTTTCCATGCATTGAATTAGAGGCCAGTCTGTTATTTGTATCTCCCCTGCTTACATCCAAATCAAGGCCAACTAACGGGTGCACAGAAGGACCCAGCTGGGCTTTACTGAGCAGGCAGCCCCAGAGAAGTTTCTGGAAGACAACTGAGAAAGACCTGGCTGACAGGTCTGAGTTTGGATCAGAGTGTTGCCATCGAAGAGCTGTATAAACTTGAGCAAGTTATTTAACATCTCTGAGGTTTAGGTTCCTCATCTGTAAAGTGGGGCTGATGATAGCATTAAATTCATAGGGCACTGAACATCAAATGAGTTAGAGAGCTGAGCAGGAGCTTACTAGATGGAAGACAGGCATTCATTTGATGGGGATTTATTGAGTTTCTTCTTTGTATAGACATATGTGTGTGTTAGTCGCTCAGTCATGTCCGACTCTTTGTGACTCCATGGACTGTAGCCCACCAGGCTCTTCTGTCCATGGGATTCTCCAGGCAAGAATACTGGAGTGGGTTGACATTTCTTTCTCCAGAAGATCTTCCTGACCCAGGGATCAAGCCCAGGTCTCCTGCATTGCAGGCAGATTCTTTACTGTCTGAGCCACCAGGGAAGACCCATATGAATAAACATACTTTATACTGTTCTGAACCTGAAAGAGTGTAGGTGTTTGGTGCAGGAAGTGGAGAGCTTCAGTGCCTGGCTTTGGGTTTGAACCTGTACACTTCACTTACTAGGTGACTTTGTAGCAACTCCTGAACCTTTCTGGGGCTCCATTCTCTCATCTGTAAAATGGGTATGATAATAGTCCCTACCTCTGAGGATTGCTGTGAGGATTAAAGATGGGCTTAGAATGGGAGTTTAACAAGGATTAAGTGTTATTTGCAAAAGTTCCTGCAGTCGAGAGTCATAGGAGCTGCTTTGAGAAACCACACACACACTCATACACACGCATACACTATCACCACACGAGTGGGCAGCCCAGAGAGGACAGGTTACAGGAGAGACACAAATAGGCATTCATTGCCTGTTGGAGGCTCTTTGAACCTCAGGCCAGGGCCCATTTCTGCAAAAAATTCTCTCTGGGACTGTGGTGCCGTGAGCCCCTGGATTTTTTTTTATATGGAAGTAAAATCCACATAACATGTAATTAACCATTTTTTTTTGGCCATGTTGTGCGACCTGTGGGGTCTTAGTTCCCTGACCAGCAATCAAACCCGTGCCCTCTGCATTGGGAGTTCAGAGTCTTAACCACCAGCAAAGTTCCTGCAAGTGACCATTCGAAAGTGAACAGTTCAGTGGCATTTAGTACAGTCACCGTGTTGGCTGCCCCCTGCCCCCTGAGTTCTTTAGAGTTGGTTTCCCCTTTCAACTGGCTGTATCCAGAGGAGGCAGCCCTCATTTGTTTTTGTCAGTCTTCCTGTCACTGTACCATACCTGTCTCCATTCCCACCTGGTTCCTCCCCCTCCATTTTTCCAATGGGCCTGTCTCTCTGCACCCTTCTACCTTTTAGGGAGACAGGAGTAGGTGTCTCTGGCTGACATCTACATTTAGGGAGAGGGAGGGAGTATGTTGACCCACTGGAAAGGTGCCAGCTCTGAAGGGTGGCACCAACAGAGTTCAGGTTGGAGCTGGTAAAGCCACTTTTTGATACGGATGAAAACAGGCACAACCCATTGTCGCTTCGCCCTCCAGTGGCCCCAGGGACAGCAGACAATGCAAAAGGGATTACTACAAACTATTCAGTCCTGAATATTCATTGGCAGGACTGATGCTGAAGCTGAAATTCCAATACTTTGGCCACCTGATGTGAAGAACTGACTCCTTGGAAAAGACCCTGATGCTGGGAAAGTTTGAAGGCAGGAGGAGAAGGGGACGACAGAGGATGAGATGGTTGGATGGCATCGCCGACTCAATGGACATGAGTTTGAGCAAGGTCCAGGTGTTGGTGATGGACAGGGAGGCCTGGGGTGCTGCAGTCCATGGCGTCGCAAAGAGTCAGACATGACTGAGCGACTGAACTGAACTGAACTTCTCTGAACTCCCTTCCATGTCTTTCATCAAGTATAGTTGGGAGAGCACTAGGGGACTCCTCAGGGTTTGGTACAGCAAAGGATTAAATAAAGGCGGTTGAAGTCTTTTAAAGATGGATCTGGCCTAGTCCATTTTCCTAAAATCACAGCCTATCTATCACAGGGGTTGTCAAGCACATTAACTTGACATGATATGGCTGACAATCCCTTGCATGGTGTCAGTGCTGGCCTCACAGCACACGCTCAAAGGGTGATGACTCTTTTTGTGACTTGTTTTTCTTGGAGGGAAGGCAGAATGCAAAAGGAAGAGGGAGGTAGCAGCCAGGGGCAGGCAGTTTGGGCTGTTGGGCCTCCTGGACCACAAGGTTTGCCAATTCCCCCATTTCCTTGAAATGAAGGTGTGACTTTGAAACTCAGTTGCTTCCTTTTTAAAGAATTAATTAATTTATTGTAATTGGAGGATAATTACTTTACAATATTGTGAAGGTTTTTGCCATACATAGATATGAATCACCCATGGGTGCACATGTGTCTCCCCACCCTGAACCCCCCTCCCACATCCCTCCCCATCCTATCCCTGTGGGTTGTCCTGGAGCACCAGCTTTGAGTGCCCTACTTCATGCATCAAACTTGCACTGGTCATCTGTTTTACATGTGGTAATATACATGTTTCACTGCTATACTCTCAAATCATCCCACCCTTGCCTTTTCCCACATAGCCCCAAAGTCTGTTCTTTACATCTGTGTCTCCTTTGCTGTCCTGCCTGTAGGATCGTTGTTACCTTATTTCTAAATTCCATATATATGGGTTAATATACACTATTTGGGAGAAGGCAATGGTGCCCCACTCCAGTACTCTTGCCTGGAAAATCCCATGGACAGAGGAGCCTGGTGGGCTGCACTCCATGGGGTCGCTAAGAGTCGGACACGACTGAGCGACTTCACTTTCACTTTTCACTTTCATGCATTGGAGAAGGAAATGGCAACCCACTCCAGTGTTCTTGCCTGGAGAATCCCAGGGACGGGGGAGCCTGGTGGGCTGCCGTCTATGGGGCCACACAGAGTCGGACACGACTGAAGCGACTTAGCAGCAGCAGCAGCAGCATACAGTATTTGTCTTTTTCTTTCTAACTTAATTCACTCTGTATGATAGGCTCCACTTTCATCCACCTCATTAGATCAGTTGCTTCCTTTTAAAATTTGTTTATTTCAGTGCTTCAGGTCTTAGTTTCTGCACATAGGATCTTCTATCTTCATTGTGGCATTTGAGCTCTTTAGATGCAGCATTTGAACTCTTAGTCATGGCATGTGGGATCTAGTTCCCTGACCCCCTGGCCCTCTGCATTGGGAGTGTGGGAGTCTTAGCCGCTGGAGTACCAGGGTAGTCGCCCCAAACACAGTTGCTTCTTATTCACTCTGGAACAGTTTATGCACCAGGCTGTGTCTGACTTTCCATGTAGCTTATTTCTGTTTCCCAGGAATGTTGGCAAGGGGATGAAGCCTAGTTAAAGCTCTCCCCACTCCCTCACCCTTCACCTTTCACCTCTCCTGATATACAAATGCTTCAGCAGCAAAGGAGGCAAGACTCTCCAAGCAAGAAATAACTTCTCTTGTCCCTAACTGTAGACATGAAAGACAGGGGAGAAGAGAAGCCGGGGATGCAGTGGAGGGGAGAGGAGTCCTCTAAGACCCATGAAAGTTTTCTTTTTTCTTAATAGGAATTGAATTCAACGTTTTCAGAAATTATAAACATTCCACACCTTCAGTGCAACCAGTGAAACAATACACAGGCATATGAAGCAAAATAAGCAATGTGCTCCCCTCTCCTTTTCCTCTCTACAGAATAAGCAATAGTAACAGCCTGCGTCTGAATCCTCCCTCTGCCTTCCTGTGCACATGCGAAGGCATGCAGGCACAGAGCCTGTGGTTGGAGATTTTGGTGTTTGTACTAGAATGGGATCATGAGATACACATTGCTCTGCAGCCTGGTTTATGCACTGAAGTACATCACATATATGTGTTAGTATGTGATATTTTTCTCTTTCTGACTTATACTCTGTATGATGGGCTCTGGTTCCACCCATGTCTCTACAAATGACCCAATTTCATTCCTCTTTATGGTTGAGTAATATTCCATTGCACCACGTTTTTATCCATTCCTGTGTTGATGGACATTTAGGTTGCTTCTATGTCCTGGCTATTGTAAATAGTGCTGCAGTGAATATCGGGGTGTATGTGTCTTTTGGAATTAGGGTTGTCTCAGGGTATATATGCCTAGTAGTGTGATTGCCAGGCCATATGGTAGTTCTGTTTTTAGTGGAATCCAGGAAAATGGTACAGATGAACCTATTTGCAGGGCAGGAAGACAGATGTGGATATAGAGGACGGATGTGTGTACATGGGGGAGGAGGGGAGGGTGGAACAAATTGGGAGAGTAGGATTGACACATATGCACACACATAGACACTGCCATTTGTGAAATAGGCAGCTAGTGGGAACCTCCTATATAGTTCAGGGGGCTCAGCACAGTGCTCTGTGATGACTTTGATGGGTAGGATGGGGGCTGGAGGGAGGTCCAAGAGGGAGGGGATATATGTATGCATATAGCTGATTCACTTTGTTGTACAGCAGAAATGAATACAACGTTGTAAAGCAACTAGACCCCAATAAAAACAAACAACAATGACCAAAAAAAAAAAAAAATGAGTACATCACAGACCTCCCAGCATACCAGTAGTCATAGATCTGGCTCATCTCTTCAAATAGCTACATAATACTCCATAACATGATTCTACTAGGATTTATTCAGCCATTTGTCTACTGAGGAGGGCTCAAGTTGTCTAGAACTTTGTGGTCATTCCTGTGAAAAAGGTCACAATCCCCACTCATCTCAGCATATTTACCAAGGCTGGTTAAGAAGATTGCTGGGTTTCAGAGGGCTTTAATTTACCTATGGCGAGATTGCTTGGCTGGTTTTCATAAACAGAATTCTGATTCTCTCCTTTTATTATCAAAAATTTTATTGTTCATCTGTTAAGCAGATCTCACTTGCCTTCTCAGTAATCCATGTATTGCCCCATAGTAGAGGGTGTGAACTGAAAAGAACTTTTGTAAGGAATGGACATCCAAAGATAGCATCTTCTTTCCTGTGTGATCCCAGGAAGAGGTGGATTACAATTTATCCAACTGGACCACATCTTCCTGATGCCTTCCTTCACTGATCTAGTCCAGTTATTCTCCTGCCTTTTCTAGCCATGAGCATTCTAGGCGCAACCTTGATAAGCAAAGAGAAACTACATTTTGTTGGGAGCAAACACATTCTGGCTTCTCCCCCAGGTAAAGATTCCTTTGCAAGACAATGCAAAAGGGCTAGAGTGGCCACACTAGGAAGATGAGCACAAATTACAGAAAATGATGAATATCAATCTGCTTAGCTGGTTTCTTTTGCAAAACTATCGTTGAACAGTGCCTTTAAAAATCAAGGACATGGTGGGGACATGGGTGTCCACTGTAAAGTTCTTCCAAACTTGTATAACAAAGTGTTAAAATATTGATATGTGGTTTGAGTTACAAAAATTCTGGTCACATACCATTATCTGGGCATATAAGATCCATATCAAAATACTTTACTGTGTATATACTTGATGCTTTTTAAAGCACTTTAAAACTCAAATTCCACTCTTACAGCAGCCTTGTGTGTCAGAAATCACTCTCACTGGACAACAGAGAGAATGAGGGCTGGAGAAGTAAATGATTTGTCCAAAGTCTCATATATAATTGGCTTCCCTGGTGGCTCAGTGGTAAAGAATTTTCCTGTGATGCACGAGATGCAGGTTCGATCCCTGGGTCAGGAAGATCCCCTAGAAAAGGAAATGGCAACCCACTCCAGGATTCTTGCTTGGGAAATCCCATGGAGAGAGGAACCGGGCAGATTGTAGCGCACTGGGTCACCAAAGAGCTGGACACAACTTACTGACTAAACAACAACACCGTATACATGATTGGCAACAGTGTGAAGCTTTGACTATGGGATCCTGAATCCAGTGTTCATTTCACTTGTAGGAAAGGGGTATAAAATGATATCTTCATTCCATTTTTCATTAGGCCTCTGTTTGAGTCTCATTTGGCTTAACCCAATTTCTCTTAGTCTAGGCATACAGATCTATGCTTCTTTCCATGACTGACTGAACACTGATGGAGCAGCAGTAATGTACTAGGTGTTCCAGAGACTGTAGAATTAGATCTGGCTGCTGCCCTATAGCTCCCAATCTCAGTTTGTTGAAGCCAATCTAAAATAGTTCTTGCTCTGAATAGACAGTACAGGTTTATAGGAACATGTCTCCTCTCTAAGCTTGTTTCTCACCAGTATGGACTCCTAAGGGAATCTCTTGTCAGACAGGAATATCTGGTAACTGGTGTTTGAGTAGTCCTGAAAAATCACCCTCATTTTGCCCAATTCAGTCTTAAAGATAGATGAACATGTCCGTTTGTTTTCCAGAAAAACAAATAGAGGCTAGTTTTCTCTTCTGAGGGGTCAGAAGTACATCTCACCCAAAATGTTATAGTGTGAAGCACATTGGAATGGTCTCTTTGATCCTAAATATTTTCTTTATCAGCAAAAATATCCCTTTTAGAGATATTACTCCTTTCTGACTGGGCTTCCCTCGTGGCTCAGTTGGTAAAGAATCTGCCTGCAATGCAAGAGGCCTGGGTTCCATCCCCAAGTAGGGAAGATCCCCTGGAGAAGGAAATGGCAACCCACTCCAGTATTCTTGCCTGGAGAATTCCATGGAGAGAACAACCAGGCAGGTTATAGTTCATGGGGTCGCAAAGAGTCGGACACGACTGTGTGACTTACACTTTCATAGATACTATTTCTTTCCTTTAGGGACTTCCTATAGCTCAGACAGTAAAGAATCTGCCTGCAATGCAGGAGACCCAGGTTTGATCCCTGGGTCAGGAAGACCCTCTGGAGAAGGAAACGGCAATCCACTCCAGTATTCTTGCCTGGAAAATCCTATGGAGAGAGGAGCCTGGTGGGCTACAGCCCATGGGGTCACAAAGAGTGGGACACGACTGAATGACTAACACTACTCCTCCCCCTCCTTTCTGACTCTCACATCCTGTTAGTTAGCATACTATATCAACCATGCTCTGTGAATATCTTTTGCAATGTTGTGGACATCTATCCCTTTTCTAATCATTCCCACTGCCCCTGGCCTGATCAACTTCAACAGTTACCACAAGGTCCCAACAGGTCCCTCTACTTATTATCGATATCCTGTGGTTCACCCTGCATTCTACCAGCAGGATTCTATTTCTAAAACACCATTCTGGTTATGTCATACCCTTGGTCAAAAACCGTAGCTGGCTTTCCATTGCCTGGAGTTGTAGTTTTCAAAGTCTGTTTATTCATTCGTTCATTCTTTGGTTTCCAGTTACCAGGGGATGCTTTTTTCATGCAAAATACTAGGTATCTGAAACCTCCAAGTGAAAAGCAGATAAAAAAAGTGACATGCTCCAAAAAAAGGAGCTGTGCTTTAGTTGAAGCGAGGAGGGAGGACACAGGGCCTCCTTTTTTCCCTTGGCCTCAGGGAACACAGTGTGGAGACCACTGACTTACTCCTGAGATTCAAAGGGCTTAACTTGGTATTCAAGAATGCACTACCCTGGCCCTAACATGCATCTCCTGTTGGGCTTCCAACTTTCTCCCAAAGGAATTTGCTTCAGCAGTTTGGTCTCCACACAGCTGGAGCTTTCTCCACATTTTTTTTTTTAACCAAAACTTTCTCTTTTTTTTAAAGCCACCCTTTAAAAAATATTTATTTAGTTTTGGCTGTGCTGGATCTCCGTTGCTGTGTGTGGGCTTTCTCTAGTTGCAGTGAGTAGGGGCGACTCTCCAGTGGCGATGCTCTGACTTCGCATTGTGGTAGCTTCTTGTGTTGCAGAACAGGGACTCTGGGCACCCAGGCTTCAGTAGTTGTGGCCCACAGGCTCAGGAGTTGCAGCTTGTGGGCTTAGTTGCCAGGAGGCATGTAGAATCTCTCCAGACCAGGAATCAAACTGGGGTCCCTTGCATTGAAAAGTGGATTCTTTACTACTAGACCACCAGGGAAGCCCAGCATTCCCCACTTTTTACCTTTTCCTGACATATGCATTGCTGTTCTCTCTTCCTTCATTGCACTCACCCTTCAAGGACAACTACTTCAAGAAAGCTTCTCTGACTACCTTGCTTCACAGACTACTCGATTCTCAGGGCTATGATGACTTTATCTTCCAAATAACAACAAAAAAAATGGAGACAGAAGCTGTTCAGCGAAGAGATTGCCACAGAGACTGTTTTTATGTTCTCCTTCTAGCTAAAGAAGTCTCATGGTGTGAACTGTGAGGCCAAGGTTCCATGAGTTTGTGTCCCAGCCCTGCTACTTGTTAGCCATGTGACTCTAATTACTGTGCTTCAGGTCTCTTATCTGTAAAATGAGGACAATAATAGTACTCATCTCAAAGATTTATGTGAAGATTAAATTGTGTCAAGCTCTTAGAACACTGTTTGGCACTTAGTAAGCAGCTGATTGGAGAAGGAAATGGAACCCACTCCAATGTTCTTGCTTGGGAAACCCCATGGACAGAGGAGCCTGGTAGGCTACAGTCCATGGGGTCGCAGTGTCGGATACGGCTTAGCCACTAAACCACCACCACATGCAGTTGATAAAAGTTAACTATTATTAGGATAGCTCAGACATGAGGTCATGAAAGTCTGAGCTAAGGCAGAGGCCGTGGGGTGTCTATCAAGGGCAGAATTGTTGGGAGATCTAAAGGTAGGGAATTGTGGAAAGAGTAAGATAAAGAGAGGGTTTCCCCAGTGGCTCAGTGGTAAAGAATTCACCTGCAGTGCAGGAGTTGAAGGAGATGCAGGTTTGATCCCTGGGTTGGGAAGATCCCCTGGAGGAAGGTACGGCAACCCATTCCAGTATTCTGGCCTGAACAATTCCATGGACAGAGGAGCCTGGTAGGCCACAGTCCTCGGGGTCACTAAGAGTCAGACGCTACTGAGGCAACTTCTCATGCATGGCATGCAAGATAAAAAGACTAGTACACAACCAATGAAGGGTGAAACGGGTTGCTCTGTCATCAGAGGAAGGAAGTGCCCTGATAGTTGGTTTCTGCCCAGGCTGCTATCAGCAAGGCTGTATTCTCATGGAGCATGTGCTCAATAAGAGAATGATAACTATCATATTCCAATGCATATATATGGAATCTAGAAAAATGGTACTGAAGAATTCATTTACAGGGCAGCAATGGAGAAACAGACATAGAAAACAGACTCATGGACATGGGGAGAGGGGAGGAGAGGGTGAGAGGTATGGAAAGAGTAACATGGAAACTTACATTACCATCTGTAAAATAGATAGCCAATGGCAATTTGCTGTATGGCTCAGGAAACTCAAACAGGGGCTCTGGATCAACCTAGAGGGGTGGGATGGGGAGAGAGTTGGCAGGGAGGTTCAAAAGGGAGGGGATATATGTATACCTATGGCTGATTCATGTTGAGGTTTGACAGAAAACAACAAAATTCTGTAAAGCAATTATTCTTCAATTAAAAAATAATGAAATTGATCAACCGTAAGTACCGTAGCAAAATTCTATTTTTCAGTTAACTGGAAGCTAAGAGTATAGCCATTTGGAATTGGGCCCTAAGACAGAAGGTGTTGGGAGATGTGAAAAGAGAGCACAGGACACTGTCAGGAAGAGGTGGCTACATGGGAGCAGGTGGGAGCATTGTGCCAGATAGCATAAACTCTCTAAAATGTTAGCTGGTAGGATTAAAAGTGCACTAGCTGCCTGGGGCAGGAAGAGACAGTCCCAGAATAACTGAATGGAGACATGGAAAATCCCAAAGAGAAATTTTGATAGCTTGCCTACTTCAAATGGAGAAGGAAATGGCAACCCACTCCAGTATTCTTGCCTGGAGAATCCCAGGGACAGAGGAGCCTAGTGGGCTGCTGTCTATGGGGTCACACAGAGTCGGACACGACTGAAGTGACTTAGCTACTTCAAAACGTGCGTGTGTCCTAGAGTGTACATGGAGAGATCACAAGGTCCAAATTGTTTTGTTCAAGTATAATTGGGTTAACAATATTATGTTAGTTTCAAGTGTACATCATAGTGATTGGATACTTTATTACATTGCAAAATGATCACCACAGTAAGTCTAGTTACCATCTGTCACCCTACAAAGTTATTACAGCATTATTGACTATATTTCTTATGCTGTACATCCCTATGACTTATTTTAGAAGTGGAAATTTGTGCCTCTTAATCATGCTCACCAATTTGACTCATCCCATTCCCCACCCCCAATCCCTTCTCCTCTGGCAACCACCACTGTGTTCTTTGTATCTCTGACACCATTTCTGTTTCCGCTATTTTTTAAATTTTTAAAAAACAAGTTGTTTTAATTTGCTTATTTATTTATTTTGGCCACGCCTCTCAGCTTGTGGGATCTTAGTTTCCCAACCAGGGACTGAACCCCAGCCCTCGGCGGTGAAAGTGCAGAGTCCTAACCAGTGGACCACCAGGGGATTTTCTGTTTTTGTTATTTTCATTCATTTGTTTTATTAGATCCCACAGGTAACTGAAACCAAACAGTATTTTTCGTTCTCTGTCTGACTTATTTCACTTAGCATAATACCCTATAGGTCCATCTATATTGTTGCAAATGGGAAGATTTCATTCTTTTTATGGCTGAGTAAAATTCCATTGTATATGTGTATATATTTATCCATTTATTTATCATTGGCCACAAATTTCTGCCATATCTTGGCTGTTGTGAATGATGATGCAATGAACATAAGGGTGCATTTATCTTTTCAAATTAGTGTTTTTGTTTTCTTTGGAAAAACACCCAGAGGTGGAATTGCCAGATTGTATGTTAGTTCTAGTTTTAATTATTTGAGGAATCTCCACAGTGTTTTCCATAGTGGCCACACCAGTTTATATTCCCACCAACAGCACACAAGGATTCCTTTTACTCCACGTTCTCTCTAACTTTTATTATTTGTTGTCTTTTTGCTAATAGCCATGTGACAGATGTGAGGTGATATCCCATTGTGGTTTTCATTTTCATCTTCATAATAATTAGCGATATTGATCTTTTCTTCATGTGCCTGCTGGCTTTCTGTGTGTCTTCTTTGGAAAAATGTTTATTCAGATCCGTGTGCATCTTTCGATCTGCATTAAGTGCCATATATTCATATATACAGCATACATATGGGTCTTGTGTTTTATATCCACTTAGCCACTCTGTGTCTTTTGATTAGAGCATATAGTCCACTTACATTTAAAGTAATTGTTGATAGGTATGTACTTATTGCCATTTTGTTCATTGTTTTCTTCCTTTGATCTCTTAAGTTGCTCTTTGATGACTATCTTTAGTGTTATGCTTGGATGTTTTTCTCTTTTTGTGTGTGTAGCTACTACAGATTTTTGGTTTGTGGTTTCATATATATATATATGTATATATGTATTATTGTTTTAAGTTGATGATCTCTTAAGTTTGGATGAATTCTAACAACCCTGCATTTTCACTCCCTCCCATCTTTAATGTTTGTGACATCACATTTTACATATAATTGTTTTGTGTGTCCCTTTAACTGTTGTGGATATAGGTGATTTTACTACTTTTCTTTTTCAGCCTTTCTACTAGCTTTATAAATGGTTAGTCCACTATCTTTACTGTACATGTGCCTTTACCAATTAAATTTTTCCTTTTATAATTTTTATATTTATAGTTGCGGTCTTTTCTGCTTAGGGAAGTCCCTTTAACATTTCTTGTAAAGCTGGTTTAGTGGTACTGAACTCTTTTAGCTTTTGTTTGTCTGTAAAACTTTTTATCTCTCCTTCAGATCTGAATGGATTCCCTGGTGGCTCAGAGCATAAAGAGCCTGTCTGCAATGTGGGAGACCCATGTATCCCTGGATCAGGAAGATCCCCTGGAGAAGGAAATAGCAGTCCCCTCCAGTATTCTTGGGCTTCCCTGGTGGCTCAGAGGTTAAAGCATCTGCCTCCAATGCGGGAGACCCGGGTTTGATCCCTGGGTCAGGAAGATCCCCTGGAGAAGGAAATGGTAACCCACTCTAGTATTCTTGCCTGGAAAATCCCATGGATGGAGAAGCCTGGTAGGCTACAGTCCATGGGGTCACAAAGAGTCGGACACGACTGAGCGACTTCACCTTCACCTTCACCAGTATTCTTGCCTGAGAAATCCCATGGACAGAGAAGCCTGGCAGGCTACAGTCCATGGGGTCTCAAAGAGTCGGACACGACTTTCTTTCACAGATCTGAATGATAGCCTTGCCATGTAGAGTATTCTTGGGTTTAGGTTTTTTTCCTTTCATTATTTGGAATATATCATTCCACTCTTTGTGGCCTGCAAAATTTTCCGTAAAAGTCAGCTGAATTCCTTATGGGAATTCCCTTGCACTTGCTTTTCTCTCGTCACTTTTAAGACTCTCCTTATCATTCATTTTCGCCAATTTAATTACAATGGGTCTAGGTGGGGACCTCTTTGGGTTCATCTTGTTTGGGACTCTCTGTGCTTCCTATACCTCGATATCGTTTCCTTCCCTAGGTTAGGGAAGTTTTCAGCCACTATTTCTTCAAATATGTTCTCTGCCCCTTTGTCTTTTCCTTCTGGTACCCCTATAATGCCAATGCTGGTATGCCTGATGTAATTCTAGAGAGCTCTTAAACTATCCTCATTTGCCTAATTCCTTTTTTTCTGTTCAACTTGGGTGATTTCCTCTACTTTGTCTTACAGTTTGCTGATTCATTCCACTGTATCATCTAGTCTACTGTTGATTCCCTCCAATGAACTTTCAATTTCAGTTATTGTATTTTTCAGGCCCTGTTTGGTTCTTCTTTATATTTTCTAGCTGTTAAACTTCACTGTGTTCTTCAGTTCTTCTCCTGAGTTTGTTGAGCATTTTTATGATCATTACCATGAGTCTTTGTCAGGCAGATTGCCTAGCTCCACTTCATTTTATTCTTCTCCTGAGGTTTTGTCTTGTTCCTGCCTTTGGAACATATTTATCTGTCTCCTCATTTTGCCTAATTTTCTGTATTTATTTCTAAGGATGAGGTAGGTTGGTTACACTTCCTGTTCTTGGAGAAGTGGGCTTATGCAGGAGACATTCAATCGGGCCCAGCAGCAAACTCCTCTCTGGTCACCAGAGCTATATTCTCTAGGATTGTCCCCTCTGTGGGCTATGTGGGCCTTTCTCTTGTGGCAGAGCTGACTACTGTGGGCACAGTTGTAGGTAGGATTGGCCCCCAGTCTGGTTGGCTGCTGCCTGCTGGTGGCCTGGGTCACAGCTTGACTGGTTGCATGGTTCAAAATGTCCCAGGGCTGGTGCCAGCTGGCTGGTGGGCAGGTTGGGTCCTGGGTTGGCTGGCCATTGTGTCAGGGGGGATCCATAAGCTGGTGCTGACCTACTAGTGGGTGGGGTCGGGCCCCAAGTTGGCTGATTTGGGGAGCCAGGGGGCCTGGGTCTTGTCCCAGCCTGATGTTGGGCAGGGCTAGGTCCTGGGATCCCTGGCTATGGGGCAGGATGGTGGTCTAAGACTGATGCCAGCCCACTGGTGGGCAGATAAGACCCTGGCACTAATAGGCTAGAAGGAGGACTTGAAAATGGCACTTTCCAGTGTCCTTATGGTAAACAAGCTCCAAAAAGTGGCTGCTATCAGTATTTGTGTCCCTGGGGAGAGTCCTAGTTGCTTTCTGCCTCTCCAGGTCATTCTCTGAGATCAGCAAGTGAATCTGACCCAGGTTCCTTTCAAATTACTGCCTCTGCACTGGGACTTGAAACATGTGAGATATTGTGCAAACTGTTAAAGAGCAGAGTCTCTGTTTTCTACAGCCCTCAGTCTCTCCTGTATGCAAGTTCTGCTGACCTTCAAAGCTGGATGTTCTGGGCACTTGTCCTGCTGGGGAAGAACCCTCAGGCTGGGGTGCCCACTGTGGGGCTTGGACCCCTCACTCCTTGGAGAGAACCTCTGCAATTGTGATTATTCTCCTGTTTGTGAGTCAGCTACCCAGGGATGTGGGTCTTGACTATACTCTGTCCCAATTCTTCTTACCCATCTCATTGTGATTCCTTTATATCTTTAGCTGTGGAAGATAATTTTTGTTAATCTTCAGGTTCTGGTGGTAGTGATGGCCTTTTTTTTTTTCATTTCTGAAATCAGTAATTTGTGCCTTCGTTTTTAGTTAATCTGACTAGAGGTTTATCTATTTTATTGATCTTTTCAAAGAACCAGACTTCGGTTTCATTGATTTTTCTTTTTTGTTTTCCTGGTATAACTTTCATTGATTTCTGCTTTAATTTTTTAATATTTCTTTTCTTCTGCTTACTTTGGGTTTGATTTACTCTTCTTTTTCTAGTTTCCTAAGGTGGAAGCTGAGATTATTGATATCAGGTCTTTTTTTCTAATATATTAATTCTATGCTATAAATTTCCCTCTAAGCACTGCTTAGAATTTTTATAAATTATATTTTTATTTTCATATAATCCAAAATGTGTTTAAACTTCACTTGAGACTTCTTTGGCCTATGTGCTATTTGGAAGTATACTGTTTAATCTCTAAATATTTTGATATTTTTACAGGTATCTTTCTGCTATTGATTTTTTTAGTCTAATTCTACTATGTTCTGAGAGCATACTGATATAATTTATATTCTTATAAGTTTTGTTAAGATCTGTTTTATGACCCATGATGTGGTCCATCTTGGTGAATGTTCCATTGAGCTGGAGAAGAATGTGTATTCTGCTATTGTTGGATGAAATACTCTGCAGATGACAATTAGATCCTGTTGACTGCTGGTGTGGTTCAGTTCAACTATACCATTATTAACTTTCTGCCTGCTGGATCTGTTCATTACTAATAGAGGGGTTTTAAACTCTCTAATTAAAATAGTGGACTTGTCTGTATCTTCTTCAGGTACTATCCATTTTCGTATCATGTATTTTGATGCTCTGTTAAATATACACATAATTTCCTTCCTCTAAAATCTGCTTTGTCTAAAACTAATATAGTTACTCCCACTTTCATCTGATTAGTGTGTTAGCATGTTATATCTTTCTCCATCTATTTACTTTTTAAAATTTGTTTATTTTTAATTGGAGGATATCTTTTAGCATCCTTTTACTTTTAATCTATATGTATCTTTACATTTAAAGTGTGTAGATAACATATAGTTGAGTCTTGTTTTTTTTTATAATCCACTTGGATAGTCTGTCTTTTAATTGGTGTATATAGACCATTCACATTTAAAGTGATTATTGATAGAGCTGGGTTAATACTGACAATATCTGTAATCATTTTCTATTCATTTTCCTTGATTTTTTACTTACGTGTGTGTATTCCACTCTTCCACTGCTTTCTATGGCTTTTTTTGAGCATTTACTATTATTCTATTTTCTCTCTTTCTTAGTATATTAATTATACTCATCTTTTTAATTAGTAGTAGTCATAGAGCTTACAATACACATTTACACAAATATAAATAAACTTTTAAATAACACTATACTGCTTCACAGGCACTGCAGGAACTTTGTAGTAGAATACATCCTTTATAAAATCACTGTCATTCATTTCACTTTTCCATAAACTATAATTATTCAATCAGTTCAGTTCAGTCAGTTCAGTCGCTCAGTCATGTCCGACTCTTTGCGACCCCATGAATCGCAGCACGCCAGGCCTCCCTGTCCATCACAAACTCCCGGAGTTCACCCAGACTCAAGTCCATCGAGTCAGTGATGCCATCCAGCCATCTCATCCTCTGTCGTCCCCTTCTCCTCCTGCCCCCAATCCCTCCCAGCATCAGAGTCTTTTCCAATGAGTCAACTCTTCGCATGAGGTGGCCAGAGTACTGGAGTTTCAGCTTTAGCATCATTCCTTCCAAAGAAATCCCAGGGCTGATCTCCTTCAGAATGGACTGGTTGGATCTCCTTGCAGTCCAAGGGACTCTCAAGAGTCTTCTCCAACACCACAGTTCAAAAGCATCAATTCTTCGGCACTCAGCCTTCTTCACAGTCCAACTCTCACATCCATACATGACCAATGGAAAAACCATAGCCTTGGCTAGACGGACCTTTGTTGGCAAAGTAATGTCTCTGCTTTTGAATATGCTATTTAGGTTGGTCATAACTTTCCTTCCAAGGAGTAAGCATCTTTTAATTTCATGGCTGCAGTCACCATCTGCAGTGATTTTGGAGCCCTAAAAAATAAAGTTTGACACTGTTTGCACTGTTTCCCTATCTATTTCCCATGAAGTGATGGGACCAGATGCCATGATTTTCATTTCCTGAATGTTGAGTTTTAAGCCAACTTTTTCACTCTCCACGTTCACTTTCATCAAGAGGATCTTTAGTTCCTCTTCACTTTCTGCCATAAGGGTGATGTCATCTGCATATCTGAGGTTATTGATATTTCTCCTGGCAATCTTGATTCCAGCTTGTGTTTCTTCCAGTCCAGCATTTCTCATGATGTACTCTGCATATAAGTTAAATAAGCAGGGTGACAATATATAGCCTTGACGTACTCCTTTTCCTATTTGGAACCAGTCTGTTTTTCCATGTCCAGTTCTAACTGTTGCTTCCTGACCTGCATACAGGTTTCTCAAGAGGCAGGTCAGGTGGTCTGGTATTCCCATCTCTTTCAGAATTTTCCACAGTTTATTGTGATCCACACAGTCAAAGGCTTTGGCATAGTCAATAAAGCAGAAATAGATGTTTTTCTGGAACTCTCTTGCTTTTTCCATGATCCAGCGGATCATGTAATTATTCAGTACACTGTTGCTATTATTATTTTGAGCAAACTTTATTCTGTTAGGTTAATAATAAGAAAAATAAATGATTTCACTTTACCTTCCTTTATTCCTTCTTTAACACTCTTCCCTTCTTTATATAGATCTGAGTTTCTGACGTTATTTCCATTTTTCTTAAAAAATTTAACATTTCTTGTGAGGCAGGTCAATTGGTGAAAAATTCCTTCAATTTCTGTTTGTCTGAGAAAATATTTCTCATTCACTTTTGAAGCATAGTTTTGCTGGATACAGAATTGTAGTTTGCTGGATTTTTTTCTTTCAACAATTTAAGTGCTTCATTCCTCTCTCTTACTGCTTGCATGGTTTCTGAAGAGAAATCATATGCAATTCTTATCCTTGTTCCTCTATATGTAATGTGTTTTTCCTCTTTCAAGATGTTCTCTTTGTCTTTGATTTTATGTAGTTTAAATATGATATGCCTAGGTGTAAGTTTTCTCACATGTACCTGCTTTGTGTTCTCTGGGCTTCTTGGATTTGTGCTTTGGTGTTTGTCATTGCTTTTGGAAAATTCTCAGCCATTATTACTTCATTCATTAATTCTTTTTCCTTTCTTTCATCTCCTTCTGTCATTCCTATTACATACGTGTTACACTTTTTGTAATTTTCCCACAGTTCTTGAATATTCTATTGAATTTGATCACATTTTCAGTTTGGGACATTTCTCTTGGCATGCTTTATTTATTTATTTATCTATGGCCGTGCTAGGTCTTCATTGCTGCATGCACTTTTTTCTAATTGTGACAAGCAGGGAGCTATTCTTTGTTGCAATACGCGGGCTTCTCATTGCTGTGGCTTCTATCGCTGTAAAGCATGGGCCCTAGGGCATATGGGCTTCAGTAGCTGTGGCATATGGGCTCAGTAGCTGCAGTTTCCAGGCTCTAGAACAGAGACTCAATAGTTGTGACACATTGGCTTAGTTGCTTGCTCTGCAGTGTTTTCCCAGATGCTGGAAAAAAAATCTGTGGGATTTTCCCATATCAGGGATTAAACCTGTGTCTCCTGGATCGGCAGGCAGATTCTTTGCCACTGAGCCACGAGGGAAGCCACTTGCCGTATCTTTAGATGACTTACTCTTTCTTCAATCATGTCCAGTGTGCTGATGAGTTCATCAAAAGCATTCTTCATTTTTGTTACAGTGTTTTTGATTCCTCACATTTCCTTTTGATTCTTATTTTACATCTCTCTTTACATTGCCCATATATGCTTACATTTTGCCTCCTTTTTTCACTAGAGTTCTCCACACATTAATCTTATTTATTTTAAATTCCAAGTCTGATAATTTCAAAATATCTGCCATACCTGAGCCTGGTTCTGATGCATGATTTGTCTCTTCAGATTGATTTTTTTTTTTTTTCTGCCTTTTAGAATGCCCAGTACTTTTTTGTTGAAACTCAGACATGATGTACTGAGTAAAAGTAACTGAGGTAAATGGAGCATTAGTGTGAGGTCTTATGTTAAGCTCTCTAGGAGTTAGGCTAGTTTTACTGTTTTTTGTAGCCATGGGGTCAGAGGCTAAAATCTGCCTAGTGTCTTTCTTTATCCTCTCCATTGTTATTGGGTTTCCCTAGATTCTTCTTCTTAAACAGTGTCTAAGGCTTGCAGGTCTTTCAATCTCCTGTTATTATATAGGATCCCAATTGATGTGTAGCAAATTGTAGGGGAAGGAGAAATGTTCTATAATCATATAATTAGCTCTCAGTTTTTAGTGATCCATGTCCCTGAGTTGTGACCTTCAAAAGCACTAATTAACATTGCTCCTGCCCACCAGTGTAGGTGAGACAGGAAAGCTAGTGGAGTTGGGCATATATTCCTTCTTCCAGGGTGGTTCCACTTCACTGTAGCCCACCAGGCTCCTCTGCCCTGGAATTCTCCAGGAAAGAATACTGGAGTGGGTTCCCATTTCCTTCTCCAGGGGATCTTCCTGACCCAGGGATCGAACCCATGTGTCTGGAATTGCAGGCAGACTCTATACTGACTGAGCCACCAGTGAAGACATTCCAGGGTGGTTAGACTCTGATAAAACCCAAATTAGTTAGTCTAAGATAAAATCATTTCCCTTGGTTTTTCCAGTAGTCATGTATGGATGTGAGAGTTGGACTATAAAGAAAGCTGAGCGCCGAAGAATTGATGCTTTTGAACTGTGGTGTTGGAGAAGACTCTTGAGAGTCCTTTGGACTGCAAGGAGATCCAACCAGTCCATCCTAAAGGAGATCAGTCCTGGGTGTTCATTGGAAGGACTGATGTTGAAGCTGAAACTGCAATCCTTTGGCCACCTGATGTGAAGAGCTGACTCATTTGAAAAGACCCTGATGCTGGGAAAGATTGAGGGCAGGAGGAGAAGGGGACCAAAGAGGATGAGATGGTTGGATGGCACCACCGACTCAATGGACATGAGCTTGAGTAAACTCTGGGAGTTGGTGATGGACAGGGAGGCCTGGCGTGGTGCGGTTCACGGGGTCGCAAAGAGTCAGACACGACTGAGTGACTGAACTGAACTGAACTGAGGCCAGGCCTTAGTTAATGAGAATAAAGAACTCTAGGCTTATTTTAAATGGTTACATTTCCCCCTCCTCTACCTATAACAATTATAAGTTTTTCACCAAACCTGAGAACCTGGTGGGGATCCTAAAGGTAAAAACTCACAAAAAGGAGTTTTTCTCTCTGAAGCTAGAACATGCTCCTTCTCCAGCAATTAGTCGATTACCTGATTACCCATTAAGTGCTCCAACCAGGATCCAGCAGTGGTGATTGTATTCACCTGTCTTTCCAGTTTTCAAGGTAAAAACCACAAGGCAGTTTGCCCTGTGACCTCAATTTTCTGTGATTTTAAGAGGACTTGCTGATTTTCATTTCCTTAAGCCTTTGTTCTTGTGACAATAGGAGTGACAACTTCTAAGCTTTTTACATGTTAAGAAACTACAAGCTCTTTCTAGTCTCTCTTCTGTGCATAAAGGTATATAAAGTTTTCTATTTATATAATTAACATATAACAATATACATTTTATAAACTACTTCTAAAGTTAACACATTGTGTACATTTTTGTGCCATTAAATATTCCCCCTATACTACATGCCTAGTGACATGATTTTTCATTAACACAGTTGAAACATAATTTCTTTATCCAATCCCCTATTTGAGGGTTCAAATTGTGTCCTTTTCTTTGTTTTAAAAAAATTCCATGATAAATATCCCTGTATATAGGGGCTTCCCTGGCTGTCCAGTAGTTAAGACTCTGTGCTTCTACTGCAGGAGACAGTAGAAGATCCATGGTCGAGGAACTAAGATCCCATATGCCTCTGCTGCTGCTGCTGCTGCTGCGTCACTTTAGTCGAGTCCAACTCTGTGCGACCCCATAGACGGCAGCCTACCAGGCTCCCCCATCCCTGGGATTCTCCAGGCAAGAACACTGGAGTGGGTTGCCATTTCCTTCTCCAATGCATGAAAGTGAAAAGTGAAAGTGAATTCGCTCAGTCGTGTCTGACTCTTAGCGACCCCATGGACTGCAGCCTATCAGGCTCCTCCATCCATGGGATTTTCCAGGCAAGAGTACTGGAGTGGGTTGCCATTGCCTTCTCCGCCATATGCCTCTAGGTGTGGCCAAAAAATAAACAAAAAATAAATATCCTTGCATATACACTAATGTATGTAATACTGGTTATTTACTAAATATAAATTCTTAGAGGTAGATTTATTGAGTCAAAGGTAATGAACGCTTTTAAATTCCCAATCTATACTGTCAAGCTGCCTTCCAGAAAAGCTGCACTAATTTACTTCCCAATTGCAGTGTGTGAAAATGTCCAACACTGGATATTTTAATTGCTTAAAACTTCGCAAATTTGGTGAGGGAAAATGGAAACAATATATATTTTTTTTATCAGTAACTTTTAATTTTTCTTTTTATGATATTACGATTATTATTGTTAATATTATTATCCTAAGCTACATTCTGGACTAAATGTAAGTGCTCAAGACCATTTATTGATTAAAAGAACTCCGAAAAATCAAAATTACTTTGTAGGCAAAAGTTATATATTTTTCACCCAAGTCTCAGGAATACAATTTTTTTGGTAAATACACAAATTAGACCTCTGCTCCACAGTGTTATAGAATGAAGTAGGAAATATTTTTAACAATCCCTGCATGTTTAACTGAAGACAGACAAATCATGAATTTCCCAAAATAAACATAAATTAGGCACCTTTTGCAAACTTCCACATACTGGTGAGAAGAGAATGACCGTTTCTCTAAAATAAATTTGATAAATTCATAATCTTTAAAACACCTAAGTTATTTGCCTTTCATATCAACAACTTACCTAGACATTTCAGAAAAATCTGAGTATACACTTAGAAGGAAATCCATGAAGGAGGCTATTTAGGTGGTATTATTAGGCTGGCATAAATTGCCTTGTATGGTTCTTCAATTGCTAATACTTGGATGGAGGTAAGCTGGAAATTACTTTGTTGATTTAAATTCACATTGCAAAGTAAGATGGAACCTGTGTATTCCATATTTGATTCTGGATTATTTTGCCAGAAATAATCAGCTCCCTCAGAGGCTGACATGAGAACTACCTACTTCAAATATGAAACTGGATGAGCTTTCATTATTAGCAATGTGATCTGCATGGTTGGGTGATTTATTCCTTTCTGGATGATAAAGAGATGGGATAATAAAAGATAAGGACCCACCCCTGAAAGACTAAGCAAGCACCAAAATAAGGCAAGCTATCAAAATGTGGGTTTCATGTGCATTTACATATTTTAAAACTCATTTCCAAATTGCTAAGATTCTAACTTACAGGCAAGTCAATTTCCAAAGGAATGGTATACACCAATGCCGCAAGGAGGGTATTCTTTATCTACAGCTGTTAAACAAGTTGCTATCACCTCTCTAAAATATCTTTAAGATAGATTTCTTTACAGAAACTCTTGAATGGATCCTTTCAATATATCTGAGCTCACCACTATTCATGACAACCACAGATGATCCAAATAACTTGTTTCAGCCAACAGATTCTGTTTGCCCCAAATTCAGCCTCTAGACAGAGTATTGTTAGACAATGTGTGAAACTGACTGATCTGAATTTGCCTGCTCCAAATTTGGCTCAAGGATAAGGAGGTAGAAGATAAAGGTAAAAAGAGGCCAAGAAACCAGGTCCTGAAGAACACTGAGCCATTTGAGCATGATGATAACAGTAATAAGAAAAATAACAACAAAATTTGTTGAACATGTCTTATAAGCTAAGGGTTTTACATCCATGAATTCAAAAATTCTTACCACAACCCTACAAGCTAGATCCCATTATTAGCCCCATTTTAGACATGAGGCACAGGGAGGTTTGGTAACTTGCCTAAGTTGACCTAAGTAGTCAAGGTATGGAGGTGGGATTCAAATCTAAGAAGGCTGGCCTCAGAACCAAGGACTGAAACCACAGTAGCATTTTGCCTGTCCTGCTACATGAGTGTAAAGTGCATGTCACCCACTTTTAGAACTTAAAAAATAAAGGGCTTCCACACATTCTTGCCTAACTTTTTCTCAAGCCACCCTTCCCACCCTACCTGGAAACACAGCTTTGCTCACCTTTTAAAGAATCAGGTGTTGTCTGTAGTGAAGCCAAGTCATACTCAAATGACTATAGGAAACGATACAACTGGAAGACTTCATTTTGCATTTTTTGGTATTTATCTCAAGGATAGACTATAAAGTATGAAATAGTGCCTACGCTTCCAAGAGCTATGAAATAGAGATGGGAAGAGAAGAGTAACTCAGCTAAAAGTTCTTTTTCATTCTCTTTATACACATCAGCATTTTTCTCACAATACATGGCATTTATCTCACATTACAATACTAGGTCAAGGTCTAAGTTGCTTCAGTGTCCAACTCTGTGCGACCCTGTGGACTATATCCCGCCAGGCTCCACTGTCCATGGGATTCTCCAGGCAAGAATACTGGAGTGGGTTGCCATGCTCTCCTCCAGGGGATCTTCCTGACCCAGGGATTGAACCTACATCTCTTACGTCTCCTGCATTGGCAGGCGGGTTCTTTACCACTAGCGCCATACTAGTGTCTTCCCAACTATGCATCTTGAGGATGAAAACATCGTACTCAAAAACTAACTATGCATCAAAACCTGACCATAAATGCAAACATAGTGGTTTGCATCAAGTACTCTGGTCCCATTACCTCAGCAACATGGGATTTGGCTAATTATGCTCCAAAGAGAAATCCACAAATTCCTGGAAGGAGCAAATTCAGGAACTGAAGGCAGAGACAAGGAGCTAAACGGTAATATCACTGGTGCTATAAAACAACACTTCTGCAATTACTGACACTGATTTCAACTACATAGCAAAAGTAAACACTACACTTTTTTTTTAACTATAATCTTTAAGACATGTTTTACCATGGTTGTCCAAGATTGGGTGCTTAGCTGAATTACAGCTGATTTTTCCATGAGTACATGGAACAATGCTCAATTTTCAGAAACTATGATAAAGTCCATTTCAGCACATTCTTGTAAGTCTGAACTTTAAAAAACTTTCATGAGTTACACAGCAACATTGACCACACCTCAAGTTCCAGTATATTATCTTGGACAAGAAGCACAAGTGAGTTGATTTTATTGAAACAGTGATACCTCACCAACTTGAAGGAGACGCAAGTAAGCAAAGTAAACTTATCACTTGCCAGTACCTGAGCGATACCATCTGGAGACTTCAAGTGCTCAGTCTCTCAGTCATGTCCAACTCTTTGTGACTCCATGGACTGTAGCCTGCTGAGTTCCTTTGCCCATGGGATTTCCCAGGCAAGAATACTGGAGTGGGTTGCCATATTCCATCTCCAAGGGATTTTCCCAACCCAGGCATTGAACCCTTGTCTCCTGTGGCTCCTGCACTGGCAGATTCTTTACCACTGAGCCACCTTCGAAGTCCAGAGACTTCATAACTTACCACTGACTCATGGTATCTGTAGAGTAGAACTTGGTCCCAAGGGAATTTCAATGAACATTTGAGATGGACCTTCAACCTGTAGCATCACAGCTATTTTTCAAATGGGTTCATGTGGCCCTAATTGAAAGTGATAATCCCTGATACATTAAGGGCCCCTGTTAACAGAAATGATGACAAAAAGTAAACAACAAAGATGTGCTTCTATGCCATCAATGTTTTCCCCAACCATTACTGTCTAGCACCGAGCACCAGGTCAAAAGTTCAATAACTTCATCACCAGTCTAAAGGCAAGAAACATTCCCATGAACAGTTTTCGATAAGAGCTATTACTGTAGACACATCATCATGTTAAGTACTACAATAATATTTATTTTATTATAACACATACAGTCAGTGGACAGGGAGAGATGAATCTTTGCTGTTCATTATATAAGAGGACAAATCAAGTAAACAAATTCCTTTTGGAGTATTTTTTTAAAGGCTACTATAATAGTGAAGAAAAAATTAAAAGCATAAGTACTTCTCTTCAGACATTTATCTAACTTGAAGCAGGACAAAGGGCATGATGTAGCAGTCATTACAGAAAAAAAATGTCCTATTTCTCTGGAAATTGGGTTTCTAGAACTGAAGTCTCAGTCAGAATTCCTCAGGGCTTTAAGATGTCATTTTCAGGCTACCGAAGCCAGTGAAAGCAGAAAGTCAAGAAAAACCCAAGTCCTTCACTTTTGAGTATACAGCTTATTTCTCTTTATCTGGTAGTTAATTATCTTATTCCTACTTGTTGGATCATTTGTCCAAAATTAATTCAACTTAATATATATTGAGTGACCTATGCACAGCCTGGGCTTCCCACTACCTGCCTTTGCTACTAGCTTTTCTACTAGCAGGTGGGCAAACTCAATGAGAAGAAAAGGTCCATATTTCGAAGAGGTTTGAGAGTTGAGCAAGGCAACATCATTGGCTAAGTTGAGAAATGAAGATTTTCCATGAAATTTCACTTCATTGTGCCCTTCTATCTCCCATTAACATGGATAACTGAGACTTGGTGGTATTCTCAAGGCCATGGGAAATACTTTTACAGAAAGGCTGCTCAACTGGTGAAACCTGATCTGAATAATTTTTCTGGCTAAAATAATCTCTTGTCATCTGGCATAGGACTTTGGGCAAAAAATTAAATCTCTTGTCTGAAAAAAACAAATTGTTCTTTCTATCAGCACCTCAGCTGCACAAATCTCTGCTAAAGGAGGTTTACTTACTATTTGGTCAAGAATTAGTTGTGCTCTTGAACTTTTCACAACAGAATCAACTTTGTGTGCCCCACAACTGATATCTAACTTATCCAGTTTTCACTTCAGACAACATAGGCTAAATCTCCACTACAGGTGCACTTTAGAGAATCCATGATGAATCAGTGCTTCATTTAAAATTTTTTTAATAGGAGGATAATTGCTTTACAATGCTGTGTTGATTTCTGCCATTCACCAGTGTGAATCAGCCATAAATATACATACGTCCCCTCCTCTTGAGCCTCCCTCCCACCCCTCTAAGTCGTCACAGAGCACTGGGTTGAGCTCCCCATGTTATACAGCAACTTCCACCTAGTTGGCTTATTTATATATGGTAATGTATATATTTCAACAGTATTTTATCAGTGCATTCCACGCTCTCCTTCCCCTGCTCTGTCCACAAGTATGCTCTCTAAGTCTGCATCTCTATTCCTGCCCTGCAGATAGGTTAATCAGTATTATTTTCTAGATTCTATACATATGCATTAATATATGATATTTCTTTTTCTCTTTCTGACTTACTTCACTCTGTGTAACAGGCTCTAGGTTCATCCACCTCACTAGAACTGACTCAAGCTTGCTCCTTTTTATGTCTGAGTAATATTCCATTGTACATATGTACCACAACTTCTTTATCCATTCATCTGTCAATGTACATCTAGGTTGATTCCATGTCCTGGCAATTGTAAATAGTGCTGCAATGAACACTGGGGTACATGTGTCTTTTTGAATTATGGCTCATGCAGCTCAATATCAGAAAAACAAACAACTCAATCAAAAAATGAGGAGAAGACCTAAACACATACTTCTCCAAAGAGGACACCCAGATAGCCAATAAACACATGGAAAAATGCTTAACACTGCTCATTAGTAGAGAAATGCAAATCAAAACTACAGTGATGTATCATCTCACTCCAATCAGAATGGGCATCATAAAAAAAAATCTATAAACAATAAATGCTGCAGAGGATGTGGAGGAAAGGGAGCCCCCCTGTACTGTTAGTGGTAATGTAAACTGGCACAGCCACTATGGAGAACAGTATAGAGATTCTTTTCAAAACACTAGAAATAAACTACCATATGACCCAGTAATCCCACTACTGGGCACATACCGTGCCTGAGTGCTTCATTTTTATAAAATAATATATATGTGTTGTTGTTGTCATTTAGCTGCTAAGTCATGTCCAACTCTTTTGTGACCCCCATAGACTGTAGCCCACCAGGCTCCTCTATCCATGGGATTTCCCAGACAAGAATACTGGAGTGGGTTGCTATTTCTTTTTCCAGGGGATCTTCCCAACCCAGGGATCTAACTTGGGTCTCTGGCATTGCAGGCAGATTCTTTACCATCTGAGCCACCATGGAGGTTCACATATGTGTGTGTGTGTGTGTAGCTGCAAAAAAAAAAAAAAAAAAGACTCTAAGTCTATATACCAATTAACCATGATTAACATAAATGTTGAGATTACCAATGACTTTTGTTTCTCTAATACTTTTATTTTCTTCTGAATGTTGAAAAATGACATCTATTTTTAAATAGAAAAAAATCACGTTGATGTAAACTTTGCTTAGGGCATCTGATAATTGACAATGCAGTCTACTAGACATATTAGACAACCATATGTATAACATTTCCGCGTTCTAGCCTTCGATTAGCTTATATCATTCAAAGTTAAACTATCTGGACTACATTAACTTAGCACTTATAAAAAAACTTATATTGAGCTATAATTTAATGTTTGCCCTATTCCTTTACAGAGGGTTAATAGAGAAATGCCAAATATGATTCTTTTTTCTTCTATGAAACCAAGATTATTTTGTACCACCCAAAATGTACTTTCTGCAAACATCCCATCATGAATACCATTTGAATAAGTGGGAGGTAGATGAAATTGTACCTTTCTCTTGCCAACCAATGGAAAGCTTCTCTTTTTATCTTTTCAGGAAGCATACACCAACTTAGAAACGTGAATACTGTAATGTATCAACCTTTGTGCATGCTCAGTCACTCAATTGTATCTGACTCTCTGAGACCCCATAAACTATAGCCCACCAGGCCCCTCTGTCGATGGAATTTTCCAGCCAAGAACACTGGAGTGGGTTGCCATTTCCTTCTCCAGGGGATCTTCCTGACCCAGGGATGGAACCCACATCTCTTGTATCTCCTGCATTGCAGGTGGATTCTTTACCACTGAGCCACCTGGAAAGCCTCATGATACCAAATCAGGTGTTAAAAATATCTACCCTTTCTACTTTGGTCAGATGGCCTCTATTTTTTGCTTCAGCTTTTAAAAAGTTATCTTGCAACTATTCTTTCATATATGCTGTGATGCGCTGGGCTTAGTCACTCAGTGGTGTCCGACTCTTTGTGACCCCATGGACTGTAGCCTGCCAGGTGCCTTTGTCCATGGGGATTCTCCTGGCAAGAATGCTGGAGTAGGTTCCCATGCCCTCCTCCAGGGGATCTTCCCAACCCAGGGATTGATCCCAGGTCTCTCACACTGCAGGTGGATTCTTTACCATCTGAGTCACCAGGGAAGCCCAAGAATACTGTAGTGGGTAGCCTATCACTTCCCCAGGGGATCTTCCCAACCCAGGAATTGAACCAGGGTCTCCTGCATTGCAGGTGGATTCCTTACCAGCTGATCTACCAGGGAATCCCATTCTTTCATATATAACCTATATCTACTCTTTTGGGAAGTAGCACGCTATAAATCTTAAATGAGTAAAACGCTTTTTGCAAAGACCTTGTGACAATGATAAAAGTCCAGGTGTGCTCCAAATACTAAAGACAGAGCCTTGGTTTCCCTGATGCCTCAGACAGTAACGAATGTGCCTGCAATTCAGGAGACAGGTTCAATCCCTGGGTCGGGAAGATCCCCTGGAGGAGGAAATGGCAACCCATTCCAGTATTCTTGCCTGGAGAATCCCATGGACAGAAGAGCCTTGCAGACTACAGTCTATGGGGTCCAAAGAGTTGGACGTGACTGAGGGACTAACACTTCCACTTTCATTTTTCTGGTTTCCCCTGCCCTCCCCGCTGCACAACCCCTTATTCTCCCATCCTTTAGTTTGCTGTCCAGAAGGGAAGAATTCCTCTCAGAGAGTAGAGAATCTTTAGTTCAGACAGAGCGTGAATGACTCAACCAACACCACACAGTGAGCAATAGAACTGACCAGAAGCCAGGTCTCCTGACTTAGAGCACAGTTCACTCTCCATTAGACTATGAGGGCATTCCAATCCTTCTGATAAGTCAGGGAAATCTAAGAAGCATGCACATAAAGGCACATATTTTTAGCCTTCCTCACACATTTCCTTTGGCTTAGCTTATTTAGGTTCCAGAATAACTTTAGTCCTAGACTCTATCTTTTAACTCCCAAATAGTATACTGCCTGTCTTTGGAATTCTGATTACAAAGTTCTTTATTCATCTACTCAGATCATCTCACACGTTAAGTGGCTGCCATGTGCAAAGCTGTGCATGCCATGCTAAGTCTCTTCAGTTGTGTCCGACTCTTTGGGACCCCATGGACTGTAGCCTGTCAGGATCCTCTGTCCATGGGATTCGCCAGGGTAGAATACAGGAGTAGGTTACTATTTCCTTCTCCACATGTGCAAAGCACTGGGCTTCTATTCAAGAGAAGGCACTGGCTTCCTCAAAGAACTGCTAGACACAAACTGGTATTGTGAACAGAACAGCGGATCTGGAAACCTGGGTTTTCATTCCGGTGCTGCCCTGGATTTGCTGTCTGGCTTTGTACAAAGTCACTTGGCCTCACTCAGTTTCAAGTTTCTCATTTGAAAATTAAGGTAATAATATCATTGGGCCTGTAAGAGAGTTACTTTAATTGCTGTGTGTGTGTATGTTAGTCACTCAGTCGTGTCTGACTCTGCAACCCCATGGACTGTAGCCTGCCAGGCTCCCCTGTCCATGGAATCTCCAAGCAAGAATACTGGAGTGGGTTGACATTCCCTTTTCCAGGGGATCCTTCTGACCTGAGAATCAAACCCGGGTCTCCTGCACTAGAGGCAGATTCTTTACTGTCTGAGCCATCAGGGAAGCTACCATTCATTAAAAACTGTGTGCCAGCCACTGTCACACAGCCCTCTGTGTGCACAATATCATCGAGTCTTTAGATGACCATGTTTACAATCAATACACTATTATTTCCCCTACTGTACTGATAAGAGCACTAAAGCTGGAGAGATTAAGCAACATTCCCAAAGTAAGTAAGGAGGATCTGGGGTTTGGATCAAAGTGGACTCCAGAGTTTCCATAGCCAACACCACTGGTCCCTCCCAACATAAAAAATAATTAAGAATATACCTTGAAAGGCATTAAGCTAATTTTAAAGCATTCTCATTTACTCTACTTCTACCTATCTGAACTTCTAAGACGTGAATACATCTATTCTTCTGCTCATTTCTTTGTCTTGTCAAATAATCACCTTGAATGTCCAAGTGATAACCTGGAGGTGAAGGACTCAAGCCCTTGACTTTCACAATAAAGAGGCTCTGGGTAGGCTCCATAAGACCATGCTTCCTGTGTCTCAAAATTTCACTATCTTCTCCCTTCTCTGCAATCTTTTGGGGACTCATCCTTCCTGGGAAGTTCAGAGGCCCATTTTCAGCCAAATACAAATGTTAGAAGCTTTTCTCCAAAGGAGAAAAATGAGTGAGAATCTAGTCTCTTGGAAGATCCAGCTAACCCATCTTATAAAGCAGGCACAGAAGCCATGAAATACACCAACCATTTCTCTCCCAAGGACTTTTGCCAGCCTTGGCACAGGCTGGTTCATTTGAAATATATAATTAAATATTCTTAACAACTCAATTATTCTACCTCACTTTGATCAATAGTTCATTACCTAAGTCAGATGTGCCAAAAGAGGCAAACTCTTCAGCTCATTTTGTCCTACATTTGCATGAATATTATGCACTGAATATTATGCTTCTTTGAACTTCAAAAGAACTTCCTGGACTCTTTTGACTACAACTTTAACAATTGAGCATAATGGAATTATAGAAAGACACTTTCCCAGCTAAAGATCTCCATCCTCGCTGCTTTTGGACAGGAACAAACTTTTATATAAGCCATAAATGGCTCATTCATTCACTATGATGGCACTGTCCATATTTCCCGGGTTCCTGAGCGGGTTTTCCCTCCTGTGAGAGCAAGGTAACTCTGGCTAATTAGCTACTAGCAAGTGACAGCACCCACTTCTACTTTTCCTTGTGCAAACAGCTTTCTGCTATGAAAGCATTTCCTCCAGACCTCCTCAGATTCTACACCAGTTGAGTGAGTGTCTTTAACCATAATAGCATCGCCCCTCATTCCATCCTGATGCCTAAAATGGGAGAGCAAACAGGCTACCGAGCATCTGCCTTGACCAACATGCTTATACTCAAACCAGCCCATGAGTGAGAAAAAACCTTGGCTTCCTTGGGTACAACAGTATCAGGCAGCAAGGAGCGACATGAAACTTTATGATCCTTACACATTTCTTGAAGTTTTCTGTTATTTTTTCCCCTCATTTTGCTTCTTCCATTCCTATACCTACTCTTCTCTAGAACTCACAGCACAATATGGGAATCCTGGTTTCCTTTTACTTCAAAGGACTTTTTCCTGTTGTCAAAGTAATATTGCCAATTGTGAAATCTTTGGAATAAACAGAAGTATAAAAATGAACAAAAATAACAGTCATGAAACTACTACCCAGAGATAAAAAATTAGTTCCCTCTTGCACACCATGTGTGTGCGTGCATGCTCAGTCGTGTCTGACTCTTTGTGTCCCCATCGACTGTAGTCTGCCAGGCTGGCTCCTCTGTCCATGGGGTTTTCCAGGCAAGAATACTGGAGTGGGGCTGCCATGCCCTTCTCCAGGGGATATTCCTGACCCAGGGATTGGACCTTTTTCTCCTTCATTGGCAGGTGGATTCTCTACCACCGAGCCACCTGGGAAGCCTCACTGTGCACCAAGCATGAATATAAAGTTCAGGTAGAAGAGAGAACTATGGGTAAAACCCCAAACTATAGAAGCAGTAGAAAAAATATAAGAATATGGAGTAGGAAAGACCTTCTTAGGAATAAGAAGAAATCCACAAGCCATAAAGGAAATGAGTGACAGATCTGACTACACAAAAATTTAAAACTTCTATATGGGAAAATATGGCTTATACAAAGTTTGAGTGAAATGGCAGACTGGGAAAACAATACGTGAAATACAAAAGGTTAATAACAACATTTGAAATAACAAAATGTTAATAAATAAGCTTTTGCAAATCAATAAGACAAGCAACCCAACTGAAAAATAGCCAATTCACTGGAGAAATACAATTGAATTAAAAGTAATTGAAAATACACTCCAGTAACAGGAAACTCTCACAGCACAACTGAAATAGGATTTCCTCTAGTAAACTGGCCCATGAATACAGCGATTAATAATACTTTTAGTGAAGGAATTAGAAATGGACATGCATACATATATGGTGGAAGTGTAAACTGATACTTTTTTTGGAAGGACAATTTGACAGTTTTTGCCAAGATTAAAACTGAGCATACACTTTGACCTGACAATTACTCACAAACACTTGCTTAAGTGCTTTCAGGCATTCACTAATGCCTTACTTATAGTAATAACAAAACTGGAAACAATCTAAATATCTACAAATAGGGACTATCTAAACAATCCATGGCACACTCATATAACCGGGTACTATGTAGGCATTAGAATGAACATGGTACTGTTACACTGAAATGTTCTGACATGGAAGGATGTCCTGGACACACTGCTGAATAAAGCAAGTTATAAGGAAAAAAAAATATATATATATATATAAAATATCCAATTTTTATAAAAGAAAAATCCCTATAGATATGTATGTTTTGATAACACAGAGAGAAAACAGCATGGAAGAAACAGAAAACTATTACTATTATTAATAGTAACAGTCATCCCTGAGGTGCGGGAATGGGAGTTGAGAGAAACAGGTTCTTTATGAAGTTCAGATACTTTCACATCATTTTGTTCAGTGAGTAGTATTCATTTCACAATTTAAGAAATTTCAAAATAAGCTAATATAAGCATTTTCCAGGGCTATCATTTGCAATAAGGAGTGTTTGGTAGCATGAGAATGCATTACAAGGATCATTTATGCAACCGTTTCCTACTGTTTCTAATGTCTTGTAGAGCTGCAATATAAATTTCGGTGCATGCAGTGTATGTGTGTGTGCAGTGTATGGGTGTGTGAGTGTGTATGTGTGCCAAGGCAACATACCTAAGGCATAGACTTTTAGAGTCTCCTTTTAGTGGAGATAACTTTGCACATATCTTTGAGACAGTTAGCTTGGGTCAGGCCCCAAAGAATGATGCTGAGGGCTCATTTAGGGAATGACGATGACCTAAGCCTCATTATCTGACTATAAGCTGGAAACACTAGCCCAGAACTGGTCCCTTAGGCCATCTGTTACATAATCATTTTGACACCAATTGAATATCCAAAGGGCTTGGGACAGACTCACAGGCAGTAGGAAATGTTAGAGTGATAGTTTGGGGTCTGTCAATCAGTTTTCAATCACATTTTTTCTTTGGTTTGTCAATTAAGCTCTAATTGTCTATTTCTATGGACAATATTACTCAATTCTTCATTAATATGGAAGGCTTCCCAGAGAAGATTGTCTCCTAAGAGTTGCAAGCTTCCCCATGCTGCCACAAGGCCATAAGGGAAGTTTCTCCCTAAGAAACAAAGGAGTTTTAAGTCCAGCTGCTTGTGAGCTTAGCTGAGAATGGACTGGACTTTTCTCTCACATCCACTTAAATCAAGGCAAACTTCTGGAAGACGAGGGTTCTGAGGTGGATTACGTATTCAAGCAGAAGAAGGTCGGTTGAGGACTACAAGAGAAGAGGCTGATTTAAGCTCTCTTGCTCCTACTGTGCCCTGCTCAAACTTCCTTTTTTGTGTCTCAATCATACGAGATTACAATGGATCACTCATGTTTAAAAGCCTAATCAAAAGCCCCATTTCTCCCAGGAAGGAGACTCACTTTACTATGAAAACCATAGTGAAGCAGAAAGACAGGTAACAGTGGAACAGATTCGGCACTGTTCTCCCTAACAGAGAGCCTCATGCCCAATATATTTAACTTAAGCTGATAAAGGGGATACGTGTTGAAGTGATGGGCTTCAGATGCTGTTTCAGTTCCTACCAGGCATACTTACACACTTCCTTCTCATGAATAAGTTCAGTGGAGCAGAGAATGCCCCGTCTTGGACCAGTTCCACATTGTGCTTCTTTTGATGCAGCCAAAAAGGGGAACTAGAGAGAGGGCTTTTCCTTCAAATGCAGAGCCAGGGTCCACCTTGGAGGTGGCTGCAAATGGCCCAAAGAAGGTGAGGCTCACAGTGGGCAAAGGCAGGCAGACAGCTCCTAACAAGGGCAGAGATGTCAATGGTTACTCATAAATGTCCCAAATGTGGCCGCAAGGAGGGTTAATTACCCCCCTTTCCTGCCACTCGGCTTTCTCCAATGTGTCAGCCCATGACACGGATCGCTGATTTTCTAGAAATATTCCCTGGCTTTGCAGGGACGTTCTGTTCAACAAATGGCATCCAATTTGCTCACGGTCCCTGGAATCTCAATTTCCTCAAAGGATTTTTCATCTCAATCCAGTTCGTGTGAAGGTTTTTTCCTTCTTCATTTTTCAGCAGAAGAGAATAGGCAGAGCCTGCTTTACTTTTTTTTTTCTTTTTCTTTTCTGTGTTATTCTTTTTCATAAAGTGAAATCCTTTGCTGAAGAGTCTGAAATTTGGGAAAAAATCCAGCTCATCTGTCAGGTATTTCTAGAATTACGTAAAATGGAATGAAATTTGTACAGTTCAGAACAGGAAATGGAAAATAACTAATGTGTCATGTGTTCTATGAGATGAAAACTACATGATAATCAGAAAAACAGCCCCAAATTCATTGGCCTGATTCAAAGCTCTCCTTCTTTTATCAACTCACACATAAACCAGTAACATTTACTTTCTTAGATTCGTGGCAGGGCCACATTTGGGCTAACTCGCAATCTCTTCAGATTATAAGCACCTTCTGAAAGAAATGACAAAAAAGTATCTTGTTTTTTTTTTTTTTAAACTCAAGACACTTATGTTTTACTTGCTCTGTTCTGCTTCCTTCTAGGAAAAGAAAGAACAGCAACAAGGAAAAGATGTATCTCATGCCTCCCATGCAGCCCATCTTCCACTTTTTTCTCATTCCAGCCAGTGCAAAAGGCAACTTGAAACTTTCAGGGCCCCGTGTACTCAAGCTGTTGGGAAGAAAGCAGACAAAAAGAACAGATCTACTGGAACTGATGGAGACCTCTTATCTCAGGCTTCTAACCTACTGGGGGGCGGGAAGGGCTGGGGGAATTTACATGTGTAATAAGCACTGTTTTCCTGCAAAGAAAGAGAACTTGCCTCTCCTGCCTTGCAAAGACTGTGGGGGAAAATTTAAGTGGACGAACATACATTCCTATCCAACGCTAAGGCTAAATCCTTACAGGCAAGTCATAGGAAAGAAAAAATAAATTTTGAAATCCTCATTTCTAAGGGAATTAAAGTTGACTTCTCAAGAGATTTTCTTTGGGAGAAAAGGGAAACTGGGGTTTGCAAAATGGCCATTTTGGCAAACAAGATAAAAATAATAGGCAGTGACCCAAACAATTTCTGAAACCAAAGTCAACTGATCTTAGCTTCAAGACTACCATTATTTTTAATCCTTCAGGGATGGGGCAAGCATTGATCAGTGTTTTGCCTGTGTCTCTTATGAGATCTATAAGGATTTTCAGTTTGGCTACTTATGTTGGAAAAGACAGATGTGATTAGCAAATGGATGTGATGTAAGCACCTGAATGGTTCAGACATATTCCTCTCACATGAAGTCCCCTGTGAAATGGAAATTTTAAATGGACCATTTAAGGAATATCGGGCAAACTTAAGTAGGTAATATGTTCACATTGCATCACCACGCAAAAGACCACCCCGAAAGCACCTACCATTCCTAAAAATAGGAGAACTGCATTTCCAGTCTCAGGAGTGGAAAGCTTTTTGAGGCTTAGAACACAGAAGGTTTGCTATCGATTATATCCAGCCACAGGTCATTTCCATCGACTTTAGAGCTGGCAAAACTCTTCCAAAGCGGGATTTGAAAATATTTAAATAACTCAAGAAACACCATATTTTAGTCTGGGATTAACATTGGATGGGAAGTGTGTTCAACAATCTTTTCAGCAGGTGTAACCTAAATATTGAGTATAGAGAGCTGGATGGAATACAAGATGATCATTCTGGAGAACTGAATTGTCTTTGGGCCACGATGTGAATGCCACCACTCTTACTTTAAATATTATGAAGTTGGCCAGATAATTTAAAATCCATGGTTTCAAATTAAGAGTATGTAACCAAAGCAGAACTGGTCATAGAGAATAATTTATGGTATCAGCCAGGATTTGCAGCACCGATTTGCCTCTCTACCTCCTTCCTGCTCCTTAAACAACGACTAAATTTTCCTGGGACATGTTCATAGCCTTCAAAAGACCTGGGTTCTGATGACCATATCCCTTCTGGGAGTTTCTGCCCTCCTTCAATCACTCAGAATGTCCAGCTCTGTCCTCTTAGAGTTACCAGGTTCCCTTGAAGCAAATCATTTCCATGAACAGCTTTAACACAGTGACTCACCCCAGTGAGGTTCTTCCCGAGCCTTCTTTAATAAGCTTATTCCCCAAGTCTCCAAAGGAGAAAGATTTTTTTTAAACCACTGAAATCTAATTTATCATAATCACATATGGCTCTCAGGGGGGATTTTTGAAGCCGTGGTTTTCGGGTCTCCCCATGCAAGAACCAACGGGATTGTTTTTCTTGTACAATGTTTGGGTGATTTGGTGAACTGTAGCATTGCCTCATAACTCAAGCTGGCAAGAAAACGGCTCTTAGGTTTTGGTTTTTGTTTTTTCTTTTTTTGCTTTTCTTGGGTCTCAACTAATGGTATGAGCAAAGAGAAAAGCTGGCGACTAGAGAGCAATTAATCTCTTTTGGCATTCCTGTCATCCCTGTGGCCTCCCTGGCTGGGCTGAAGAACATCAGAAAATGAATCTCTTTATAAATAATCACTTTCGCTTTACAAGATCCTGAAGTCCTGCCTTTATGTTCTGTATGGTGCTATAAACTTAGAAATGTTCCCTCCCCATGTCTCTGTTAAATTTCTCTTTATCCCTTTAACTTTTTCTTTTGGGGGGAGGAGAACAGTTCAAGACATTTGTTGGGGCTGCAACAATAAACACGAGTGAGCATTGCTCAGCAAATGTGCCGATTCTTACACTTGCAAAGAGCCAAACTGTCCTTAATTTTTCAAATTATACTTTGATCCAGTTAACTGGCGTTATTTCGGCACTAACTCTCTGCTTCACACAGGCCGTTGTGCCATGGAACTTGCACTGGCTCTTTTACAGGTTACTTAGAAATGTAGCCATTGACATATCTGGGGGAAAGCCAGGCCCCAACAAGAAAACAACAAAGAAAACAAAAATTCTGAGACCAACGCTGCGGAGCTGGGGAGGGTGAGTGGGCTTTACAGGAGTCTAAGAAACACGTAAGATCCTAAAGAAATGTACCCATTAAGGTGCCTTCGTGTAACAAGCATTCACCAAGTTCATTTGCAACGAGCCAGGGGACCAAAGGCTCCTTGCCTGGCTGTGACTGCAAGGGATCTGGGCGGCCAAGTGCCAAGGCTCTGTCCGTTCTCAGAAGAGGTCTCCTGGGTAGAATAGAATCAGAGACATTCCCAAAGGAAGGCTAAAGGATGGGCAGGTCAGCCAGCTCTTCATGCCCCCTGCTGCTGCTGCTGCTAAGTCGCTTCAGTCGTGTCCGACTCTGTGAGACCCCAGAGACGGCAGCCCACCAGGCTCCCCCGTCCCTGGGATTCTCCTGGCAAGAACACTGGAGTGGGTTGCCATTTCCTTCTCCAATGCAGGAAAGTGAAAAGTCAAAGTGAAGTCGCTCAGTCGTGTCCCACTCTTAGCGACCCCATGGACTGTAGCCCACCAGGCTCCTCCATCCATGGGATTTTCCAGGCAAGAGTACTGGAGTGGGGTGCCATTGCCTTCTTTGTCATGCCCCACAGTGTTCCTTTAATCCTTCCTAGAGGCTTCACTACCCTTGTAATCTTACATGCACTATTGTCTGTGGGACATCCTCCAGGGTAACAATTCTCTTTTGGACAAACAGTAAGAAGACACTGGAGTCGCAGGCCAGAGTCCCTCAGCTAAAATCCTCTCCCCAGTCTACCACCCAACAAGAAAAGCTCCATTCACTGGCAGTGGGCTGGCCCTGAAAAATGGCAGCTTCAGGCCAGGGTGTCTCTGGTCTGAGTTGAGATGCCTTCGTCGCTGCTATGATGGACAAACGACTGGAGTTTGGTTTGCAAAACACCGTGCTATCTATCATTTCCTTTTGATTCCCCACAACAACTCCACCTTCAAAATGGGCATCCTGGAGCCCAGAGAACTCAACTGCCCATTCTCATAAAGTTAGTGGCAGGGCCGGCAGGAACTAGAAGGCAGGCTTTCCAGGCCCTGAGTTCTGGCAATACTGCGTTGTACCCTGAGCTTAGCGGGTCCAACTCTGACCCCAGTGGTCCAGGCCAGAAAATGAGGCAGATGTCCACAAGGAGGACAGAGGCGCCTCCAACCCCTTCTGCTCTGTTTCCTTAACTTGAGTACGTCGGAACCATTTACTGGTCCAGGGCACTTCAGCAAGCAAGCAAAAAAGACTCGGGACACAGGCAATCACTAAGGTGACTTCAGAACCTGTTAGATGGCTACCCAAGGGGCCTCCCCGCAGCTCCAGAGCCTGGAACTACGCAGGCCAAGCGGGAGTGGCGAGTTCGAATCCGGAGGGAGCCGACACCCCTCCCCATCCACCCACCTACCTTGGTGCAGCGCCCTGGGCCCCACCTCCAGCCGGGCCACGGGCAGCTGGAGCAGGGAGCCAGCTGAGGTGGCAGGTACAGGGAGGTTGGGGTGCCCTGGGGGAAGACGGCCCACCTGTGCAAACGCTGGAAAGGAAGAGAGGGAAAGCAGGCGCCGGGCACCTCTCACTGACCTGGCCACCGGCCTCCTCCGTGGTCCACGCGTGCAGGCGCTCCGAGCTCTCCGGGGCGCTCCTCCGAGGTCTGGGATTCGCAGGTTGTGGCGAGAGCTAGAGTGCGTGCGAGGGGGGAGGAGGACTCAGAAGTGGGGGGGAGGAAAAACATCACCGCCCTCACACCACGAGGGAACAGCAGCTCGCCCGGCTCCCTGGGGCAGAGCCAAGGCGCGGGTGCGGCGGCCCGGGGCCACCTACCCGCCCGCCGCCCGCCCCCTACTCGGCCCGTGAGGCCGGCGGCTCGGGCGGGAAGTCCGCGACCACGCAGCAGCTGCAAGCCCGCACCCCCTCGCCTCCCGGACACCGCCGCTTTCTCCCCTATCCCCCGACCCGAAAGTTAAGAAATCGGGAGAAAGTGTGAGGCTTAGCCGGCGACTTTCCCATCACCCAGCGCCCCCCGCCCCCGCTCCTCTGGCTAAGCGAGCATTGGGGTCTTAAAGGGACCGCACATCTCCTCCGGCCCCTCCTCCCGCTCCGCGCTGGAGGCGCCTAGGAGCTCCCCGCCGCTTGCTCACGGCCTGATGACCCCGGCTGCCCTCCGACTTCCCTGCTGGAAGCCCTCAGCGCCCTCTCTTCCGGCACCACGGCCGCTCTGCGTGCACCTGGTCTGGTCCCCAGCCGGCGCGCGGGACGCGGGATGAATTGGCCTCGAAAATGATGCCCTATAGCAGGCTGCTGATCATTTCGGGGTGTATCTCAAATCCACATCGCGGCTGGTAAAGTGACAAAACGTTGGTGCCCATCAAGGCAGGATGGCGATGAGTGTGTGTTTGTGGAGGGACAAGGGACAACTTAGAAATCTGCTTTCGTTCACCAAGAGAGTTCCTAAGACCCAGGGAAAGGGTCTCCAGTAACTGTTAGGTGTCTTGAAGAAAACTTGGGAGTGGTTCACCAAGAACCCATCCGTGAAATCGCAATATCACTGCTGACCCCTTAGTGAACCCGAGATGGACTAGTCCAGATTTGAGTTTATTCCATGAGCAAGAGGTACAAATTATCAGAATTCTCTAAGGGCCTGAAAGCGGTGCCTTGACAGACAGTACCCATTTATATTTTGAGCTCCTAAATTTAAAGGAGAGCTGCAGGATTTTTTCAAGGTGGAACTGCCTTATATTTGATACTCTTAACATCAACATGCCACTTTATGGTTTACAGAGTACTTTCCTATGCATCATCATTACTTTTTAAACTCTCACAACAAACCGAATGATCTGTCCATGGCCTCAAGTGTTGGAGTTGGCGAGGAACTTCTGGACCATTCATCTCAACCTCTTTCTGTCACAGAAGAAACTGATGGAGGAGGGAGCGGGAGACCTGATGTATGGAAGGCCGCGCTAGATAGATTTGACCTTCCAGTTAGGATTTCCTGACTTTCAACCCGCTGCTCTCTGGCTGTTATCGCCAGTCTATAGATGAGGAAACTGATGCTCAGAGCAATTGTGCTTGCCAAAACCATATCATACATCATGAAGAGAGAACAAAGGAGAATGAAAAGAAAAGTAATTGTCCCTGGAAGTTAACTCTTTTTTTTCCCTTTCTTCACAAGTGTTAATATCATCCAACTAGCCCTGAATTGCTGGGGATGTTTATTTCAGTGTTAACAAAGAAAACTTGGCCCTTTCTAAAATGTTGCCTTCAGGGACCAAAATGTCTAGCTCCATCCTGCCACCTAGGTAGCCATACATTACCACATGCATTCAATTTGTGCTGTACTATATTAGTTTGAGGGAGAAGGCAATGGCACCCCACTCCAGTACTCTTGCCTAGAAAATCCCATGGACGGAGGAGCCTAGAGGGCTGCACTCCATGGGGTCGCTAAGAGTCGGACAGGACTGAGCAACTTCACTTTCACTTTTCACTTTCCTGCATTGGAGGAGGAAATAGCAACCCACTCCAGTGTTCTTGCCTGGAGAATCCCAGGGACCGGGGAGGCTGGTGGGTTGCCGTCTCTGAGGTCGCACAGAGTCGGACACGACTGAAGCGACTTAGCAGCAGTAGCAGCAGCATATTAGTTTGAACTTGCTGATTTGTTGCCTCATAATCATTCTCATGCCACTTAAGGCACTGATGTTTTGTCTCACTATACTGAGTTCCTCAAGGCCAAGGACTGGTTGTTTAATTTCCTTTGTATCTGCATCCCCCAACCCCCATCATCACTCCCAATGTGCTTAGAGAGTATTCAGGAAAATGGGTGTCAGGGAACAGACAGGGACAAGCATAGATCCCAGTATTAAAAATCAGTAGACTCACTGAGATTTAAAAACTCATCTATTTGGCTACAACCACTGGCTCCCCTCGCTTGATGTAGTATTCTGATTACTCCATAACAAACCATCCCCAAACCTAGTGGCTTAAAAGCTTCCAATGATTTATTATGATCAAATGGTTCTTTTCAACTGGGCAGTTTTTGCTCAGGATATCTTGTACACTTGGCAACTGTATAAGGGGGTGCTGGAATGCTCTGAAAGGTTCTTCATTAGTGTAAATGCTGGTGGTCCTTATATTCATTCCAGTCTTGATTTCTGAATTGGGAACTCCAACGTGGGTCCTAACCTAGACTTCGTACCAGGTCTTTTTCAAGCTAAACTGATGATTATCTCTATGCTTTATTTTTCTCTACTTATTAAATGGGGGATCAAGCATAGACCATCTCATAGTCATTCTTAAGAAGTTTTACTTTGAGATAATCATACATTTATATGCAATTGTAAGAAATAATTCACAGGGATCTCAAATACCTTTCATTCCCAATGATAACATCATGTATATCTATAGATGTTGTTTAGTCACTGTCCTGTCCTACTCTTTTGTGACCCCATGGACTGTATGTAGCTCTCCAGGTTCCACTGTCAGTGAGATTTCCCAGGCAAGAATACTGGAGTGGGTTGCCATTTCCTCCTCCAGGGGATCGTCCCAACCCAGAAATCGAATCCATGTCTCCTGCATTGGCAGGTGGATTCTTTACCACAGGGCCACCTGGCAGAGCATATCTACAGTACAATATTACAAACGGGAAATTGACATCAGTACCATCTATCTGCCTTATTCCAATTTCAACAATTCTATATGCACCCATCTGCCTGTGTGTACAGCTCTAAGAAATGTTATCACGTGTAGGTTGATGTGATCACCACCATAGTCAAGATACTAAACAGTGCCAACACCACAAGGGTCTCCACTGTTACTCATCTTCTGTCCCTCTCTTCCTGACAACCACTAAACTGTTCTCCATCTCTGTAATTTTGTCATTTAAGAATATTACATGGAATCATACATAGGTTACCTTTGGAAGTTGGCTTTTTCCACTCAACATAATTCTCCGGAGATCTATTAAAGTTGTTCCAATGTCAAGAGTTTGTTCTTTTTACTGCAGAGTAGTATTCCATGGTATGGAGGTATCACAGCTTGTTTGACCATTCATGTATTGCAGGATATCAGGATTGATTCCAAATTTTGGCAATTACAAATAAAGGGGCGATGAACATTTGTCTACAGATTTTGCATAACCTAAATTTTCATTTCCCCTGAATAAATGCCCAATAGTACAGTTCCTGGATTGTATGGCAAGTGCATGATTAGTTTTGTAAGAACTGCCATATGCTTTTATAGAGTGCCTACACTATTTACATTCCCACCAGAAGTGAATGAGAGATCCAGTTTCTCTACATCCTTGTCAGCATTTGTTGTTGTCATTATTTTTCATTTTAGCCATTGTGATGGGAGTACAGTGATATATATCATTGTGGTTTTAAATGACAGCTGCTATCTTTACTTGTGTGTATTTAACATCTGTATATCCTTTTCAGTGAAATGTTTCTTCATATATCTTGGCATCTTCTAACTGAATAATTTCTTACAGTCAATTTTTAAGAGTTCTTTACTTGGGTACTGATCCTTTGTTGCATACATGGTTTGCAAATATTTTCCCCCAGATTGCATCCTCTTCCCCTGAGCGTTTATAGAACAAACATTTTTAATTTTGATGAGGTCCAATTAGTCAGTTTTTCCTCTTATGGATTGTGTTTTGACAATAAGTCTAAGAATGCTTTCAGTTCAGTTCAGTTCAGTTGCTCAGTCCTGTCTGACTCTTTGTGACCCCATGGACTTCCATCACCAACTCCCGGAGTTTACTCAAACTCATGTCCACTGAGTCAGTGATGCCATCCAACCTATGTCTTCCCCTTCTCCTCGAGCCTTCAATCTTCCCCAGCATCAGGGACTTTTCCAATGAGTCAGCTCTTTGCATCAGGTGGCAAAAGTATTGGAGTTTCAGCTTCAGCATCAGTCCCTCCAATGAATATTCAGGACTGATTTCCTTTAGGATAGACTGGTTGGATCTCCTTGCAGTCCACGGGACTCTCAAGAGTCTTCTCCAACACCACAGTTCAAAAGCATCAATTCTTCGGCGCTCAGCTTTCTTCAGAGTCCAACTCTCACATCCATACATGACTACTGAAAAAACCATAGCCTTGATTAGATGGACCTATGTTGGCAAAGTAATGTTTCTGCTTTTTAATGTGCTGTCTAAGTTTGTCATAACTTTTCTTCCAATGAGCAAGTGTCTTTTAATTTCATATCTGTAGTCACCACCTGCAGTGATTTGGGAGCCAAGAAAATAATCTGTCACTGTTTCCACTGTTTCCCCATCTATTTACGTGAAGTGATGGGACCAGATGCCATGATCTTAGTTTTCTGAATGTTGAGTTTTAAACCAACTTTTTCAGTGTCCTTTTTCACTTTCATCAAGAGGCTCTTTAGTTCTTCTTCGCTTTCTGCCATAAGGATGGTGTCATCTGCATATCTGAGGTTATTGATATTTCTCCCAGTAATCTTGATTCCAGCTTTGCTTCATCCAACCCAACATTTCTCATGATGTACTCTGCATATAAGTTATGCTTTGTTTAGCCTTAGGTCAATTTTTCCCCTATATTTTATAGTGTTATAGTTTTAAGTTTTACATTTAAATCTGTGATTCATTGAGTTAATTTTTATATAAGGCATGAGATTTTGATTGATGCTGGGAGCCGGTGAGGCATTCCGCTCATGACAAAGGTCATGAGGAAGGAGGCTCGGCATACGCAAAGGCGGGATCGAGCCTCAGGAGTCCCCCCGGATATTCTTGAGCATTTTCCCCCAAAAAAACCAGAGTCTGCCTACTTTATTGCTTTGTGCTCTCACCTCTGACTTTACTGGGGGCTGTCCCCTACCACCATCTCGCTCTCTCTCTGTCAAAGAGTTAACTTACAGCTCCAATTAATAAAGTTCCTGGGCAATTAGGAGTGTTTAAATCCAAACCCCTCAGATGGCTCTCTAACTCGCCTGACAAGTTTACCCGGACTCCTGCAGCTATGCATACGATTGTTTACAGTCTCCTAGCCTCCAGAGGCACGGGAAGCTTAAGATATTCAAATAGCTTAGAGCCTCTCAGAGAGTTAAAAACTGTCAGAATAAACTAGTAAAGGATTTCATTGATGAGTCAATGCTTGTTGCCAAGTTTTCACATCCCCTGAATTGTATCCTTGAATGTGTATTAATTAATAGTTGGTATATAGAAAAAAATAAGTAGTGGCCTTGGTGTTATTAACTTTAGACCCTTAAGGTAATAAATTATTTTCTTTGTTGTAAACCCATTACACATCCGCCCTATAGGAATGCAATTTTATCTTTGGAAGATGGCGCCAAACCTTAAAATAATTACTCTTAGAGAAAATAAGTCTTTGTTGATAAGTTCTTGTCAAGAGTCATAAAATGTTAGTAGGCCTTCTGGCCAGAAGATGATGTAAATCACCTAAACCATTTGTATACGATAAATTTGCAGGAAAAAAACCTTGGTTTTTGATAAGAATCAAAGACTGCTGACTTTGCATCCCCTATTATCCTCTATGTGTAACTTAGGGTATAAAAGCCCCTGTTAAAAATAAAGCTACGGGCCTTGCTCCCCAACGCTTGGTCTCCCCATGTCATTCTTCCCTTTAACTTCCAGCTGAGTCTCCATCTGGAGCGCGGAACCCACCACGCTTACTAATTATGCCTGGGCTTCTAAGACCCACTCGAGAAGGTGTCTAGGGTGAGGCACCTTCTGCTATTCGAGAGGGTGCCTGCGGCCTACGTAAGTGGTGCAAACTTCTTGTCTTGAAGTTTTATTGGTCTCCCGCATAAACCAAGCTACTCAGCCTCTTTTCTCCACTGAATTTTCCTACTGAGCTATCCTCATTCTATCATTCTTTATATCTCTAATTAGCATATAAATAGTCGCCTAGGCCCTCTCTTCTTCGAATACCCTGGATCAGCTGGGGCTGGTCCCCAGCAGATTGAGGTTCACTTTTTGCCTGTGGATGTCCAGTTGCTCCAGCATCATTTTAAAAATAACTATCTTTCCTCCATTGAACTGCCTTTACACCTTGGTCAAACATCAGTTGGGTATTGTATGTATTTGGGTATTGTATTGTATTTGTAGACAAGCTCATCTATGTCTACAAAAAACCTTTCTCAGATTTGGCTAGGAATTGCATTAAACCTACAGAACAGTTTAGGAAGAACTGACAGCTTTCATGTGTCTTGTCTTCCAATCCATGAATACAATATGTTTCTCCATTTCTGTAGGTCTTTCTCAATTTCATATATCAATGCTTTTTATATTTAAGCATATAGATCTTGTACACATTTTGTTAGATTCATGCCTACATATTTTATTTTCTTTGGAGCAATTGCAAATGTTATTGTGGTTTTAATTTTGATTTCCAGTGTTCACTGCTAGTATATATAAATGCAATTGATTGTTGTGTGCTAAACTTGTATAAAGTGTGCTGTAGAATACACAGTCACTTTATTTTTTCCCAGCTTTATTGCAATTTAATTGACCTAGAACATTGTGTAAGTCTACGATGTACAACATGATGATCGGTCACGTGTATATATTGTGAAATGATTGCCACAATAATGTTAGTTAACATGTTCATCACCTCACATCACCTCACATAATTACATTTTGGGGGTCTATGGTGAGAACATTTTAAAAATCTACACTCTTAGCAACTTTTAAGTATATAAGAGGGTTATATTACATATTTAATTATATCCTAATTGTAGTCACCATGCTGTGCCTTAGAGTCTGAGAACTTATTTATTTTATAGCTAGAAGCTTGTACCCTGTGACCATCATCTCCCCATTTCCCTCATCCTGCAGCTCTTGGCAGTCACCATTTTACTGTTTCGAAGTTTGGCTTTAAAAAAAATTTATTTTCTGCACTATGTCTCAGTTGTGGCACTGGAGATCTTCATTGCCTCATGTACGATCTTTGTTGTAGCATGTGGGATCTAGTTCCCTGACCAGGGATCCAACCTGGGCCTCCTGCATTGGAAGCCAAGAGTCTTAGCCACTGGACCACCAGGGAAGTCCCAAAGTTTGGCTTTTTTTTCTTTAAAGATACCACAGATAAATGAGATCATACAGTATATGTCTTCTTCTGTCTGATTTATTTCACTTAGCATAATGCCTTCAAGGTCCATCCATGTTGTCAAAAGTAGAAGAAGTGAATGTAAAAATGGAAGCATTATGGAATGAATAATATTGATCAGTGTTCTGAGAATATAGATTTTAGCATTTTAAATCCTTCTCATCCTATCTGAACCTGGAAAATCTGGTTATTTGATGATCTTTCAAAAACTAGCAGGTCATATAGAGATTAAGAAGAAGTATATTATGGCATGGGGCTTCCCAGGTGGCACAGTGAAGAATCAGCCTGCTGATGTAGGAGACACAAGAGACGCAGGTTTGATCCCTGGGTTGGGAAGATGCCCTGGAGAAGGAAATGGCAACACGCTCCAGTATTCTTGCCTGGAAAATTTCATAGATAGAGGAGCCTGAAAGGCTATAATCCAAGGGATCACAAAGAGTTGGACACAGCTGAGTGACTAAGCACAGCACACAGCAAATTGTGGCATATGTTTACTTCTTTATACAGAAAATCAGACCAACCTAAAGTTTGTATTAATCAAATACTTGATTCAGTATCTAGAAGTTGACCTTTGAGGACCCTTAAGCTGCATTTAATATGACCCCATTTATCACTTGTATGTATTCATGTTTGTTACGGAATTTTTGTCTTTGTTATATTTTCTTCTTGCTAGTCATTTCTAAATGACTCTCCACTTTCACTTTCATCAAGAGGCTTTTTAGTTCCTCTTCACTTTCTGCCATAAGGGTGGTGTCATCTGTGTATCTGAGGTTATTGATATTTCTCCCAGCAATCTTGATTCCAGCTTGTGTTTCTTCCAGTCCAGCGTTTTTCATGATGTACTCTAAGTGCTAGAACACAGAATTGGCTGTCAATAGTGTGGTTCACCTAATATTTCCATCTTTCTTTCTTTAAGATTCATGTAGAACTTTACCCTCACCTCCTACTATGAGCACCACCATCTGATTTGCTTTGTTGTTCAGTCACTGAGTTGTGTCCAACTCTTTGCAACCTCATGGACTGTAGCATGCCAAGCTTCCCTGTCCTTCACTATCTCCTGGAATTTGCTCAAACTTATGTCCATTGAGTTGATAATGCTATCTAACCATCTCATCCTCTGCTGCCCCCTTCTCCTTTTGCTGTCAATCTTTCCCAGCATCAGGGTCTTTTCCAATGAGTTGGCTCTTCGCATCAGGTGGCCAAAGGACTGGAGCTTCAGCATCAGTCCTTCCAATGAATATTCAGGGTTGATTTCCTTTAGGATTGACTGCTTTGATCTCCTTGCAGTCCAAGGGACTCTCAAGAGTCTTCTCGAGCACAATTCAAAAGCATCAGTTATTCACCACTCAGCCTTCCTTATGGTCCAACTCTCATATCTGTATATGACTACTGGGAAAACCATAGCTTGCTGTGGTCATTGAAATCTTAGGAGAAGTGATGTGTGGGAATAAAGAGTTAGTGCATGATTTGTCCCATTCCCTTCCCACTACCACAGGAATCATGAATGCATATTTTGAAATGAAGCCTGAGTTTCAGAGTGACTAAGATGAGCAAAGATCCCAGCAGAATTATTTTGGAAATCAAAAGTGTGTGATACATGGAGCTTTGTGCAGCACAGCTTCTGAGATTTGGAGGTTGCTTCTTTTTGCAGCGTAATCTGCCCAATTCTGACTGATACCACCAGTAAAAACAATTCTGTTTCCTTGTATTTTGTGAAAACCAGAGAAGTAAACAGAGCAGCCTATAGAATCCTGGAAACAGAGTTAATAGAAGTCATTGTTTTTTGGTTCTGTGTGTTCTTTTTAGCTAAGCTGTCATTTTCCATTTATGCCTTTCAGTTACTGTATCAAACAACAATTACCCAAGGAATTTTTTGATTTGTGCTTTGTGTTATATCTGAATAGCATTTTATAGAAATGCTTTTCCTTTTAACTGACTTTAAGAGAATTATGGGAGAATTTTACATCATTCTCTTCCCAAAGAAGCACATCTCCAGATTTATCATAAAGCCACTGAAAAAGCAAGATTTGGTTTATAGGAAATTTCAGGAACATATGTATTTTAAACTCATCACACTGTGCAGGATTATAGTAAATATGTAAAAGATGAAAGGGAGTGTATTCTTGACTCAAAATCATAGCATGCCCACAATCACCATGAGTGAGTCAAATGGGTAGAGCATAAAATACATTCACTTCTGGTTGAGGATTCTTCACGTAGTTTAATTACATTTTCAAGCAGTCTCATAAAGGTATGCAAACTTTGTTCACTAGGGACATCATAAAAATAAACTGAAGATCAAGTGTGTGCAAGTGTTATACTGTGTATAGAAAAATGCAATCTGGTGGAATAAAAATTGCCTCCCTAGTAGCTTTATTGCTATAAAGCATTTAATCACTTTAAATTGTCTTTGCTTAAATAGCTTACAATAGGATCTCAAGGTACCCACAGTTCTTTAGAACTGCCATGAACTGCTCACAGTATTTGTGTTTATTACAAAGCTAGGGAGCAGAAAGTCAAGTCGCTCAGTTGTGTCCAACTCTTTGCGGCCCCATGGACTGTAGCCTACAAGGTTCCTCCATCCATGGGATTTTCCAGGCAAGAATAGAGTGATCCACTATTATTCTTCAGTAGAACCCACAGAAGTGACTGTTTCATTGTCTTTGGTGCTTTGCGTGTTAAGTCACTTCAGTCATGTCCAACTCTTTGTGACCCCGTGGACTGTAGTCCACCAGGATCCTCTATCCATGGAATTCTCCAGGCAAGAGCACTGAAGTGGGTTGCCATCCCCTTTTCCAGAAGATCTTTGCATGGTTTTAGAATCAAGCATTTCTGAGTTTGAGTCCCAACAAGTCATATAACTTTTCTGAGTCTGTTTCCTTTTATGTAAAAAGAAGATGATATTATTGCTGCTATGGAGGTTCAGTGGCCTAATGTATGAGGAGGGCCTGGCACAATGCCTTACATAATGCCCGTTAGTTCTTTCCATCCCCACTTTTCTTCCCCGCCCCCATTCCTTAGGCCAAATGTGAGAGCTATTCCACACTAAGTAAAGTCCTTTATTAGCTACTTAAGATTTAGTTCCCTGTCTGTAGAAGAGAGTGGGGATAAAAGCAGGAAGAATACATCAATAATTAGTCCAACTTTCCACCTTCTTCTTACAGGCAGGGAGTGAGTTGGGGAGTAGAATGCCAACATGCCTTCAAGTGGAATAGTCAAGAGACATGCCAAAATGGAAGTCACTCTGTCTTCACACACAGGTGCATCAGCACTGGGTATCGTCCTGGTGCTGGGAGAACATCATAAAATATTCGATGCAGATTTGGGCCTAACATCCTTTTCTCTGGCTTCATGGCACATGGACTAGAAAACAAGACACAGGCCAGAGTAGAATCATGAGAAGCCACCTGCATATCCTCACATCCGAATTCCCTGTTCTTCCAGTTCTCAAGGAAAGAAAGTTTGTTTCTCATTAGGAAATGATGCTGACAACTCAGCATCAGTTATAACCCAGGGAATAAGGGCAGGAAACAGAAGATCTAAAGAGCAAAGATGGCAAAATGCTGACCCAAAGGCTGACGAGAGCCTGCACAGATATTTTGCTTGGACTGAACAGAGATTTTTTTTTTTCAAAATTTGAATTGGTTCCAAACAATCTTTAGTGTTTATTATTAGGATATTTCACATAAAACCTTGATCTCAACTTCCTCTTGAAAAATTAGAATTGCTGGCAACAATGGGCCGATATCTCTGCCTAGTAACATACTCTGGAACAGAGGAGTGGCTGCTACTTTCACATAGCATATGTGCTCATCAACTACCACAGTCTCTACCCGTCCCATTGTGTCCCTTTTGTTACCTTCAGGCCTGCTTTATTCATTCAGATTACTTTTCTAGTCTCTAGAGCCATTTGGAGTTTTTAAACTTTATTTATTTATTTTTGGCTGCTTTGGGTCTTCATTGTTGCATAGGCTTTCTCTAGTTGCTGTGAGTGGGGGCTACTCTTCTTTGCAGTCTGCAGGCTTCTCATTGCAGTGGCTTCGGTCTTGTTGTGGAGCACGGGCTCTAGGGCACGTGGGCTTCAGTATTTGTGGCACATGGGTTTAGTTGCTCTGCAGCGTGTGGCCTCTTCCCAGACCAGGAATCAAACCTGTGTCTCCTGCGTTGGCAGGCAGATTCTTAACCAATGGGCCATCAGGGAAGGCCAACAGTCATTCAAACTTGAACCATGGTGTACAGTGATAACTGTTTAACAAGTGACTCTCTAGGGAGAAAAACTGACAATTTCCGATTTCTGTTATATAAATATCCCCAATATGGTCGATTTCAAACTACCAATGTTTTGTCATTTAACACAGAGCGGTTAAGAGATGCACATAATTGCCCCTCCCAAGCTGATGGGAGCTGGCATCAGAATACCACGGGCTCGAACCCACTCAAAAAAGCTTCAGCAAAACAAGTGGGATGACCAGGGTGTGAGCTAGGAATTCTTATTCACAGGCTAAGAGTCAGAAATCAACCAGAAAAAGTCAGGTTCAACACCTGACATGGAACCCATCATTAAGTCAACACTTCTTCCTTGTTCCCTACCTCTTTTTAAAAATCCCACAGGCAAATTATCCAGTTTGGGAGCATGGGTAATATGCAAGGGAGGTATGGACTGATGAAGGGTTGGCACTAGCTTGATGAGGTCAGATGACAAAATACAGGCCCCCTGACAGTGCTGCTGAGTCGTTCTTTTCAGCTGAATATTACACTGCTTTTCTCCTTATGAGAAGGAGACTAAGGGAGGGGACCAGGGAGGGCAGTGAGCTACCCATTTAGAAGCCAAGTTGGCAGTGAAAGGGAAATAGGCTGTGAATTACATCCAGAAACCTCTTCTCACACCAGAACTGCAGGGCTGCTGACCTCAAATGCAGAGGGCAAAGACCACAAATAGGGACATCCTCTTCTCACACCCCATGCATAGTACAGTATTCTAGAAGGTGAAAACTCTACACACCTTCAAGGCAACTTAATCCAAATCTGATTAACCTACATGTGGAGAAACTGAGGCCCAGGGAGGAGGCAGAGAGTGGGTAGGTGGCTCAGCTGGGTCTGGAAGCCTGGTTTTCTGACCACCAGGCTCAGACCTTTTTTTCTACCAAACACTGTCTCTCAAGGAGTTAAAAAGTGAAAGATTCAGTCCAGAAATGGGTGGTGTTGCCAAACCAGCAACATGAATAATATTTTTTGACTGAATCAACTGTCTGTTTAGGCATCATGTAGACACAGTCAAGCACTCATCTCCAGTTTTCCCTGTGTTTGGATGGTTTTAAAACCTAGCAGAGAAGCTGCATGTCCAGGGAGTTTTGCCAAGAAAATCTGAAAATCTAAACAGCCACTCTCACATTGGCCCTATAACCAAGTGTCCAAGTCTTTTTTTTTTTTTTTCTTTCCTTTTTCATATTAGAGAAAATATGTTCTTGCTACAAGAGAAGAAGCATCAGAACCTGGATGGATCCTTGAACTGAGATCAGGATTCTGGGCTCCAGTCCTGACTTTGCTTTGGATGGGTCATATCCTGACCTTCCTGTGGACCTCAGTTTCCCCATCTGTTCCTTCAAGCTCTTTGATTGTAAAATCATATTCTGGGTGCCCAGTCACTCAGCCTGTTGGCCTCTTCCAACCTGTGTTTCTTGGCCACAGAGCATTCTAGAAGCCAAGTGCCAGATATATGGCTGAACCTCTGAAATTCTGCTTGTTGGGCTTATTCTCCACAGCAGCTAATTTATACAGACAGGCCCCAAATGTCTGTACTCATGACAGACCTCTCCTCTCACTGCCTTTGAATTTTCCTGGTAACCTCTCAGTCATAAAAGCCGCCTGTAATCAAAAAAAAAAAAATTCTCCAAGAATCATATCTTTAAAAATAAAAAAGCCTAAGCCCAAATGAACCTTTTACTAGATTATGGGCTCCAGTGCTTATTCCTCAGGGGAGTCTTATGAAATCAGAGACAAAAACTTGAGAACAATCAGACAAAGAGATGTCAAGCGAAGGTTTGGGTTTATTTAATTTTAATGTTTTCAAATCCACCCTGAGTTGGGAGGGAGGGTGGAAAAAACACAGAGAAACCCCCCTCCCAGCTGCAAAGCCCACGTGCTCAGCCATGCTTTTCTGTCATTTAGATTTCAGCTTTCCCCAATATTAACGGAACTTAAGCCAAACAAGAGTTCCTTTTATTCCTTCTACCCCTCTGCTCCATGCTTGCTAAGTCCTGTGCAAACTTGCCACAGTTCCTAAGCACATGGCTGTGAAATTATCAAGGCTGGACGAATGCCAGTACAAACCAATTTATTGGGGTCCTGAAATTAACTAAAACCTAGAAAGCCTGATTAATTGTGGCACAGCACAGCGAGGAGCATTCAGGGCGGGGGAAAGGGGCAGCAGGCCAGAGCACACGCAGGGCCTCTGTCCTGCCTCTTGATTTACAGGACACATAAAGAAGAGTTCCTTCTGTGCACAGGGTTGTGCTGCTCTTACTACGTATTCATCCCTAACCAAAATGTCACTGTGTCCAGCAGGGAAAATGGTAGTCAGTGTGTCTTAGCTACCTATGGAATCAGCCAATCCCATAATGGTAGTGCTTGGGATTAATTTAATTTAATTTGGGCTTCAGGCCCCCCATTTGGAGTGTCATCTTGGAGAGCCAGTGCTATTGTGGTTTCTTGGGGCACCTTACCACATAAGAGGAGGAATAGAGTGACTCTAGGGTAAATTGTTGGGGTCAAAAAAGATACTGGGGATTTCTCTGGTGGTCCAGTGGCTAAGACTCCCCACTCCCAACATGGGGAGGGGCTGGTTCGATCCCTGGTCAGGGAACTAGATCCTTCATGCCACAACTAAGAGTTTCCATGGTGCAACTAGAGACCCCGCATGCCACAGCTAGGGATCCCTCCTGTCACAACTAAGACCCAGTGCAGCCAAATAAATATTAAAAACAAGAAGATATTGGTGTCCCCCACAGACCAGTACCTTCTCAGTTCCTGTTCAAAACCATGCCAGACCAATCCACTGCAAAAAACACTCCTCATCTCCTGGGGCGGGCTCAGGGATGAATTAAAAGTTAGGCATTAGCAGATACAAACTACTATATATCAAATAAATAAACAACAATGTCCTACTGTATAGCATAGTGAACTATATTCAATATCTTGTAATAAAGTACAATGGGAAAGAATCTGAATATATATACATATGTAATAAATGTATATGTAACTGAATCAGTTTGCTATACACCAGAAACTAACACAGTATTGTAAATCAGCTATACTATATAAAAATTAAAAATAAAAAGACTCCTTGTCTATGGTGGGAATGTAAATTGATACAGCCACTACAGAGAACAGTATGGAAATTACTTTAAAAACTAAGAATAAACTACCATATGACCCAGCAATCACACTACTGGGTGTATACTCCCAGAAAACCATAATTCAAAAAGCACATGTACTCCAATGTTCACTGCAGCACTATTTACAATAGCCAGAACATGAAAGCAACCTAGATGTCCATCAATAGATCAAAGAAGTTATGGTGCATATATACAATGGAATATTACTCAGCCATAAAAAGAAATGAATTTAAGTCAGTTGTAGTGAGGTAGATGTACCTAGAGCCTGTTATACAGAGTGACTTCAGCAAGAGAAAAACAAATATCATATATTAACACCCACATGTATATATGGAATCTAGAAAAATGGTACTGACGAACCTATCTTCAGGGAAAGAATGGAGATGCAGATGTAGAAAACAGACTTGTAGACACAGCGGGGAAAGGAGAGGGTGGGACGAACTGAGAAAGTAGTATTGCCATACATACATCACCAAATGTAAAATAGCTAGCTAGTGGGAAGCTGCTATGTATTAATAGCACAGGGAGCCCAGCCTGGTGCTCTGTGACAAGCTAGTGTGGGGGTGGGATAGGGGAGTGGGAGGGAGGTTCAAGAAGGAGGGGATGTATATATCTATATATATCTATATATAGATATAGATACATATAGATATAGTTATGACTGACTCATGTGGTAGTATGGCAGAAACCAACACAACATTGTAAAGCAATTATCCTCCAGTTAAAAAAAGACTCCTTGTTTAAAAGTATTAAGTACAATGTCTAAAGACTCCCAAAGTGTTTCCCAGTCAACACCCTTGAAGGCAGAGACAGTAGCAGCAAGGAGACTTCTCAAGCTTGGGAACGAGGCATGGCTATAAAGTGCTCAGTTGTCAGCAGGTGGGGGGTTTCCACTTCTACTCAGCTGTCTTAGAGCCCTGGCATGGGCATAGTGGTCTAATATGAAAGCTTCCAGAGTGCCAGACCCACTCTCACTGGTTTTCTTTGTCAGCTCCACATCCAGGCTGACTAAGCAGTATAGAAAGTGAAGCTGCTCAGTCGTGTCTGACTCTTTGCGAACTCAGGGACCATAGCCTACCAGGCTCCTCAGTCCATGGGATTTTCCAGGCAAGAATTCTGGAGTGGGCTGCCATTGCCTTCTCTAGGGGATCAAACCCAGGTCTCCTGCATTGCAGACAGATGCTATACCGTCTGAGCCACCAGGGAAGCCCAACTAAGCAGTATGCTCCTATGTAATTGTACCACTGTTATAGCACTGAAGTATTTCCTAGACGCTGGGTACAGTGCAGCTATCTCAGGCTTCCCCAAGTGTCCCCTGCAGACTCCACTGCTTCTGCCCCTCCTCTGGGACCCTTGAGCATTCTCTATGATCCACAGCTAAAGGGTAAATGGCTGGCACAGCAGAAGGCCTTTAGTATCCTGTACCCATGGTCCTCCAGCATCTTTTCTGGTTGGTTATTGCCCAAGCTGGACCAGAAGGTAAGTATTTTGGAAATCACTTGGTCCCATCACTTCATGGAAAATAGATGGGGGAACAATGGAAACAGTGACAGACTTCATTTTCTTGGGCTCCAAAATCACTGTGGATGGTGACTGCAACCATGAAATTAAGACGCTTGCTCCTTGGAAGAAAAGCTATGACAAACCTAGACAGCATATTAAAAAGCAGAGACATTACTTTGCTGACAAAGGTCCATATAGTCAAAGCTATGGTTTTTCCAGTAGTCATATATGGATGTGAGAGTTGGACCATGAAGAAGGCTGAGCGAGAAGAATTAATGCTTTCGAACTGTGATGTTGGAGAAGACTCTTGAGAGTACCTTGGACTGCAAGAAGATCAAACCAATCAATCTTAAAGGAAATCAGTCCTGAACATTCACTAGAAGGACTGATGCTGAAGCTGAAGCTCCAATCCTTTTGCCCCCTTGATGCAAAGAATTGACTCACTGGAAAAGACCCTGATGCCGGGAGAGATTGAAGGAAGGAGGAGAAGGGGATGACAGAGGATAAGATGGTTGGATGGCATCACTGACTCAATGGGCATAAATTTGAACAAACTCCGGGAGATGGTAAACGACAAGGAAGCCTGGTGTGCTGCAGTCCATGGGGTTGCAAAGAGTCAGACACGACTTTAGCAAATGAACAACAACAACTAAGCACATCACAAAATGATACCTTCATTGCTGGTGGTGATGAGGAGAAACATACTGAGAAAAGCCCCTCAGGATCTTCATGAGAAAAACACCAGGAATCTGTTTCATTCCTCAGGGCAGCCCTGAAGCCATGAGCACTGGCACTGCCACCAGCTCCCTGGGTAGAGAGCATGGCATCTAGTACAAGGGCTGGCCGGAAGTGAGTATGCAGGAAGTGTGCATGCTCCTGCTGCTGTTGCTGCTGCTAAGTCGCTTTAGTCGTGTCCGACTCTGTGAGACCCCATAGACAGCAGCCCACCAGGCTCCCCCGTACCTGGGATTCTCCAGGCAAGAATACTGGAGTGGGTTGCCATTTTCTTCTCCAATGCATGAAAGTGAAAAGTGAAAGTGAAGTCGCTCAGTCGTGCCCAACTCTTAGCGACCCCACGGACTGGAGCCTACCAGGCTCCTCTGTCCATGGGATTTTCCAGGCAAGAGTACTGGAGTGGGGTGCCATTGCCTTCTCCTGAGGTGTGCGTGGTAGCAGGTAATTTCAGCTGCTGAGGAAGCTGCTCTTGCCACTCTCCTCAGCCATGATTTTCCTTAAGTGTAGGCCAGCTCTGGGGGGACTTAAATATATCCCAGATAGGAATCACCTGGGCTTTTGATTGAGACCAGAATGGGGAAAGGATGGGTGGAAGGACATAAAAGACCAAAGTGACCTAATCATGATGCTGTCAAATTATGTATGTGCCTTGGGGTAAAATGTCTTGCGGACCCACATCAGAAGACCAGAACTAGTCCTGGTGCTGTCATTAGCTGTCTGCTTCAGACATGTCCCTTCATCTCCCTGGGTCTTGGCTTCTTCACCTATATCATCAAAGGACTGAGTTAAGTGATATCTGGGGTTCCTTCTGGCTTTGAAATTCTATGGATTAATCATCATAATTAATAATTAGAACACTCAGTCGTGTCCAACTCTTTGTGACCCCATGGACTGGAGCCTGCCAAGCTCCTTCATCCATGGACTCCTCCAGGCAAGAATACTGGAGTGGGTTGCCATTCCCTTCTCCAGGGGATCTTCCAAACCCAGGGGTAGAACCCAGGTGTCCCACATTGCAGGCAGATTCTTTACCATCTGAGCCACCAGGGAAGCCTAATCAGAAGCCTACCTTCAATTTATCAGGTACTCACTGTGTGTTGGGTGTGATGCTAAGCATTGGTTGGCCAAATCTTATGGAAAAACCCAAACGAACATTTTGGCCAACCAAATACTTTTCCATGTGTTCTTTTGAATGTATTCAAAATGCATTTTGAATGACTTACATGGATTCATGGGCTTCCCAGGTGGTGCTAGTGGTAAAGAACTCGCCTGCAAGTGCAGGAGACATGAGACGTGGGTCCAATCCCTAGGCTGGGAAGATCTCCTAGAGGAGGGCACGGCAACCCACACCAGTATTCTTGCCTGGAGAATCTCTATGGACAGTGGAGCCTGGCAGGCTACAGTCCATGCAGTCACAAAGACTCGGACACGACTGAAGTGACTTAGCCTCTGCTGCACAAGGATTCATGTACGTGTATTCTAAATGGCCTCAAAACAACCCTATGCGGTAAGTATTACTGTTGTCATCCGATTTTTTACAAATCTGGATGGTCACATAGGTATAGTAGGAAGTATAACCAGGACTGAAACTCACAGCTGCTGAATCTAAGACCCATGCTCTAACCTCCTCACTTTCCCTCAGCTGTGGCTCCATGTGTCCAAGACTGCAGGCTATGTGTCTACACACGTCTTGGTTTGCACCAATGCCTCTATTTTTCTTTTCCCCACACTCCCTGATAGTGAATTCTCTGGTTCTCCTATCTCAAGATTCCTCACTCACCACCTCCCCATCTTCCTGGTGTTTCACAGGCAAATAAATAGAATAGGCAGGAAGCCAAAAATCATACATTGGCTCCTAAAAAATAGACCCACCTTCTCTCTTTTTAAAGAAAATATAAATTTATTTATTTTAATTTGAGGTCAATTACTTTACAATATTGTATTTGTTTTGCCATACATCAACATGAATCCGCCCACGGGTATACACCTTTTGCCCATCCTGAACCCCCATCCCACCTCCTTCCCCGTACCATCCCTCTGGGTCACCCCAGTGAACCAGCCCCAAGCATCCTGTATCATGCATCGAACCTGGACTGGCGATTCATTTCATATATGATAATATACATGTTTCAATGCCATTCTCCCAAATCATCCCACCCTCTCCCTCTCCCTCTCCCACAGAGTCCAAAAGACTGTTCTATACATCTGTGTCTCTTTTGCTGTCTCGCATACAGGGTTATCATTACCATCTTTCTAAATTCCATATATACGCATTAGTATACTGTATTGGTGTTTTTCATTCTGCCTTACTTCACTCTGTATAATCGGCTCCAGTTTCATCCACCTCATTAGAACTGATTCAAATGTACTCTTTTTAATGGCTGAGTAATACTCCATTGTGTATATGTACCACTGCTTTCTTATCCATTCGTCTGCTGATGGACATCTAGGTTGCTTCCATGTCCTGGCTATTATAAACAGTGCTGTGATGAACATTGGGGTACACGTGTCTCTTTCAGTTCTGGTTTCCTCGGTGTGTATGCCCAGCAGTGGGATTGCTGGGTCGTATAGCAGTTCTATTTCCAGTTTTTTAAGGACTCTCCACACTGTTCTCCATAGTGGCTGTACTAGTTTGCATTCCCACCAACAGTGTAAGAGGGTTCCCTTTTCTCCACACCCTCTCCAGCATTTACTGCTTGTAGACTTTTGGATAGCAGCCATTCTGACAGGGGTGAAATGGTACCTCATTACGGTTTTGATTTGCATTTCTCTGATAATGAGTGATGTTGAGCATCTTTTCATGTGTTTGTTAGCCATCTGTATGTCTTCTTTGGAGAAATTTCTGCTTAGTTCTTTGGCCCATTTTTTGATTGGGTCGTTTATTTTTCTGGAATTGAGCTGCAGGAGTTGCTTGTATATTTTTGAGATTAGTCCTTTGTCAGTTGCTTCATTTGCTATTATTTTCTCCCATTCTGAAGGCTGTCTTTTCACCTTGCTTATAGTTTCCTTTGTTGTGCAGAAGCTTTTAAGTTTAATTAGGTCCCATTTGTTTATTTTTGCTTTTATTTCCAATATTCTGGGAGGTGGGTCATAGAGGATCCTGCTGTGATTTATGTCTGAGAGTGTTTTGCCTATGTTCTCCTATAGGAGTTGTATAGTTTCTGGTCTTACGTTTAGATCTTTAATCCATTTTGAGTTTATTTTTGTGTATGGTGTTAGAAAGTGGTCTAGTTTCATTCTTTTACAAGTGGTTGACCAGATTTCCCAGCACCACTTGTTAAAGAGATTGTCTTTTCTCCATTGTATATTCTTGCCTCTTTTGTCAAACATAAGTTGTCCATAGGTGCATGGGTTTATCTCTGGGCTTTCTATTTTGCTCCATTGATCTATATTTCTGTCTTTGTGCCAGTACCATACTGTCTTGATGACTGTAGCTTTGTAGTAGAGCCTGAAGTCAGGCAGGTTGATTCCTCCAGTTCCATTCTTCTTTCTCAAGATTGCTTTGGCTATTCGAGGTCTTTTGTATTTCCATACAATTTGTGAAATTATTTGTTCTAGCTCTGTGAAAAATACCGTTGGTAGCTTGATAGGGATTGCATTGAATCTATAGATTGCTTTGGGTAGTTTACTCATTTTCACTATATTGATTCTTCCGATCCATGAACATGGTATATTTCTCCATCTATTGGTGTCCTCTTTGATTTCTTTCACCAGTGTTTTATAGTTTTCTATATATAGGTCTTTAGTTTCTTTAGGTAGATATGTTCCTAAGTATTTTGTTCTTTTCTTTGCAATGGTGAATTGAATTGTTTCCTTAATTTCTCTTTCTGTTTTCTCACTGTTAGTGTATAGGAATGCAAGGGATTTCTGTGTGTTGATTTTATATCCTGAAACTTTACTATATTCAATGATTAGTTCTAGTAATTTTCTGGTGGAGTCTTTAGGGTTTTCTATGTAGAGGATCATGTCATCTGCAAACAGTGAGAGTTTTACTTCTTCTTTTCCAATTTGGATTCCTTTTATTTCTTTTTCTGCTCTGATTGCTGTGGCCAAAACTTCCAAAACTATTTTGAAGAGTAGTGGTGAGAGTGGGCACCCTTGTCTTGTTCCTGACTTCAGGGGAAATGCTTTCAATTTTTCACCATTGAGGATAATGTTTGCTGTAGATTTGTCATATATAGCATTTATTATGTTGAGGAATGTTCCTTCTATTCCTGCTTTCTGGAGAGTTTTTTTTTTTATCATAAATGGATGTTGAATTTTGTCAAAAGCTTTCTCTGCATCTATTGAGATAATCATATGGCTTTTATGTTTCAATTTGTTAATGTGTATTACATTGATTGATTTGCAGATATTGAAGGATCCTTGCATCCCTGGGATAGAGCCCACTTGGTCATGGTGTATGATCTTTTTAATTTGTCACTGGATTCTGATCGTTAGAATTTTGTTAAGGATTTTTGCATTTATGTTGATCAGTGATATTGGCCTGTAGTTTTCTTTTTTTGTGGCATCTTTGTCAGGTTTTGGTATTAGGGTGATGGTGGCCTCATAGAATGAGTTTGGAAGTTTACCTTCTTCTGCAATTTCTGGAAGAGTTTGAGTAGGATAGATGTTAGCTCTTCTCTAAAGTTTTGGTAGAATTCAGCTGTGAAGCCAACTGGACCTGGGCTTTTGTTTGCTGGAAGATTTCTGATTACAGTTTCAATTTCCGTGCTTGTGATGGGTCTGTTAAGATTTTCTATTTCTTGCTGGTTCAGTTTTGGAAAGTTGTACTTTTCTAAGAATTTGTCCATTTCTTCCAAGTTGTCCATTTTATTGGCATATAATTGCTCATAGTAGTCTCTTATGATCCTTTGTATTTCTGTGTTGTCTGTTGTCATCTCTCCATTTTCATTTCTAATTTTATTGATTTGATTTTTCTCCTTTTGTTTGTTGAGGAGTCTGGCCAATGGTTTATCAATTTTATTTATTCTCTCAAAGAACCAGCTTTTGGCTTTGTTGATTTTTGCTCTGGTCTCTTTTGTTTCTTTTGCATTTATTTCTGCTTTAATTTTTAAGATTTCTTTCCTTCTACTAGCCCTGAGGTTCTTCATTTCTTCCTTTTCTAGTTGCTTTAGGTGTAGAGTTAGGTTATTTATTTGACTTTTTTCTTGTTTCTTGAGGTATGCCTGTATTGCTATGAACCTTCCCCTTAGCACTGCTTTTACAGTGTCCCACAGGTTTTGGGTTGTTGTGTTTTCATTTTCATTCGTCTATGCATATTTTGATTTCTTTTTTTATTTCTTCTGTGATTTGTTGGTTATTCAGCAGCGTGTTGTTCAGCCTCCATATGTTGGAATTTTTAATAGTTTTTCTCCTGTAATTAAGATCTAATCTTACTGCATTGTGGTCAGAAAAGATGCCTGGAATTATTTCAATTTTTTTGAATTTACCAAGGCTAGATTTATGGCCTAGGATATGATCTATCCTGGAGAAGATTCCATATGCACTTGAGAAAAAGGTGAAATTCATTATTTTGGGGTGAAATGTCCTATAGATATCAATTAGGTCTAACGGGTCTATTGTATCATTTAAAGTTTGTGTTTCCTTGTTAATTTTCTGTTTAGTTTATCTATCCATATGTGTGAGTGGGGTATTAAAGTCTCCCACTATTATTGTGTTATTGTTAATTTCCTCTTTCATACTTGTTAGCATTTGTCTTACATATTGTGGTGCTATGTTGGGTGCATATATATATTTATAATTGTTATATCTTCTTCTTGGATTGATCCTTTGATCATGATGTAGTGTCCTTCTTTGTCTCTTTTCACAGCCTTTGTTTTAAAGTCTATTTTATCTGATATGAGTATTGCTACTCCTGCTTTCTTTTGGTCTCTATTTGTGTGGAATATCTTTTTCCAGCCCTCACTTTCAGTCTGTAGGTGTCCCGTGTTTTGAGGTGGGTCTCTTGTAGACAACATATATAGGGGTCTTGTTTTTGTATCCATTCAGCCAGTCTTTGTCTTTGGTTGGGGCATTCAACCCATTAACATTTAAGGTAATTATTGATAAGTATGATCCCGTTGCCATTTACTTTATTATTTTGGGTTCGAGTTTATACACCCTTTTTGTGTGTCCTGTCTAGAGAAGATCCTTTAGCATTTGTTGGAGAGCTGGTTTGGTGGTGCTGAATTCTCTCAGCTTTTGCTTTTCTGTAAAGCTTTTGATTTCTCCTTCATATTTGAATGAGATCCTTGCTGGGTGCGGTAATCTGGGCTGTATGTTATTTTCTTTCATCACTTTAAGTTTGTCTTGCCACTCCCTCCTGGCCTGAAGAGTTTCTATTGAAAGATCAGCTGTTATCCTTATGGGAATCCCCTTGTGTGTTATTTGTTGTTTTTCCCTTGCTGATTTTAATATTTGTTCTTTGTGTTTGATCTTTGTTAATTTGATTAATATGTGTCTTGGGGTGTTTCACCTTAGGTTTATCCAGTTTGGGACACTCTGGGTTTCTTGAACTTGGGTGATTATTTCCTTCCCCATTTTAGGGAAGTTTTCAGCTATTATCTCCTCAAGTATTTTCTCATGGTCTTTCTTTTTATCTTCTTCTTCTGGGACTCTTATGATTTGAATGTTGGGGCGTTTAACATGGTCCTTGAGGTCTCTGAGATTGTCCTCATTTCTTTTAATTCATTTTTCTTTTTTCCTCTCTGATTCATTTATTTCTACTATTCTGTCTTCTACTTTACTAATCCTATCCTCTGCCTCCATTATTCTACTATTTGTTCCCTCCAGAGTGTTTTTGATCTCATTTATTGCATTATTCATGATATATTGACTCTTTTTTTATTTCTTCTAGGTCCTTGTTAAACCTTTCTTTCATCTTCTCAATCCTTGTCTCCAGGCTGTTTATCTGTGATTCCATTTTGATTTCAAGATTTTGGATCATTTTCACTATCATCATTCGGAATTCTTTATCAGGCAGATTCCCTCTCTTCCTCTTTTGTTTGGTTTGGTGGCCATTTATCCTGTTCCTTTACCTGCTGGGTATTCCTCTGTCTCTTCATCCTATTTATATTGCTGTGTTTGGGGTGGACTTTCTGTATTCTGGCAGTTTGTGGAGTTCTCTTTATTGTGGAGGTTCCTCACTGTGGGTGGGATTGGACGGGAGGCTTGTCAAGGTTTCCTGGTTAGGGAAGCTTGTGTCGGTGTTCTGGTGGGTGGAGCTGGATTTCTTCTCTATGGAGTGCAATGAAGTGTCCAGTAATGAGTTATGAGACGTCAGTGGGTTTGGATTGACATTGGGCAGCCTGTATATTGAAGCTCAGGGCTGTGTTCCTATGTTGTTGGAGAATTTGTATGGTATGTCTTGCTCTGGAGCTTGTTGGCCCTTGGGTGGTGCTTGGTTTCAGTGTAGGTATGGAGGCGTTTGATGAGCTCCTGTCGATTAATGTTCCCTGGAGTCAAGAGTTCTCTGGTGTTCTCAGGATTTGGACTTAAGCCTCCTGCTTCTGGTTTTCAGTCTTATTTTTATAGTAGCCTCCAGACTTCTCCACCTGTACAGCACCGTTGATAAAACATCTCCTTTCAAAGACAATGGGCTGCTTTTCTGGGTGCCTGATGTCCTCTGCCAGCATTCAAAAGTTGTTTTGTGGAATTTACTCAGCGTTGAAATGTTCTTTCGATGAATTTGTTGGGGAGAAAGTGGTTCCCCGTCCTTTTCCTCTGCCATCTTAGGACCACCTCCTACCTTCTCTCTTTAGAGGTTGGGTTAGAAGAAGAGGGATGTCTGATTATATTCATCATCCAGAAACCATTCTCAAGCAGAGACAGCCAAACCAGTAATATTTAGAAAAATAACCAAAAAATGACTGCATTTAGCTCTGCAATAGAACCCTGCTGCCTGTTCATGGCTAAATATTAATATCTCAGCTGTTTCTAGCCATCTGAGTGACAGGCTATAGATATGAATAAATGACCTTCCATAAACTCAGTTTGGCTGTCTGCTTCTTAGAAGGAAAAAAAAAGGAGTTATCTTCATATTAAGAGTTAGTGAAACCAGGGTTTTTTAGCTGTATCTAGTGCATTCAAAGTCCAAAGAAGCCTATATGAAATTTAAGTTCTAGATGGTTGCAGCTAAAAGGAACATATAGTTTTCACCTCTTTCCCTTGTATTACAGATGAGGAACTGGAGAACCCAGAGAAGGAAAGAGACACATCCAAAGTCACACAGTTGAGCCACTGACAGAGTCAGACCTTGACCTGAATTGCAGCCATCACCCTTATTTTAAATTAAATTATTTGTATTTCTAAATTAATTTTTATTAGAGTTTAGTAACTTTACCACCCTTGTTTTATGTGAATGAGGCTGAGGCCCAGAGATTTGTCAAAGGTCACAAGGCCAGAGATGGTAAAAAGGCTGGGTTGATATGTATGCTTTGCCTCCATAGCTATATTCCCAGGTAGCCAAAGGAATTGACTAGATAACGTATACATGCAGGGGTTTCTTATCTCAGGTCACAAGCTCAGTTGTGTGAAAGTAAAAGTGAAGTCACTCAGTTGTGTCTGACTCTTTGAGACCCCATGGACTGTAGCCTGCCAGGCTCCTCCATCCATGGGATTTTCCAGGCAAGAATACTGGAGTGGGTAGCCATTTCCTCTCCAGGGGATTTTCCTGACCCAGAGGTCAAACCTGGATCTCCCACATTGCAGGTAGACTCTTTACCATCTGAGCCACCAAGGAATCCCCGTTGTGTAGGAAAAGTAATTTTCTTAAATCTCCCATGCATGCATGTATGCTAAGTCACTTCAGTCATGTCCAACTCTGTGACCCCATGGACTGTAGCCTGCCAGCCTCCTCCATCCATGTGATTTTCCAGGCAAGAATGCAGGAGTGGGTAGTCATGCCCTCCTTCAAGGCATCTTCCCGACCTAGGGATTGAATCCATGTCTACTTACATCTCCTAAAATTTCCATAATGAAACCTAATTTTTATATCAAAAGTTCCTTCAGGCCAGTAGTAGACTCTCAATCTTAGTCACTTCTGGTTCTCTCAGTCATTTCCAGCCCTCTTCTTCCTCCTGAGTTGTATGAAAGTTCAGAGGATTTTCAGAGTTTGCCCAGAATGGGGCTGGGGAGATGTGTGGGCTGGGGGGTAGGGGTGGAGATTCTAGCTTCTACTCACATGTGCAGCATCCTTTCTGGTCCTTGACTGTGGATTCAAGGCGACTGTTGCACTGGCCTTTCTTCTCCACCACCAGGATCCCCCAGGTCCAGCTCTCTCAGCTACTTCCATATCCCTCGGGCCCATGGGACACAGGATGTCCCCCTTTGTCTCTTCGGAGCTGCAAGAAATTCAGAGAGGCTGCCTCAGACCCATTTGGAGACATTTCTTCCAATTCCACATAATGTGGACTATGGCAAACTACTACTCTTATGCCCTTCCCAGACCCACAGGACCAGTTTCCTCTTGGGTTCCCTAAACTAGTGGGGAAGTTCATGGCTCCTCCTGCCCCCAGGATCCCTCTCAGTGAAGTGTCAGACACAAGATCCTCATGCAGGGCTTGCTATGCTGACTCACTACCAGTCTCTTCACTGCATCTCTGACTCCCCCATTTGGAAGATCTTTACATTGATGTGGGAGGACAGAAGAGTCTTGCCCCCATATCCTCTGTTTAATGTCCAAAGTCTCAGCCCAAGGGATAAGGAAATTCAAGACATTTTGCTCTCATTCAGACTTAGAAGAGCTTATGGCTGCTGGTGTTGGGGTTGGGGGAAGGCTGGGGGGAGGGGATAGTTAGGGAATTTGGGGAGGTCATGTACACTCTGCTATATTTAAAATGGATAACCAACAAGGACCTACAGTATAGCACAGACAACCCTGCTCAATGTCATGTGGTAGCCTGGATGGGAGGGGGGTTGGGGGGCAGAATGGATTCGTGCGGCTGAATCCCTTCGCTGTTCACCTGAAACTATATCAGCATTGTTGTGATTAATAAGCTATACCCCAATACAAAATAAAAAGGTTTTTTTAGACCTCTTTCTATCAAATGGTTATGTCTTCTGTGAGCTTGTTGCTGTTTAATATTTTTAATGTGTCCTTGCTGCTAAGTCACTTCAATCGTGTCTGACTCTGTGCAACCGCATAGATGGCAGCCCACCAGGCTCCCCTGTCCCTGGGATTCTCCAGGCAAGAACACTGGAGTGGGTTGCCATTTCCTTCTCCAATGAATGAAAGTGAAAAGTGAAAGTGAAGTCATTCAGTCGTGTCTGACCCTCAGCGATCCCATGGACTGCAGCCTTCAAGGCTCCTCCATCCATAGGATTTTCCAGGCAAGATTACTGGAGTGGGGTGCCATTGTCTTCTCTGTGTCCTTAAGTTCACAGAAATGGATTCATCAATATCCTTGCTTTAAGTAACACCTTATCATCATTCCACATGTGACCCTCTTTGATTTAACTAGCTATTTAGTTTTAATAATGGTAATAGACACTCCAAACACCCCCACTCAAAACAAACACTAGAAATTTAGAACCTTAATAATAACCTACATCTAGCCATGTGACCCTCCCCCCATCGTATCCCTGCTTCCCCTTGCCAACCTCACCTGATGTGACCATGATCCTGAATCCCATGCTCATCATGCTTTTGCTTTTTTGTTGATTTAACTTTAATACATTTACATGTATGATAGAAAGTACTTAACCTCTAAAGCCATGACTGTTTTTAATTCTATGAAAAAGGCATCATGTCTTATGAAAATCTTTTTGGACTTCATTTTTTTCACCTAATATATTGCTAACTTCATCGATATTGTTGTGCATGACTCTAGATCATTTATTTTGATAGCTGCACAATGTTCCACCATGTGAAGAATATGACAGCTTACTCATCCAGGCACTACAGTGACAGCCATTTGGTTTGTTTCTATGTGAACTTTAAAAGCCAGGAGTTGCCTCTTTCCCTTCATCTACTATTTATGTTGTGGTGTTCCTACTTGGAAGCAATGGATACTGAGGCTGAGCAAATCAGCATGAATGAGAGAAAGGTAATGGAATAACAGGAAACACCTAGATGGAAAATGCAACTTTGGTTAATACATGCAGATGCAAACGCAAAGTTTTTTTTACCTAATCAAACCCTAAGCATGACATTCACTGGTCAAAAGGAAGAATCTAAGGGGTGGGGGGAGAGGAGGGGGCAGGGATGGTTCCTTGAAGCTGAGCCTGGGTACTGAGAACTTATTTTGTAGGAATAGAATATTTATAGTAAAAATACAGTATATCACTTAGCCAATTTTCTCCTCATCTTTCTTCTCCTGACAATTTTGCTCAGAAGTCAGGTTAGGCGGCTTAGGGAAAATTTAAGAAAGAATGTGGTTCCTGGCTCTCCATTACCATGAGTATCCTTTAGTCATGTTTTAGATTATCTCCCCATTTACTAAAGAACACTGACTCTGCTAAAGTTTTACTATCATTAGTGCCAATGCAACCCAATCTTGATTTCTTAACATATTTCCCTTTCTCTGTCACAATTAAGTACCTCTTGATACTGAAAAGTGTCACTTAGAGTCAAAATACTGAAAATGAAGAATTTTACTGAAGATTCTGTGTGTGAAATATGTTTATAAAAGGAAGGAAGGTGGCTTATATGGTTTACCAAATTAAAGATGGGGTTTGCTGTGAGGATCTTCTGTCCATTTAGTCTATGGCTTATGAACTTGATTCAAGGAAAAGATCAGGCAACTTGTTGGTAGGGAGGGGTGTATGATACTCACTGTGTATCTTCTTCAGCCAGTGCATAGCCAGCTGTTGTTTTCTACTACTTTAATTTAACTTCCAATGTCAATACGAAGCTTATTCTTCAGACTGACACCATGAACTTACAGCTCCAAGAGGCATTTGTTGGCAAATAGGTGCTTCAGAGGAGAAAAAAGGTTAAAAATTATCAGGGGATACTATTTTTTACTCATCCCTCACCAACAAGGAGTTACCAAAAAAGTAGAGGGAGAAGTATTGGGTGAGCCAAAAAGGTTTGTTCAGGTTTTTCAACAACATCTTACAGAAAAACCCAAACAAACTTTTAGGCCAACTCATAGAAATATGCTACTGATAATGATAAATATGTATTATATATATATATATATATATATATGTGTGTGTGTGTGTGTGTGTGTATATACACACACACACACACAGTTCTGGGTGAGAGACGTGTGTGTGTGTGTTCAGTAGTTAAGTTGCGTCTGACTGTTTGCAACCCCATGGATGCCAGGCTTCCCTGTCCTTCACCATCTCCAGGAGCTTACTCAAACTCATGACCATTAAGTTGGTGATGCTATCTAACCATCTCATCCTCTGTCGTCCCCATATGCTCCTGCCTTTAATCTTTCCCAGCATCAGGGTCTTTTCTAACGAGTCAGCTCTTCACATCAAGTGGCCAAAGTATTGGAGCTTCAGCTTCAGCATTAGTGCTTCCAATGAATATTCAGGATTGAATTCCTTTAGGATTGACTGGTTTGATCTCCTTGAAGTCCAAGGGACTCAAAAGTCTTCACCAATGCCACAGTTCAAAAGCATCAATTCTTCAGAGCTCAGCTTTCTTTATGGTCCAACTCTCACATTCATACATGACTACTGGAAAAGCCATAGATTTGACTATATGAACCTTTGTCAGCAGAGTGATAATATATACAGATTAATTTCAAAGTTACTATACCTTTTACAAGTACAGTGTTTTAAACACTTTATATTATTGTAAGTATATTTTAATGCACTTTTTATTTTGGAATAATTTTACATTTACATAAGAGTTCCAAAGACAACACAGTGAGTTCACATAGAGCTTTCACTCAGTTTCTGCTAATGCCAGTATCTTACACAACTATAGCACATTCTCCAAAATGAAGAGATTAATGTTATTGGTATATTACTATTAAATAAACTTCAGCTTTTATTCATATTTCATCAGTTTTTCAGCTAATAGCCTTTTTCAGTTCCAGGCATCCATCCAGGATACGTCACAGTTAGAAATATGTATTTTAAATGGAAAGAACCAACAAATTAGAGAAACAGTTGAGAGAAGGCCCTTCATTCCTAAAGCAAATTACTCATTGGATTTTGCAGTTGTGTGCATTTCTCAGGGAATGACAGTAAGGAAGAGCGGGTGATGGGAGGTTGGGAATAATTAGCTAACTGATTAATTAAAGGAGGCTTTTTTCATATTTTTTAAGGAGCCACAAATGTTATCAAGAATGCAGAAGAATACAAAGAGCCCCAAAATGAATCCAAATTGCACCTGACTCTCAGAGCACCCATCCTCATTTCTGCCTACCCTGACTCTACTGCCATACCAGTTAACAATATTTTGTTAACACCAAGAACAGTTCTTTGGGGGAATTCCCTGGTGGTCCACTGGCTAGGACTACACACTCTGTCTTCCAAGGGCCTGGGTTCAGGGGACTAAAATTCCACAAGTGGTGCAGGAAAAAAAAATTCTTTTGTTGGACTATCTCCATCTTACCTTAGCAGGTAAATAACTATCAGGAAATCTCCATCTCAGTAGCCAAGTGAGAGAGAGAAAAAAATCACCATGAACTCAAGAGTAGGAAACAAAAATATACGAATCTTCCTATCTGTAACGCCCAGATTAGTTGTTCGGTTGCTCAGTCCTGTACTACTTTTTGCGATCCCGTGGACTGCAGCATGCCGGACTTCCCTGTCCTCCACTATCTCCCAGAGTTTGCTCAAGTTCATGTCCATTGAGTCAGTGATGCTATCCTGACACCCCGATTAGACCCCAATGCAAAGTTTCTTCTTTCCTCCCTCCCTCTCTCACCCACCTTCCTTTATTTCCCTCCTTCCCTTCTGTTCTTTTTCTCTTTTTCCTTTTCCTCCATCTCCCATTTTTTCCCTTGCTCTCCTTTTCTATCTTTGTGTATTTAGAGGAGACTTCTAAACGAGTCCGATAATCTTGTATAGTTTTGTCAGAAGGACTTTTTCCCTGAGGATCACCATGCAGGCCAAGCTCAGGAAAATGTGTAAAGTAATCATGGTGTAAGGAGGCACAGTGATTTAGAGGAAAATTTGGACCAGCAGTTAGTGAATTTGAGTTTCAGTCTAAACACTGTTACTTGACACCTATGTGACCTTCTAGAATTCACTCACTGGCTCTCTGCCTCCATTTCATCATCTATAAAATTGGAGAGTTTTACTTAACTTTATTCATCTCAAGGAATTGCTTTGAGAAGCAAATGAGATAATGCATGTGAAGATTCCTTTAGGGGCAAAGGGATGGAAAAGCTATTCTAGGCAAGGTCCACTTATTAATAAGAGTAAGAAGGTGATTGTGTGCCAATCAGACTGAGCTGATTCTCCATCAAGCTTTGTTCTCAAAGCTGAATGTTGGCATTCTTGGTTTCATTCAAAAATGTCTCAAGCTTTCTGTGTTGCTTGTGCTAAGATGACAAATTGATTGTGACCTGTTAAGATTTTAGATGTTTCCATTTCTGAAACAAGGCATCAGATGTATAAAATGAAAAGAAGAGAAAAGCAAATTTGGGCTTTGTCTTCCCATCACCCAAGGAATTGGCTGAGAAGTGAAAAATTAAATCAAATACATGCTTTGACAATGTGTAACCAAACAAATAGCTCTAAGTGACTTTTTCATTGTATTGACTAGATCTTTTGGTTGTTTGGAGGTCATAAGAGCCTATTTGTGTACCAATTCTGTATTAACATAGCCAAGGAGATTGCACCACTAAGAATTCCCATGGAAAATGGACTCCCCCCATCTTCCATTCACAACATATATTTGATGTGAGATAGATTTCAGTTGATTTGAAAATACTCTAATTACAGTAAATAGTTTGGTCTTTATTTGGTATTTCTTATCTCCTTTCCTGAAATGTTAATGATTTGACCCATTTTTCAGCTGCTTCAGTAGCATAAATAAAAATGCTGATTATCCTCACTGATTTCCTATCCCCCAGTGCTCCTGAAAGGTACATTTGGTGTCTGTGTTACAGCTCATAAGTGCAAAAGAAAAAAAAAATTGTTGCTGATGGGCTCTAGATATGTGATAATAAGCAGATCATCTTGGCTCAAATTTGAATTCCTTCATACATTAAATAATATTTATGCATTATCTAATATTTATTAGGCAGTAGGGTTCCAAATAAATGCATATGTGCTAGAATGATTGTTATGGAATAATTATAATTATGATAGTAATATACACCATCACTGAGCTAAGTATGCTTGATTTCATTTACTCTCAAGACACTCCCTCTTTTTCTTTTTGACTACATTGCTCAGCCTGTGGAATCTTAGTTTCCCAACCAGGGACCTAACCCACACCCCATGCATGGAAGTACAGAGTCTTAACCGCTGGGAGGCTAGGGAATTTCCAACTCTCCCCTTTTTATCTCCATTCTACAGATAAGGAAATTAAGTCTCAAATGGGTTAAGTAATAGCTCAATCAAGGTCATATAATGGTAAACCTAATATTTGAACTCAGATCATGGTGGCTGAAGTTCTTACTTTGTTTACTACTTCCTACAAAAAGTCAAAGAACTTGGCTTCTGATACCTAGCTCCAGTTAGGTCAGATGTTCATTCGACCTGGACATCTAAATTAGGACTCATGGACCTAATTAAACTTAAAAGTTTTTGCACAGCAAAGAAAACCATAAACAAGATGAAAAGACAACCCTCAGAATAAGAGAAAATAACTGCAAATGTAGCAACTGAGAAGGGACTAATCTCCAAAATATACAAACAGCTCATGCAGCTCAACATCAGAAAAACAAACAACCCGACTAAAAGTGGGCAAAAGGCCTAAATAGACACTTCTCCAAAGAAGACATCCAGATGGCTAATAAACAGATGAAAAGACGCTCAACACCACTTACTATTAGAGAAAGGCAAATCAAAACTACAATGCAGTATCACCTCACACAGGTCTGAATGGCCATCACCAAACAATCTACAGATAATAAATGCTGGAGAGGATGTGGAGAAAAGGGAACCTTCTTGCACTGTTAGTGGGAATGTAAATTGATATAGCCACTATAGAAAACAGTATGGAGATTTCTTTATAAACTAGGAATAAAACTGCCATATAACCCAGCAATCCCACTACTGTGCATATACCCCGAGGAAACCATAATTGAAAAAGACACATGTACCAATGTTCATTGCAGCACTGTTTACAATAGCTAGGACATGGAAGTAACCTAGATGTCTATCAACAGATGAATGGATAAAGAAGTTGTGGTACATATATATACAATGGAGTATTACTCAGCAATAAAAAGAAATGAATTTGAGTCAATTTTAGTGAGGTGGATGAACCTGGAGCCTGTTATACCGAGTGAAGTAAGTCAGAAAGAGAAAAATATTGTATATTAACACACACACATATAAGTATGGAACCTAGAAAAATGGTACTAATGAACCTATTTGCAGGGCAGCAATGGTGCAATATACTTTATTAGAATACCTTCTAGAGATGGTAAAATATACTATATTAGATCAAGCAGAGAGGGAGATAGGAAACGTATACAATGAGGGTGGGGGTGGGGTTTGCAATCTTAGCATAACCATATTGAGAAGATGACATTTGAACAGGTCAAGAAAGTGAGCCATGTGGATATCTAGAAGAAGAGTGTTCCAAGCAGAAGGAGTAGCAAATTCAAAGGCCCTAAGGTGAGACAGTGCCTGGTATGGTCAAGGAACAGCAAGGAGACCAGTGTGGCTGGAGAAGACAGACTGAGGGGGAAAGTGGTAGCGAGATGAGGTCATAGAGGGAACAGGGCCAGATCATGGAGGGCTTTGGAAATCATAATCAGAATGTTGATTTTAACTATGAGGGAGATGTTGAACTGTTAGAGGATTTTGAGCAGAGGACTGTCATCTGATTTGTGTTCTCATTGAATCATTATGGCTCCTAGGTTGAGAATATACTTACGGTGTGCAGGGCTGAAGCAAGAACATCAGTTAGAAGCCTATTGTAATAATCCATGAGAGGTATGATGGTGACTTGGACTAGGATGGCAGAATATGGTAAGAAGTGCTCAGATTCTCAATCAGTTTTGAAGGTAGAGCTGAAAAAATTTTCTGATAGATCAGCTCTTAGGTTTACCCCCAAGGTTTTGGATCTTACCAGAAGGAATAAAGAGTTGCCATTTACTGAGATGTGAATTTACTGAGATGTGTAAGAGTAGGTTTGGGGGAGGAAGATCATGAACTGCATTTAGACATATTAAGTTTAAAATACTTAACTAACATCTAAGTGTAGATGTCAAATAGGTAGTTGGAGTCAGTGCTGTATTGATGATATATAAAATTAACACCCTGAGTGAGATCCTCTAAGGGGCAAGTGTAGATGGAGAGACGAGTTACCACAACTGAGCCCTGGGCACTCCAACATTTAGAGAACAGGAAGATGGGGAGAAATCAACAAAGGAAACTGAGAAGTGGCCATTGAAGTAAGGGGATATAGAAGTGAGTATAGCATCCTGAAAGCTAAGTGAGGAAAGCATTTCAAGGAAGAGTGAGTGACCATTTGTGAAAAAGTGTACTCAGGGGTCAAGCAAGATGAGAACTGAGAAATAATCCTCGGATTTAATAATATAGATGAGTGACATCATCAGTGGGTGACCTTGATCAGAGCAGTTTTAAAGAAGTAGAGGGAGTCAATGCGTTATTAAAATGGAAGGAAGGAAATGGGGGTCTGAGAGTAGAGACAACCCTTTCCAAGGAGTTTTTCTGTAAGGGGAAAAATAGAGCCATAGCTGGAGGGAGGAGTGGAGTCATAAAATATTCGGGGTACTTTTAAGGAGGAAAAGTGAGTTGCAGAATAACAGTAATCGCTAGCATTAACTGAGGGGTAAATGTATGTTAGACATTGTCCCAAGTACTTTATTACTCTCAGGAGTGCTGAAGTCAAAGGGTGATTTGCACTATTAAATAGGCTGAGTGTGATAAGAGCAGAATGAGAGACGGGGAATGTAGTGGAATATAAGGACTGCAGTGGGACCAGATCTTGCTAGGCCTATTACCCTAGCAAGTATTATTACCATCATTACATCCCTGCCTTTGAGGTAGGCAGTATCCTTACTCTTACTTTACAGATGATAAAATGGAGGCAAAGAATATTTGAGGAAATTCTCTAATGATGCATAAGTGGTAAGGGCTAAAATGGGGATTTGAATTCAGGCAGGTTGACACTAGAACCTATGCTTTTAACTTTCCTATGATACCACTTACATCATTTACACAAGTAAACCCTCAATTTTTATATTAGTATATATTCATATATATTTTACCTCACAGGAAAAGATTTGGAGGGATGTGTATCAAACTGGTAATGGTGGTTATCTTGGACTGTGGAACTGAGATGAGATAGGCCAAGAGGGACATCATTCATTCTGTCTTATGATTTGAAAAGTTAATAAGGAGAATAATGGATTTAGCCATGTATTATGTCTGTAATTTAAAATAGTTTTTGGAGAAACTAATAGGTTCTACTTCTGGTAAAGACCAACTAAATGCCTATTGGACCAACCCTCCTGAAGATAAAAATATAAACTCTGGACAAAATTTGAAAAACAACTCCATCAAGCAACTAAAATGCAACAGAAAGCGAGCAGATTCTGGTGGCTTAATACTTGGTCAAAGAAAATGACAGAGGATGTTTCCTTTCTTACAATTTCTGGCTGAGGGCAGGCCCTCGTCTTTGCCATATTGAGCCAACTAATACTCTGATACAAAACTAGAAGGTTTTCAGAATTGAGGAACCACAAGGTAGAGTTTGGGGCAACCACAGCTGCTAGAAAGTGCAGGACAACTCTCAGAAAGGAAAGTTGAAAAGAGAAGGTGCAAATTCTGTGTATAAATTCTTCTGTTGACTACTGAACTTTAGAGGTACAACGTAGACTCCAAGAAGTTCAGCTCAGGATAAAGAATGGATCTGAGATCAAGCTGCCACTCAGGAGTCAGAGTTTGTTGTTGAAGTTCAGCCAATAACATTGCCTGTTAGAACAAAAACATCAACATTCTTCAAGGAAATATAACATTAAACAGAGTTCCCACAATCTAACATTCATGAAACCCAAGTTACAATCTGAAACTATGTGATAGACGCAGTATCAGGAAAATATGACCCATTCTCTTGAGAAAAAACCTTCAGTGAAGACCAAAACTGAAATGACTCATGTCAAATTAGTAAGCAAGGATTTTTAAGCAGCTATTGTAACTATGCTCAATGAAGGAAAACATGCCTAAAATGAATGCCAAGGTTGGGAATTTCAACAGAGAAACAGAAACTATAAATTAAATTCTTTAAACTGAAAAATACAATATCAAAAACATTTTATAAAATAGTAAAGAAACTCAAGTGTAGAGTGTAGGTGATAAAGGAAAGAATCAGTGAACTTGAAGATTGACCCATAGAAATTATCCAATCTGAAGAAAAAAGAAAAAAATGGAAAATAAAAGCCCATAAACTAATACATAACCTCAAGGGTCAGTGAGACAATATCAAAAGATCTAACTTTTGTGTAACTTGAGTTTCAGAAGGAAAGGAGAGGGAGAGTGAAGCAGGGGAAAAGCTTCTTTGAAGAAATAAGGGCTGAAAATATCTCAAATTTACTGAAGGATATACATTTACAGATTCAGGAACTTCAGTAAATCCAAGAAGGATATATACAAAGAAAGCCATTCCTAGGAAAATCATAGTCAAACTGGTTGATCAAAGATAAAGAGAAAAATCTTGAAAACAGGCAAAGAAAATGATGCATTATATAGGGGACTAGTGATTCAATAATCTAGAAATGATTTATATGTTGGAATTAGCAGGAAAAAAATGGAGTGCAAAAGACAGTTGAATAATATCTTTAAAGTGTTAAAAGGGAAAAAATTCTTAACCTAGAATTATATATCCAGAGAAATTATCCATCAAGAATAAAAGTAAAATGAAAATAGTTTTACAGAGAAGAAAACTAAGATTTTGTGTCCAGCAAATTTGTACTACAAGAAATGATAAAAGGAGTTCTTCAGGTTGAGGGAAATGATACCATATAAAAACTGGAATCTTCAGAAAGGAATGAAGAATTTCAGAAATTGTAAATATCTAGTAAATGTGAAAACTATTTCCCTCTTAGTTTCTTAAAAACATATAGCTGTTTAAAGCAAAGACTATATTGTGTTGGATGCAAAATGTATGGACAGCCATTAAAAAGAATACATTTGAATCAGTTCTAATGAGATGGATGAAACTGGAACCTATTATACAGAGTGAAGTAAGCCAGAAAGAAAAACACCAATACAGTGTACTAATGCATATATGTGGAATTTAGAAAGATGGTAACAATAACCCTGTGTGAGACAGCAAAAGAGACACTGATGTATAGATCAGTCTTATGGACTCTGTGGGAGAGGGAGAGGGTGGGGAGATTTGGGAGAATGGCATTGAAACATGTATAATATCATGTGTGAAACGAGTCGCCAGTCCAGGTTCAATGCACGATACTGGATGCTTGAGGCTGGTGCACTGGGATGACCCACAGGGAGGGTATGGGGAGGGAGGAGGGAGGAGGGTTCAGGATGGGGAACACAGGTATACCTGTGGCAGATTCATTTCGATATTTGGCAAAACTAATACAATATTGTAAAGTTTAAAAATAAAATTAAATTAAAAAAAAAAGAATGTCTATACGTGTAAAGTTTCTTTGCTCTACAGCAGGGATTAGCACAACATTGAAATTAAACTATATTTCAATTAAAAAATATTTTAAATGTATGGAGGTGTAATGTATCTGATAACTAGAGCACACAGATGGGAACTGAAGTAAATTGACTTAAATAGCTACAATGGTTCTATATTTTATGTGAAAAGACAAAAGATTATGTCTAAGTAGACAATGAAAAGTTAAGGAAAACTGGATATCCAAACAGAAAAAAAGTAGACCTCCATCCCTATCTCAAGTCATACTCAAAAATTTATATGAGTAGGTACATATACTTAATGTAACAACTTAATCCATAAATCTTTTAGAAGAAAGCACAGAAGTGTACCTCTATGACCTGGGGGTAGGCAACAGTTTTCTAGATAGGAAACAGAGAGCAATAATCATACAATTTAAAAACTGATCAATGAAACTTCATGAAAATTAAAAACATTTTTTTTACCAAAAGATACTATTAAGAAAATACATATAAGCTGCATGTGTGTGTGTGCATGTTAAGTCGCTTCAGTCGTGTCAGACTGTTTGCAACTCTGTGGACTGTAGCCTGTCAAGCTCCTCTGTCCATGGGGTACTCCAGGCGAGAATACTGGAGTGGGTTACCATTTCCTTCTCCAGGGGATCTTCCCAACCCAGGGAATGAACCCATGTCTTCTGTGGCTGCTGCATTGCAAATGGATTCTTTACCACTGAGCCGCCAAGGAAGCCCATAAGCCACGTATTAGGAGAAAATATTTACAATGTATCTGATAAAGGACTGATATCTGGGATATATAAAGATGAATAATCGAATAAAACAGGCAAAATATTTGAACAGAATATTCACAAAATAAGATATGTGAATGGCCAATAAACACATGAATATGTAGTCAACATCATTAGTCATTAGGAAATCATTTACTAAAATCACAATGAAAAAATAAGTAAAACCACAATACCACTACACATCCACAAGAATGGCTAAAATTAAATAGACTGACAACACCAAAAGTTGTCAAGAATTTGGAGCCCCTGGAATTTGCATACATTTTTGGTGGGAGTGTAAAATGGTAGAACCACTTTGGAAAAGTATCTTGCAGTTATTTATAAAACTAAATGTACAGCAACCATAATATGGAAAAATTCTACTCCTCAGTATTTTCACAAGAGAAATGAAATCATTAGTCCATACAAAACCTGTATATGAATGGTCATAGCAACTTTATTCATAATACCTCCAAACTGGAAATAACTCACGGGTCCAGTAGTAGGTGAAAAACTGGTATAGTCATACAATGGAATATTACTCAGCATAAAAAGGAATGAATTACTGATACACACAACACATGGATGAAACTTTAAAATATTATGCTGAATGAAGGATCCTAAAACAAAAGAGTATAAACTTCATGACTCTATTTACATAAAGTTCTAGAATAGGCAAAGTTAATCTATGATAAAAATACAAACAAAACGCAGGCAGGGATAAGAGGAGGAATTGAATGCAGAAGGGCATGAGGAACTTTCTGAAGTTTTGGTAACGTTCTATATCTTGAAAGAGGTCCAGGTTACATGTATATTAATTTTTCATTTCTCACTGGTGGTTTAATGAAGATATATGCATCTCATTTTTATGTAACTTTAATTTAAAAAAAAATGTACCCTAAACCAATGCTGAACTCTAGTTCATGATAGGTATGCTGAAGTATTTAGGAAGAAGTGTATTGTCATCTGTAACTTATTTGGACATGCATCAAAATAATAAGGATGATAAATGATAGAGGGATAGAGAGATGAAGTGTGTGATAATACAATATAAACTGTAGAATATAGGTGTTTGATATATAGGTGTTCACTGTGAAATTCTTTCAACTTCTTTGCTTTTAAATATTAATAAAATATTAGAGACAAAATAATGGTGGTTATGATTCATCCAGATGTCCCTTATCTCCCCACATCTCTTCCTCTGATTTCTTAATGCTCACCCATATTTAGGATCTGAATTGCCCTCTCTTATTTTATTCCTGGCTTATGACTTGTACCCTCACACTTCTCACTCCCCAGTGTTTCCCATAACTCACATCTCCCTCACTAACTCCATTTCAGAATATCCACGGATAAGAGATGTGATCAACTTATCCACTGGACCCTTCCAAGGACACTATCCCATTGGATGGAACCTCCCAGCTCAGGCTCCAATAGCGCTCCCTGGCTCCCACTGAAAAGGATTAGCTTGCAGAGATACAAGCTCACAGTGCAGAGGAAATCGCAATGGACACACAAAAGCATCCATCTTGGCCTGTACAGTTGAAGATGTCCTTGTGTGGGGCTTTTGTTTTACCTTATATCTAGATCAAGCATTTGACCTCAGTTTATTTCAGAGACTGTACAGAAATCAGGGTCCAGGTAGTGTCCACAGGGCCCTCCCAGACAAACCATGATATGTTTGTTTAGGAACCAAGATGAAGTTCCGAGGTCTTACAAAGCCAACAGGCTTGATCACTGGTTCTCATCTTTATGTTCCTGAGTGATGGTTGTGAGTCAACTCAAAAGGAAATAAGTCTCCAAAACCTCCAGAACTGGATGCCAGAACACCTAGTCCAGTGGTTCATACCCTTCAGTTCAATTCAGTACAGTCACTCAGTCGTGTCTGACTCTTTGTGACTCCATGGACTGCAGCATGCCAGGCCTCCCTGTCCATCATCAACTCCCAGAGTTTACTCAAATTCATGTCCATTGGGTCAGTGATGCCATCCAACCATCTCATCCTCTGCCGTCCCTTTCTCCTCCCACCTTCAATCTTTCCCAGCATCAGGGTCTTTTCAAATGAGTCAGTTCTTTGCATCAGGTGGCCAAAATATTGGAGTTTCAGCTTCAGCATCAGTCCTTCTAATGAATATTCAGGACTGATCTCCTTTAGGATGGACTGATTGGATCTCCATGCAGTCCAAGGGACTCTCAAGAGTTCTCCAACACCACAGTTCAAAAGCATCAATTCTTTGGCACTCAGCTTTCTTAGAGTCCAGCTCTCACATCCATACATGACTATTGGAAAAACCATCTCTTTGACTAGATGGACCTTTGTTGGCAAAGTAATGTCTCTGCATTTTAATATGCTGTCTAGGTTCGTCATAGCTTTTCTTCCAAAGAGCAAGCGTCTTTTAATTTCATGGGTGCAGTCAGTCACCATCTGCAGTGATTTTGGAGCACCTCAAAATAAAGTCTGTCACTGTGTCCACTGTTTCCCCATCTATTTGCCATGAAGTGATGGGACCAGATGCCATGATCTTAGTTTTCTGAATGTTGAGTTTTATTTTTTCTTTTTAGGGTGTTACCTTGCAATTTCAACAGAACTTTATTAAAATATTTTTTATTTTATCAAGATACTTATTCCATTTATTTTTTTAATGTATAAAAGTTTTACAAAATTATTTTATATTCATAAATAGAAAAATTTTATGTATTCATAAATGCATAAAATTTAAAGAATATTATGTATTCATCAATGCATAAAATACATAAAATTTAATGTATTCATAAATGCATAAAATACATTAAAATTTATGTATTCATAAATGCATAAAATTTAAAGAATATGGACACTGGAAAGGTACAGGTCTCAGTTTGAATACTGTTTCTATTACTTACTAGGGTGAATCACCCAAGTTCACAACTTCAGTTTCTTTATCTGAATGTTGAGTTTTAAGCCAACTTTTTCACTCTCCTCTTTCACTTTCATCAAGAGGCTCTTTAGTTCTTTGCTTTCTGCTGTAAGGGTGCTGTCATCTGCATATCTGAGGTTATTGATATTTCTCCCAGCAATCTTGATTCCAGCTTGTGCTTCATCCAGTCCAGCATTTCTCATGATATACTCTGCATATAAGTTAAATAAGCAGGGTGACAATATACAGCCTTGATGTACTCCTTTCATGATTTGGAACCAGTCTGTTATTCCATGTCCAGTTCTAACTGTTCCTTCTTGACCTGCATAAAGATTTCTCAAGAGGCAGGTAAGGTGGTCTGGTATTCCCATCTCTTTCAGAATTTTCCAGTTTGTTATGATCCACACAGTCAAAGGCTTTGGCATAGTCAATAAAACAGAAGTAGATGATTTTCTGGAACTCTCATTGCTTTTTCAATGATCCAGTGGATGTTGGCAATTTGATCCCTGGTTTCTCTGCCTTTTCTAAATCCAGCTTGAATATCTGGAAGTTCACTGTTCACGTACTGTTGATGCCTGGCTTGGAGAATTTTGAGCATTACTTTGATAGTGTGTTAGATGAGTGCAATTGTGCAGTAGTTTGGAGAAGGCAATGGCACCCCACTCCAGTACTCTTGCCTGGAAAGTCCCATGGACAGAGGAGCCTGGTAGGCTGCAGTCTGGGGTCGCAAAGAATCGGACACGACTGAGCGACTTCACTTTCACTTTTCACTTTCATGCATTGGAGAAGGAAATGGCAACCCACTCCAGGGTTCATGCCTGGAGAAGCCCAGGGACGGGGGAGCCTGGTAGGCTGCTGTCTATGGGGTCGAACAGAGTCAGACAGGACTGAAGTGACTTAGCAGCAGCAGTGCAGTAGTTTGAGCATTCTTTGACATTGCCTTTCTTTGGGATTGGAATGAAAACTGACCTTTTCCAGTCCTGTGGCCACTGCTGAGTTTTCCAAATTTGCTGGCATATTGAGTGCAGCACTTTCACAGCATCATCTTTTAGGATTTGAAATAGCTCAACTGGAATTCTATCACCTCCACTAGCTTTGTTTGTAGTGATGCTTCCTAAGGCCCATTTCACTTTGCATTCTAGGATGTCTGGCTCTAGGTGAGTGATCACACCATTTTGATTATCTGGGTCATGAAGATCTTTTCTGTATAGTTCTTTTGTGTATTCTTGCCATCTCTTCTTAATATCTTCTGCTTCTGTTAGGCTACACATTAAAACTACCTGGGCACTGATGTTTTTAAAGGCTCCCAAAATGATTCTAGTGTGCAGGGCAAACAAGTTGGATTATCCCATTGGGATTAACTGGTATAGCCATACCCATTGTGAAGATATTGAGAAATACTTTCGATGAAGTTGTTAAATGCCCTGAGACCTGAGTGCCCTGGACACCTCATCTCTTCCACCCAGAGCCCCCAGACATTCCCACAATCAGTTATTAAATGGTTAATGCCTGTCCGGCAAGAGTCCTTCAGAACCCTGCTTCAGCATTTAGCCAGATTTCATTCTAAATAGTCAGTGCCCAGTACTGTGCCCATTATTAAATACTTCGAATGCCACTTCTGCAGCCAGTGCTGAGAACCGCTGTCAGTTCAGATAAGCATCTGAATCTTTTATCTGTACCACACTAAATAACTAGTCTGAATACATTGCTACCTCTGTCCATGCATATAACCAGGCTTATGATCTTAAGCAAGTCATTTCCTCACTCTGAATCCCATCTGAAAAATGATAGGGTTTAACTGGGTCGTCTTTAAGCTCGTTTCCAACTCTGAATTGTGTGGCACTGTGGTTCTATGAATCACAAATTCAGCAAAGCTAAAAGCATCTCCAAGAGAAGTGAAAGCCAAATTGATCTAACCTCCTGCACACTGACCCAAACCAGCCAAAGAGAACCCAGAGTGCATGCTAAATGTATATTGCTCTTCTTAGGAGACATGAATCTTTCTTAAAGCTGCACACCTCCCCCAACCCACGAAGTTATGGCTTGGAACTTGAAGCCTGGAGATGAATTCTCCCCAACTTGGGACAAAGATGCAAATATTATTAGAGCTGATTATGAAGTTATCCAATCTGCTTTTAAAGTATGGTCCCGACACTTCCACTTGCAGCTTCTTGCAGTAGTGCCCTGCACAGAGGGTGACATACTACAAGAAGACATAATCTGTTTTACTTTTTCCATGTTTATTTGCCATCCATTTCATTGAGTGACCCCTTTGTTTGTGGATTATAGGGAAGGGAAGAAGTCAGTTGGTTTTTATTGGTCCCTCCAGAAATTTAAACAGCTTCAAACTGTCCTCCCCCAGTCTATGCCTCTTTTGGCCAAGCGTGCCTTTGATTTTACAATCTCATCACAACCCTCAGTGCCATGGCTTTTCAAGCACAGCTCACGTTATCTGGATCTTTTCACTTTTCACTTGATCTTTCCCAAGGCAATGTTGCCAAGTGGTAACTGGAACCATGTTTACCATAATCTGAAGTGAGATGGTGAGTTGGCCATTATGTAGTTCATACAATCCTTCTGAATGGCCTGAACTATCCAGATCATTTGTCTATACTGAAAAATAAATAGTGTAGTTGCCAAATCATTTCACTTCAAGTAGTGGAGGTATAACTATCGTCTTGCTAATATCTCTGAAATGTATATCTATAATAATGATCTATTATCCTGAGTGAGACCAATATCTCTCAAAGTGATAAGCTTTGAGACTGTTATCCTGGGAAAGTTCAATGCAAAACTCAGAGCCCACATCTCCATCTCCATTCCAATTGCTCTAGCCCAATGCACCAAACACTCCCCTTGTACTGATTATTCCCCATATCCCCCAAGCCAGACACCAACAACCAAAGATGAGACTTAACAGTTCAAGGAAACAGATGATCTTTTTACCCAGTCAGACCAGAGAAGACTGCATTGAAAAGGAAGGAAGGCACTAGGCACACTTATCAGCCAAAAGTCTGATTGGCCTGGGCTGCTCCTTAGCCAACATTTGTGAGGAGCTGGCCAGATTGGTCTGTGACCCACTTCCCCTTGCATCATCTTGAGACTCTACCATCTTCCTGAGATGAAAGTCCTCCCACAGTATGCATTTGGAATTTTCACAGTGTGCCCTTTACAAAGACCATGTGTAGCAGAGTCACTTGAAATACTATGTAAAATGCATATCTCTGAGCCCTATCACCACCAATAGATACAAACTAAAATTGTAGAACCATTGATCTTTATTTTGATAAAATTACTTCATTTGCCTGAACGCTTATTTGCTCAATTAGCAAACGGAGCAATTGTTTCCTACTTTACAGAGCTGTTTAGAGAGCATTTTCATTTACACAATCTGTCACTATCTTCATCTTCAGCTCAAAGGATCTAAACTTAGGGGCATCTTTCACTCTAAATTGTTTCCCCACATCAAATTCTCCACATATATTAGTGGTGCCACCATAACCTCCAGGATCCCAGAATCAAACCTCAAAGTCCACAGTGACAAATTAGGAAGAATCCATTGTTTGTTTCTGTTTTGTTGTGGTTGTTGCTGTTTTTTGTGGTTGGTTTTTCTTCCCCCCAGAGGAGGGAGAGAGTGGTAGACCAAAGCTTGCTTTGTTATCATGAATAGATATTATCACAGCACAATCTCCAAGCCCTTATCAGGCATGCACTCTTAGATGGAAATATGAAAGGGTCTGGAGAAATTCTGTTGTGAGAATCAAAACACCTTATAAGATATCAGCTGGGGCAGGGCAAGTCCCCAGAAACTCCTACATGCCTGCTAAGTCTGACTCTGTGCAACCCCATGGACTATAGCCCACCAGGCTCCTCTGTCATTGGATTTTCTAGGCAAGAATACAGGAGTGGGTCACCATGCCCTCCTCCAGGGGGTCTTCCCAATTCAGGGATCAAACCCGTGTCTCATGTCTGCTGCACTGGCAGGTGGATTCTTTACCACTAGCGCCACCTGGGAAGCCCCAAACAACTCCCACTCAGGTTCAATTCCACCCAGATCCATGACATTTCTTTTCCTATTTGGAGTCCCAGAGACCATTGGATATCTAGCTGAAGTTTCTTTGCTGATATCAAAATAAGAAGGCTCCCACCTTCATTGTCTGGCAAGTGCCCTTCACTATTAATAATCAACAGCTTACAAGTATGGAGCAATTCTATGTGCCAGATACTGTCCTGATGCCTTTATAAGGTTTTATAACCAATAGTACAGCATCGGGATTCAGACCCAGACAGTGTGGTTGCAGTGTCCATGCTCTTAACCATCACATGTCTGCTAACCACTGGCAGTCTGCAGCGTCTAGACTGTGTGTGAAGCTGAAAGCCATCTGCCCCAAATTATCACCAAAACCTCCTTCTTCTGTCATTTCTGCCCAAATGATGAGGACATGCTACTAGGAATTTGGTAAAGCCCTTAAAAAGTCTACTGTGGCTACATACATATGTAGTAAAAGAATAAAGAAATTCATGGAAAGATAATCACCAGATTTAGGATAGAAGTAACCTCTGGAGGAAGAGAAGGGGGTGTGATTGGAAAAAGGTGCACTGGGAGCTCCAACTATGTTGATAATATTTAATTTCTTAAGCTGGTTGGTGGTTAAACAAGAAAGTACATTCAGCTTTTTTACATCCTAAATATTTCACAATACATATTTTAAAGGGACTCCTACGGGGACTTTCCTGGCTGTTCAGTGGTTAAGACTCTGTGCTTCCACTGTAAGGGACATGGGTTTGATTCCTGGTCAGGGAACTAAGATCCCACATGCTGAATGGTATGGCCAATAAATAAATAAATAAATAAATATTTGTTGAATTTTTTTTAAATAATAGTACTCCTAGGGATTGTGCTATCTTAAAAAGAGGAGAGAGATCAGCCTGCAGCACTGTGCTTACTGTACTAAGGTCTGAAGAATCTAGAAGTGGGAGTGTATCATTCTTGCTCACAAGGGAGAATCCTTCAATTTATAGTCTTTATTTCCTCTTGGCTATTCTAAATCCCTTTCAAGGTCTGGCAGTGAGCAGTACCATAATATTATGTACACACATATCCCCAAATTCTGGAACTTCATATTTCTAAACAGTATGGACCTAACAGAAGCAGAAGATATTGAGAAGAGGTGGCAAGAATACACAGAAGAGTTATATTAAGGACATCTTCATGACCCGGATAACCATGATGGTGTGATCACTCATCTTGACCCAGCCATCCTGGAGTGTGAAGTCAAGTGGGCCTTAGGAAGCATCACTACAAACAAAGTTAGTGATGGTGATGGAACTCCAGCTGAGTTATTTCAAATCCTAAAAGATGATGCTGTTAAAGTGCTTCACTCAATATGCCAGCAAATATGGAAAACTCAGCAGTGGCAACAGGACTGGAAAAGGTCAGTTCTCATTCTAATCCCAAAGAAGGGCAATGCCAAAGAATGCTCAAACTACCACACAATTGCACTCATCTCACATGCTAGCAAAGTAATGCTCAAAATTCTCCAAGCCAGGCTTCAACAGTACATGAACTGAGAACTTTCAGACATTCAAGGTGGATTTAGAAAAGGCAGACGAACCAGAGATCAAATTGCCAACATCTGTTGGATCATAGAAAAAGCAAGAGAATTCCAGAAATATATCTACTTTTACTTCATTGACTATGCTAAAGCCTTTGTGTAGATCGTGACAAACTGTGGAAAATTCTGAAAGAGATGGGAATACCAGACCACCTTACCTGCCTCCTGAGAAATCTGTATGCAGGTCAAGAAGCAACAGTTAGAACTAGACATGGAACAACTGACTGGTTCCAAACTGGGGAAGGAGTATGTCAAGGCTGTATATTGTCACCCTGCATATGCAGAGTACATCATGAGAAATACCAGGCTGGCTGAAGCACAACCTGGAATCAAGATTGCTGGGAGAAATATCAGTAACTTCCAATATACAGATGACATCACCCTTATGGTAGAAAGTGAAGAGGAACTGAAGAGCCTCTTGATGAAGGTGAAAGAGGCGAGTGAAAACGCTGGCTTAAAACTCAACATTCAAAAAACTAAGATCATGGCATCTGGTCCCATCACTTCATGGCAGATAGATAGGCAAACAATGGAAACAGTGAAAGAGTTTATTTCTTTGGGCTCCAAAATCACTGAGGACGGTGACTGCAGCCAAGAAATTAAAAGATGCTTGCTCCTTGGAAGAAAAGCTATGACAAACCTAAACAGCATATTAAAAAGCAGAGACATTACTTTGTCGACAAAGGTCTATATATTCAAAGCTATGGTTTTTCCAGTAGTCATGTATGGATGTGAGAGTTGGACCTTAAAGAAATCTGAGTGCCAAAGAATTGATGCTTTTGAACTATGGTGTTGGAGAAGACTCTTGAGAGTCCCTTGGACTGCAAGGAGATAAAACCAGTCAATCCTAAAGGAAATCAACCCTGAATAAACATTGGAAGGACTGATGCTGAAACCAAAGCTCCAATCCTTTGGTCACCTGATGAGAAAAGTTGACTCCTTGGAAAAGACCCTGATGCTGGGAAAGATTGAAGGCCAGAGGAGAAGGGGATAGCAGAGGATGAGATTGTTGGATGGCATCACTGACTCAATGGATATGAATTTGAACAAGCTCTGGAAGACAGTGAAGGACAGGGAAGCCTAGCATGGTGCAGTCCATGGAGCTGCAAATAGTCAGATATGACTGAGTGACTGAACAACATACTTCTAAACCTATGAGGAATTGGGGCCTGTATATATTGGGAGGTGGGAGAACAAGGTAGGGAACCAGACAGAAAGTAAGGAGGGAAGAAAGACTGAAAGACTTGAATAAGCTCCAAAGATGAAGGGGAATAAAAAGAATGAAAGGAAATAAGAGCAGAAAATAAGGAGAATGATAAAGCTTAGAAACATACACAAACAAAAATGGACAGAGAGACAAGGGAGAGAAAAACAAGAAATTATATAAGGAAAAGGAAAGAAGGGAGGCTGAAAAGAAGTGAAGAAGATGCAAATAAGAGCAGAAAGATAATATGTAAAAAACAAAACAAAACTAATTGAGGACCTACTGTGTCCATCTAGTCAAGGCTATGGTTTTTCCTGTGGTCATGTATGGATGTGAGAGTTGGACTGTGAAGAAATCTGAGCGCTGAAGAATTGATGCTTTTGAACTGTGGTGTTGGAGAAGACTCTTGAGAGTCCCTTGGACTGCAAGGAGATCCAACCAGTCCATTCTAAAGGAGATCGGTCCTGGGTGTTCTTTGGAAGGAATGATGCTAAAGCTGAAACTCCAGTACTTTGGCCACCTCATAAGAAGAGTTGACTCATTGGAAAAGACTCTGATGCTGGGAGGGATTGAGGGTAGGAGGAGAAGGGGACGACAGAGGATGAGATGGCTGGATGGCATCACTGACTTGATGGATGTGAGTTTGAGTGAACTCCGGGAGTTGGTGATAGACAGGGAGGCCTGGTGTGCTGTGATTCATGGGGTCACAAAGAGTCAGACATGACTGAGCGACTGAACTGAACTGAACTGGACTGTGTTCCAGACACTGTGCTGAGTTCTTAATAAGCATTTTCTCATGTGACCACCCTCTTCCCCCACCAATAAACCCAAGAGATAGGCATTAATAGGCCCAAATTCTACAGATGAGAAAAGTGAGTTTCAGAGATATTGAGAGACTTGTCCTAGGTCATACAGCTTGATAAAATGCAGTTTTGACCCCAGATCTGAGTAACTTTAAAGGTTGAGAGCTTAACCAGTTGGCTTACTACCTCCCAACAGAAGCCATGAGAAGGAAGAAGAAAAGATGCTGGAGATAGGACCTGAAATCCTCATATGTACAGGGGATCATCAGGGAACAGATGCTCAGGAGGCGGTTGGCTGGGCCTGTGGGCCCTGAAGAGTGTTTGCCTTGTTAAAGGCAGCTGGACTCAGCTCCAGCTGATGGTCACCTTGTAGTAACGTGGGCCAGGTTTACCACATTTTCTGTTTTTCAAGTAAAGTTCAAAATCCAGATTATTTTTAAAAAAGAAAATCTCATTATTGTTTAATGTTAGCAAAAAAAAAAAAAAAAAACTAGGAAAAATAAACCACCCTGTGGGCCAAGTAAAGCCCAATTATGGGCTGAATTTGGCTCACCAGTCACCAGTTTGCAACCTTTGGATGAAGAATGGCAGATAAAAAGAAATGAAGAAGAGAGAAATAAAGAATTAGAGAACAAGAAAGAGAGGAAAGGAGAAATTAAAAAATAAAAGACGTAGGGACTTCCTTGGCAGTGGTTAGGATTGAGGCACTTTCACTGCTGAAGGCCCGAGTTCAATCCCTAGTGGGGGGAACTAAGAACCTGAAACCTGGATACTCCCCCCCCCAAAAAAAAGTCAGAAAAGAGTGAAGGATCAAATAAAGGGCAATACAAGAGGGAAGGGGGAGGGGTTGTGAGAAGTCCAAGAGGTAGATGGGAAGGAGAAAGCTAGTGGAGAAAGAAGCAAAGAGCTCAGAAGAGAGAAGTAAGAGGAAGAACAGGGATGAGAAGAGAAGAAAGGCACATCAAAGAGGGTAGCCCTCACCCAGCAATTCTGGGAGGACCCAGTTGGTGCAGGGAGAGGTGGGGGTGGGAGACAGGAGACAACCCTGTCTTGGGATTGCTCTCTCCCATTGAAAGGTGGAGCTGGACACAAGATGGCAGCAGCTGCAGCATCAGTTACACGTCAGGGTGAGGCTTCTCAGGGCTGTCTCTGGGGCTGGAGAGCAGGCTGAGTGGCACCCTCTGCTTGTTGGCACTGCCAAGCCCATCAGAGAGCTTCTGAGGCTGAGGCCGGCTTAAAGCTGCAAGGAATAGGCCAGCCTCAGTCTGCACATGCCCTTTCCTGGCATAAGCGGGGAGCTTGTGCAGTAGAGCAGTAGCCATGGTAACCCTGTATGTGGCTACCCTGTTTGGATTCACAGAAGGGAGAGAATTTTGTCCTGAATTTTGCATCAGGACAGCCACAATCAGAAAAGATGGATCCAGTCTGTCCCAGCTCCTGGGCCCCCTCCCTCTGGAAATCCCAGGCAAACATGGAGAGAGGAATATTGGACAGAAGAAATTCTACAGTCTCTAAGCCTTCCCCTTCCTACACCTCACATTACTCCACCAGGGGGCTTTATTGACTCCAATATTACTAGACCTCAAAGGTAATTCCTGCATCAAACTCCAACATTTATCTTAATGCCCTCAGTTCAGTTCAGTTCAGTTCAGTCACTCAGTCGTGTCCGACTCTTTGCGACCCCATGAATCTCAGCATGCCAGGCCTCCCTGTCCATCACCATCTCCTGTAGTTCACTCAGACTCAAGTCCATCGAGTCAGTGATGACATCCAGCCATCTCATCCTCTGTCATCCCCTCTTCCTCCTGCCCCCAATCCCTCCCAGCATCAGAGTCTTTTCCAATGAGTCAACTCTTCGCATGAGGTGGCCAAAGTACTGGAGTTTCAGCTTTAGCATCATTCCTTCCATAGAACACCCAGGGCTGATCTCCTTCAGAATGGACTGGTTGGATCTCCTTGCAGTCCAAGGGAATCTCAAGAGTCTTCTCCAACACCACAGTTGAAAACCATCAATTCTTCAGCGCTCAGCTTTCTTCACAGTCCAACTCTCACATCCATACATGACTACTGGAAAAACCATAGCCTTGACTAGACGGACCTTTGTTGGCAAAGTAATGTCTCTTCTTTTCAATATGCTATCTAGGTTGCTCATAACTTTTCTTCCAAGGAGTAAGCGTCTTTTAATTTCATGGCTGCAATCACCATCTGCAGTGACTTTGGAGCCCAAAAAATAAAGTCTGACACTGTTTCCACTGTTTCCCCATCTATTTCCCATGAAGTGATGGGACCAGATGCCACGATCTTCATTTTCTGAATGTTGAGCTTTAAGCCAACTTTTTCACTCTCCACTTTCACTTTCATCAAGAGGCTTTTTAGTTCCTCTTCACTTTCTGCCATAAGGGTGGTGTCATCTGCATATATGAGGTTATTGATATTTCTCCCGGCAATCTTGATTCCAGCTTGTGCTTCTTCCAGCCCAGCGTTTCTCATGATGTACTCTGCATATTAGCTAAATAAGCAGGGTGACAATATACAGCCTTGACATACTCCTTTTCCTATTTGGAACCAGTCTGTTGTTCCATGTCCAGTTCTAACTGTTGCTTCCTGACCTGCATATAGGTTTCTCAGGAGGCAGGTCAGGTGGTGTGGTATTCCCATCTCTTTCAGAATTTTCCACAGTTTATTGTGATCCACACAGTCAAAAGCTTTGGCATAGTTAATAAAGCAGAAATAGCTGTTTTTCTGGAACTCTCTTGCTTTTTTGACGATCCCACGGATGTTGGCACTTTGATCTCTGGTTCCTCTGCCTTTTCTAAAACCAGCTTGAACATCTGGAAGTTCATGGTTCACGTATTGCTGAAGCCTGGCTTGGATAATTTTGAGCATTACTTTACTAGCGTGTGAGATGAGTGCAATTGTGCGGTAATTTGAGCATTCTTAATGCCCTACACCTCCCCAAATGATAGGTTTTAGTATCAGCTGGGGCCTCTCTGCAAGCCAAACTCACAATGGCAATTTCCAGATATTAAGATTCTTCATACATGTATATGTGCTCAGTCTCTCAGTCTTGTCCGACTCTTTGTGACCCCATAGACTGTAGCCCATTGGGCTCCTCTGCCCATGGAGTTTTCCAGGTAAGATTTCTGGGCTGGGTTGCCATTTTATACTCCAGGGGATCTTCCCAACCCAAGAATCAAACCCACGTCTCCTGTGTCTCCTGCATTGGCAGGCGGATTCTTAACCACAAGCGCCATCTGGGAAGCCCCCTCTTCATGCATAACTTATTCTAAATACCAAACCTATAGCTCAAATTGGGCTATATTTTCAATGTTTACATAGCACATGATTACACTTTAAAAAATATATACACATCCATTTGTTTCTATCTGCTCACTAAGAGTTAATAATTACTGTATCTTGTGACTGATGCAAAAGTTTGGAATCTTTGCAGCTAAATAATGTCATGGGATATTTAATATAACAGTGACTATTATGCCAATTAGGGGTTTGGCTGATGACCATGAATAACTCATAAGCTATGACACAGTTCTAATTTAAATGTTCCATGGCAGATGGCAATGTTCTACAATAGTATTTTGCTAATCACATCTTAATTGCCAGATCTTTTTTAAAAATTAATTCACAGTGCAGTACAGGTAGTGGACCAGGTGATGAGACAAAAGTTTAAAGATTTAAGCTGCAGTCCATGGGGTCACAAAGAGTCAGACACGCCTTAGCAACTGAACAACAAATACGATGAATATCTTCCTTTTGTCACATGACTGAACACCGTATATTGAGAAATTCACTCAGGGATAACTTCAAAAATCTAAAGTTGAAGACGTTTGTGAATTCATTGCCCAGGTTAAATGCCCTCCTTCCTTGTTCCCCATCTCCATCCTTTTGAGGGGGTTAACTACTTTTTAACACATTATTGTCCAGGAGATTTTTGCAGAAACTAATGCCTGTAGTGTTAATACATCTCAGGTCAATAATGTGTTAATAGTGGACTCTTGGAAGTAAAAGACTTCAAACATCTTGATTGGGGGCATTTTAGACGTTAGAATGGAGTTATGGGTTTTGGAGATTTAATGCCCTTCAAATGACATCACAACATGACTCACTGTTCTTACCTCCTGTCCAAATCTTAATTAAGGTGGCAGCATGATGGGGGGCTGACCCTTTTACTGATCTCTTTTTTTAAAAAATTATGAAATAATAGTAGTTTTTAAAATGAACTAGATACAGAGAACATAGGTGGTTGCCAGAAGCAAGAAGTGAGGGGTGGGCAAAATGGGTAAAGATGATTAAAAAGAACAAACTCCCAACAAATAAGTCCTGAGGATGTAATATACAGCATGGTGGCTGTATTGCATACTGTATTGCATACTTGAAAGTTGTTAAGAGAGTAGATTTTAAAAGTTCTCATCACAAGAAAACAATTTTTGTGACTATGTATGACAATGGATGTTAACTAGACAGTGTGATCATTTTGCAATATATGCAAATATCAAATCATTATATTGCACATCTGAAACTAATATAATGTTATATGTCAATTATATACCTCAATTTAAAAATAAATACAGAATGGGAAAAATTACAAACTATGTCAAACATGCTGTTACAAATGACCAACCAATTTAGCAACTTAAAACAACCATGACTGTATGCTCATGGAATCAACAGGTCAGGAATTTAGAAAGGGCACAATGGGGAAAGCTTTCTGTGCTCCACATGTAGAAAACTTGAAGGCCGACAGTGACTTGATGGCCAGGGGCTGGAATCATCTACAATCCTATTCACTCACATGCCTGGTGCCTGGGCCGGGAGGACTCAAAGATTAGAAGTGCCAACCAAAGGGCTTACCTGTGTCCTGTCCACATGACTGGCTACCACACTATACAGTGACTTCAAGGTAGTCAAACTTCTTACATGGTGACTCAAGGCTCCGAGAGTAAGTGTTCCAGCAAGCAAAGTGGAAATGAAAGGACCTTTTCTGATCTAGCCTCAGGACTCACATTTCTGATCTAGCCTCAGGACCCATGTAGAGTCACTCCCACAACAACCTGTGGGGTACAAAGAGTTTGCAAGAATCCAAGAGTCCTAAAAAAATCTGTATAGAATCACAAAAGACCTCAAATAGCCAAAGTGACCTTGAGAAAGAAGAACAGACTTGGAGGCATCACACATCTTGTCTTCAAACTATATTACAAAGCCACAGTAATCAAAAGAGTATGGTTCTGGCACAAAAAGAGACACATAGACCAATGGAACAGAATGAAGAGCCAAGAAATAAAATCAGACATATATGGTCAATTAATCTCTAAAGCTGAAGCTCCAACACTTTGGGAAGTGCTGACTCATTGGAAAAGACCATGATGATGGGAAAGACTGAGGGCAGGAGAGAAGGGGTAACAGAGAAGGGGTAATTGAGTCACTGACTCAATAGACATGAGTTTGAGCAAACTCCAGGAGATAGTGAAGGACAGAAAAGCTTGGTGTGCTGCAGTCCACAGGGTCACAAAGAGTCGGACATGACTTAGCAACTGAACAACAACAATGGCAAAATCTTTCACAAGGTGCCCAATAACACATAATGGGGAAAGAGTAGTCTCTGAATAACTGGTATTGGGAAAACTGTATATCCACATGCAAAATAATGAAACTGGGCTTCTATTTTACACCACTCATGAAAATTAACTTGAAATGGATTAAAGACTTGCATGTAAGACCTGAAACTATAAAACTTCCAGAAGAAAATACAAGGGAAAAGCTCTTTGATTGGTCTTGACAATCATTTTTTGGATATGACACCAAAGCAGAGGCAATAAAAGCAAAAACAGACAAGTGAGACTACATCAAAATAATAAGGCTCTACACAGCAGAAGGAAACAATTAACAGAGTGAAGAAGAAATCTATGGGAGAAAATATTTCCAAACCATGTATCTGATAGGAGGATATAAGGAACTTACAACAAAATAGCAAAATCATCATCATCATCAAGTAACTAAATGGGCAGAGAACCCAAAGAGATTTTCTCAAAGAAGACATACAAATGGCCTATGGGCACACAAAAAAGTGCTCAACATCACTAATCATCAGACAAATGCAAATCAATCACCTAATACCTCACACTTTACACTGAGAAAAAACAGAGTTGGCGAGGATGTGGAGAAAAGGGAACCCGAACCCCTCCGCCCATACACTGATGGTGGGGTATAAATTGGTGCAGCCTCTATGGAAAACAGTATGGAGCTTCCTGAGAATGTTAAAAATAGAATTACCATATGATCCAGCAATCCTGGATCATTTCCTTTAGATATATACCACTTCTGGGTATTTATCTGAAGGAAAAGAAATCAGTATCTTAAATCAATGATACTCCAGTAAACATTTAAAAAAGAAAAAGAAGAGATCTTGAAGAGATAACTGTACTCCCACGTTTCTTGCAGTCTTATTCTTTATAGCTAAAATAGGGAAACAACCTATCAACAGATGAATGGATAAAGAAACAACCCACTCCAGTACTCTTGCCTGGAGAAGCCCATGGACAGAAGAGCCTGGTGGGCTATAGTCTATGGGGTGCAAAGAGTCGGACATGACTGAGTGACTCACACACACACACAGAGACACACATAATTCAGCCATAAAAAATAAAATTCTGCTATTTACATGGATGAAACTAGAGAACATTATGCTAAAGTAAAATAAGCCAAACAGAGAAGGACAAATACAATTGCTGAGAGAATAGATCTTAAACATTCTCACTACACACACAGAAATATACACAGGTAAATATGTGAGGTGATAGATGTTTTAATTAACCTGATTGTGGTGGTCATTTCACAATGTGTACATACATCAAATCATCATATCCTACACTTTAAACGTATCAGATCAGATCAGTTGCTCAGTCGTGTCCGACTCTTTGAGACCCCATGAATCGCAGCACGCCAGGCCTCCCTGTCCATCACCAACTCCCAGAGTTCACCCAGACTCACATCCATCGAGTCAGTGATGCCATCCAGCCATCTCATCCTCTGCTGTCCCCTTCTCCTCTTGCCCCCAATCCCTCCCAGCATCAGAGTCTTTTCCAATGAGTCAACTCTTCTTATGAGGTGGCCAAAGTACTGGAGTTTCAGCTTTAGCATCATTCCTCCCAAAGAAATCCCAGGGCTGATCTCCTTCAGATGGACTGGTTGGATCTCCTTGCAGTCCAAGGAACTCTCAAGAGTCTTCTCCAACACCACAGTTCAAAAGCATCAATTCTTCGGCACTCAGCCTTCTTCACAGTCCAACTCTCACATGCATACATGACCACTGGAAAAACCATAGCCTTGACTAGACAGACCTTTGTTGGCAAAATAACGTCTCTGCTTTTGAATATGCTATCTAGGTTGGTCATTACTTTCCTTCCAAGGAGTAAGCGTCTTTTAATTTCATGGATAGTACAATGTTATTTGTCAATTATAACCCAACAGAGCTGGGGGAAATAACCAAGTGGCACAAACTTAAAATAGCAACAACAACAAAAAATGCGGTAAGAGGGGACAGAGTCACCCCCCATCTATAGGAAAAGTGCCAAGGATTTACATATTCTAAAACTACCACACAAGTTAAGATATAGAGAATAATATAAAAATAAAACATTAAAGTACCCATAACCCAGAATTTATGCATTAACATTCTTGCACGTGTTCTTTCAAATGATTTTTTTAAACAAATAAAATGCCACTTTTAAACAAACAATCCTTGGGACTTCCCTGGCAGCCCAGTGGTTAAGACTTCACTTTTTAGTGCTGGAGGTGAGTGTGGGTTTGATTCCTGGTCGGGGAGCAAAGATCCCACATGCCTCACAGCCAAAAAATCAAAACATAAGACAGAAGCAACATTGCAACAAATTCAAAAAAGACTTTTAAAACATGGTCCACATAAAAACAAAATCTTTAAAGAAAAGACTCCAGCCTATTGAGTTTACTATTCCTGTACCTGAAGACTGCTAATTGGATAGTCCATGGAATTCTCCAGGCCAGAATACTGGAATAGTTAGTCTTTCTCTTCTCCAGGGGATCTCCCCAACCCAGGAATCAAACCCATGTCTCCAGCATTGTAAGTGGATTATTTACCAGCTAAGCCACCAGGGAAACCCAATATAGAATTTTACTTTACAATAATAATAATAGGGAGCATTTGGGGAGCTCCTGCTAGGTGCTAGCCATCATACTTTTATGTGGATTTCTCTCAACAACCTTATTAAGCAGGTATCACAATCATCCCCAATTGATAGACAAAGACCCCAAGACTTAGAGAGGTAGGTTGACCAACCACACAAAGTTAAGAGTTCTAGTCAATTCTACAAATATTTGTTGAGTATAGGTGGCGCAGTGGTAAAGAACCCACCTGCCACCTGCAGGAGACGTGGGCTTGATCCCTGGGTCGGGAAGATCCCCTGGAGAAGGAAATGGAAATCCACTCCAGTACTCTTGCCTGGGAAATCCCATGGACAGGGAAGTCTGGTGGGCTACAGTCCATGGGGTTGCAAAGAGTCAGACATGACTGAGCAACTGAGCACATCTACTATATACCAAGCCAGACATGGCCCCTTGCCTTATCCATATAACTTATAATCTAGTGCGAGTCAGGTCATAACAATAACAGAGTATAGAAAGGACTGTGAAAGAAATATATATAGCTAATGTCTTAAAGAAGTCAGGAAAACAGAGAACACAGTCAATATTTGAACCCAGGCAGCCTAATTCTAGAATCTACATGCTCTTGTACTATACGGATTCATATTTTTCTTTCAATCCTGGGTTCATTTTATGTTTTATTTTTATTTTATTATTTTTAAATCTGTTGGCCACACCACACAACACGTGGGATCTAGTTTCCTGACCAGGGATTCAACCTGCATCCCCTACATTGGAAGGCAGAGTCTTAACCACTGGACTGCTAGGGAAGTCCCCAAATTCGTATTTTTGAGTTTGGTTTAGGATTGAAACCTAATAAAACTAGGTCTGTGGCACATGGTATCTTTTCCTCTGACCACTGTCCTGTATGGCCTTCCCTTTGCCTTCATTTAAATTCTTCTTTCCAGCATTCATTGCTTCATGCTTATTTATTTTGCTTCTTGCCTTGGATTATTCTGGTAGAACTCTCTTGGCAGTAGGCAATCTTGTCACAGAGAGGTTCTATAAAGCAGACATGTTCAGACTATCTTTAATAAAATAAAGTGGCCTCCCCCGCCACAATGAACAATGTTGAGCATATATTGAAACCTCAAATGTCCCCAAATCCGAATTCATCCATCCTGTGTCATAAAGGCATAAGGTTGCTTTTATCACTCTGTAAAATAATAGTTGAATGATTTTCTTGGAAACTCTAAAAGCTGGGAGGGGAAAATAAGTGGTTTGGGCCCTTTGGGGATATAATTAGATCTTCCAGGACTATTTGACTAGGTTATGCTGCCCGCGGCCATGGGAGGAAAAAAAAGGTTGATATTTTCACCCACGTTGAACTCAAGCATGTAACGCACATGTTTGTGAGATTCCCCATTATATGCCAGGCTGGGGCTGCACTTTTATTACAATCAGGTTGTGCCTTTCTCTGGCAATTTAATTTTATGTCATCGAAATGGTAGGTCTTAATGAAAACATCAGACTTTTTTTTACGTTTAGAAATAATGACACAGGAAATGAGTTGGGTGCCCCTATGTGGCAAAACAAATAAATTAGAACAAAATCCAGCTATGAAATTCTTTCTTTCCTGGTCTCAGTTCTGCACCTGCTCAGTGCCTGGTTTCCTGGGGCTTAATGAGAAAGAAAGCCCGAGGTCCTGACTTCTCTTTTTGGAATGACAAGGCTTATTTGATTTTGTTAACAGTTTTTTTAAAATTGAGATATAATTCACATATCAAAACATGGACCCCTTTTGAAGTATACAATTTAGTGGTTTTGAGTATATTCGCAGAGATGTGATAACATCACCACTATCTAATTACAGACCACTTTCACCACCCAGGAAGCAAGCCCCATACCCACCAGCAGTCACACTCCAATCTCACCTATGACCCACCCCTGGTGGCATATTTTCTGTTTCTGTAGATTGGCCTCTTATGGATATTTCATATAATGAAACCAGATCTCTTTTGCATCTTTACCTTTCTCTCTCTCTGACTCCCTGCAAATTCAGGCTCCTGGATTGCTATGATGGTCTCTAGGGCGGGGCTGAACCTGTCTGAAACAGGTTTGCTTTTCTTGTTTTCTCTGCTGAGTTAGCCCATCTGCCTTTTCTTATTCTCTCCTCCCTTCATTTAAACCTGCTTTATTTTTTATATTTTTGGCCCACGGCTTACAGGATCTTAGTTCCCCAACGAAGGGATTGAATGTGAGACCTCACCACTGAAAGCATGGACTCCTAACCACTGGGCCACAAGAGAATACCCTAGACCTACTCTCATTTAATCCAGTATTGATTGGACACCAGGTTCTAATATATAAAACTGAGTACTTAAGAGGAGTCAAGAAAAACTGTCCTAATAGCTTTACTTGCATTAACTCTTTTGATTCAACAACCAAATGAAATCAATATTATTATTATCATTCTCATTAGTCCCATTTTATGGATGGTTCAACTGGGGTGTGGAAAGAATCAGGGCCTTACAGGCAGTGAGTCAGTGCCAGAGCTGGGATGTGCACAGCAGGAGGGGGCAGGAGGTGGGGTGATCAAAAAAAGACCTGGCTCCTGACCTCACAGAGTTGGGAGAGGAAATACATCTCACACACACACACACACACACACACACACACAACATGCACGAGCACAGGCACAATATTGAAGCAATAGTATAAGATGGCGGTTTTCAAGTGTTAGTGTGCCTCAGAATCACCTGGAGGCCTGTGGAAACAGAAGTGGCCAGGCACACTCTCCGGAGTTCCTGCCTCAGGTTTGATGCCGCTGGGCCGGGGCCCTCCCCGGAGGACCGCTGTCTGGGAGCAGAGCTGTCAGAGTTAGCATCTGGAAATGCAGCCGCTCCAAGTACGAGCAGGCACACTTAGAAAAAGCAGGAACTCTGACTGGATGTTTGTGTGGCACCATGAGTCACCTGAACATGCTGGCAAAAGGAAGAAAGACCTCAGCTCAGGCAGATTAGACCCCTCCCCTCTTACAAGTCTCCTGTGTGTCCCGGCCTCCTGCTCCTCACATGTCAAGTTTAAGCTGCACCCGAGGTCCCTCACAATATGGCTCCCACTGGCCTCCCCAGCATCACAGTCCTGAGCACTTCTCAGTCCCTTTACCGTCTAACAATCCCAAGTGGCTCTGGGTTAGCAGCCTTCTGTGGCGGTTCATGTCCTGCTGTTGTTTCCTTGGGCTGAAATATCCTCGCTCATATCTCCCTCTCACTCAGGGCCTCTTGGCTCTACCAGGCCCTGGCATGAACTAACCAATGACCTTGAGCAAGTTGGTTACCTTCTCCGTACCTCAGTGTCCTCATCTGTGAATGGGGATGATAATAGGGCTATTGTAAAGATTAAATAAGGTAATGCTTATAAAACATTCAGTACAGAGCCTCAGGCAGTTCATCTCAGTCACTCAGTTGTGTCTGACTCTTTGCCACCCCATGGATTGCAGCAGGACAGGCCTCCATGTCCATCACCAACTCCTGGAGCTTACTCAAATCCATGTCCATTGATTTGGTGATGCCATCCAACCATCTCATCATCTGTTGTCACCTTCTCCTCCCGCCTTCAATCTTTCCCAGCATCAGGGTCTTTTCCAATGAGTCAGCTCTTTGCATCAGGTGGCAAAAGTATTGGAGTTTCAGCTTCAACGTCAGTCCTTCCAATGAATATTCAGGACTGATCTCCTTTAGGATGGACTGGTTGGATCTCCTTGCAGTCCACGGGACTCTCAACTCTTCTCCAACACCACAGTTCGAAAGCATCAATTCTTTGGTGCTCAGCTTTCTTTAGAATCCAACTCTCACATCCATATGTGACTACTGGAAAAACCATAGCCTTGACTAGATGGACCTTTGTTGGCAAAGTAATGTCTCTGCTTTTTAATACTCTATCTAGGTTGGTCATAACTTTCCTTCCAAGGAGTAAGCATCTTTTAATTTCATGGCTGCAGTCACCATTTGCAGTGATTTTGGAGCCCCCCAAAAGAGTCTGTCACTGCTTCCACTGTTTCCCCATCTATTTGCCATGAAGTGATGGACCAGATGCCATGACCTTAGTTTTCTGAATGTTGAACTAAATGAAAGCAAAAAAAAAACACCCAGTTGTGGATGTGACTGGCGATGGAAGCAAAGATTGATGCCATAAAGAGCAATATTGCATAGACCTGGAATGTTAGGTCCATGAATCAAGGCAAATTGGAAGTGGTCAAAGAGGAGATGGCAAGAGTGAACACCGATATTTTAGGAATCAGCAAACCAAAATGGACTGGAATGGGTGAATTTAACTCAGATGACCATTATATGTACTACTGTGGGCAAGAATCCCTTAGAAGAAATGGAATAGCCATCATAGTCAACAAGAGAGTCCAAAATGCAGTACTTGGGTGCAGTCTCCAAAACGACAGAATGATCTCTTTTTCCAAGGCAAGCCATCCAGTATCACAGTAATCCAAGTCTATGCCCTGACCAGTAATGCTGAACAAGCTGAAGTTGAATGGTTCTATGAAGACCTAAAGACCTTCTAGAACTAACACCTCCCAAACATGTGCTTTTCATTATCGGGGTCTGGAATGCAAAAGTAGGAAGTCAAGAAACACCTTGAGTAACAGGCAAATTTGGCCTTGGAGTACAGAATGAAGCAGGGCAAAGGCTAATAGAGTTTTGCCAAGAGAACACACTGGTCATAGCAAACACCCTCTAGAGAAGACTCTACACATGGTCATCACCAGATGGTCAATACCAAAATCAGATTAATTATATTCTTTGCAGCCAAAGGTGGTGAAGCTCTATACAGTCAGCAAAAACAAGACCAGGAGCTGACTGTGGATCAGATAATGAACTCCTATTGCCAAATTCAGACTTAAATTGAAGAAACTAGGGAAAACCACTAGACCATTCAGTTCAGCTCAGTTCAGTAGAGTCACTCAATCATGTCCGACTCTTTGCGACCCCATGAATCGCAGCATGCCAGGCCTCGCTGTCCATCACCATCTCCCGGAGTTCACTCAAACTCAAGTCCATCGAGTCGGTGATGCCATCCAGCCATCTCATCCTCTGTCATCCCCTTCTCCTCCTACCCCCAATCCCTCCCAGCATCAGAGTCTTTTCCAATGAGTCAACTCTTTGCATGAGGTGGCCAAAGTACTGGAGTTTCAGCTTCAGCATCATTCCTTCCAGAGAAATCCCAGGGCTGATCTCCTTCAGAATGGACTGGTTGGATCTCCTTGCAGTCCAAGGGACTCTCAAGAGTCTTCTCCAACACCACAGTTCAAAAGCATCAATTCTTCGGCGCTCAGCTTTCTTCATAGTCCAACTCTCACATCCATACATGACCACTGGAAAAACCATAGCCTTGACTAGACGGACCTTTGTTGGCAAAGTAATGTCTCTGCTTTTGAATATGCTATCTAGGTTGGTCATAACTTTCCTTCCAAGGAGTAAGCGTCTTTTAATTTCATGGCTGCAATCACCATCTGCAGTGATTTTGGAGCCCCCAAAAATAAAGTCAGACACTGTTTTCACTGTTTCCCCATCTATTTCCCATGAAGTGATGGGACTGGATGCCATGGTCTTTGGTTTCTGAATGTTGAGCTTTAAGCCAACTTTTTCACTCTCCTCTTTCACTTTCATCAAGAGGCTTTTTACTTCCTCTTCACTTTCTGCCATAAGGGTGGTGTCATCTGCATATATGAGGTTATTGATATTTCTCCTGGCAATCTTGATTCCAGCTTGTGCTTCATCCAGCCCAGCGTTTCTCATGATATACTCTGCATATAAGTTAAATGAGCAGGGTGACGATATAGAGCCTTGATGTACTCCATTTCCTATTTGGAACCAGTCTGTTGTTCCATGTCCAGTTCTAACTGTTGCTTCCTGACGTGCATACAAATTTCTCAGGAGGCAGGTCAGGTGGTGTGGTATTCCCATCTCTTTCAGAATTTTCCACAGTTCATTGTGATCCACACAGTCAAAGGCTTTGGCATAGTTAATAAAGCAGAAATAGATGTTTTTCTGGAATTCTCTTGATTATTCCATGATCCAGCGGTTGTTGGAAATTTGATCTCTGGTTTCTCTGCCTTTTCTAAAACTAGCTTGAACATCTGGAAGTTCAAATCCCTTATGATTATACAGTGGAAGTGAGAAATAGATTTAAGGGACTAGATTCAGTGCCTGATGAACTATGGACGGAGGTTCATGACATTGTACAGGAGACAAGGATCAAGAGCATCCCCAAGAAAAAGAAATGCAAAAAAGCAAAATGGTTGTCTGAGGAGGCCTTACAAATAGCTGTGAATAGAAGAGAAGTGAAAGGCAAAGGGGAAAAGGAAAGATATACCCATTTGAATTCAGAGTTCCAAAGAATAGCAAGGAGGGATAAGAAAGCCTTCCTCAGCAATCAATGCACAGAAATAGAGGAAAACAATAGAATGGGAAAGACTAGAGATCTCTTCAGGAAAATTAGAGATACCAAGGGAACATTTCATGCAAAGATGGGCTCAATAAAGGAAAGAAATGGTAGGCACCTAACAGAAGCAGAAGATATTAAGAAGAGGTGGCAAGAATACACAGAAGAACTATTCAAAAAAGATCTTCACTACTCAGATAATCACGATGGTGTGATCACTCACCTAGAGCCAGGCATCCTGGAATGTGAAGTCAAGTGGGCCTTAGGAAGCATCACTATGAACAAAGCTAGTGGAGGTGATGGAATTCCAGTTGAGCTATTTCAAATCCTAAAAGATGAGGCTGTGAAAGGGCTGTACTCAATATGCTAGCAAATTTGGAAAAGTCAGCAGTGGCCACAGGACTGGAAAAGGTCAGTTTTCATTCCAATCCCAAAGAAAGGCAATGCCAATGAATGCTCAAATTACTGCACAATTGCACTCATCTCATATGCTAGTAGACTAGTGCTCAAAACTCTCCAAGCCAGGCTTCAACAATACGTGAGCCATGAACTTCCAGATGTTTAAGCTGGATTTATAAAAGGCAGAGGAACCAGAGATCAGATTGCCAACATCCGTTGGATCATCGAAAAAGTAAGAGAGTTCCAGAAAAGCATCTACTTCTGCTTTATTGACTATGCCAAAGCTTTTGATTGTGTGGACCACAACAAACTGTGGAAAATTCTTAAAGAGATGGGAATACCAGACCACCTGACCTTCCTGCTGGGATATCTGTATGCAGGTCAGGAAACAACAGTTAGAACTGGACATGGAACAACAGACTGGTTCCAAATAGGAAAAGGAGTACATCAAGGCTGTATACTGTTACCCTGCTTATTTAAATTATATGCAGAGTACATCATGAGAAACACTAGGCTGGATGAAGCACAAGCTGGAATCAAGATTGCCGGGAGAAATATCAATAACCTCAGATATGCAGATGACACCACCCTTATGTCCCTCTTGAGCCTCTTGATGAAAGTGAGAGGAGAGTGAAAATATTGGCTTAAAGCTCAACATTCAGAAAACTAAGATCATTGCATCCAGACCCATCACTTCATGGCAAATGGGGAAACAGTGGAAACAGTACAGAGCCTATGCATATTCAAAAACATTATGTGTTTTCACTACTCTATTATTATTATCCATTTAACTTAACCCATCTTGGGCCTTGGCTGTGTCAGAAAGTCCTCCTTGTCACTCAGCCCATGCCTACTGACATTATTTGTGTTTCTCTCTCTTTCCTGTACTTCCTCTGTACTTAATTCATGCTTCAATTCAAATTCCTGCTCCATCACTTGTTGGCTATGTGAACCTGAGCAAGTCGCTTAACCTCTCTGAACCTAGGTTTCCTCATCTGTAAAATGAGAATAATAATAGCCTCAAAGTATCCATCGCCTAGATTATTGCAATGCACGAAGCAGCTCTTAGCATAGTGCTCAGTACTTAGTAGAGGTTGAATAAATGTTTGCCAAAGTTATTTTGAGTTGCACCGTGACATTGTGAGAAATGAAGAGATTGTGCTTTCTCAAGGTAAGATTGTGACGGTCTTATCTCAAGAGGTAGTTGGAAAGAGAACATGGTTTTATGTATCAGTTCCTGATTGTGATATCATTGTTGCATTTCTAAACTTCACTTCTACCTACCCTGCACCTCATTCCATATTCTCTTATTGTGCCCACTAGCTCCCACCTGCTTCCTCAGCACACATCATCCTGTCGCAAGCTTCCTGCTCAGTCTGTTTCCTCTATCTCAAATCCCCTTTCCCACATTCGTCCCTGGCTATTAACTGCCCTTTCTTTACAATTCAGTTTTCAGTGTCACCTGTTCCAGAAGGACTTCCCTGAGCCTCCAGATTGAGGTGGGTACCACATTTCTGCTTACTCCATCACAGTGCTTACGATGTTATCATAGAAATTTTTTGTTCAGGGATCAATGTCCCCAATGAGACGGTGACTTTCTTCCTTTTTCTCCCCCATTGCACCATGCAGCTTGTGGGATCATAGTTCCCCAACCAGGGATTGAACCCAGGCCCCTCGGTAGTGAAGGCACTTGTGACATAGTATGTGCTCAATAGGAGAAGGCAATGGCATCCCACTCCAGTACTCTTGCCTGGAAAATCCCATGGACGGAGGAGCCTGGAAGGCTGCAGTCCATGGGGTCGCTGAGGGTCGGACACGACTGAGTGACTTCACTTTCACTTTTCACTTTCATGCATTGGAGAAGGAAATGGCAACCCACTCCAGTGTTCTTGCTTGGAGAATCCCAGGGACGGGGGAGCCTAGTGGGCTGCTCTCTATGGGGTCACACAGAATCGGACACGACTGAAGTGACTTAGCAGCAGCAGCATGTGCTCAATGAATATTTGTACTAAAACAGAGGAGACCCAGCTGTACTGGAACCGGCTTCAGATTATTGTTCAAATGTCAACAAGTTGCCAAAAGCAAGTTACCTTTCCAGAAACTGCAGCATGGAAAACATGTAGGCATTCTTCTAGTGGGAGGAAAGAGGTTCATTTGACCTATGACTCATGAAAAACTGGCATTAAACGAAGCTGGCCTTTTCTGTCATTCAAAGCCTGGAGAACGCTGCCATCTCGTGGTGGACGTCAGAGCTGCTGGAACATGAGCTTTGTAGTTCTCAATGGGGTGCGAAGGCTGCACCTACACAAAGCACGACGGATGGCCCGTTTCTCTGAATAAGGCAGATACGTAACATGCGTTTTCACCTGAGATAGCTTGTTAATTGAGAAAAATAAAGGTGTGAGTATCTCAGTAGTCACCAAGTCTTATAAAGTTGGCTGGCTGCTGATAGGGTAGGGATTTAGGAGTCCAGATGGAACCTCTTTGGTCCCATTGCCGTATTCTATGTCAAATAATGTACGTTATTTTTTCAAATGGAAAGTATGGTTGGCACAGAGCTACTCTTTGGCCTTATACAATCTGATTGGATACAAGAAGCAGTTAAGGAATAAGACACCATTCAACTTGACTCAGATCAGTTGACTGGATATGTGAGTGGCAAGCAAACATGTTCTTGTGGTTTAGTTGCTAAGTTGTGTCCAAGTCTTTTGTGACCCCATGGACTGCAGCCCATCAGGCTCATCTGTCCATGGGATTTCCCAGGCAAGAATACTGAAGTGGGTTGCTGTTTCCTTCTCCAGGGGATCTTCCCGACCCAGGGATGGAACCTGTGTCTCTTGCATCTCCTGCATTGGCAGGTGGATTCTTTATCATTGAGCCTTGAGGGAAGCCTCCAAGCAAACATACCCAGATGTATACAAGAGTATTTGCCATCCTCCTGAAGCTCTATGTACTTTTTCTAGGAACCCTCAAAGATTTTGGAACATATTGCCCTTAGAATCATTCTGAGTCCGTTCTAACACTGATTAGAAGCATGACAGATAATCTACCACATACCCAGCAACTGAATGCACACTGCATTTGAAGTCAAACAGATTTGGGTTCCGTTTGCAGCTCCATCACTTGCCAGCTGTGTGACTTTGGCCAATTACTTTACCTCTCTGTGTCTCCGTTTCTTCATTTGCAAAATAAAAGTGTAAATAAGCCTTACCTCATTCGGTTTTTGTGAGGATTAAGTGAGATATACATACAAAGAATTTGAAACAGCTTTGTGCACTTTAGTAAGTGCTTGCCTTTTTAACAAATAATTTGCTATCCTGAAAACAGTGAATCAAGGAAACAAGGAAAGTCATGGACAATGTAATATATCTAATATATACACAAATTTATGTATTTATGTGTGTGTGTCAGAGAGAGAGAGAGAGAGAGACAGAGGGAAACCCATAGAGACAGACAGACAGAAAGGCCTAACCATGGTGTTAAGGAGAAATGAAAGGAAAATGTTTGTAATTAATCCATCTGTAAAGGTTCAGGTGGCACCACATTAGAAGATCTAAGGAAATAGGCAGAAACGTGCACCTTTGTGTAGAAACCCCATAGGGGCAAATTATGCTACAAATACAGACCTTTCCAGGGCATTGCATTAGTGACTCCCTTACCATGAGCAGCATTGCTGTCAGCAACTTGATCTTCAAAAATGGTAAACAACTCTTGGGAGAGTTCTGAACAAAACAAAATCCAATTTTCTTTCCATTTACACAGTAGTTGTATTCCTGGAAATTTCAAGCAAATACTCAAACCATGCAAAAAATCTTTAATGTGCAAAGCAGAGTTATGTTCTAGGCATAGATCATTATAAATAGATTTTTTTCAGCTACATGAATAACTGGGTAGGGGGTGGTGGCATTCAAAATTTAGGCAGAATCCAGGGCATTCTTCACTATATAAGACTGTCCAGCATGTTGGGGACATCCAGCCTCTGTCCACGAAATGCTAGTATATGGAACCAATCTCTACACACTCACATGCGTGCAGAGCATGGAATTCAACAATCTCTTGACACAAAATTTCAAGGTAGAAACTGAGTCACAGCCCTGCTGTTCATTACAGGGTGAGACTAGAAGACAGGAATCCGGGGATGGAGACTTAGTGTTGGACGGGAAATGGAAAAGGGTCTTATAAGCTATAGAGTCAACTGAGTCATGTGTCTGGGTGAAGCATGCATGGGGAGAGGGTAGAGTGTGGCCTTCAGGGGGATGGGGTGGTGGGAAGGCAGTTATCTAAACACTGAAGATTAAAGAAAGGCTGAGAGTCATGGAGAGGTTGGCAGCCAGGGTCAGAGCCCAAACGAAAATTAAAGTTCTAGAAAGGCAGCAAATCAGGAGGCATGAAGACAGACAATAATCAGGGTTGAAATAGCAGGCAGAACAAGGGAAGAGGGTCTGAGCATAGGCTGATTGCCTTTCATCCAACCAGTTAAGAGCACAGACATGTAGTCAGAAGGACCTGGGTTCAAATCCAACCCTGCTACTCGCTCTGTGACTTTGGGAAAGTTTCTTCAGGTCTCAGAACCTCACACTCCCTCCTCAGTAAAGTGAGCACAGTGATCAGTGTCTGCCTGCTCTGCCCATGATGCATGCGCCTTGGATGCCTGCTGTTATAACTACCTTCCCTGCCCACCTGCTCTTCCTTCTGTACCCGCATCTCAGTGAGTGGCAATACCATTCACCTGCCCAGTCACTCAGGCCTTGAAGGAACCTCTACTTCCTCATGCCTCACAATACTGCTGATTTTTCCTTGGAAGTTCCTCTTGTATCTGCTGCCTCTCCTTCTTCCCTGTGCGTGCTAAGTCGCTTCAGTCCTATCCGACTCTTTTGTGACCCTATGGACTATATCCTGCCAGGCTGCTCTGACCACGGGGATTCTCCAGGCAAGAATACTGGAGTGGGTTGCCATTTCCTTCTCCAGGGGATCTTCCCAACCCAGGGATAGAACTTGTGTCTCCTGAGGCTCTTGTTTGCAGGCGGATTCTTTACCGCTGATCCGACTGTAAAGTGAAAATACCTCAGCCATATTAATGAACAAGAAATGTCACAGCCATCAGCGATTTCTGGTCTCCAAATGTGAATGAGGGCTTCCAAAACTGCAAACCAGGGGATGATGCCGCCCCCACCGTGATTGCTGAGGAACTGGGGGTGCAAGAAGCAAGGTGAACAAGTACACAGGATTGCCCCCGAAGGCTGAGCTGCATGTGAAGGGAGTGAATCCAGCGAGCCCAGAGGCTTGCATCCGCCCTTACACATGTATACCTGTGGTGGATTCATTTTGATATTTGGCAAAACTAATACAATTATGTAAAGTTTAAAAATAAAATAAAATTAAAAAAAAAAGAATGCTAAATTCCTTAACTTGATACCTGATCTTTGATGATCAGACTGCCTGCTCTCCTTGTCGCAAACTTGTATATAGCCTGACTTCCCCTCCTGCAAACTCCTCTGAGCAGTTTTGTCAGAGCTACTGAGATGCTGTCTCCCAGGCTTGGAGTCCTAAACATTCCCACCAAATAAAATAACTCTCTACTTTCAGGTTGTGACTGTATTTTTTAGTCGACAGTTTTACTGCCAGGAAAATAATGGCCAGATATGATTGCGAGTTCAGCCCGTCACCATCACTCACCTGTGTTTGGATCCCATCCTGGGAGCTTGGCTACACCTGATGGAGGGGAAGGACTACCAGTTCTGGAACTCGGCTTGGAGGAAGTCTTGGTGGGGGATAGGCAGGACAATTATTCAGAATGGTTGGGAATAAATAGAACGCAAGGGGGCGCTGTGGACTAGAACTTAAAAGGGAAGCCAAGGGTATTGTCACAAGAGTGGCACAGGATAGTGAATGAGCCCTCAGGATGTGGAGCCAGGCTTCTTGGGTCTGAATTCTGACTCTGTCTCTTCCTAGCTGTTGAACCTCAGGTGATTTATTTTACCTCTCTGTGCCTCAGTTTCCTCATCTCTAAAATGGAAATTAAAACATTACTTCTGTCAGACAGTTGTGGTAAAGATAAAACGATTTATTATATGTGAAGGGCTAAGAAAGGTGCCTGGCACACAGTCATTGTGAAAAATATTTGTTAAAATATTTAAAAATTTTAGGGACTTCTCCGGTGGCCCAGTAGATAAGAATCTGCCTGCCAATGCAGGAGACGTGGGTTCGGTCCCTGGTCTGGGAGGATTCTACTTGCACAGAGCAGATAAGCCTGTGCACCACAACTCCTGAGCCCACACACCTAGAGCCTATGATCTGCAACAAGGGAGGAAACTATAATGAAAAGTACGTGCACCGCAGTAAAGAGTGGCCCCTGCTTGCTGCAACTAGAGAAAGCCCACATGTAGCAAAGAAAACCCAGCACTACCAACATTTGAATTATAGGGGTCCCAGAAGAAGAGAAAAAGAAAGGGTATGAGAAAATTTTTGAAGAGATTATAGCGATCTTTCTCATCCTTCAGACTTTGAACATATGATTCATGTGGGGTTTGATGCAGTCACTGGGGAACTAATTGTAAGTAAGCTTCTTATTTTGTTTCATAACACATGAAACATTTTTTTTCCCTTGTGAAAATAGGTTTCAAAGAAGAATTGCCATGTCCCAAAATGTCAGACTTGATATCTTTGGTGATTTCAAGGAAGATGGACTTTGCCTAGACTATCACAGAATGAACTAGAGAGTGGCAAGAGAATTGGCAAAATTATTTTGTTCATCGTGGCAAAAATGTCTAATTGTGGTTAGCCTTCAACTTAATTCAGTTCAGTTCAGTTGCTCAGTCGTGCCGAACTCTTTGCTACCCCATGGACTGCAGAACACCAGGCGTCCCTGTCCATCACCAACTCCCAGAGTTTACTCAAACTCATGTCCATTGAGTCCGTGATGCCATCTAACCATTTCATCCTCGGTCATCCCCTTCTCCTCCAGCCTTCAATCTTTCCCAGCATCAGGGTCTTTTCTAATGAGTCAGCTCTTTGCATCAGGTGACCAAAGGACTGGAGTTTCAGCTTCAACATCAGTCCTTCCAATGAATATTCAGGACTGATTTCCTTTAGGGTGGACTGGTTGGATCTCCTTGCAGTCCAAGGGACTCTCAAGAGTCTTCTCCAATACCACAGTTCAAAAGCATCAATTCTTTGGCTTTCTTTATAGTCCAACTCTCACATCCATACATGACTACTAGAAAAACCATAGCCTTGACTAACCGGACCTTTGTTGGCAAAGTAATGTCTCTGCTCTTTAATATGCTGTCTAGGTTGGTCATAACTTTCCTTCCAAAGAGTAAGCATCTTTTAATTTCATGGCAACAGTCACCATTTGCAGTGATTTTGGAGCCCCCCAAAATGAAGTCTGACACTGTTTCCACTGTTTCCCCATCTATTTGCCATGAAGTGATGGGACCAGATGCCATGATCTTAGTTTTCTGAATGTTGAGTTTTAAGCCAACTTTTTCACTCTCCTCTTACCATGGCACAGGGAACGTAGTCCAGATAGACTCAACCTGAGATTGTTCTTTATCACTTGACTATTTCCTTTTCCATGTTGGGGAAATTTTCAAAATGTTGGTGCATTTAATATTGTCCCAGAGATCTCTGAGACTATCCTCAGTTATTTTCATTCTTTTTACTTTATTCTGTTCTTCAGCAGTCATTTCCACCATTTTATCTTCCAGCTCACTGATCCATTCTTCTGCTTCAGATATTCTGCTATTGATTCCTTCTAAAGTATTTTTAATTTCGGTAATTGTGTTGTTCTCTGTATGTTTATTCTTTAATTCTTCTAGGTCTTTGTTAATTGATTCTTGCATTTTCTCCATCCTGTTTTCAAGGTGTTTTTTTTTTTTATCATCTTTACTATCATTATTCTGAATTCTTTTTCAGGTAGTTTGCCTATTTCTTCTTCATTTATTTGGACTTTAGTGCTTTTAGTTTGTTCCTTCATTTGTGCAGTATTTCTCTGACTTTTCATTACTTTTTAAAAACTTATTGTGATTGAGATCTCCTTTTCCCAGGCTTCAGGGTTGAATTCTTTCTACCTTTTGGTTTCTGCCCTCCTAAGATTGGTCCCGTGGTATGTGTAAGCTTCATTTAGGATGATATTTGTGCTGAGTATTTTTTTTTCTCTGATGGGCAAGGCTGAGTGAGGTGATAATCCTGTCTGCTGATGATTGGGTTTGTATTTTTGTCTTCTTTGTTGTTTGGATGAGGTGTCCTGCACAGAGTGCTACTGGTGGTTGGGGGATGCCAGGTCTTGTACTGAAGTGGTTTCATTTGTGGGAGTTCTCACTATTTGATACTCTCTAGGGTTAGGAGTTTTCTGGTAGTCTAGGGTCTTGGAGTCAGTGCTCCCACTCCAAAGGTCAGGGCTTGATCTCTGGCCAGAAATGGAGATTCAACAGGCAGTTTGTTATGGCATTAAAAGAGATTAAAACAAATACCCAAAAATGAGAAATGAAAGATGAGCGCCAGACAAATGGCAGTTACAAAATCAGGCAAATAATAATTAAAATAATGGAATATATACATATACACCCATTAGTCAAAATCAAAACAGTCCAACAAAAATAAAGCACAATAGATTGACCTAGTGAACAAAGGAAACCAAAAATGATATCCACCAGTTAAGAACAAACTAACTAAAGCACAAACTGGAAAATAAAAGTAAAGCAAGGTGCCAACTGGGGAATACAGCAATGAAAACAAAACTAACGAATATGGTGAGAAAAAGAAAGGAAAGATAGAAAGAATAGAAATGCGGGGGTGGTCCTAAGATGGCGGAGGAATAGGACGGGGAGACCACTTTCTCCTCCACAAATTCATCAAAAGAATATTTGAACGCTGAGTAAATTCCACAAAACAACTTCTGAATGCCATCAGAGGACATCAGGCACCCAGAAAAGCAGCCCATTGTCTTTGAAAGAAGTAGGAAAAAATATAAAAGATAAAAAGAGAGACAAAGAGGTAGGGATGGAGCTCCGTCCGGGAAGGGAGTCTTAAAAAAGAAAGAAGTTTCCAAACACCAGGAAACACTCTCACTGCCGAGTCTGTGGCGAGCCTTGGAACCACAGAGGGCAACATAACTGGGAAGAAAAATAAGTAAATAATTAAAACCCACAGATTACGTGCCCAACCGTAATTCCCCCAGTGGAGAAGCAGCGCAGACGCCTGCATCTGCCACTAGCAAGTGGGGGTTGGGCAGGGAGGCGTGGGCTGCATTGCTTAGAGTAAGGACCGGGCCTGAATGCCCCAAGGTCAATCTGAGGGAACCAACTTGGTATAGCAAACCGGACTGTGGGATAGCTACCACGTGAAAAGCCCTAGCCTAAGACACCATCTGGAGAAGGCAATGGCACCCCACTCCAGTACTCTTGCCCGGAAAATCCCATGGACAGAAGAGCCTGGTAGGCTGCAGTCCATGGGGTAGCTGAGGGTTGGACATGACTGAAGCAACTTAGCAGTAGCAGCAGCAAGACACCATCAGGCCCACTCACAGAACAAAGGACTGAGCAGAGCTAGCCCGGCCCATCCCCCTTCCTGGTGAAAGGCAGGAGAGGGCAGCCAGAGCCAGAAGTGGGCAATAGCGGCCCCAGAGAGGCATTATCTACCAAACTGCAAGCAGGTTTCTTTGCTAACCAAGACTTCTTGGGATTCTGGATGGTTAACATCCGCCTGAGAATGTGCGCCGGTTGTACACCCAGAAAACCAAGTGACAGGGACAGGGGAGGCCATAAGTTGCAGCGACCATGCTCGCCAAACACCTGGTAACCTGAGCTGCTCAGACCTGGGAAGGACACAAAACGTAGGCCCAACCGAGTCTGCGCCTTTGAAGAATACCCGAGTACCTGAACCTAAGTGGCTTAGACCTGGGAAGTGCATACAACCCAGGGCCGGCCTCAGACAGTTCCCTGCAGAGCAACCTAGAGCCTAAGCAGTGTAGACAGGGAAAGCACACACGCTGTGAGCGGGGGCATAGCCAGTGTGGCTGAGACACTGGGAGCATGTGCCGGTGTTATTCGTTTGCAGCGTCCCTCCCTCCCCACAGCACGACTGAATAAGTGAGCCTGAAAAAGTGTCCACCACCGCCGCCTTGTGTCAGAGCGGAAGTTAGACACTGAAGAGACCAGCAAACAGAAGAAGCTAAAACAGAGGGAACCTCGTGGAAATGACAGGTGCAATTAAAACCCTGTAGTTAGTACAGACTACATAGGAAGGGGCCTATAGCTCTTGAGAAATATAAGCTGCATCAAGGAACTATTTGAAAATGAACTGATCCCACACTGCCCACAACAAACCAGAGAAAGTCCTAGATATATTTTTACTATCATTGTTTAATTTTTTTATTTTTAAGTCCTATATTACTCCTTTAATTTTCATTTTTATAACCTCCTATTACTTTGCAAAAAAAAGAGAGACCCTATTTTTTAAAGCAAACTTCATATATATATATATATATATATATATATAATAATTCTTGTGACTTTGTTTTCTTTTTTTTCCTTTAATATTGTATTTTTGAAAAACCAACCTCTACTCTAGATTTTTAATCTTTGCTTTTTTGTATTTGTTATCAATTTTGTACCTTTAAGAACCCAATCTTCATTACCCATTTTTACTTGGGAGCGAGATCCCTGGCCTGATTGCTCTCTCCGCCTTTGGACTCTCCTTTTTCTCTACCAGGTCTCCTCTATCTCCTCCCTTCCCCTTCTCTTCTCTACCCAATTCTGTGAATCTCTTTGTGTGTTCTGGAGTGTCCCTAAGTGTGGAGAACACTTAGGGAACTGATTACTGAATGGCTCTGTCTCTCTCCTTTTGATTCCCCCCTTTTATCCTCCTGGTCACCTCCGTCTCCTTCCTCCTCTTCTCTTCTCTGTGTAACTCCGTGAAGATCTCTGAGGGATACCGACTGTGGAGAGCACATAGGGAAGTGATTACTGGCTAGCTTGCTCTCTCCGCTTTTGATCCCACCTCATCTCATCCGGATGACCTCTGTCTCCCTCCTACCTCTTCTCTTCTCCATGTAACTCTGTGTACCTCTCCAGGTGTCCCTCACTGTGGAGAAAATTTTCATCATTAACCTAGATGTTTTATCAATGGTGCTGTATAGATGGAGAAGTCTGGAGGCTACTGTAAAAATAAGACTGAAAACCAGAAGCAGGAGGCTTAAGTAAAAATCCTGAGAACCCCAGAGAACTCCTGACTCCAGGGAACATTAATCGACGGGAGCTCATCAAACACCTCCATACCTACACTGAAACCAAGCACCACCCAAGGGCCAACAAGTTCCAGAGAAAGACATACCATGCAAATTCTCCAGCAACACAGGAACATAGCCCTGAGCTTCAATATACACGCTGCCCAAAGTCACTCCAAACCCATTGACATCTCATAACTCATTACTGGACACTTAATTGCACTCCAGAGAGAGGAAATCCAGCTCCACCCACCAGAACACCGACACAAGCTTCCCTAACCAGGAAACCTTGACAAGCCACCCATACAACCCCACCCACAGTGAGGAAACTCCACAATAAAGAGAACGCCACAAACTGCCAGAATACAGAAAGGCCACCCCAAACACAGCAGTATAAGCAAGATGAAGAGACAGAGGAATACCCAGCAGGTAAAGGAACAGGATAAATGCCCACCAAACCAAACCAAAGAGGAAGAGATGGAGAATCTACCTGATAAAGAATTCTGAATAATGATAGTGAAAATGATCCAAAATCTTGAAAACAAAATGGAATCACAGATAAACAGCCTGGAGACAAGAATTGAGAAGATTCAAGAAAGGTTTAACAAGGACCTAGAAGAAATAAAAAAGAGTCAATATATAATGAATAATGCAATAAATGATATTAAAAACACTCTAGAGGGAATGAACAGGATAATAACAGAGGTAGAAGATAGGATTAGTGAGGTAGAAGATAGAATGGTAGAAATAAATGAATCAGAGAGGAAAAAAGAAAAATGAATTAAAAGAAATGAGGACAATCTCAGAGGCCTCTGGGAAAATGTTAAACGCCCCAACATTCGAATCATAAGAGTCCCAGAAGAAGAAGACAAAAAGAAAGACCATGAGAAAATACTTGAAGAGATAATAGCTGAAAACTTCCCTAAAATGGGGAAGGAAATAATCACCCAAGTCCAAGAAACCCAAGAGTCCCAAACAGGATAAGCCCAAGGCGAAACACCCCAAGACACATATTAATCAAATTAACAAAGATCAAACACAAAGAACAAATATTAAAAACAGCAAGGGAAAAACAACAAATAACACACAAGGGGATTCCCATATGATAACAGCTGATCTTTCTTTAATAGAAACTCTTCAGGGTAGGAGGGAATGGCAGGACATAGTTAAAGTGATGAAAGAAAATAACCCGCAGCCCACATTACTGTTCCCAGCAAGGATCTCATTCAAATATGAAGGAGAAATCAAAATCTTTACAGACAAGAAAAAGCTGAGAGAATTCAGCACCACCAAACTAGCTCTCAAACAAATGCTAAAGGATCTTCTCTAGACAGGAAACACAACAAGGGTGTATAAACTCAAACCCAAAACAATAAAGTAAATGGCAACGGGATCATTAGTTCAGTTCAGTCACTTAGTCGTGTCCGACTCTTTGTGAGCCCATGAATCGCAGCACACCAGGCCTCTCTGTCCATCACCAACTCCCGGAGTTCACTGAGACTCACGTCCATTGAGTCAGTGATGCCATCCAGCCATCTCATAGGGACACAGTCCACCTCACCTCCGTAGGTTGCCCTTCAACACTGTGTTGATCTCTGGCCTGCTATGCGGGCAGCTTAGATTCTAATCTGGTCCTACTCCTGTGTCTGCTTGCTTCCAATGTCCACAGCTATCAGAACTAGCACATTTTCTTATGTAGGAGCTCTCAGGGTCCTTTTATATATTCCGTAGACAGAGAATCTGCCTAGTTGATTGTGTGGATTTAATCTGCAGCTTGTACAGCTGGTGGGATGGTTTTGGGTCTTCCTTAGCCACACTGCCCCTGGGTTTCAATTGTGGTTTTATTTCCACCTCTGCAGGTGGGTCGTCCACTGCACTTTACTCCTGAGGCTGCACTGGAGGACTTGGGTCAGCCCCAGTGAGGGCCAGGTATGGAGGTGGTGCAGCTGCTTGGGTCACAGGGGTTCTGGTAGCACCAGATACTCAGGGGAGTTGGCAGCTAGGGCAGCAGGAGGTATAGTACTCTAGAAGACTATGGGGAACCAGTATTGGCCAATACACTCCAGTATTCTTGCCTGGAGAACCCCACTGACAGAGAAACCTGGCAGGCCACAGCCCACAGGGTCTCAAAGAGGTGGACACAACCAAAGTGACACCGTGTGCATAGATGCAGAGCCTGTGGAAGCTCTGCCCCAGTGAGGGTTGAACATGAAGGTGATGCAGCTGCTTGGGTCACGGGGACCCTGATGACACCAAATCTGCAGGGACACAGACTGCCTCAGCCACGGGAGTTATGGCCCTATCAGAGTTTGTTTTTGTTTGTTTGTTTGTTTGTTGAGCCTCTGGTAGCTAGCAATCAGAAGGCCTCTTTGGCTAGTCTTTCTCCATAGCTCTGCGGGTTCAGGCATTTAGACAGTTCCCTTGCCTGGGGTCGTTCTCTGTTGTTCCATGTCAGGCACATAGAGGACCCCCTCCTGCCCCCACTGGGGTCCTACTCTGTGGATCGGCGCATCAGGCATTTAAAGGGGCATCCTGGGTGGGGTCCTACTTTGTAGATCTGAATGTCAGGCACATAGAGGGTCCCCGCCCCCCTGCTGGGGTCCTACTCTGTGGATCAGCGTGTCAGGCACTTAAAGGGGCACCCTGAGTGGGGTACTACTCTGTACTTCGGTGGGTGATAGGCCAGCCTTGCTATTGTTCAGCTGAACAAGAGGAACTCTCATTCATTGTTAATGGGGATGCAAAATGGTACAGTCATTTTGGAAGCAATGTCTTACTTAGCTAAACACTGTCATACCCTATGACCTAGCAATTTTGCTCCTAGATAGTTCACCAAATGATTTGAAAGCTAATGCCCACACAAAAACATGCACATGAGTTCTCCAGGCCAGAATACTGGAGTGGGTAGCCTTTCCCTTCTCCAGGGGATCTTCCCAAGCCAGGGATCGAACGCAGGTCTCTCAGTCTGGAAAACACTGCATGATACCAATTATACCACATTCTGGAAAAGGTAAAACTGTAGCGCGAAGAAAAAATATCAGAGGCTTTTTTCCTTTTGCTGCAAAATACTTTTATTAGTTTGGATACAGTTTGTCAACACTCAACTATTCTTCTTCTTTGATGCGAAAATCCACTTCATCGGGGGCTCGGGTGTCCCATATCTCATATATCGTAATGTTATTCCATCCGTCAGCAAGAACCTGGATATTGGGACATTGTCGTTGATCACCGGTTGCAGCAGTGAGTTTCAGACTCCGGACCCTGGACACAAGGTTCACCAGTGTCGTCTCGACCTGGGTTAAGGCACCGCACATAGAGTCTTTGTAGGGGGAAGCCCTTATCTTCTTTCTTCCTGGAGAGCCAGATGAACAGCCCTGACAGCCAGGAGGAGTGCCCGCGATACTTTTGTCATCGCCTCCAGGAAACTTCAGGATCACCAAAAACATGAGGAAGATTAACAGCCAGTGCGACTTGCTCCCAAACCAGCCTGGGACATGCTCTGGTTGATTCTGCCGAACGCGGAAGTGCTTTCCACTGGGCATCATCCACGGCAGTTCTTCGGCTTCATCTCTCAGAACATAAAACACATAGGCAAAGACAAATGAGATAAACGTAGGCCAAAAAAATAACCATATTACAGAGCGCATCGTGAGCTGAGACCAAGTGGCTCCTGGTGCGCTGGTCTGCGCTGGCACCTGGAGACTGAGGACCAGGCAGGGCTGGGCCCTTGGTGACGTCACAGAGGGCCCCACCCCCACCAGAACCCATGTGGCCAGGGTATGACTTCAGGGCAGAGGGTAAGGAGGCCTGCAGGGGTCAACCGGGAGTAGGGTTTAGAGGGACATGGGGACATTTCCAGTGGGCAATTGAAAACGAGGCGAGGAGTGACAGAGTGCCATCCCCATGCCAGTGTATTCTTTCTGAACCTGGTGTTCTACTGGGAGGGTGGGTTCATCTTCTATTTTTATTTTTCCATTTGTTGAATCCAGACACTGTGGTGAGCAGAGCAGAACCAGGGGCATGTGCCCCTGTGGAGCAGAAAGCCAAGTGGGAAAGAAAGATATTAAACCAGAGGCCACAAACTAGGAGCCACTGATGTTTTGTGCGGCCTACCACTGTCCTAAAAATGATTGTGCTCAGTGCTAAGTCCTGTCTGACTCTTTGCCACCCCATGGACTGTAGCCTGCCAGGTTCCTCTGGAGAAGGAAAGTCAGGGGCATCACCAGTGATGCAGTAGGGGTGGGCAATGAGGTAGGTACTCTCTAAGATCCCTCCCAGATCAGAGGTTCTATGATCCTGCATGGCAATTTCCCAGAGGGCAGGGATGCACCTCCCGGGCAACAAGCAGTGGAACTGGCACATCTCTGGGGAGTTGCTGAGTTGGCAAAACTACACTGTCTCTGATGCACGTGTGGATGAGCAAGTACTGGCTGCACTCCTCCTCCCCGTCTGTGCATGTCTAACTGCCACATGTGTTGGAAGGTGACCTTGCTCTGCAGGTGTGGCTTGAGAGCTGTGTTCCTTCCTTCTCTAGGAAGACGACCCTTCTTTGTGCTGTGCGAGTTGACAGTCCGAATGCATGTGTATGGCTGCAGCACTTGGCACTTTGCCTTTCTGTCTGGGCCGGTTGTTTTCAGACTTGAGTGTGTATCAGGGTCACCTAGAGGGCTTGCAAAGTCCCATTTTGCTGGATCTCAGTCCCCAGTCAGTCCTGGGTGGGACTTGAAGACTGCCACTTCTGCAGGTCTCTGGGCAACACTGAGAACCACCCTCCAGACAATGGCTTCACTCACAAAGACGTGGCTTCCCTCTGACTGCTGTGCACTGAACCTGAGGGGCCAGTGGGAGTGGAGTGGCAGCAAGAGCACCGAACTGGAGCCTGAAGACCAGGGTTCTACATTGCACCTGCCCTCTTGCGAGCTGTGTGACCTTAGGCAAGCCTCAGCACCTCTCTGTGCCTGTAGCTGCCTCACAGGCACAAGGATGCGATGAAGTTGGTGACTGCTACTCTGGATGTTTCTGCAATTCAGAGTTGGTCTGTCACTCTTGTCCTGAGCCTAGTCTTCCCAATTGGGAAGCCAGATACTCCCACAGCACCCCACCCCCAAGCATCCAAGTGCCCACTTCTGTCCACAATCACTCCCAGCTGGAGTGGTCCGCTTGCTTGGGGGTCTCCTCCTACAGCCAGCCGTGTATGGAGCCCAAAGGGTGAAACTGGTGTCTCCCTCTTAGAGATCCACGTCTACCACTTGGGGGTATGTGTGTCTTGAGTGTGCTATTTCAAACGCCTTTTAGCACAGAGATAAGGATACAGAATCCTAGAGCTAGTCTCCTGCTGGTAAACTCTGATGCTAACGACTTACTGTGTTACCTTGGGCAAGTTAGTTAACATCTCTGAGCCTCACATACCCAACTTTAAAATGGAAAAACAGTACCTACTTCATGGGATTGCTGTGAGGACTAAATGAGATCATGTACGCCAGGCCTTTACTCCTGGAAGATAGTAAGTGCTTAACATGCTAGCTTTTGTTTCTCTAAATGAAGCTATTGGCCCTCTTTATAACACCAGACATTAAAACTACATTAAACAATGGAAACAATGACAGACTTTATTTTCTTGTGCTCCAAAATCACAGCAGAGGTGACTGCAGGTCAGCTCAGTCGCTCAGTGGTGTCCGACTCTTTGCTACCCCATGAATCGCAGCACGGCAGGCCTCCCTGTCCATCACCAACTCCCGGAGTTCACCCAGACTCACGTCCATTGAGTCAGTGATGCCATCCAGCCATCTCATCCTCTGTCATCCCCTTCTCCTCCTGCCCCCAATCTCTCCCAGCATCAGTCTTTTCCAATGAGTCAACTCTTCGCATGAGGTGGCCAAAGTACTGGAGTTTCAGCTTTAGCATCATTCCTTCCAAAGAAATCCCAGGGCTGATCTCCTTCAGAATGGACTGGTTGGATCTCCTTGCAGTCCAAGGGACTCTCAAGAGTCTTCTCCAACACCACAGTTCAAAAGCATCAATTCTTCAGCGCTCAGCCTTCTTCAAAGTCCAACTCTCACATCCATACATGACCACAGGAAAAACCATAGCCTTGACTAGACGAACCTTTGTTGGCAAAGTAATGTCTCTGTTTTTGAATATGCTATCTAGGTTGGACATAACTTTTCTTCCAAGGAGTTAGCGTCTTTTAAATTCACGGCTGCAGTCACCATCTGTAGTGATTTTGGAGCCCAGAAAAATAAAGTCTGACACTGTTTCCACTATTTCCCCATCTATTTCCCATGAATTGGTGGGACCGGATGCCAAGATCTTCATTTTCTGAATGTTGAGCTTTAAGCCAACTTTTTCACTCTCCACTTTCACCTTCATCAAGAGGCTTTTGAGTTCCTCTTCACTTTCTGCCATAAGGGTGGTGTCATCTGCATATCTGAGGTTATTTGTATTTCTCCTGGAAATCTTGATTCCAGCTTGTGTTTCTTCCAGCCCAGCGTTTCTCCTGATGTACTCTGCATAGAAGTTAAATAAGCAGGGTGACAATATACAGCCTTGATGTACTCCTTTTCCTATTTGGAACCAGTCTGTTGTTCCATGTCCAGTTCTAACTGTTGCTTCCTGACCGGCATACAAATTTCGCAAGAGGCAGATCAGGTGGTGTGGTATTCCCATCTCTTTCAGAATTTTCCACAGTTTATTGTGATCCACACAGTTAAAGGCATTGGCAAAGTCAATAAAGCAGAAATAGATGTTTTTCTGGAACTCTCTTGCTTTTTCTATGATCCAGCGGATGTTGGCAATTTGATCTCTGGTTCCTCTGCCTTTTGTAAAACCTGCTTGAACATCAGGAAGTTCACGGTTCACATATTGCTGAAGCCTGGCTTGGAGAATTTTGAGCATTACTTTACTAGCGTGTGAGATGAGTGCAATTGTGCGGTAGTTTGAGCATTCTTTGGCCTTGCCTTTCTCTGGGATTGGAATGAAAACTGACCTTTTCCAGTCCTGTGGCCACTGCTGACTTTTCCAAATTTGCTGGCATATTGAGTGCAACACTTTCACAGCATCATCTTTCAGGATTTGGAATAGCTCAACTGGAATTCCAACACCTCCACTAGCTTTGTTTGTAGTGATGCTTTCTAAGGCCCACTTGACTTCACATTCCAGGATGTCTGGCTCTAGGTCAGTGATCACACCATCGTGATTATCTTGGTCGTGAAGATCTTTTTTGTACAGTTCTTCTGTGTATTGTTGCCATCTTTTCTTAATATCTTCTGCTCCTGTTAGGTCCATACCATTTCTGTCCTTTATCGAGCTCATCTTTGCATGAAATGTTCCTTTGGTATCTCTGATTTTCTTGAAGAGATCCCTAGTCTTTCCCATTCTGTTGTTTTCCTCTATTTCTTTGCATTGATCGCTGAAGAAGGCTTTCTTATCTCTTCTTGCTATTCTTTGGAACTCTGCATTCGGATGCTTATATCTTTCCTTTTCTCCTTTGCTTTTCGCTTCTCTTCTTTTCACAGCTATTTGTAATGGCTCTCTCTCCCCAGAGAGCCATTTTGCTTTTTTGCATTTCTTTTCTATGGGAATGGTGTTGATCCCTGTTTCCTGTACAATGTCATGAACCTCATTCCATAGTTCATCAGGCACTCTATCTATGAGATCTAGGCCCTTAAATCTATTTCTCTCTTGCACTGTATAATCATAAGGGATTTGATTTAGGTCATACCTGAATGGTCTAGTGGTTTTCCCTATTTTCTTCAATTTAAGTCTGAATTTGGCAATAAGGAGTTCATGGTCTGAGCCACAGTCAGTTCCTGGTCTTGTTTTTGCTGACTGTATAGAGCTTCTCCATCTTTGGCTGCAAAGAATATAATCAGTCTGATTTCGGTGTTGACCACCTGGTGATGTCCATGTATAGAGTCTTCTCTTGTGTTGTTGGAAGAGGGTGTTTGTTATGACCAGCACATTTTCTTGGCAAAACTCTATTAGCCTTTGCCCTGCTTCATTCCGTATTCCAAGGCCAAATTTGCCTGTTACTCCAGGTGTTTCTTAACTTCCTACTTTTGCATTCCAGTCCCCTATAATGAAAAGGACATCTTTTTTGGGTTTTATTCTAAAAGGTCTTGTAGGTCTTCATAGAACCGTTCAACTTCAGCTTCTTCAGCATTACTGGTTGGGGCATAGACTTGGATTACTGTAATATTGAATGATTTGCCTTGGAAACGAACAGAGATCATTCTGTTGTTTTTGAGATTGCATCCAAGTACTGCATTTTGGACTCTTTTGTTGACCATGATGGCCACTCCATTTCTTCTGAGGGATTCCTGCCCGCAGTAGTAGATATAATGGTCATCTGAGTTAAATTCACCCATTCCAGTCCATTTCAGTTCACTGATTCCTAGAATGTCGACATTCACTCTTGCCATCTCTTGTTTGACCACTTCCAATTTGCCCTGATTCATGGACCTGACATTCCAGGTTGCTATGCAATTTTGCTCTTTACAGCATCGGCCCTTGCTTCTATCACCAATCACATCCACAGCTGGTTATTGTTTTTGCTTTGGCTCCATCTCTTCATTCTTTCTGGAGTTATTTCTCCACTGATCTCCAGTAGCATATTGGGCACCTACTGACCTGGGGAGTTTCTCTTTCAGTATCCTATCATTTTGCCTTTTCATACTGTTCATGGGATTCTCAAGGCAAGAATACTGAAGTGGTTTGCCATTCCCTTCTCCAGTGGACCACATTCTGTCAAATCTCTCCACCATGACCCACCCATCTTGGGTTGCCCCACGGGCATGGCTTAGTTTCATTGAGTTAGACAAGGCTGTGGTCCTAGTGTGATTAGATTGACTAGTTTTCTGTGAGTATGGTTTCAGTGTGTTTGCCCTCTGATGCCCTCTTGCAACACCTACCGTCTTACTTGGGTTTCTCTTACCTTGGGCGTGGGGTATCTCTTCACGGCTGCTCCAGCAAAGCGCAGCCATTGCTGCTTACCTTGGACGAGGATGTGACTGCAGCCTTGAAATTAAAAGATGCTTGCTTCTTGGAAGAAAAGCTATGACCAACGTAGACAGCATATTAAAAAGCAGAGACATTAGTTTGCCAACAATGGTCCGTCTAGTCAAAGTTATGGTTTTTTCAGTAGTCATGTATGGATGTGAGAGTTGGACTATAAAGAAAGCTGAGCACCAAAGAATTGATGCTTTTGAACTATGATGTTGGAGAAGACTCTTGAGAGTCCCTTGGACTGAAAGGAGATCCAACCAGTCAATCCTAAAGGAAATCAGTCCTGAATATTCGTTGGAAGGACTGATGTTGAAGCTGAAACTCCAATACTTTGGCCACCTAATGCAAGGAACTGACTCATTAGAACAGACCCTGATGCTGGGAAAGATTGAAGGTGGGAGGAGAAGGGGACGACAGAGGATGAGATGGTTGCATGGCATCACCAACTCGATGGACATGAGTTTGAGCAGGCTCTGGGATTTGGTGATGGACAGGGAAGCCTGATGTGCTACAGTCCATGGGGTCGCAAAGAATCAGACATGACTGAGAGACTGAACTGAACTGATTGCATTAGACATGCAGGGAAGCTGAAAACACTATGGCTACAGGTATCCTACTTTCTTAATACCTCCTATGGTACATATTAAAAATGATAAAACACTATGGCTACAAGTGTCCAACTTTCTTAATACCTCCTATGGTACATAATAAAAATGATAATACCTATAGTAACACTAGGGCTTCCCAGGTGACCCTAGTGGTAAAGACACCTGCCAATGCAGGACACATAAGAGACTGGGATGTGACCCCTCAGGATTCGATCCCTGCATCAGGAAGATCTCCTGGAGACGGGAATGGCAACCTACTCCAGTATTCTTGCCTGAAGAATCCGTATGGACAGAGGATCCTGGCAGGCTACAGTCCATGCGGTCGCAAAGTGTCAGACACACATGAGGCGACTTATCCACTGCAAGACATGGATTCATGTACAAGTATTCTCAGTTCAGTTCAGTCACTGATAGTGGCTGGCATGGGGCAGAAGCTGCACTGGCTTGAAGGCTCCAGGTTGCAACAGACTAGATACCACTCCTGTCACCCTTCTGACTTCCAGCTCTCCTAAGGGCAGTCTTTTCCAGGTTCATGTGATAATAGGCCATGGTCCTCTCCAGGACACTCTTCATCCCAACTAAATTGCCTTCTGGTACTTGGTGGCAATAGGATAGTATGAGTAGAAAACTGAAATAGTACCCAGTGGCAGGCGGGAATTGCCATTTACCCTTAAGGGTTCAGGGGATCCCTTTCCAGATTAGTGGAATTCTTTCTTGCCAGACTCCACACAGATGCCCTAGACAGGCAGAAAGAGGCCAAGGAGTTCTCCATTTGTCAAACATTCATTTACCAGTGCGAGTGCTGCTGTGGCAGGTCCACAGCTGCCTGAGCCAAGGATTTGATGGTGTAGAGAAGCAGTAAAGATGAAGCCTGAATACAGGGGGTCTCATGAGATCTGGTTCATCAGCTGTTTGAAAAGCTGTTGTGCAAGCTGCAGGCTGTCATCAGATGCAGGAACTGTCTGAAATAGCAGAGGGTTTTGGTCACCCTCCGAGATTTGATCAGGGGTGTCAGTGACCTGGAAGTCTAACTCTGCATAGCCTTGGATCCCATGGGGCTTTGTCTGGGAAGTTGGGAATTAACAAAATTGAGAACGTTTCCATATGGTTACAGAACTGACACTGCAGACAGAGTTCTGGCAGAATTAGGTGCTTAGTGTTGCAGTTGTATCCGACTCTTTGCGACCCCATGGACGGGGGCCCACCAGTCTCCTCTGTCCATGGAGTTCTCCAGGCAGGAATACTGGAGTGAGTTGCCATTTCCTTCTCTAGGGGATCTTCCCAACCCAGGGATCGAACTTGAGTCTCCTGAATTGGCAGGCAGATTCTTTACCACTGAGCCACCAGAGTCAGAGTTGTTGATTTTTCTTTCTACAAAGACTATTCTTTGTATATATTCTTTGTATACCTTCTGGGGAGGTAGAGGATCTGGTGAAGCTTGGCAAAAACTCATGCTGGAATGTTTGTGGAGGCAAATGTGAGCAAAATCCTGAGATGTACAGGATGCAGTTGCCCTGAGGATGGTAGAAGTTTGGCTTTATAGTCAGAGGAAGTCAGGGATGAAGAAGCAGGGTGGAGCTGAGAGATAAAGTTTGCAAGTGACACGATATCTAGCCAGAACATTTGCATAATGCCACATGTGAACTTTTTCCTATACCTCATGGGAGAAATGATGCTTCAGTCCACCGGGTTCCTCTGTTCATGGGATTCTCCAGTCAAGAATACTGGAGTAGGTTGCCATTTCCTCCTACAGAGGATCTTCCTAACCCAGGCATTGAACCCGCATCTCCTGCTGCTCCTGCATTGCAAGCAGATTCTTTACCACTGAGCCACTGGGCAAGCCCCTTGCTATACCTCAGTGATCCTTATTTTTCTGAATCATAGAGTGGGGTTCACCCACACTGGGGCTGGTTTAAACCATGTGAATTGGCTGGGCAGGGTCCACAGAGTGTTACAAAACCTTTTAGTCTATCAGAAATTTGGAAGTAGTTACCATATGTCCTGGGATGTGCCAGTGTCTGACACACTGTGACTGAGGGCATAGGGATGCTAGGTCTCTGTTGGCATCCAGAGCTGGATTCGGCTTGGTTAACCCTTTGCCAGCAGGACGGGCTGGTCTTCCTGATGGGCAGACTTGCTACATCTAGGGCACAAGAAAGTTCAACTTCAAAGACTGGAATTTCACATTCAGGAAATCTAGAAATGTCACTGGAAGTTCAGCAGAATCATTTACAGTTTAGTTTTGCTTTTGTTTTAAATTGCATATGAGGTAGACATCATAGTCTTTTGCATGCTTTCAGGTCTCTGAGGGTCCTAAGTGGGCCTGGACAACAAGCCCAACAGCTTGGGAACAGTGACTGTATTAGACTGGATTACAATTATGAAAGCCTTTGGCATGGCAGCCCCTCCTGGCCACCGGCACCTACAATGGTGCCATCTGGTGGCATATGCCGTGCCATGGGGAATGAGTTTGAACCTGCCACAGAGCTGTTCCAGCTTCCTGGAGGAGGGAAGATGGGCTCCTATGGCAACGGTGAGGAGGTGAGGCCTGGCCTTGTGGTGTGGTGGTCAGCTCCACACCTGAGTTTCTATTCTGTTCTGCCTGCAGACTTGTTCCTTTCACAGCATCCCAGCACCCAGCATGAGCCCTAAGCACAGATACATCCATCTAGTTCCTGGGCCAGAGTCACACAGAATTCCTAAGAGCTGGGAGTTTGACTTTGGGGTGCCATGGAAACCTTTAGTAGACCTATGAACCTGACAGAACCTCTGTTTAGAACCATTTTTTAAAGTTTAATTTTATGGAAGTATAGTTGATTTACAATGTTGCATTAGTTTCTACTTTACAGCAGTGATTCAGTTACACACATATTTATGTATGTATATACATTTTTAATATTCTTTTCCACTATGGTTTATTACAAGATATTGAGTATAGTTCCCTGTGCTATATAATAGGACCTGTTGTTTATACATTCTGTGTATAATATTTTTCATCTGCTAATCCCAAACTCCCAGTCCATCCCTTCCCCTACCACCCCCGCCCCCAGCAATCACGAGTCTGTGTCTGTTTCTGTTTCGTAGGTAGGTTCATTTGTGTCATATTTTAGATTCCAAATATAAGTGATATATGATACTTGTCTTTGTCTGACTTACTTCACTTAGTGTGATAATCTCTAGGTCCATGTCGCTGCAGATGGCATTATTTCATTCTTTTTTATGGATGAGTAGTATTTCATTGTATATTTGTACATCTTCTTTATCCATTCATCTGTCAATGGACATTTAGGTTGCTTCCATGTCTTAGCTATTGTGAATAGTGCTGCTATGAACATAGGGGTGCCTATATCTTTTAGAATTAAAGTTTTGTCAGGATATATGCCCAGGAATGGGATGGCAGGATCATATGGCAACTCTATTTTTAGCTTTGTAAGGAAACTCCATACTGTTTTCCATAATGTCTGCACCAATTTACATTCCCACCAACAATGTAGAAAGATAGAACCATGTTTTTAAATGCATAAGACAAACTATATAGAAATAAAAAGAAAACCTATTATACTGAAATACAGTTATAAACTATTGAAAATGAATTTGTGATATACCAATATCTGTGCTTCTTTATGACACATTAAGCAACAAGATCTAGTGGAAGGTCTCGTTACTACCATGTTTTCAAAGCAGTGATGAGCACAAACATTACTTGAAGAGATCTGCAGCTGTTGTAATGCAATATGCAACCATCTGTGACTTCCACTGATGACAAAGTCCCAGGTACTGCTAATACCACTGTGGGTTGTTGCTTATGTTTATAACCGAAGGAAATGCTACGTTGAATTAAAGGAAATTGAAGTTAGAGATTAGTGATGACAAGGATGCATTTTCTGCACCCAAATTATCATATCCTCTCTGTGGATGAATCCCGTGTCTGGAGGCCAGGTTAAGAAGTCATGCACTGGGCTTCCCTGGTGGCTCAGTGGTAAAAAAAAAATCCGTCTGCCAATGCAGGAGATACAGGTTCGATCCCTGATCCGGGAAGATCCCAAGTGCCATGAAGCAACTAAGCCCATGTGCCACACTATTGAGCCTGTGCTCTAGAGCCAGGGAGCTGGTTCTGAGCCCAGGTGCCACAACTACTGAAGCCCATGCATCCTAGAGCAGGTGCTCTGCAACAAGAGAAGCCATCGTGATGAGAAATCTACACACAGCAACTAGAGTGTAGCCCTTGCACACCACAACTAGAGAAAAAGCCTGCACAGCAATGAAGACCCAGAACAGCCCAAAATAAATAAATAAAATAAAATGATAAAAAAAGAAGCCCTGTATTAGAACATCCTGGAGCCAGGAATTGCAGATTGCAGCTCTGGCTAACCCCTCTCAGGCAAGCTCCTAGAAGAGGAGGATCTAGAAATCCACAGAATGCCCTGAAAGGGAGCCGACTGGTTACTAGAACAACACCCACCCTCTGCTTCTTATTCCCCTGTATTCCAGGCTCCTGCACAAAGTGGGAAAGCTGGGGCAGGGGGCCCGATGTTGCTCCAGCTTTAGATTCTCTTTACTTTTTTTTTTCCCCCCTGAGATCACTTCCTCTTTTCTCCAGAGGGTGGCGTGAGGGTGGAGTAAGGGCAAGGTTGAGGTCCCTTGGCGGCTGCACTCTGAGGCGTCACCACCCACAGAGGAGCAGCTCTGGCCAATCTGTGGCCAGCTGAGCTGTTAGGAGGAAGCACCATCAAGAGAAATCGGACTTTTTTTTTTTCTCCCCAGACGGCAGGTGAAAGCTCTGCAAAGCAGCCCAGAGTTGGAGGCAACTTATTCAAGTCCCCATTCTATGGGACTTAGAGGTGGAGACCAGCCCACCCAGGAAGAGGGGAAAGCAGCCCAGGTTTGGTCCTGCAGCCCTGGACGGAGAGTGGCCATTCCTGCTAATACAAGCTGGACCACAAAACTTGGAGAACCACCTGGGAGGGGTTCCTTCGGAGAACAATAAAGGTGGGATACTAGAAAGACTCAGTACCAAACCCAAGTTTAAGGTCCAGAGGTTGCACAAGAAGCCAATCAAGGGATTGAAATGCCAGAAGGCTGTAGCCTGGCAGGGCTGGAGGAGAGCAGTCTGCAGAGCAATTCCCGTGATGCGATCTGGGTCATGCAGCTGGCCGCTGAGTATCAGCAGGCATGTCAGTTGGCCTCAGAGGTTTAGCATGAGGGATTTGTGGGACACAGGAAAGCATTTGGGGTTGACAAAGTTGCTCTGACAGAGGAGGTTCTAGCCAGGACACACCAGCAGTGGTTCTGTGTGAATTCAGCATTTGTGAGGCTCAAAGCTTTAAGACTCTTATTTATGTGCTTCATTGGTGCTAGTGGTAAAGAGCTCACCTGCAATGCAGGAGATGTAAGAGATGTAGGTTCAGTGCCTGGGCTGGGAAAATCCCTTGGAGGAGTGTATGGCAACTCACTCCGGTATTCTTGCCTGGAGAATCTTGTAGACAGAGGAGCCTGGTGGCTATGGTCCATAGGGTTGCAAACAGTCATACGTGGCTGAAGTGATTTAACATGACAGCATATCTTCTTAAGGAGGCCACATGCACTGTGTGTAAGCATGCCAACCCTGAAGCCACTGTGCCCAGCTTTCAATCCTGGCTTTGCTTGTTACCAGCTGTGTGATCTTGGGCAAGTTGCTTAACCTCTCTGTGCCTCTGCTTCTTCATCTACAAATGGAGATTAAAATAATAATACCCATCTCCACAGGTTACGGGCTTCCCTGGTGGCTCAGACAGTAAAAGAATCCACCTGCAATGTGGGAGACCTGGGTTCAATCCCTGGGTTGGGAAGATCCCCTGGAAGAGGACATGGCAACCCACTCCAGTATTCTTGCCTGGAGAATCCCCATGGACAGAGGAGCCTGGTGGGCTACAGTCCATGGGGAAGCAAAGAGTCAAACACAACTGAGCAACTAAGCACAGCTCACCACAGGTTACAGTCAGTTAAAATCAGGCAAAGCACGTAACATGATTATGATAGTGCCTGGCACATAGTGTAAGGGCTCCCCTGGTGGCTCAGTCAGTAAAGAGTTTTCCTGCAATACAGGAGAGCCGTGTTCAATCCCTTAGTTGGGAAAATCCCCTGGAGAAGAAAATGGCAACCCACTACAGTAGTCTTGCCTGGAGAATTCCATGAACAGAGGAGCCCAGTGGGCTACAGACCATGGGGTCACAAAGAGTCAGACATGATTGAGTGACTAACACTGGCACATAGTGTAAATCTGATACATAGTAGCTGTCATGATTTCAGCAAATCAAATTATTTATTCTCTCTTACCCTCTGTTTCCTTATCTGTAACATGGGAATAATAGTATTACCTAACCTCACAGAAAAAGATCTTCACAATCCAGATAATCATGATGGTGTGATCACTCACCTAGAGCCAGATCCTGGAATGTGAAGTCAAGTGGGCCGTAGAAAGCATCACTACAAGCAAAGCTACTGTAGGTGATGGAATTCCAGTTGAGCTATTTCAAATCCCGAAAGATGAGGCTGTGAAAGTGGTGCATCAATATGCCAGCAAATTTGGAAAACTCAGCAGTGGCCACAGGACTGGAAAAGGTCAGTTTTCATTCCAATCCCAAAGAAAGGCAACACCAAAGAATGCTGAAACTACCGCACAATTGCACTCATCTCACACGCTAGTAAAGTAATGCTCAAAATTCTCCAAGCCAGGCTTCAGCAATACATGAACCGTGAACTTCCAGATGTTCAAGCTGGTTTTAGAAAAAGTAAAGGAACCAGAGATCAAATTACCAACATCCACTGGATCATCAAAAAAGCAAGAGAGTTCCAGAAAAACATCTATTTCTGCTTTATTGACTATGCCAAAGCCTTTGACTGTGTGGATCACAATAAACTGTGGAAAATTCTTCAAGAGATGGGAATACCAGACCACCTGACCTGCCTCTTGAACAACCTATATGCAGGTCAGGAAGCAACAGTTAGAACTGGATATGGAACAACAGACTGGTTCCAAATAGGAAAAGGAGTATGTCAAGGCTGTATATTGTCACCCTGCTTATTTAACTTATATGCAGAGTTCATCATGAGAAACGCTGGGGTGGATGAAGCACAAGCTGGAATCAAGATTGCTGGGAGAAATATCAATAACCTCAGATATGCAGATGACACCACCCTTATGGCAGAAATTGAAGAAGAACTAAAGAGCCTCTTGATGAAAGTGAAAGAGGAGAGTGAAAAAGTTGGCTTAAAACTCAACATTCAGAAAACTGAGATCATGGCATCCAGTCCCATCACTTCATGGCAAATAGATGGGGAAATAGTGGAAACAGTGTCAGACTTTATTTTTCTGGGCTCTAGAATCACTGCAGATGGTGATTGCAACCATGAAATTAAATGACACTTGCTCCTTGGAAGGAAAGTTATGACCAACCTAGACAGCATACTAAAAAGCAGAGACATTACCTTGTCAACAAAAGTCCATCTAGTCAAGGCTACGGTTTTTCCAATGGCCGGGTATGGATGTGAGGGTTGGACTATAAAGAAAGCTGAGCACCAAAGAATTGATGCTTTTGAACTGTGGTGTTGGAGAAGACTCTTGAGAGTCCTTGGACTGCAAGGTGATCCAACCTAGTCCATCCTAAAGGAGATCAGTCCTGGGTATTCGTTGGAAGGACTGATGTTGAAGCTGAAACTTCAATCCTTTGCCCACCTGATGGGAAGAGCTAACTCATTTGAAAAGACCCTGATGCTGGGAAAGATTGAAGGCGGGAGGAGAAGGGGATGACAGAGGATGAGATGGCTGGATGGCATCACCGACTCAATGGACATGGTTTTGTGTGGACTCTGGGAGTTGGTGATGGACAGGGAGGCCTGGCATGCTGCGGTTCATTTGGTCACAAAGAGTCGGACACAACTGAGCAACTGAACTGAACTGATCTGATGTATAAATTTATATTATAAATTGAGTCCTATAGCAGAAAAATTTTGGTTTTATTTTTTTTGTTTGTTTTAAAGGATGATATTGGCATAATTGATGAAATTTGAAAGAAGGTTTTTGATTACATGATAATGTTATATCAATATTAATTTCCTGATTTTAATAATTTTACAGTGGCTACATAAGAGAATTACCCTTCTTTTGTTTAGAAAATAAACACTGAATTACTTAAGGATAAAGGGGCATGATGCCTGCAACTTACTCTCAAATGGTTCGGAAAAAAATAATTGTGTATGTGAGCATAAATATTCATTAAAAGAGAAAAGGATGAAGCAAATGTTAGAAAATGTTAACATTTGAGGAATCTGAGTGAAAAGTATATGAAAATTCTTTATACTACGCTTCTACACTTTGTATTAGTAGAACTTGAGATGAGAATCACAACCCTGGCTGACACCTTTTCAGCCCAGAGAGACCCTGAGCAGAAGATCCAGGTGTACCATGCCTGGACTTCAGACTCACGCATGGGAACTGTGAGATTATAAATTGTGTGTCTGTGTGTGTGTTTAATTCAATCAACAGGAGGTTTCCCAGGTGGCTCAGTGGTAGAGAATCCATCTGCCACTGCCAGAGACACAGGAGATATGGGTTTGATCCCTGGGTCAGGAAGATCCCCTGGAGAAGCGAATGGCAACCCACTCCAGTATTCTTGCTGGAGGATCCGATGGACAGAGGAGCCTGGCAGCTTACAGTCCATGGGAGTTGCAAAGAGCTGGACATGACTGAGCATGCACACATGTGTAACAAGCATTTGAAATGGAAGAAGGGGTAGACTCAAGAGACAGTGTAGATAGGAAATCACCACAATTTGGTGCCTGAACACATGAGGTCAGAGAGAGTAGTTGGAGAGAATCCTGAAGGTAGGAGCTTGGGAATGGGGATTAACTGACAGAAAGAGGCAAATTGAGATGGAGAGCTGGTTGGTGAAAAAATAACCTCTTGGCATGTTAAGTTTGAGTAACTAGGCGACATGAGTGGAAAGGAACTATCCAGTAGAAAGGAGTTAGTTAAGACTGACACCAAATAGGTCAAGGCTGGAGCCAGAGATGTGGGAGTCATCACAATGATTCTGGATACATCTCATGTGAAGGGAAGAAAGGCTGAAAACAAGGGTGTTCCCACGTCTAGCATGGCACACTCAACTGATTATGAGTACTTGCTCTGATATCAGACAGGTATGGGTTTAAAACCCCAGCTTTGCTCACTGCTAGCTGTGGGCCCTCAAACAAGTTCCTTCATGTCTCTGAGCCTCATTTTTTGCAACTATGAAACAGTGATCTGCACCACACCTGCCTTCCTATGAGAGTTAATCTGTTTAGAGCTCTTAGCCCTGTGCTTGGCACATGGTTGGAGCTGGAGAAACCAGACCTACAATTGTTATTGATTGATATTTCCTTTCCTGTGCTTGTCCTCATTAAGTAACCCTTCTCCTCAAAGGCCTGTACAGATCAGTTCAGGTTGCTGTGGTTTGCTGACTAGAAAGAGGCAAAGGTAAACCAGCCTGGTGTCTTCTGCTTATGGGAGCCAGGTCTACAACCTGTCACTGCAGAAGGCAGACTGCTTTTCTCTTCTGGAAATATGGACAAATTAAGAAAAAGGTGCAAGAGACTCTAGGAAGTAAGTGTCCGAGCTGATGGAGCAAGGGCAGGCCCCGAAGACTTATCCATAAAGATGTTATGGAAAAGCACAAACGAACCTTTGGCCAACCCAGTACTTGGCTCACCATGAGTGATTAGTTCTTCAAGAGTCTTCCCTAAGCCATCTGGAGAAAGGGCTATTTGGAGGAAAGGATAGTCTGATCGAATCTGAAGAATGGGCGCAGTGTGCAAGGGGGTAATTTAATGAAAGCTATCTGGTGCCTACTGGTAAAGAGCCCACCTGTCAGTGCAGGACTTGTAAAAGATGTGGGTTCGATCCCTGGGTTGGGAAGATCCCCTGGAGGAGGGCATGGCAACCCACTCCAGTATTCTTGCCTGGAGAACATTCTTCCCTACGGACAGAAGAGCCTGGTGAGCTCCATGGAGCCAGAGGAGTCCATGGGGTTGCAAAGAGTCAGACATGACTGAAATGATTTAGCATGGAGCATAGATGACCTGATACACTTCTAGGGAGGAAGTGGGTTCTAAGGGAGTGTGACTGGCTCAGAAATGAAGAGATCTGGCTTCATCTACTGGCATTAATTCTCCCTATGGAAGATGTCTGGCTTTGTGACCCCATGGACTGTAGCTCGCCAGGCTCCTCTGTCCATGGGATTTCCCAGACAAGAATGTTGGAGTGGGTTGCCATTTCCTTCTCCAGGGGATCTTCCCAACCCAGGGAGCAAACTCGCATCTCCTGAGTCTCCTGCACTGGCAGGTGGATTCTTTATCAGCTGAGCCACTGGCTTGAAGGCTAGTGGGCATTAGGAAGATGGAGCTCTGGGCATTAGACTTCCAGGTTCATTCCCCCTCCCTGCTGCTGTAACACTGATCAATCTGTAGTCTTCTGCTACTGGATGTTAATGCAATCAAAGAGATCACAGTGACCTTAAGATTTCCTGATTAATCCCCCTGCCCCAGTCAACATTACTTTCTTTAATTTCTCAGTGCTAGACTCATTTTCTCAGCTCACTTGGCTCTGCTCCACATACCTTTCTCCTGTCACGGGGAGAGGGTTAGGGTGAAGCTGTGAAACTCTGGGCGATTTCTTGGTGGCAGCAGATGGAGAATCCTTGTCCTTGAATGAAGGTGTATGCCCCAAAGTGGAAGGTTTTCAGGTCATGACAAAGAGTGATCAGATAAAAAGCAACATTGGGAAATGATAAATGTGTGTGTGTGTGTGTGTGAGCACGCACGTGAGCATGTGCATGTATGTGAGAGAGACTGAGAAGTATCAGGATCCTGTAAATAAATGAAGAATCTTGGAAAACTGGTAGGAACAAACTGAAATCATTATTTCATCTTCGGCCAAAGGAGGCACAAAAAGAAACCTGCTGAGCCAAAGATAAGGAGCAGGGATTACCAATTTTCCAGAGGCCCCTCATGCTTTGAGATCCTCAGTGGGAAGGAACTTAAGATACAGAAACTGACAGATCAGCTGCTTACCTGGGCAGCCAGAGTCGATGCACTGTTCAAAGTACGACTTATAATTTTTCGCCTACAATGTTCCTCTTCCTCTCAGCCACACATAGTGTATTGACCCTTTGCTTGAAATCTTCCATTTATTTCCCAGTGTTCTTAGGATGAAGATAAAACTCCTCACCTGGCCTGAAAGGCTCTACTGATCTGGCCCCTGCCTTCCTCTGCAGTCTCATCTCACACCGCCCTTTTCCCATGCCCCAACCCCCACCCCAGCCTTACTGGCTTTAGATCTCCGGATCATGAGAGCTCATCCCTGTCTCATTCATTGTATTTCTTGTCTGCATACCGTGCACCCCCTCCGACCCTTCTAGAGTGTTTACACTATGAAGCAAGGACTTTATCTTGTTCACTAGTATCTCATCACCTAGTACAGTGCCTGCCGTGTAATAGGTGGTCAATAAATATTTGCTGAGTGAATAAACAGCAGGGCAGCAACTGGAAAATGGGCAGCTTCAACCCACCCAAATGGCTCCAAGATGCACTTCAGCTCAACCTCATCGCTAGTGTGCTTTTAGATCCTCTGGTGAAATGAGAGGGCTTCCCTGGTGGATCAGTTGGTAAAGAATCTGCATACACTGTGGGGGACCTGGGTTGGAAGATCCCTTGGAGAAAGGAACAGCTACCCACTCCAGTATTCTATCCTGGAGAATTCCATGGGCTATTCCATGGGGTCGCAAATAGTCAGACACAACTGAGTGACTTTCACTCAGGTGAAATGAGATGACCAGAAAATGCTGGTTAGAGACTGGTTTGGCCAAGAGAAATTATAATAGTCAGCATAACTGCAGTTATTGAGGCATTAGCATGTGGTGGGGCATTGCTTTAGGCACTTTACCCATTTACTCTCCACAATAACCTTTGGAGGTATTATTAATATTATTCCCATTTGACGATGAGCAACCTGAGACCCAGGAGAGTCCGTAACTTGATTCAAATGGTGGCGGTTTGACTGAAGTGCATCTGCTGTACTGTGGAAGGGTGAGAGTATTTTTATTTCCTCTGTTTTTTTTTTTTAAATGCCCTGGAACTGTTTCCCTTATGCAATCTCATCATCTTGAACCCAGCCCCAGGAAGCAGGTGGGAGAGGTGCCCATGCTGTGTTGGCAAAACCGCAGCAAGTGCTGATCTAGTTAGCATCCCCTTGGGGAAGGAGCCACTTTGGTGATTGACAATGTAAATTAAAAAGCTGAGATCTTTTCTACTTTCTTGATATTGAAATCTATAAAACCATCAAATCCTAAGCCAGCCTCCCCCAACTAAAAAGGAGTTGCAATCACAAAGCAAATTTAACACCTCTTCCAATTTTTCTGACATCAAGTGGAGTGCTTCTGTGGAGGTGAGACTGGCATTAACTTGAAGCTCTGCGTGGCTGTAACCTCGGCTATTACAGGGCCAGATTGCTCCCTGCACCTTCACCTGGGATGTGAAACTGACACACAGGGAAGAGGCAACTGACTAGGCAGGCTTTGCAACCACGTGTAGAGAGAACAAAAAGTAAAGCAAGAGACAGAAAAAAGGGAGTGACCTTCGTTGTTAGGATGTTAGCCCGATCATGGGCATGGTAGAAATGTTTCTTTTTTTTCTTTATCCCACCTTTTGGACCCCCTTTAACAAAAGACAACTGTTTAAAACACAATTTGAAATCAGTTTGCCCCTCCCTGCTCAGATCCTGAGTCACATTTGTGGGCTATATGTAGGGCTTTACCTACATACTTTATCCGCACCCTAGAACTACAGAAGGGACCTAACAGACCATTTGGTTTAACTCATTGACTTTATGTGGGCTTCCCAGGTGGTGCATGGTAAAGAGCCTGCCTGCCAGTGCAGGAGACACAGGAAACTCGGGTTCGATCCCTGGGTCGGGAAGATCCCCTAGAGAAGGAAATGACAACCCACTCCAGTATTCTTGTCTGGAGAATCCCATGGACAGAGGAGCCTGGCGGGGTATAGTCCAGCCTGGCGGGTTACAGAGTCGAACATGACTTAGCTGCTAAGCAACAATAATTGACTTTAGAGATGGGGAGACGGAGGCCAAGAGAAGGATGGCTTGCTTTTATTTTCACCAAATAGTGTGTGTGTTAGATGATCCTTGGGATTTGTTAAGGGGAGAGAGGGAACAACCTGCATGGTGAAGGGGAAGGAGTGAAGAAAAATGTTAGAATCAATAAGAGTGTTTGATAAAGAGCTAGTCATGTGTCACATAAATGTATACACATTGCGAACAACACCCCTTTCTGTGGCAGAAACAGAAGGGATGTTCTCAACAGAGGAAGGGTCTCAGCCAAGGAAGCTAAATGGGGGTCATTCATCCCTCCAGCCCCTTTCTGCCATCACAGAGATTGATCCACTCCACCGCCTTGGCTTTCTGTGGGCTCACAACATTTTGCTCGGCAGTGACTTCCAACCACTGCCTCACTCTTGGCTGGTGGCATTTACCTTGTGTGGGAGGGATAATGCCTTTTCCTTTCATCCTTGAATCCATTAGTTTTCTTTGAAGCATGGTGCAGAGTTTTCTGTTTCCAAATTATATGGCAAAAACAGAAATACTGCCAGTTTTCAGTACAGCCTTGTGTAGGCGGTTTGGGGCAACCTGTCCCTCAGGCAGTGTGTATACAGAGTGTGCTCATTTCAGAAGTTGATAGTAAATCCTGTAAAGAGGGAGGCAGAAAGTACCAGGTCTTCTTCCTTTTCTACTTTAAAGGGAGATAGACTTGAAGTGGGGTGGATCTAGAAACCCTGGAGAAAGCCAGCCCAAGAGCAGTAGTAGACCCTGCCTGGGGAGTCGGTAGTAGACCCTGCCTGGGATAGCTTTTCTTTGATTTGCTGTCAGACCTTGGGTAAGTCACTTCCCCTCTTTGTGTCTCTGTATTTTTTTTTTTCTGCCTCTTCTGCCATCTTCCCTGGCGGCTCAGATGGTAAAGAATCTGCCTGCAATGCAGGAGGCCTGGGTTTGATACCTGGGGTGTGAAGATCCTCTGGAGAAGGGAATGGCTACCCACTCCAGTATTCTTACCTGGAGAATTCCATGGACGGAGGAGCCTGGCGGGCTACAGTCCATGGGGTTGCAAAGAGTCAGACACAACTGAGCAGCTAACACTTTGACTAACACTTTCTGCCTCACAGGATACCTGAAAGGAATAAATGTGGAGAAAATAGACACACATATGCTTTGGACAGTCAAAATTCAATATAAGTGCAACTCTTATTGTTTTGTTTTACACCTTTTCTTGCCTTTGTTGGTTGGAACCCTTGGGGTATGGTCTTGAACTTGAATTGGTATAGAACATCTAGCATAGATCCAAGGTCTCTGGAACTACAGAGGGGAGAGGGTGGAGGGATCAGTAAGGATGGAAACAGAGCCCCCATGAATCATAGCCCCACCACTTCCTTGACCTCTCTATCTATGTCTCTGAGCTCAGTTCCTCATCTATAAAGTGGAGACTCTCTGAGCCTCAGTTTCCTCATCTATAAAGTGGAGTTGCTCTGAGGATTTAAGTGAGTCAATGAATGGAAAGTGCTTATGCTGGCAGCACTGGCATGAAGTAGGTGTTTGATAGTAATGACTGTGATTGCTGTTATTTGCTTCTACGTCTTGAGGAGAACTGTGATGTCTTAATGCCAGTGTATGGCTGGTCCTTGGTAAAAGAAAATATAGATTCTTAGGTCTCACGCTGAAGAAATTCTGATTCTGTAGGTTTGGAAGGGAGCAGAAGTATATGTATTTAACAAGGACTCCAAGGGACTCTGATGTGGCACCAGATTTGGGAACCATTAGTCTGAAACAGTGTTTTTCAAGCTGCCAATTATTACCTACAGTTAAGGATATCAATTTAGTGAGTAGTGATCAGGATTAAAAAAAGGAGGGGGGGATGAACTGGGAAATAATAATGCACAATACACACAATAAGGGTAAGGATTGCTTCATGATATGTTTATTGTCTATCTACATATATATATATATATATATATATATATATGTTTAGTAATGTGTGCTATATGAATGACAAACATATTTCTTACTGTAGATCATGACCCAAAATGTTGGAGTGTACTAATGGGTGCTATGTTCCATTTAGAAACACTGGTATCCAGAGAAATCACCTGTCAGGTCCCAGCCCAGACAATAAATGGCCAACAAGAGAATGGAGTAGGATCCATTTCTCCTCTTCACGTCTCTGCCATGCTGTGCTTGGGTTGACAGAGTTGGTTGTTTTCTGATTAGAATGAGTTCTGATACCTTGTAATGGCCCTGGCCTGAGATGTAAGGGCAAGGCAGGATATTGCTACAGGTATCAGGCTAATTGCTTTGACCCCCATTAGACAGAAAATGCATCTGGGTGAATGACAGTGTTTAGTTGCTCTTGATTAGCGAATGCTTTGTAAATACAATTTGCTTGTCTCCTTCTCTCAGACTTTGATACTTATTTTACCACTTGAAACTCTTTTGTTGCCTTTGTGAAATCAAAAAATAAGCTTAAAATTGTGTTTAAATTCACATCAGCCAAGGTCAGTGTCTTCTTACTCCCTACTTGGTATGTGAAGGGCATTAGCACTCCTAAACCTTTCCCTACACGCGCCATCTAAAGGGAGCCGAAACACCTGGACTCCAGCCCACTGTGGTCCTGGGAATAGCTTCCTTTGGCAGTGAGGCTTTCTCAGAGCAGCTTCTGTTAACTGCAGGCCTTGCTGGATTCCCCTGCCCTACTACTTCAGAACTCCCTATCTGCTTTATATTTTCTCTGTGCTACTTATCAAAACCTATCATGTTATATTGTAAAGAATAAACAATGTACAAAAATAATCACGTATATCCAGATATTGTTTTCTAGAAAGACTGGAAATCAAATTTTATGTAAAGTCTTCCACTTTTTTAATGTTGCCAGGTCTTCCTATTTTTTTCTAGAAAGCTTGGAAACTGAATATTTCTATAAAATCTTCTGATTTTTAAGTGTTGCTTACCAGATCAAAACAATTTTAAACAGTATTTGGGCCCAAGAAAATACGTTCCTGGCCCAAATTTGGTTTGTGGATCACCAGTTCGTGGAACACAGGGTCTATGAGAGGCTTTGTCATGGGACATCGACTAGTGAGGAAGGAAGTACAGCCTCAGAGAGGCTGGTCACCTTCCCTGTGGTCACACAGCTAGATAGGATCAGAGCGGGATCTTGAACCCACCTTTCTTGCTTCTTAGTGCTCTCTCTCATTCACCCCGTGCCTGCTGGACTGCCCCACTTCTGCTGAGGATTGAGCCACGCTGGCCTTTGTGGAGGACAACGTTTTGTTCAGTCCCAAGTGTCCTCCTCACAGGGGATATAACACAGTCATCACCACCCATCTGATAAGCACCAGGCACTTCTCGGCACAGAGTGTGTGAATTTACCTGCCTTCCCAATCTCAACCGTGGATATGGCCTCTTGTCACTCTTTATTGCTTTCGCTCCAGTGATAGGATCAAGACAAGGTCTTTATAGGAATGTTATTAGCATTACTCCCAGCCAGCGGTACCTTCCAGTAGAATCAGTGTGTTCTAGGATAAAGAATCTGGGGCTTCGAGTCCAGAGGGCTGGGCTGAATTCTGAGATGTGTGACCTGAGACAGCTTACTTAGCCTCCCTGGCCTTCAACTTACTTTACTGTGAAAATGAGAAAAGTAAAATCTTGTTTGTCTCCTTTGAAGCAAAAGTGAGACAATATGTATGAGACCTATTGGAAAAGACAATGTTTTACAGCTGTGAGGTGAGATTATCATTATGAAATCAGCAAAATAATTACTGAGCACCTACTAAGGGGAAGCTAAGAGACCATTTATTCAGGGCATGCCAAGAAACTCAAGACCTAGCTGCCTCTGTGAGCTCTAGTCTAACTGAGAAAAAGGGACATATGTGAGTTGAAGGAGAGCCAGCACTACCAAGCCAGAGATGATCAGGCTGAATGAAATGTACAGGCTGTATAATAAGAGAGATTGTGGTGGAAAGGGCTGATCACTGAAGGATTCCTGGAGGGAGTTGCATTTGAGCTGTGTTTGGAAAAAAAAATTAGTAGGATTGTGGTGAAAGAGGAAAGAAGGACATTCTAGAAAGGGACAACAGCACAGTTATCTATGTTGGAGACCTAATCTCCATAGAGTGGAGGGTTCAAGTAGTGACTGGCAGATAATCACTTCTTCACTTGGCTGGAATACAGAAGAGACAATCAAGAAAAGTATGATTCTCATGAAATCAAAATAGAGTCCAGGTGGGGCAGTGGACATGGTTGATTACGTTACAGAAGGGGCTGATACTGTACAATGGTCATAATAATAGTTCCCACTTTAAGGGACTGTTCTGAGCATTGAAGGAGGTCATGTTTTGGAAACAGCACAGAACCTTATACAAATAAATGGTAAAGAATCTGCCTGCAGTGTGAGAGACCCGGGTTCAATCCCTGGGGTAAGAAGATCCCCTGGAGAAGGGAATGGCAAGCCACTCCATTATTCTTGCCTGGAGAATCCCATGGACAGAGGAGCCTGGAGAGCTATAGTCCATGGGGTCACAAAGACTCAGACATGACTGAGTGACTAACACATATTATACATGATTAGGACTAAAGAAATGTTAGTTGTCATTCTCATCGTAATCATTTTTCATCTTACATTGATGTCAGGGGGTAAAAACATGGCCTTTGAATTCTGCCTGATATTAGTTGTATCACCTTGGGCAAGTCATATCACCTCCCTGTTTCTCAGTTTCCTGGTCTTTAAAATGGGAGTAATACTAGTGCCAACTGAAAAGGCTATTGTGAGCTTAAATGAATTAATCCAAGTAAAGTGCTTATCCCCATGCCTGGCACAAGGAAAGCACTCAGTAGATGTTAGCTATTACAATGACGATGGCTAGGTAATGCAATATGATTGCATAAAAAAAATTGGGGAAATGGAGAAACAAACAAAATCACCTGGAATCCTACTACTAAGATACAACTGCTTGTTATTATTGTGAGATCTGGTTCTTAAATCTGAAATGTCTTTTATTGAGAAAATTAAAACTTCTGAAAATGATGTCAATTTGGGATGCACTAGTCATTTCGTTCAGAGAAGGCAATGGCACCCCACTCCAGTACTCTTGCCTGGAAAATCCCATGGATGGAGGAGCCTGGTAGGCTGCAGTCCATGGGGTGGCTAAGAGTTGGACACGACTGAGCGACTTCACTTTCACTTTTCACTTTCATGCATTGGAGGAGGAAATGGCAACCCACTCCAGTGTTCTTGCCTGGAGAATCCCAGGGACGGGGGGGCCTGGTGGGCTGCCGTCTATGGGGTCACACAGAGTCGGACACGACTGAAGCGACTTAGCAGCAGCAGCAGCACTCATTTGGTTAAATATTTACTGAGCACCTACCATCTGCTACTGATATTCCAGAGGTTGAGAGTTAGCCAAAAACAGGACATACAGGATCCCTGCTTATACTTATAGCCCATTAGATGAGGATAGGAAACAAAACTAAATAAGTCAAATAAAAATATAAGATAAGCAGTGAGTTTTGCCCACCCAGGTCTTGGATAACAATAAGCAAGAGGGGACAGCCTCAGTAGTTCCTGTCCAGCTGTCCTTACCACTCTGTAGACCACAGAGAGAGGCTCATTGATCCAGGGAGGACATGGCGATCTCATAGGAGAAAGATGTAATCTTTTAAAGCTGAAAGGGCCCTGGTTACTGTGATTCTGCCACTGGGTATCTGTTCATCCATCCTTGTCTTAAAATAACAGTCTTACCAGGCTACTCCACGTCCTGCAGGACCCTCTCAAGGTCAGAAATCCTTTTTTGACAGGTTTACTGAAAAATCTGCCTCCTTGCTACCACTAGGTGGCAGTAGTCCTAGTTCTGTCACCTGAGCAACCCAGTTAAGTACGTATATGGGAATGCTTCCGAGATTTGAAAGCATGCGGGTATCCTATATGGGATGTTTCTCTTTTTTAGACCCTGTGTCTCTGGTCCCTTCAAGAGCCACTCTTGTTATGGGATGGTTTTCAGCTCCTTTGTCAAGTTCGTGACCATCCTCTGGAGATGTTTCCCTTTGTTAATGATCCTCTTGCAATGTGGGGCATAGATTGGAACAGGAGACTCTGGGAGAGAACAGCAGAGACTGAAGTGTGACAATTATATTCTGGGGTCTAGAAACCATACTTTAATTAATACAACCTAAAATGTGCTCCATTTTTAGCAGCTACATAATTTAGTTACATTATGCTATGGGTCAACTTGAACTGCTAGATCTTTTCTGAATTGCCTGTTTTTATGTGACCTGCTGCCAAGCCATGCTTCCCTTATTCTGGCCTCACAAAATAGACTTTTAAATTTTTGAGAATATTTTTCTTTATCTTATAATTTTCACCTTATTTCTTCTTTTAATTTTAGCCCTGTACTCCAGCCATTCTGAGCTCATTTTGAATCTCAGTTCTGTTCTTCAACAAATTTGATATCCCCGCCAGTTTTGGGTCATCTTCAGACGTGGTAAGTACGTTTTCTGTGTCATCTAAGTCTGGGATCCCCAGCCTCTGGGCCACAGACTGGTACCTCCTGTCAGATCAGCAGCACCATTACATTAGAAATAAAGTGCACAATAAATGTTATGCGCGTGCTTCATCCTGAAACTATTTCGCCCCCCAACTCCCTAGTCCATGGAAGAATGGTCTTCTGGGAAATCAGTCCCTGGTGCCAAAAAGGTTGGGGATCACTGATCTAAGTTACTAGTAAAAGTGGAAAAGCCCTGTGGCCTTTCTCTGGTGACTTTTCTCCTGCTTGCTACCTATGTTTTGTGTAAAATTTTTGATCAATTGCCAGTCTATTTCACCTGTGTTATAACCTGGTTAATATATCGCTGTCTTGTCTTAAGTCATTTGTGGGAAAGTGGTAGGATATAATTTCAGATGCACTGCTGAACCTAAGATATGTTGTAGTTACAAAAGTCAGGATGGATGGAAGGTGATCCAAGAAAGTTTCTTTTGTTTTGTAAAATGGAAACTATTGTACTTTTTCCAATGATAAAAGTAATATAAGCATGTAAAGGTCAGCAGCATTCAAAAGTATATGAATTAGAAAGTCCTTCTGTAATTCTTTGTGATGACCAACTTCTGGATAACTGTGGTTCGTGGTTTTGTGTATTCATAAACACAGATCTGTGATATAAATCGAATCATGCTACAGAGAATGTTGTGTGACCTACTTTTTTACCTTATAAGCTTTTGGAAATGTCTTTCTTTGTCAGAATATATAGTTTCACTTCATCCTTTTGAACAACACAGTGTTCTTTTCTGCAGATGCATCCTAACTTAACTCATCAATCCCATATTGATGGAGGTTTACATCACTGGCAAATTTTTGCTGTTGTGTAAGCAGTGATGCATGATGAACTTTCTTTGCTGGCTTGAGATGTGGTGTTGGTTGCTGGGTTTTGCCTCCCCTGGATTCCCTGTCCGTCTGGGATCTTGTTTTCAATGTTATGAATGTCAAAGGCTGCTTCTACCGAAGACATAAACTAAAGAAGGGTCTGCCAACTCCTTGCTCATCATGTTTTGAGTTTGCAAATCTAAACCTTATCCTTCTTTGAAGGGTAGTTAAAGATGTTTGAACTCTCTGGGGCCTTAGGAGAACCAAGAACCAAGGTACCCCAAGACCAAGTCTGGAGTGATAGACAGGTTCTCCCCATCACATACCGCCAGCTCTGCCAAGTGAGGCCAGTTGCCAGGCCCTGTATAGTTTCTTTCCTTCTCATCTTCACACTTTCTCTCTTCCATGGAGTCTTCCTCCCTATACACATGTACCTCCCAGACTAAGTTAGAAGCCACCTGCTCTGAACTTCCAGAACATGTTAAGAGTGTGGGCTTGAGAGTCAAACCTGTGTTTGAATATCACAGCTGTACCTTCCCAGTTCTGTTATCTTATATAAGTCACCTATCCTTTCAGGGCCTGATTATCCTCATCTGTAGAATGGAAATAAAACTATATAAGATATTTCAAAACACCTAACCCAATGCCTGGCTGATATAAAGCACTTAATAAATGTTAGCTGCTATTATAGCATCATGGGTGATCATATTACCTATTCCATAGACTTATGACTATTACAGGAGAATGTATGTAAAACTTAACACAGTGCTTCACATACATTGAGTGTTAAATAAATGACAATTATTTATTGTATTTCTATCTCCCTTTGGATACTTAACCTCAATATATTTTGTGTGATTTCTGTTTGTGTTCATGTCTTGATCTCCTCCTCTAATGTATAAGCTCCCTTGTGAGCTGAGTTCTCTCTCTCCCATTCTCTCTTTCTTCTCCTCCCTAGCACCTAGCACCCTACCAACTAGAAAGCATAAAAGACCCAGTGCTGGGGATTAGTGGGGCTCTTTAAAATTTCGATGAATGAATGCTGCTATCACATCTTAAAATCTCTTTATCACTGTATTGTGTTCTTGTTAGTAACCATCTTTCCCATTAACTGATCAAGGGGGCCTTACTGATCAAGGGGGCCTTGTCCGTAGGGCTGGACATGGCATACATATTCCAACCACTGAGCCACTGGTCACAGAGCTAGCAATCTATGGAATCATAGCTTTGGGAAGGTTTCCAGAAAACAGTGGCCTTGAGTCTGTGTTTATCTGGGCAGAATTTGTATTTTGCTCTCAGGTTTCTGTCTAAATGGAAAGGGACATCAGGCACCAGCTTAGTTTAGGTCACCCTGAAGTTGTTTCTCTTCTTTCACTCATGCCCTCCACATAGCAGCAAGAGCTATATTCAGTTCAGTTCAGTTCAGGTGCTCAGTCGTGTCCGATTTTTGCAACCCCATGAATCGCAGCACGCCAGGCCTCCCTGTCCATCACCAACTCCTGGAGTCCACTCAGACTCACGTCCATCAAGTCAGTGATGCCATCTAGCCATCTCATCCTCTGTCATCCCCTTCTCCTCCTGCCCCCAATCCCTCCCAGCACCAGAGTCTTTTCCAATGAGTCAACTCTTCGCATGAGGTGGCCAAAGTACTGGAGTTTCAGCTTTAGCATCATTCCTTCCAAAGAAATCCCAGGGCTGATCTCCTTCAGAATGGACTGGTTGGATCTCCTTGCAGTCCAAGGGACTCTCAAGAGTCTTCTCCAACACCACAGTTCAAAAGCATCAATTCTTCGGCGCTCAGCCTTCTTCACAGTCCAAATTTCACATCCATACATGACCACTGGAAAAACCATAGCCTTGACTACACGGACCTTTGTTGGCAAAGTAATGGCTCTGCTTTTCAATATGCTATCTAGGTAGGTCATAACTTTCCTTCCAAGGAGTAAGCGTCTTTTAATTTCATGGCTGCAGTAACCATCTGCAGTGATTTTGGAGCCCCCAAAAATAAAGTCTGACACTGTTTCCACTGTTTCCCCATCTATTTCCCATGAAGCAATGGGACCAGATGCCATGGTCTTCATTTTCTGAATGTTGAGCTTTAAGCCAACTTTTTCACTCTCCTCTTTCACCTTCATCAAGAGGCTTTTTAGTTCCCCTTCACTTTCTGCCATAAGGGTGGTGTCATCTGCATATCTGAGGTTATTGATATTAGACAATAGTAAATCAGATCATCTTGGAAGAAAAGCTATGATGAACCTAGACAGCATATTCAAAAGCAAAGATATCACTTTGCCGACAAAGTTCCGTATACTCAAACTATGGTTTTGCCAGTAGTCATGTATGGATGTGAGAGTTGGACCATAAAGAAGACTGAGCATCGAAGAATTGATACTTTTGAACTGTGGTGCTGGAGGATACTTTTGAGAGTCCATTGGATAGCCAGGAGATCAAACCAGTCAATCCTAAAGGAAATCAACCCTGCATATTCATTGGATAGACTGATGCTGAAGCTGAAGCTCCAATACTTTGGCCACCTGATATAAAAAACTGACTCACTTTCAGTTAGGTGTTTTGAAATATCTTATATAGTTTTATTTCCATTCTACAGATAAGGATAATCAGGCCCTGAAAAGATCGGTGACTTATTTAAGATCACAGAACTGGGAGGGTACAGCTGTGATATTCAAACACAGGTTTGACTCTCAAGCCCCGACTCTTAACAAGTTCTGGAAGTTCAGAGCAGGTGGCTTCTAACTTAGTCTGGGAGGTACATGTGTACAGGGGGGAAGACTCCATGGAAGAGGGAAAAGAGCCTGATGCTGGGAAAGATTGAGGGCAGGAGAAGCAGGGGGCAACAGAGGATGAGGTGATTGAATGGCATCATCAACTTAATAGACATGAGTTTGAGCAAACTCCAGGAGATAATGAAGGACAGGGAAGCCTGGCATGCTGCATTCTATCATGCTGGAAAGAGTTGGACATGACTGAGCAACTAAACAACAAGAAGGAGGGGGAGGAGAGAACTTGGAGACAATAAGTATAAACAGCTGCTTCAAGGTTTTAATATAAGGAGCAGGGCAGCAGTGGGGCAGTAGTAGTATCTGGAGGTGGGGTTAGAGTTGAAGAGAAATAAATAATATGAATGATCTAGTCTCAGACCTCAGAATGTAAGTTCCTTGAGGGCAGGGATTTTGTCTCATGTGTCTGTGCCACCTCCCACAGTGCCTAGCACGGAGTTGGAATTCCATAACTGTTGTTGAGACATAGAGAGAGACTTGTGGTTGTTGAAGGGAGGGAATGAGGAAGGGACACATTAGGAGTTTGGAATTAGCAGATGTAAGCTCTAATATATAGGATGGGTCAACAACAAGGTCCTACTGTATAGCACAGGGAACTATATCCAATATCCTGTAATAAGCCATAATGGAAAAGAAGATGAAAAAGAACATACATATCTATATATAACTGAATCACTTTGCTGTACACCAGAAACTAACACAACATGGTAAATCAACTACATACTTCAATGACAATGAACATTTTAAAATCTTGTTGATTAAGTGAATGATCAAATGTTTGAAAGAATTAATGGAACTAGGGACTTCTCTGGTGATCTGGTGACTATGACTCTTTGCTCCCAAATGCAGGGATCCAGGTTTGATCCCTGGTCAGGGAACTAGATACTGCATGCCTGAACTAAGATCCCACATGATGCAATTAAGACCCAATGCAGCCAAACAAATAGTAAACAGAAAAAATCAACGGAAGTAAATGTTAAAGCATTGAATAAGAAGTAATAGCAGGATAAAGTGGCAGGTGAATTGCATAGAACCTTGGCTTGAGTCCCAGTCATTCCTGCCACACTCCTGGCACACCAAGCTTACCTAAGAGCCAGACAGCCTAGACATGGGTTGGCATGACACAACTCCCTTTGCTGAGAGGGCATGCTGTATCTCTGCAATCCTCTGCTCCACGAAGCAGACAGGCTTTGGGACTGTAAGAACTGGGTGCAGCCAGATGAGACAGCAAAGCTCAGGAGCGTGCCAGAAGAGAAACCCCTGTGCTTCATCACCATTCTCTGGGCGTGGTCAATCTGTAGCACAGGGCACATTTGAGACATGGGTCGCAGTGCTATCCCAGTCTGCCCCTCCTGGCTGGAGGGTGATTCATAACCTCCTGTTGCTCATGCCAAGGAATAGCTAAACCAGAGTCCAAGGAGAAGCCGATGGCCAAGCAGCCACCAGAAGCCTTGGACCTGGCTCCTCCCAGTTGCCACATTGCATAATCCTCACAGAGTAAGGTGATGGTCAGCGCACTGGGGCTTCCCCCAGGGTTCTTGTGACTCAGCCGTTGCTGGAAAGATGGCATGGCCCAGTATCGGACTAGCACACAGGAGGCACTTTTGAATGAATGGACCCTTTGGGACTCTGGGAACTAATACGAATGGTGAGGAAAGAGTGCTTCTTTATCCATGCCTTCCCTGTCATCTCACTCAGTGCCCAGACATAGTCCTGTGCAGCGATACAGCCACAGGCAAGAGCATGTCCTGGGCTGGGAAGAAAGGATGTAGTTAGTTGGCAGTACCCCCAGACAGACCTTTTCCATCTCCCCACCTGGCACCTGAAGAGTCCACTATCGTGTCAGGTCTTAGGAGTCCAAAGAGTTTATTTCAACCCGCATTGACCTAACACTTAATCTGAATCACATCCTGTGTATTTTCTCAAAGTTGTTACTATAATAATAAAACAACAACAACAACTAATAATAATAATTGCAGCTGACACACATTGAACACCTACTATGGGCCAGCCACTGGACTAAGCACTTTATATATATTATCTGTTGTACTCCTTACGGCACACATGTGAGGTAAATGCTATTTTTAAAAATTGAACTGTAAATTGATTTACAATGTTGTATTAGTTTCAAGTATAAGGTAAAGTTAATCAGTTATAGAGATATATAATATATAGTCACTCTTTTTTAGATTGTTTCCTCATATAGGTTATTACAGATTATTGAGTATAGTTCCCTGTGCTATACAGGAGGTCCTTATTGGTTGTTTAATTTATATACAACAGTGTGTACATGTCAATCCCATCCTCCTAATACTATTATTGTCTCTGTTACACAGAAAAAGTTCAATCTATGAAGGGAAAGAGTTGAAATTCAAGTCCAGGTCTGTCTCACGACAGAATCAGTTCTGCATGGTTCTCTACTATAGCATCAAAGTGCTCTTTCAAAAGTAAATCAGATAAAATAATTCCTTGGCTTGACAGCCTCCAGTGGTTTCCCATCACATGTAGAACCAAAGCCGACTTTCTTCCTGGGCCATCAAGGCCTGGCAGAACCCAGGCTGTACCTTCCTCCCCAGCCTCTGCCTCCTTTCCCCACCCCTGTAAAAAACTGTGTTCCAGGAACCGCATCAGTAGCCAGGCTCTGTACCAGCAGCCGTGATCTGCTATGAGTATGTTTGGTAGGCTGGCTTGGGTGCCTACCCTTGCTCACAGTGTTACCTCCCTTGGAAAATACCTCCCATGGTTCAAACAACCATCCCAGAAGCCCTGTCGGTATAAGGTGGAAACTGCCTATGGTTGTCAGTATGACCACTGTTCCGTGGAGAGTTGCTGGGCTATCTTAGAACGCTTGTTCTCTCTTTCTCACTTGTGCTGGAAGATTCTAGAAGGTTGAGAGTATCCCAGATCCTCTCCAGTACCAAGAAGAGTGTGATGCTAAGAGATAAATCTAAACAGCACTGGACTAGGAAAGATATGACCTATATCTTACTCCAGCTTTCTCGCTCAGTAGCTTAGGAGGCCTAAGGTGAATCTTCACTTTTCTAAGCCTCAATTTCTTTCTTCTTCTTCTTCTTTTTTTTTCTGTTGTTTTTTATTTTTTGGCCATGCCATGCAGCTCGTGGGATTGTAGTTCCCTGATCAGGGATTGAACCCTGGGTCACAGCAATGAAAGCACTGAATTCTAACCACTGGACCCCAGGGAACTCCCTAATGCTCAATTTCTTTATTGGTCAATGAAAGTCATAATATCTGCTCTTGAGGGGTTGCTCTGAATATCTAATAAGATGACTTATTGGATAGTGTTCTGGAAAGTTGAGTGCTTACTATGTTTCAGATATGGCTCCAAGCTTCTTGCTCCAAATACCCAACCTTAATTTAACCATGAGATAACATCAGACAGGGCTTCGCAGGTGGCGCTGTGCTGTGTTGTGCTTAGTCTCTCCGTCGTGTCTGACTCTTTGTGACCCCATGGACTGTAACCCACCAGGCTCCTTTGTCCACGGGGATTTTCCAGGCAAGAATACTGGAGTGGGTCAGGTGGTGCTAGTGGTAAACAACTTGCCTGTCAATGTAAGAGACGCAAGAGACACGGATTTGATCCCTGGGTTGGGAAGATCCCCTGGAGTAGGAAAAGGCAACCCACTCCAGTATTGTTGCCTGAAAAACACCATAGACCAGAGCCTGGAGGGCTACAGTTCACGGGGTCACAAAACATTGGACACGATTGAAGCAGCTGAACACATTAAGCTGCTCACCTGTATTACCTCCATCATTCCCCAGAAAAACACTACTGTATTACTAGTAATCGTATGTCCACTTTGCAGATGAGGAAAATGAGGCACAGAGAGGTTAAGAGGTTTGTTCATCATTACCTAGCTAGTAAGTGTCAGAGCCAAATTGAGAATCCACCAATCTGACTTCAGAACCTGTGGCCTGAGCCATTTACTTTCACATGAAAGGTAAAATGTTTTGTTTGGGTGAATGTTTTATCTGTTCTGGTGGCTCCAACGGAATACTGTAGACTGAGTGACTTATAAACAACAGAAATTTATTTTTTGTAGTATAAAGTTCAAGGTACCAGCAAATTTAGTGAGGCCACTCCTTGGTTGTGGATGACCATCTTCTCGCTATAATCTCACGTGGCAGAGGGAGACAAAGGAGCTCTGTGGGCCTTTTCTTATAAGGGCACTGTCCCATTTATCAGGTTTCCATCCTCATTGCCTGATTACCTCTCAAAGACCCACATTCAAATACCACCACATTGGGGATTAAATTTCAACATACCGATTTTGAGGGGATACAAACCTTCAGTCTATAGTAGGTGGGAGGTTATTATTATTTTTTTAAAGTAGCAATACTTTTTCTATCATTTTCTCTAAGTGTTATAGCATTTTTCCTCTCACTGGGCCCTATGCTATTTGGGTTCCTTCACCTGTTGTTGTTTAACTTTGTGGTAGGGAACCTTCTCCCTACCCAGTTTGCTTACTTCCTTCTTCCTCAAAGGTATAAGAGGTTCCCAACGAATGTGATGTTCCAAGAACATAATCTTCCCATGGTCAGAAAGGAGTGCAAGTGCCTGGGGTCTGATTCCTTTGTGTCTTCACGAGTACTGAGCACCTCCCATATGTCAGGGCCTGATCTAGTCAACTGGGGCTACGGCAAGGAACAATCAAAATACCCCACCCTGCACAACTTCACTTCAGTGGTATTCTTGCTTCAAATACCCAACCTTAATTTAACCATGAAATAACATCAGACAGGGCTTCCCAGGTGACTCCATGGTAAAGAATCCACCCTCTAGTGCAGGGGGTGTAAGATATGCAGGTTCGATCCCTGGGTTGAGAAGATCCCCTGGAGGAGGGCATGGCAACCCACTCCAGTGTTCTTGCCTGGAGAATCCCATGGACCGAGGAGCCTGGAGGGCTACAGTCCAGGGGGTTGCAAAGAGTCAGACACGACTAAAGCGACTTAGCATGCACACAGAGGACCTGCCATTGACCTCTGTTTCCAGCTGAGTCAGTGACGGCAGAAGCATGAAGGGAAGGAAAAGAGCAGGGAAGTGAAATCACTGAAATCTAGAATCCTTATCCAATTTCTGGTGAGGAAACAAATCATTATTAAGCACCATAATGAGTTTCTGAATCTCCTGTGCTTGATTCCTCACAAATCAGTGAACTCTAATTAATGCTGAGTGTGGTGGTAACACCACAGCCAGAGCCATCTTCATGATTTTGCCTTAATAAGTGTCATTGGCAGCATAGAAGGGTGGTCTGATTTTTCTTGTCCTAATAAGTGGAACTGAAAAAGTCCAGAGCATTATTCTGGTTTCATTTATGTGTAGTATCAGAAGTCCCCGAGTCATCCAATTAGCATCATTTGGATATTTGGGGCCTAGTAGTGCATGCAGAACGGAGAAGGCGATGGCACCCCACTCCAGTACTCTTGACTGGAAAATCCCATGGACGGAGGAGCCTGGTAGGCTGCAGTCCATGGGGTCGAGAAGAGTCGGACACAATTGAGCGACTTCACTTTCACTTTCATGCATTGGAGAAGGAAATGGCAACCCACTCCACTGTTCTTGTCTGGAGAATCCCAGGGATGGGGGAGCCTGGTGGGCTGCTGTCTATGGAGTCACACAGTCAGACATGACTGAAGTGACTTAGCAGCAGCAGCAGCAGCAAGGCATGCAGTAAACAGAGCGTGAGCAATCTTGCCACATGGGAAGCAGCCTCTAGGCCTGATGTGTACCTGAGAAAAACGGGCTGAGTACCAGATGGGGTCCCTGGAGCCTCCCCAGCTGGCAGCCATGGCCCAGGATGCTCTCTCGCCCATGCAGGAGCAGAAATCCACATAGGGAAAAGCAGCCTACTGATGGGAGGCTTGTAGACAGCAGTGTTTTCAGAACATCTCAGCTCATCCTGAGATCCACACCAATGTGGTGGCCTTGTTCTTACAGTGTGATAAAGATGGAATGAGAGGATCTAGTGGATAGTGTTCTCAAAAATGTGAAATATCCATTTCTGTAAGGTATTGCTATGCACGCATGCTAAGTTACTTCAGTCGGGTTTGACTCTTTGCAGTCCTATGGATGGTAGCCCGCCAGGCTCCTCTGTCTATGAGATTTTCCAAGCAAGAATACTGGAGTGGGTTGCCATTCCCTTCTCCAGAGGATCTTCTCAACCCACAGATTGAATCCTGTGGGGTCGAATTCCAGCCTCTTACATGTCCTGCATCGGCAGGCAGGTTCGCTACCACTAGAACCGCCTGGGAAGCCCTAGTGTCACTACATATGTATTACCATTATTGTTCTTATGCACCATGGGAGGAATTAAGAAAGTAGGACATCTGCAACCATAGTGTTTTCAGCATTCCTGCATCTCTAATGTTATAGAGGAGGCCATTATCCTCTTTTTGAGAAACAACAGCTACCATGTTAAGCACTTACTATGTGCCAGGAGTAAAGGCTTGCATACATGATCTCATTTAGTCCTCACAGCAATCCCATGAAGTAGGTACTGCTTCTCCATTTTAAAGTCGGGTATGTGAGGCTCAGAGATGTTAACTAACTTGCCCAAGGTAACACAATAAGTCGTTAGCATCAGAGTTTACCGGCAGGAGACTAGCTCTAGGATTCTGTATCCTTATCTCAGTGCTAAAAGGCGTTTGAAATAGCACATGCAAGACACACATACCCCCAAGTGGTAGATGTGGATCTCTAAGAGGAAGACAACAGTTTCACCCTTTGGGCTCCATACAGGGCTGGCTGTAGAAGAAGACCCCCAAGCAAGTGGACCACTCCAGCTGGGAGTGATTGTGGAGAGAAGTGGGCACTTGGATGCTTGGGGGTGGGGTGCTGTGGGAGTATCTGGCTTCCCAATTGGGAAGACTAGGCTCAGGACAAGAGTCACAGACCAACTCTGAATTGCAGAAACATCCAGAGTAGCAGTCACCAACTTCATCGCATCCTCGTGCCTGTTGGGCAGCTACAGGCACAGAGAGGTGCTGAGGCTTGCCTAAGGTCACACAGCTCGCAAGAGGGCAGGTGCACTGTAGAACCCTGGTCTTCAGGCTCCAGTTCGGTGCTCTTGCTGCCACTCCACTCCCACTGGCCCCTCAGGTTCAGTGCACAGCAGTCAGAGGGAAGCCACGTCTTTGTGAGTGAAGCCATTGTCTGGATGGTGGTTCTCAGTATTGCTCAGAGACCTGCAGAAGTGGCAGTCTTCAAGTCCCACCCAGGACTGACTGGGGACTGAGATCCAGCAAAATGGGACTTTGCAAGCCCTCTAGGAAACCCTGATACACACTCAAGTGTGAAAACCACCGGCCCAGACAGAAAGGCACAGTGCCGAGTGCTGCAGCCATAGACGTGCATTCGGATCTTCAACTCGCACAGCACAAAGAAGGGTCGTCTTCCTAGAGAAGGACAGTGAAAAGGAACACAGCTCTCAAGCCACACCTGCAGAGCAAGGTCACCTTCCAACACATGTGGCGGTTAGACATGCACAGACGGGGAGGAGGAGTGCAGCCAGTACTTGCTCATCCACACGTGCATCAGAGACAGTGTAGTTTTGCCAACTCAGCAACTCCCCAGAGATGTGCCAGTTCCACTGCTTGTTGCCCAGGAGGTGCATCCCTGCCCTCTGGGAAATTGCCATGCAGGATCATAGAACCTCTGATCTGGGAAGGATCTTAGAGAGTACCTACCTCATTGCCCACCCCTACTGCATCACTGGTGATGCCCCTGATTTTCCTTCTCCAGAGGAACCTGGCAGGCTACAGTCCATGGGGAGGCAAAGAGTCAGACAGGACTTAGCACTGAGCACAATCATTTTTAGGACAGTGGTAGGCCGCACAAAACATCAGTGGCTCCTAGTTTGTGGCCTCTGGTTTGATATCTTTCTTTCCCACTTGGCTGTCTGCTCCACAGGGGCACATGCCCCTGGTTCTGCTCTGCTCACCACAGTGTCTGGATTCAACAAATGGAAAAATAAAAATAGAAAATGGACCCACCCTCCCAGTAGAACACCAGGTTCAGAAAGAATACACTGGCATGGGGATGGCACTCTGTCACTCGCCTCTTTTTCAATTGCCCACTGGAAATGGCCCCATGTCCCTTTAAGCCCTACTCCCGGTTGACCCCTGCAGGCCTCCTTACCCTCTGCCCTGAAGTCATACCCTGGCCACATGGGTTCTGGTGGGGGTGGGGCCCTCTGTGACGTCACCAAGGGCCCAGCCCTGCCTGGTCCTCAGTCTCCAGGTGCCAGCGCAGACCAGCGCACCAGGAGCCACTTGGTCTCAGCTCACGATGCGCTCTGTAATATGGTTATTTTTTTGGCCTACGTTTATCTCGTTTGTCTTTGCCTATGTGTTTTATGTTCTGAGAGATGAAGCCGAAGAACTGCCGAGGATGGTGCCCAGTGGAAGGCACTTCCGCGTTCGGCAGAATCAACCAGAGTATGCCCCAGGCTGGTTTGGGAGCAAGTGGCACTGGCTGTTAATCTTCCTCATGTTTTTGGTGATCCTGAAGTTTCCTGGAGGCGATGATGAAAGTAATGCGGGCACTCCTCCTGGCCGTCAGGGCTGTTCATCTGGCTCTCCAGGAAGAAAAAAGATAAGGGATTCCCCCTACAAAGACTCTATGTGCGGTGCCTTAACCCAGTCCGAGACGTCACTGATGAACCTTATGTCCAGGGTGAAGAATATGAAACTCACTGCGGCAACCGGTGATCAATGCCAATGTCCCAATATCGAGGTTCCTGGTGACGCACGGAATAATGTTACAATACTTGAGGTATGGGACACCGGAGACCCCGATGAAGTGGATTTTCACATCAAAGAAGAAGAGGAGTAGTTGAGTGTTGACAAAGTGTATCCAAACTAATAAAAGTATTTTGCAGCAAAAGGAAAAATGCCTCTGATATTTTTTATTCGTGCTACAATTTTACCTTTTCCAGAATGTGGTATAATTGGTATCATGCAGTGTTTTCCAGACTGAGAGACCTGCGTTCGATCCCTGGCTTGGGAAGATCCCCTGGAGAAGGGAAAGGCTACCCACTCCAGTATTCTGGCCTGGAGAATTCCATTGACTGTACAGTCTATGGAGTCACAAAGAGTCGGACACGACTGAGTGACTTTCACTTTCACAGTGTATACCCTTTCCCAGAGTAGCTTATTATACTTTATAACATTCATTAAGGTATCATCCATTTATTTTTGTGATTTGATAGCCCATTTCTTTTTATTCTTGAATAATATTCTGTTATATTGATGTTCTGTAGTTAGTTTAAACATTCTGCTAGTAAAGGACATTGTGGTTGCCTCCAATTTGTGTGTGTGTGTGTGAGAGAGAGAGAGAGAGGGAATGAGTTAAGCTTTATAAAATTCATGTCCATGTTTCTGTGTGGGCATTAGCTTTCAAATCATTTGGTGAACTATCTAGGAGCAAAATTGCTAGATCATAGAGTATGACAATGTTTAGCTATGTTAGACATTCCTTCCAAACTGACTGTACCATTTTGCATTCCCACTAACAACAAATGAGAGTTCCTGTTGTTTCTCATCTTTGCCAGTAACTGGTTTTGTCAGATTTTTGTATTTGGCCATTTCAAAGGGACTAGATCTGATAAATAGAATGCCTGATGAACTATGGACTGAGGTTCGTGACACTGTACAGGAGACAGGGATCAAGACCATCCCCATGGAAAAGAAATGCAAAAAAGCAAAATGGCTGTCTGGGGAGGCCTCACAAATAGCTGTGAAAAGAAGAGAAGTGACAAGCAAAGGAGAAAAGGAAAGATATAAGCATCTGAATGCAGAGTTCCAAAGAATAGCAAGGAGAAATAAGAAAGCCTTCCTCAGAGATCAATGCAAAGAAATAGAGGAAAACAACAGAATGGGAAAGACTAGAGATCTCTTCAAGAAAATCAGAGATACCAAGGGAACATTTCATGCGAAGATGGGCTTGATAAAGGACAGAAATGGTAGGGACCTAACAGAAGCAGAAGATATTAAGAAGAGATGGCAAGAATACACAGAAGAACTGTGCAAAAAAGATCTTGACGACACAGATAATCTCGATGGTGTGATCACTCACCTAGAGCCAGACATCCTGGAATGTGAAGTCAAGTGGGCCTTAGAAAGCATCACTATGAACAAAGCTAGTGGAGGTGATGGAATTCCAGTTGAGCTATTTCAAATCCTGAAAGATGGTGCTGTGTAAGTGTTGCACTCAATATGCCAGCAAATTTGGAAAACTCAGCAATGGCCACAGGACTGGAAAAGGTCAGTTTTCATTCCAATCCCAAAGAAAGGCAATGCCAAAGAATGCTCAGAGTACCACACAAGTGCACTCATCTCACACGCTAGTAAAGTAATGCTGAAAATTCTCCAAGTCAGGCTTCAGCAGTACATGAGCCATGAATTTCCAGATGTTCAAGCTGGTTTTAGAAAAGGCAGAGGAACCAGAGATCAAATTGCCAACATCTGCTGGATCATAGAAAAAGGAAGAGAGTTCCAGGAAAACATCTACTTCTGCTTTATTAACTATGCCAAAGCCTTTGACTGTGTGGATCACAATAAACTGTGGAAAATTCTGAAAGAGATGGGAATACCAGACCACCTGACCTCCCTCTTGAGAAACCTGTATGCAGATCAGGAAGCAACAGTTAGAACTGGACATGGAACAACAGACAGGATCCAAATAAGAAAAGGAGTACATCAAGGCTGTATATTGTCACCCTGCTTATTTAACTTATATGCAGAGTACATCATGAGAAACGCTAGACTGGAAGAAGCACAAGCTGGAATCAAAATTACCGGGAGAAATATCAATAACCTCAGGTATGCAGATGACACCAACCTTATGGCAGAACGTGAAGAGGAACTAAAAAGCCTCTTGATGAAAGTGAAAGAGGAGAGTGAAAAAGTTGGCTTAATGAGGTGGATGAAACTGGAGCCTATTATACAGAGTGAAGTAAGCCAGAAAGAAAAATACCAATACAGTATACTAACGCATATATATGGAATTCAGAAAGATGGTAACAATAACCCTGTGTACGAGACAGCAAAAGAGACACTGATGTATAGAGCAGTCTTATGGACTCTGTTGGAGAGGGAGAGGGTGGGAAGATTTGGGAGAATGGCAGTGAAACCTGTATAATATCATGTATGAAACGAGTTGCCAGTCCAGGTTCGATGCATGATACTGGATGCTTAGGGCTGGTGCACTGGGACGACCCAGAGGGATGGTATGGGGAGGGAGGAGGGAGGAGGGTTCAGGATGGGGAACACATGTATACCTGTGGTGGATTCATTTCGATATTTGGCAAAACTAATACAATTTTGTAAAGTTTAAAAATAAAGTAAAATTCAAAAAATTTTTCAAAAAAAAAGCTCAACATTCAGAAAACTAAGATCATGGCATCTGGTCCCATCACTTCATGGGAAATAGATGGGGAAACAGTGGAACAGTGTCAGACCTTATTTTTGGGGGCCCCAAAATCACTGCAGATGGTGATTGCAGCCATGAAATTAAAAGACGCCTACTCCTTGGAAGAAAAGGTATGACCAATCTAGATGGCATATTCAAAAGCAGAGACATTACTTTGCCAACAAAGGTCCGTGTAGTCAAGGCTATGGTTTTTTCCAGTGGTCATGTATGGATGTGAGAGTTGGACTGTGAAGAAAGCTGAGTGCCGAAGAATTGATGCTTTTGAACTGTGGTGTTGGAGAAGACTCTTGAGAGTCCCTTGGACTGCAAGGAGATCCAACCAGTCCATTCTAAAGGAGATCAGTCCTGGGTGTTCTTTGGAAGGACTGATGCTAAAGCTGAAACTCCAGTACTTTGGCCACCTCATGCGAAGAGTTGACTCCTTGGAAAAGACTCTGATGCTGGGAGGGATTGGGGACAGGAGGAGAAGGGGATGACAGAGGATGAGATGGCTGGATGGCATCGCTGACTCGATGGACGTGAGTTTGAGTGAACTCCGGGAGTTGGTGATGGACAGGGAGGCTTGGCGTGCTGCAATTCATGGGGTTGCAAAGAATCGGACACGACTGAGCGAGTGAACTGAACTGAACTGAACTGAATTAGTGTGTAATGGTATCTCATTGTTTTGTTTTCACCAGTCTACTCTGAAAAGTTATCTTAATTCCATATTTCCATTGTAGCATTTCCATTGTGTTTTATTACCATAAATTCTTCAGGTGTTTTATCTTTAATCTGAGGTTTCAATAGATCATCTGCTCAGGGAAACTTCTGCTGCTGTTTATACCATCAGTTATTACTTTGCTAAATTAGTCCTCTAATAATTTTTTCATGAACGACTCATAACTTTAAATCATGTATATTGGAAAATACTTATTTTTAATTGACAATACTGACTACATTTTCTTTTCTTGAGTATTGCTTTGTCCACTAAAGTTTAGTGGCTCCACACAAAAGTTTAAGTTCAGCATTAACTTCTTCCTTTTTTTTTTTTTTTGGTTTGATTGTCTTATATACTTGCTAGATGGTAACCAAAGTTATATTAGTACCAGTTGCAGTTGCAGTACTACGTTTACCCTGGAAGTTTTACTTACAAGCATATATGTATTTTATCAGAATATTGACTTTATCTTATGTCTTCTTTGTATGGTTTTGAGAAGCTATATGCTCATTATTCAAGTATTTTTATAGTTTGTGCCTTTTCTCCACTGAGATTCAAATGAATCCATTTATATAATGTTAGATAGAGGGAATAATCATAAAATATGTTGATATAGTTACTAAGGGAGATATATTTTTAAAAGAACAGTAACTAAACTATTTGCTATTTGCTAGCAAAAATAATTTTCTCTCAGTGTATTTTGTAATTATGAAAGTCCAATTATTCTTGCATATAGTCTATATAATCAGAGAAGATATATTAGCAAGGACCTCAATCGAGCATAGATTTATAGAAAATCTAATGTTCGGTTTTAACTAGTCTAACTCAGAGTCTTGTTATGGTTCAGTTATCAACATTCTTGTTTTTCTGTCAGTAAAGAGAATGTGCTAGTTTTCTTGGGGGGAAGACTATTTTAATCAATATTTTCCTATGCTTTTGATTTTCAAGAAAACAGAAATCTTAAGACACTTGTTTTCAAGGGTCTGGTACTGTGCCTAATGAATATTTCTCTAATTAATATGTTATCATTAGTAAAACATACATTCTGTTTACTTCCAACACTGATTTAAAGTGACCTATGATAAAAGATGTATTAAATGTTTGGGATTGACATGTACAGACTGCTATATTTAAAATGGATAACCATCAAAGACCTACTGTATAGCTCAGAGAACTCTGCTGAATACTCTGTAATAACTGAAATGGGAAAAGAATTTGAAAAAGAATAGATATATGTGTAACTGAATCACTTTGCTGTACACCTGAAGCTAATGCAACATTGTTAACTAATTATACTCCAAGATACTACTTTGCCAACAAAGGTCCATCTAGTCAAGGCTATGGTTTTTCCTGTGGTCATGTATGGATGTGAGAGTTGGACTGTGAAGAAGGCTGAGTGCCGAAGAATTGATGCTTTTGAACTGTGGTGTTGGAGAAGACTCTTGAGAGTCCCTTGGACTGCAAGGAGATCCAACCAGTCCATTCTGAAGATCAGCCCTGGGATTTCTTTGGAAGGACTGATGCTAAAGCTGAAACTCCAGTACTTTGGCCACCTCATGCAAAGTGTTGACTCATTGGAAAAGACTCTGATGCAGAGAGGGATTGGGGACAGGAGGAGAAGGGGACGACAGAGGATGAGATGGCTGGATGGCATCACTGACTCGATGGACGTGAGTCTCAGTGAACTCCGGGAGTTGGTGTTGAACAGGGAGGCCTGGCGTGCTGCAATTCATGGGGTCGCAAAGAGTCGGACACGACTGAGCGACTGACCTGATCTGATAAAATTAAAAATTTTTAAAAAGAAAATAAACTTTCATAGAAGACAAAGATAGCAATATAAACTAAAAAACATTGAGAATGAGGCAAAATATTATTGTACTTCACGGTATACTAGCTTTATCAATATAAATATAGTCATTATTTGAAATGGAAGGAAATTAACTCAGCATTGCTCTTTCACATAAAGGCATATAAATGCATATTCAGATATAGATACAAACAATAATGGCATTTTTATCAACCATTCATCTCCTTGTATGTTGTCCATTATAATAGAATCTGTTTGTTGTCTCTCTTAATATAGTGGTATCCTCTTTCATATATCAGATGTTTGTTAAGCACCTACTATGTGTCAGAGTGTTTCAGGCACTGGAGATACAGTGGTAAAAAAATTCCTTGTCCTCATGGAATTTATATTTTATTCTCAATTTAGGTAGAGATAAGCAAAGAAGCCAAATATATCATGTAATCACTAAGGACTATGGAGATAAAACAGGCAGAGGGAAAAAGAACTCAGTTAACTAAACATACATGGAATTAGAAAGAACACTAACTTGTTCTATATTTTTCATTTTTGTCACTAATATAAGAAATCTAAGACTCTGTGGAACTGACATTGAGAAAATCATGCCCAGAATTATATCTTGTTATTAGTCAATGCAGTGTTTAAAGTGGACATGGTGAGTTTTTAGCCACATCTTCAAAATATACATTCTTCATGTATTTTACAGGCAATCTTCTTTTTTAAAGTTGAAATACAGTCCATGGGGTCGGAAAGAGTTGGACATGACTGAGGAACTAAGCACAGCACATAGTTGATTTACAATGTTGTTTTTTTAACTGTTTATATGCAATCTTAACCCTGTTATTGATGACGGATTTCTTTTGCCCTGATGGCTATCTCTTTGTAGAATCTTAATAAGTTTGAAATTAGAAACAAAGACTTTCCTGCAATGCATGTGGTCTTAGTTCTTTTACACATTTCTTATTGGATGTTTTAAGTTATAAAAAAAATAGCACATTAATTTTTTGAAAATGACAACATATCTTATTCAGGAATAACTCTGGAACTTCATGAAAGAAGCTTATTTTCCCACTGTTAATTTTGCATGCCAAAATGCTCATATCATTAGTCATTTCTCCCAAATATATCCTTGCAATTTTTAACTGAACTGAGCCTATGAATTTAGTAATTTTCTAGTAGCAAATAAGATCCTACGGGAATGAGACACCAAGAAAAAGGTGGGGTTGGAGATAGTTTTGAGTATAGGTATAGGCCTAGGATTCAGGATGTTCCATTGTATTTCAAAAATATGTGGGAGATACCAGTTTTGGAAGAACAAGCCTTGTGCACTTTTAAAGTTTGTTTAGTGTTGGCTCGTTTCTGGCTATGCAGTGAAAGTAAAAGTATTAGTCACTCAGTCATGGCCAACTCTTTGTGACCCCATGGACTATAGCCCACCAGGCTCCTCTGTCAATGGAATTCTCCAGGCAAGGATACTGGTTGGGTTTACCATTTACTTCTCCAGGGGATACATACAATGTATATATTTAATATACATATTAAGTAACCAGAAAATGAAAATTCATGGTTGGAGAGAATATTAACCAAGTTTTAATAGTTCTAATGTGAAAGACAATGCCTTTGCTAGCTTGCATTAAGCGATGTGAAATATACTCTATGAAAACATTTCCCAAAGCTGGCCTTTTGTTACAAAAATTTGAGATATGTGCAATTCACACATCTTTGATCAATTTAAGCACATTCTGTCTTACTGGCAGGGACCAAAATCTGTAATCAGACAAGGAGTCCTCTGATGGGGGAGATGATAGAAATGGCAATGATAGTGCACACGGGGTCCTAATTGAGGAATTTTCTAACAGTTATCTAGTAATACGGGGTGCCCTCCATTTGGACTCTGGCAGTAAGTTGAGTATTCTTTGGATCCCAATCAGTGAAGTGAAAAATCATCCAGTTGTGTTTGACTCTTTGAGACTCCATGGACTATACAGTCCATGGAATTCTCCAGGCCAGAATACTAGAGTGGGTAGCCATTCTCCAGGGAATCTTCCCAACCCAGGGATCAAACTCAGGTCTCCCTCATTGCAGGCGGATTCTTTACCAGCTGAGCCACCAGGGAATCCCAGTCAGGATGAGCACAATTCAAAATGTTCTCAAGTCCTGGGCCAGGGGGAATGATCTCATTTGGGACATTATTAAGTTCCTGTGAAGAGGAAAGACATTAACCACTCACAAATATTTTGTCATTGACTAAACTGCAAAGATGTATCTGTTAAAGCCATCCATCTGAGTAGACTAGTTCTCTCAAATAGTAAAGACTGTCAATACATCCTAAAAGCGAGTCGATATGTCAGGCATTGACAGAGCTGCTTTGAAGCCAAATGATCTGCTTTGTGCATTCACCTTTCTTCCAAAATATATTCACCAACACATGCAAATCTGGACTCGGCCTCCTCTGATGGAGCCTTTTCAAAGTAAACTGAGTTTCTTTGGCTGCAGTGACACAGACGTTTGGGTGGGAGGAGGGGTGGAGGTGATGGTGGCCATGCTATTTCAAGGCTGGGGAAATGGGTGACCCAGCTAACTAAATGACATGAACTCCCTCACAGACATGCCAGGCTTCCCCTTCATCTGCTCATGGCTGGAAACAGAAGAGCTCCATTGAATCAATTAAAGCAACAAGTTAGATTGACCCAAATTCTTTCAGGAAATGCAAAAGCCTGCTGGCTCCTGGGATTAGCTGGAGTTTCCCAATTGCTCCCCATCTGTACATCACCTTTGGGTCCACTCTAGCTGTGGATGGCTACATCTGCTCACCTCAGTGGCTTGTTTTCCAAACCAAGGTAATTTGAGAACCGCCTAGTTCTAATCAAGCTTCTTTGAACTCTGGAGACACTTTGTGGCCAGCCCAAAGAGAAATTTGGCCTTCTTCTGAATTGATTTGCTGCATCTCTGGCATTCTTTTCCACCACCTGCCCTTGCTCTTCTGTAATTCCAGGTGTTGTAGCCAACTTGTTAGACGCAGCTTTGTGGAGAACACAGCCCAGAGCAGGTACCATTCAAGGCTTCATTTCTTATAAAGAAAGAAGGATGGGGCCAAGTGGCTGTAGGGGAAATAGCAGCATGGAAAAATAACTGTTTTTTTCCCATCAGGGTAGTGGCATCAGAAGAAGTGAAGAAAGGTCCAAGAACCTTATAGGCAATGACTGATGGCAGAACTCAGATTAAAGGAGACATGGGGCTTAGACAAATTATACTCAGGGCTCACTCTTTCAGCAACGGTTCCTACCCCTGTGATCTCTAGGGACCACAGAAAAAGCCTATGGCACACAGGTTCTTAAACCTGGCTGCACATTAGAATCTCCTGGAAAGCCTAAAACTGTATAGCACAGGGAGCTCAGCTCAGTGCTGTGATGACCTAGGTGGGTGGGATGTGGGGAGGTGGGAAGGAGGTTCTAGAGGGAGGGGGTATGTGTGTATATATATAGCTGCTTCACATTGTCGTACAGCAGAAACTAACACAACATTGTAAAGCAATTATATTCCAATGAAAATTTATTATAGGCACAAGCCCCTCCCTCAGAGAATTGTTCTTAATCAGTGTGGGGATAGGACCATGGCATCGGCACTTTAAAAGCTCTCCAGATGAAAACCAGAATTGCCATAAAGGACATCATTGAGCTGATTGACCACATTTGAGTATGGACGTTTTATTAGATCATATTGCTGTGTCAATGTTAAAACTCCTGAACTTGATAACTAGATTGTGGTTACCTAAGAGGATGTTCTTGTTCTTTTTTTTTTTTTTTATTGAAGGATGTTCTTGTTCTTAGGAAATACATGCTACCATATTTAGGAGTGAAGAACATGATGTCTGCAATTTAGGTGAATGGATTAAAGGGGGAAATACCATGTAGAAACATAACAAGGGATGGATACAGTAAGTGGCAAAATGCTAACATTTGGCAAATCTGGGTGAGGGCTTACCCTGCTGGCAAGGGTTCCTTGTACTATTCTTAGAACTCTTCTGTTAGTTTAAAATGACTTCCAAAAAAAAAACAAAACAATTCTAAAAAGTACCCCAGATGAAATAATGTACAACAACATTTAGAAACTACTAGATTCAGAAAAACAGAGAATGAGTACCTATTAAACAGCGGTTACAGTGCAAGCCTTTCTGAGTCACTGTCCTACACCAGTTCATCTCTCTTCTTTAATGGTCATGTAAATCTTCTGGGAGTCTGGTTAAAAACTGTTTCTGATTCAGAAAGTCTGAGCTGAGGCCTGAGATTCTGCATTTTTAATAGACTCTCTGGTGATGCCAGTGCCTCTGGTCCATGGGCCACACCTAGAATAGCAAAGCTCTACGACTGAATCACCCTGCCATCCACCTGTCAATCAATCAACATGTTTTTTTGGAACCATCTCCTCTGGGCTCAGCAGTGTAGGAGAATCCCAAGCTCTGGGATCTAACCCCTGATGATCTGAAGTGGAACTGATGTAATAATAATAATAGAAAGAAACTGTACCACTAATGTAATATGTAATGTACTTGAATCATCCAGAAACTGTTCCCCCCACCCCCCAGTCCATGGAAAAAATTATCTTCCACGAAACAGGTCCCTGGTGCCAAAAAGGTTGGGGACTGCTGCTCCAAGTGAAGTAGGGTGGGCCTGCAGAGCTCTGTGGATAGGTAGTCCATCCATCTTGACCCCTGGACTATGGCATCACCCTGTGAGCCATGTGGCTTGGCCCTGTCAGAGTCACTCTGATCCCCAGAACAGAATGGAGCCCAGCGGAAGAAGCTGAAACAAAGGCTGGCAGCACATGGAAGGGGGGTAAGAAGCAAAACAGCCCATGATACAGGTCACAGGGGAAGTTCAGCCCCTCCTGGTGGGTGGCAGTTGGGGCCAAGCTGAGGCTCCAGCAGAGAGCAGCATAATTCTGATGAGGTGTCTGGGTACAGGCTGCCTGAATCTGGCTGCCTCCTCCAGCGTGGAGAGTCATTTCTTAGAGTTAGATGTCCAAGGAAGATTCTCGTTTCATGCTGACTGTGGCATGCTTCGAGTTTGTTGCTTTTGCTGTAAGAGGAGCCAAAATGTCTCTCCCCTGGTGGGAGCAGATGGAGCATAGCCCCTGCCTCCATCAGAATTTTCCAGGCCTTGCCTCCCTCCTTTCCCTCATGGCAGCGCCCTTCCCCTCTGCCTGCCTGCTGTGATCATGTTTTCCATGCATTGAATTAGAGGCCAGTCTGTTATTTGTATCTCCCCTGCTTACATCCAAATCAAGGCCAACTAACGGGTGCACAGAAAGACCCAGCTGGGTTTTACTGAGCAGGCAGCCCCAGAGAAGTTTCTGGAAGACAACTGAGAAAGACCTGGCTGACAGGTCTGAGTTTGGATCAGAGTGTTGCCATCGAAGAGCTGTATAAACTTGAGCAAGTTATTTAACATCTCTGAGGTTTAGGTTCCTCATCTGTAAAGTGGGGCTGATGATAGCATTAAATTCATAGGGCACTGAACATCAAATGAGTTAGAGAGCTGAGCAGGAGCTTACTAGATGGAAGACAGGCATTCATTTGATGGGGATTTATTGAGTTTCTTCTTTGTATAGACATATGTGTGTGTTAGTCGCTCAGTCATGTCCGACTCTTTGTGACTCCATGGACTGTAGCCCACCAGGCTCTTCTGTCCATGGGATTCTCCAGGCAAGAATACTGGAGTGGGTTGACATTTCTTTCTCCAGAAGATCTTCCTGACCCAGGGATCAAGCCCAGGTCTCCTGCATTGCAGGCAGATTCTTTACTGTCTGAGCCACCAGGGAAGACCCATATGAATAAACATACTTTATACTGTTCTGAACCTGAAAGAGTGTAGGTGTTTGGTGCAGGAAGTGGAGAGCTTCAGTGCCTGGCTTTGGGTTTGAACCTGTACACTTCACTTACTAGGTGACTTTGTAGCAACTCCTGAACCTTTCTGGGGCTCCATTCTCTCATCTGTAAAATGGGTATGATAATAGTCCCTACCTCTGAGGATTGCTGTGAGGATTAAAGATGGGCTTAGAATGGGAGTTTAACAAGGATTAAGTGTTATTTGCAAAAGTTCCTGCAGTCGAGAGTCATAGGAGCTGCTTTGAGAAACCACACACACACTCATACACACGCATACACTATCACCACATGAGTGGGCAGCCCAGAGAGGACAGGTTACAGGAGAGACACAAATAGGCATTCATTGCCTGTTGGAGGCTCTTTGAACCTCAGGCCAGGGCCCATTTCTGCAAAAAATTCTCTCTGGGACTGTGGTGCCGTGAGCCCCTGGATTTTTTTTTATATGGAAGTAAAATCCACATAACATGTAATTAACCATTTTTTTTTGGCCATGTTGTGCGACCTGTGGGGTCTTAGTTCCCTGACCAGCAATCAAACCCGTGCCCTCTGCATTGGGAGTTCAGAGTCTTAACCACCAGCAAAGTTCCTGCAAGTGACCATTCGAAAGTGAACAGTTCAGTGGCATTTAGTACAGTCACCGTGTTGGCTGCCCCCTGCCCCCTGAGTTCTTTAGAGTTGGTTTCCCCTTTCAACTGGCTGTATCCAGAGGAGGCAGCCCTCATTTGTTTTTGTCAGTCTTCCTGTCACTGTACCATACCTGTCTCCATTCCCACCTGGTTCCTCCCCCTCCATTTTTCCAATGGGCCTGTCTCTCTGCACCCTTCTACCTTTTAGGGAGACAGGAGTAGGTGTCTCTGGCTGACATCTACATTTAGGGAGAGGGAGGGAGTATGTTGACCCACTGGAAAGGTGCCAGCTCTGAAGGGTGGCACCAACAGAGTTCAGGTTGGAGCTGGTAAAGCCACTTTTTGATACGGATGAAAACAGGCACAACCCATTGTCGCTTCGCCCTCCAGTGGCCCCAGGGACAGCAGACAATGCAAAAGGGATTACTACAAACTATTCAGTCCTGAATATTCATTGGCAGGACTGATGCTGAAGCTGAAATTCCAATACTTTGGCCACCTGATGTGAAGAACTGACTCCTTGGAAAAGACCCTGATGCTGGGAAAGTTTGAAGGCAGGAGGAGAAGGGGACGACAGAGGATGAGATGGTTGGATGGCATTGCCGACTCAATGGACATGAGTTTGAGCAAGCTCCAGGTGTTGGTGATGGACAGGGAGGCCTGGGGTGCTGCAGTCCATGGCGTCGCAAAGAGTCAGACATGACTGAGCGACTGAACTGAACTGAACTTCTCTGAACTCCCTTCCATGTCTTTCATCAAGTATAGTTGGGAGAGCACTAGGGGACTCCTCAGGGTTTGGTACAGCAAAGGATTAAATAAAGGCGGTTGAAGTCTTTTAAAGATGGCTCTGGCCTAGTCCATTTTCCTAAAATCACAGCCTATCTATCACAGGGGTTGTCAAGCACATTAACTTGACATGATATGGCTGACAATCCCTTGCATGGTGTCAGTGCTGGCCTCACAGCACACGCTCAAAGGGTGATGACTCTTTTTGTGACTTGTTTTTCTTGGAGGGAAGGCAGAATGCAAAAGGAAGAGGGAGGTAGCAGCCAGGGGCAGGCAGTTTGGGCTGTTGGGCCTCCTGGACCACAAGGTTTGCCAATTCCCCCATTTCCTTGAAATGAAGGTGTGACTTTGAAACTCAGTTGCTTCCTTTTTAAAGAATTAATTAATTTATTGTAATTGGAGGATAATTACTTTACAATATTGTGAAGGTTTTTGCCATACATAGATATGAATCACCCATGGGTGCACATGTGTCTCCCCACCCTGAACCCCCCTCCCACATCCCTCCCCATCCTATCCCTGTGGGTTGTCCTGGAGCACCAGCTTTGAGTGCCCTACTTCATGCATCAAACTTGCACTGGTCATCTGTTTTACATGTGGTAATATACATGTTTCACTGCTATACTCTCAAATCATCCCACCCTTGCCTTTTCCCACATAGCCCCAAAGTCTGTTCTTTACATCTGTGTCTCCTTTGCTGTCCTGCCTGTAGGATCGTTGTTACCTTATTTCTAAATTCCATATATATGGGTTAATATACACTATTTGGGAGAAGGCAATGGTGCCCCACTCCAGTACTCTTGCCTGGAAAATCCCATGGACAGAGGAGCCTGGTGGGCTGCACTCCATGGGGTCGCTAAGAGTCGGACACGACTGAGCGACTTCACTTTCACCTTTCACTTTCATGCATTGGAGAAGGAAATGGCAACCCACTCCAGTGTTCTTGCCTGGAGAATCCCAGGGACGGGGGAGCCTGGTGGGCTGCCGTCTATGGGGCCACACAGAGTCGGACACGACTGAAGCGACTTAGCAGCAGCAGCAGCAGCATACAGTATTTGTCTTTTTCTTTCTAACTTAATTCACTCTGTATGATAGGCTCCACTTTCATCCACCTCATTAGATCAGTTGCTTCCTTTTAAAATTTGTTTATTTCAGTGCTTCAGGTCTTAGTTTCTGCACATAGGATCTTCTATCTTCATTGTGGCATTTGAGCTCTTTAGATGCAGCATTTGAACTCTTAGTCATGGCATGTGGGATCTAGTTCCCTGACCCCCTGGCCCTCTGCATTGGGAGTGTGGGAGTCTTAGCCGCTGGAGTACCAGGGTAGTCGCCCCAAACACAGTTGCTTCTTATTCACTCTGGAACAGTTTATGCACCAGGCTGTGTCTGACTTTCCATGTAGCTTATTTCTGTTTCCCAGGAATGTTGGCAAGGGGATGAAGCCTAGTTAAAGCTCTCCCCACTCCCTCACCCTTCACCTTTCACCTCTCCTGATATACAAATGCTTCAGCAGCAAAGGAGGCAAGACTCTCCAAGCAAGAAATAACTTCTCTTGTCCCTAACTGTAGACATGAAAGACAGGGGAGAAGAGAAGCCGGGGATGCAGTGGAGGGGAGAGGAGTCCTCTAAGACCCATGAAAGTTTTCTTTTTTCTTAATAGGAATTGAATTCAACGTTTTCAGAAATTATAAACATTCCACACCTTCAGTGCAACCAGTGAAACAATACACAGGCATATGAAGCAAAATAAGCAATGTGCTCCCCTCTCCTTTTCCTCTCTACAGAATAAGCAATAGTAACAGCCTGCGTCTGAATCCTCCCTCTGCCTTCCTGTGCACATGCGAAGGCATGCAGGCACAGAGCCTGTGGTTGGAGATTTTGGTGTTTGTACTAGAATGGGATCATGAGATACACATTGCTCTGCAGCCTGGTTTATGCACTTAAGTACATCACATATATGTGTTAGTATGTGATATTTTTCTCTTTCTGACTTATACTCTGTATGATGGGCTCTGGTTCCACCCATGTCTCTACAAATGACCCAATTTCATTCCTCTTTATGGTTGAGTAATATTCCATTGCACCACGTTTTTATCCATTCCTGTGTTGATGGACATTTAGGTTGCTTCTATGTCCTGGCTATTGTAAATAGTGCTGCAGTGAATATCGGGGTGTATGTGTCTTTTGGAATTAGGGTTGTCTCAGGGTATATATGCCTAGTAGTGTGATTGCCAGGCCATATGGTAGTTCTGTTTTTAGTGGAATCCAGGAAAATGGTACAGATGAACCTATTTGCAGGGCAGGAAGACAGATGTGGATATAGAGGACGGATGTGTGTACATGGGGGAGGAGGGGAGGGTGGAACAAATTGGGAGAGTAGGATTGACACATATGCACACACATAGACACTGCCATTTGTGAAATAGGCAGCTAGTGGGAACCTCCTATATAGTTCAGGGGGCTCAGCGCAGTGCTCTGTGATGACTTTGATGGGTAGGATGGGGGCTGGAGGGAGGTCCAAGAGGGAGGGGATATATGTATGCATATAGCTGATTCACTTTGTTGTACAGCAGAAATGAATACAACGTTGTAAAGCAACTAGACCCCAATAAAAACAAACAACAATGACCAAAAAAAAAAAAAATGAGTACATCACAGACCTCCCAGCATACCAGTAGTCATAGATCTGGCTCATCTCTTCAAATAGCTACATAATACTCCATAACATGATTCTACTAGGATTTATTCAGCCATTTGTCTACTGAGGAGGGCTCAAGTTGTCTAGAACTTTGTGGTCATTCCTGTGAAAAAGGTCACAATCCCCACTCATCTCAGCATATTTACCAAGGCTGGTTAAGAAGATTGCTGGGTTTCAGAGGGCTTTAATTTACCTATGGCGAGATTGCTTGGCTGGTTTTCATAAACAGAATTCTGATTCTCTCCTTTTATTATCAAAAATTTTATTGTTCATCTGTTAAGCAGATCTCACTTGCCTTCTCAGTAATCCATGTATTGCCCCATAGTAGAGGGTGTGAACTGAAAAGAACTTTTGTAAGGAATGGACATCCAAAGATAGCATCTTCTTTCCTGTGTGATCCCAGGAAGAGGTGGATTACAATTTATCCAACTGGACCACATCTTCCTGATGCCTTCCTTCACTGATCTAGTCCAGTTATTCTCCTGCCTTTTCTAGCCATGAGCATTCTAGGCGCAACCTTGATAAGCAAAGAGAAACTACATTTTGTTGGGAGCAAACACATTCTGGCTTCTCCCCCAGGTAAAGATTCCTTTGCAAGACAATGCAAAAGGGCTAGAGTGGCCACACTAGGAAGATGAGCACAAATTACAGAAAATGATGAATATCAATCTGCTTAGCTGGTTTCTTTTGCAAAACTATCGTTGAACAGTGCCTTTAAAAATCAAGGACATGGTGGGGACATGGGTGTCCACTGTAAAGTTCTTCCAAACTTGTATAACAAAGTGTTAAAATATTGATATGTGGTTTGAGTTACAAAAATTCTGGTCACATACCATTATCTGGGCATATAAGATCCATATCAAAATACTTTACTGTGTATATACTTGATGCTTTTTAAAGCACTTTAAAACTCAAATTCCACTCTTACAGCAGCCTTGTGTGTCAGAAATCACTCTCACTGGACAACAGAGAGAATGAGGGCTGGAGAAGTAAATGATTTGTCCAAAGTCTCATATATAATTGGCTTCCCTGGTGGCTCAGTGGTAAAGAATTTTCCTGTGATGCACGAGATGCAGGTTCGATCCCTGGGTCAGGAAGATCCCCTAGAAAAGGAAATGGCAACCCACTCCAGGATTCTTGCTTGGGAAATCCCATGGAGAGAGGAACCGGGCAGATTGTAGCGCACTGGGTCACCAAAGAGCTGGACACAACTTACTGACTAAACAACAACACCGTATACATGACTGGCAACAGTGTGAAGCTTTGACTATGGGATCCTGAATCCAGTGTTCATTTCACTTGTAGGAAAGGGGTATAAAATGATATCTTCATTCCATTTTTCATTAGGCCTCTGTTTGAGTCTCATTTGGCTTAACCCAATTTCTCTTAGTCTAGGCATACAGATCTATGCTTCTTTCCATGACTGACTGAACACTGATGGAGCAGCAGTAATGTACTAGGTGTTCCAGAGACTGTAGAATTAGATCTGGCTGCTGCCCTATAGCTCCCAATCTCAGTTTGTTGAAGCCAATCTAAAATAGTTCTTGCTCTGAATAGACAGTACAGGTTTATAGGAACATGTCTCCTCTCTAAGCTTGTTTCTCACCAGTATGGACTCCTAAGGGAATCTCTTGTCAGACAGGAATATCTGGTAACTGGTGTTTGAGTAGTCCTGAAAAATCACCCTCATTTTGCCCAATTCAGTCTTAAAGATAGATGAATATGTCCGTTTGTTTTCCAGAAAAACAAATAGAGGCTAGTTTTCTCTTCTGAGGGGTCAGAAGTACATCTCACCCAAAATGTTATAGTGTGAAGCACATTGGAATGGTCTCTTTGATCCTAAATATTTTCTTTATCAGCAAAAATATCCCTTTTAGAGATATTACTCCTTTCTGACTGGGCTTCCCTCGTGGCTCAGTTGGTAAAGAATCTGCCTGCAATGCAAGAGGCCTGGGTTCCATCCCCAGGTAGGGAAGATCCCCTGGAGAAGGAAATGGCAACCCACTCCAGTATTCTTGCCTGGAGAATTCCATGGAGAGAACAACCAGGCAGGTTATAGTTCATGGGGTCGCAAAGAGTCGGACACGACTGTGTGACTTACACTTTCATAGATACTATTTCTTTCCTTTAGGGACTTCCTATAGCTCAGACAGTAAAGAATCTGCCTGCAATGCAGGAGACCCAGGTTTGATCCCTGGGTCAGGAAGACCCTCTGGAGAAGGAAACGGCAATCCACTCCAGTATTCTTGCCTGGAAAATCCTATGGAGAGAGGAGCCTGGTGGGCTACAGCCCATGGGGTCACAAAGAGTGGGACACGACTGAATGACTAACACTACTCCTCCCCCTCCTTTCTGACTCTCACATCCTGTTAGTTAGCATACTATATTAACCATGCTCTGTGAATATCTTTTGCAATGTTGTGGACATCTATCCCTTTTCTAATCATTCCCACTGCCCCTGGCCTGATCAACTTCAACAGTTACCACAAGGTCCCAACAGGTCCCTCTACTTATTATCGATATCCTGTGGTTCACCCTGCATTCTACCAGCAGGATTCTATTTCTAAAACACCATTCTGGTTATGTCATACCCTTGGTCAAAAACCGTAGCTGGCTTTCCATTGCCTGGAGTTGTAGTTTTCAAAGTCTGTTTATTCATTCGTTCATTCTTTGGTTTCCAGTTACCAGGGGATGCTTTTTTCATGCAAAATACTAGGTATCTGAAACCTCCAAGTGAAAAGCAGATAAAAAAAAGTGACATGCTCCAAAAAAAGGAGCTGTGCTTTAGTTGAAGCGAGGAGGGAGGACACAGGGCCTCCTTTTTTCCCTTGGCCTCAGGGAACACAGTGTGGAGACCACTGACTTACTCCTGAGATTCAAAGGGCTTAACTTGGTATTCAAGAATGCACTACCCTGGCCCTAACATGCATCTCCTGTTGGGCTTCCAACTTTCTCCCAAAGGAATTTGCTTCAGCAGTTTGGTCTCCACACAGCTGGAGCTTTCTCCACATTTTTTTTTTTTAACCAAAACTTTCTCTTTTTTTTAAAGCCACCCTTTAAAAAATATTTATTTAGTTTTGGCTGTGCTGGATCTCCGTTGCTGTGTGTGGGCTTTCTCTAGTTGCAGTGAGTAGGGGCGACTCTCCAGTGGCGATGCTCTGACTTCGCATTGTGGTAGCTTCTTGTGTTGCAGAACAGGGACTCTGGGCACCCAGGCTTCAGTAGTTGTGGCCCACAGGCTCAGGAGTTGCAGCTTGTGGGCTTAGTTGCCAGGAGGCATGTAGAATCTCTCCAGACCAGGAATCAAACTGGGGTCCCTTGCATTGAAAAGTGGATTCTTTACTACTAGACCACCAGGGAAGCCCAGCATTCCCCACTTTTTACCTTTTCCTGACATATGCATTGCTGTTCTCTCTTCCTTCATTGCACTCACCCTTCAAGGACAAGCTACTTCAAGAAAGCTTCTCTGACTACCTTGCTTCACAGACTACTCGATTCTCAGGGCTATGATGACTTTATCTTCCAAATAACAACAAAAAAAATGGAGACAGAAGCTGTTCAGCGAAGAGATTGCCACAGAGACTGTTTTTATGTTCTCCTTCTAGCTAAAGAAGTCTCATGGTGTGAACTGTGAGGCCAAGGTTCCATGAGTTTGTGTCCCAGCCCTGCTACTTGTTAGCCATGTGACTCTAATTACTGTGCTTCAGGTCTCTTATCTGTAAAATGAGGACAATAATAGTACTCATCTCAAAGATTTATGTGAAGATTAAATTGTGTCAAGCTCTTAGAACACTGTTTGGCACTTAGTAAGCAGCTGATTGGAGAAGGAAATGGAACCCACTCCAATGTTCTTGCTTGGGAAACCCCATGGACAGAGGAGCCTGGTAGGCTACAGTCCATGGGGTCGCAGTGTCGGATACGGCTTAGCCACTAAACCACCACCACATGCAGTTGATAAAAGTTAACTATTATTAGGATAGCTCAGACATGAGGTCATGAAAGTCTGAGCTAAGGCAGAGGCCGTGGGGTGTCTATCAAGGGCAGAATTGTTGGGAGATCTAAAGGTAGGGAATTGTGGAAAGAGTAAGATAAAGAGAGGGTTTCCCCAGTGGCTCAGTGGTAAAGAATTCACCTGCAGTGCAGGAGTTGAAGGAGATGCAGGTTTGATCCCTGGGTTGGGAAGATCCCCTGGAGGAAGGTACGGCAACCCATTCCAGTATTCTGGCCTGAACAATTCCATGGACAGAGGAGCCTGGTAGGCCACAGTCCTCGGGGTCACTAAGAGTCAGACGCTACTGAGGCAACTTCTCATGCATGGCATGCAAGATAAAAAGACTAGTACACAACCAATGAAGGGTGAAACGGGTTGCTCTGTCATCAGAGGAAGGAAGTGCCCTGATAGTTGGTTTCTGCCCAGGCTGCTATCAGCAAGGCTGTATTCTCATGGAGCATGTGCTCAATAAGAGAATGATAACTATCATATTCCAATGCATATATATGGAATCTAGAAAAATGGTACTGAAGAATTCATTTACAGGGCAGCAATGGAGAAACAGACATAGAAAACAGACTCATGGACATGGGGAGAGGGGAGGAGAGGGTGAGAGGTATGGAAAGAGTAACATGGAAACTTACATTACCATCTGTAAAATAGATAGCCAATGGCAATTTGCTGTATGGCTCAGGAAACTCAAACAGGGGCTCTGGATCGACCTAGAGGGGTGGGATGGGGAGAGAGTTGGCAGGGAGGTTCAAAAGGGAGGGGATATATGTATACCTATGGCTGATTCATGTTGAGGTTTGACGGAAAACAACAAAATTCTGTAAAGCAATTATTCTTCAATTAAAAAATAATGAAATTGATCAACCGTAAGTACCGTAGCAAAATTCTATTTTTCAGTTAACTGGAAGCTAAGAGTATAGCCATTTGGAATTGGGCCCTAAGACAGAAGGTGTTGGGAGAGGTGAAAAGAGAGCACAGGACACTGTCAGGAAGAGGTGGCTACATGGGAGCAGGTGGGAGCATTGTGCCAGATAGCATAAACTCTCTAAAATGTTAGCTGGTAGGATTAAAAGTGCACTAGCTGCCTGGGGCAGGAAGAGACAGTCCCAGAATAACTGAATGGAGACATGGAAAATCCCAAAGAGAAATTTTGATAGCTTGCCTACTTCAAATGGAGAAGGAAATGGCAACCCACTCCAGTATTCTTGCCTGGAGAATCCCAGGGACAGAGGAGCCTAGTGGGCTGCTGTCTATGGGGTCACACAGAGTCGGACACGACTGAAGTGACTTAGCTACTTCAAAACGTGCGTGTGTCCTAGAGTGTACATGGAGAGATCACAAGGTCCAAATTGTTTTGTTCAAGTATAATTGGGTTAACAATATTATGTTAGTTTCAAGTGTACATCATAGTGATTGGATACTTTATTACATTGCAAAATGATCACCACAGTAAGTCTAGTTACCATCTGTCACCCTACAAAGTTATTACAGCATTATTGACTATATTTCTTATGCTGTACATCCCTATGACTTATTTTAGAAGTGGAAATTTGTGCCTCTTAATCATGCTCACCAATTTGACTCATCCCATTCCCCACCCCCAATCCCTTCTCCTCTGGCAACCACCACTGTGTTCTTTGTATCTCTGACACCATTTCTGTTTCCGCTATTTTTTAAATTTTTAAAAAACAAGTTGTTTTAATTTGCTTATTTATTTATTTTGGCCACGCCTCTCAGCTTGTGGGATCTTAGTTTCCCAACCAGGGACTGAACCCCAGCCCTTGGCGGTGAAAGTGCAGAGTCCTAACCAGTGGACCACCAGGGGATTTTCTGTTTTTGTTATTTTCATTCATTTGTTTTATTAGATCCCACAGGTAACTGAAACCAAACAGTATTTTTCGTTCTCTGTCTGACTTATTTCACTTAGCATAATACCCTATAGGTCCATCTATATTGTTGCAAATGGGAAGATTTCATTCTTTTTATGGCTGAGTAAAATTCCATTGTATATGTGTATATATTTATCCATTTATTTATCATTGGCCACAAATTTCTGCCATATCTTGGCTGTTGTGAATGATGATGCAATGAACATAAGGGTGCATTTATCTTTTCAAATTAGTGTTTTTGTTTTCTTTGGAAAAACACCCAGAGGTGGAATTGCCAGATTGTATGTTAGTTCTAGTTTTAATTATTTGAGGAATCTCCACAGTGTTTTCCATAGTGGCCACACCAGTTTATATTCCCACCAACAGCACACAAGGATTCCTTTTACTCCACGTTCTCTCTAACTTTTATTATTTGTTGTCTTTTTGCTAATAGCCATGTGACAGATGTGAGGTGATATCCCATTGTGGTTTTCATTTTCATCTTCATAATAATTAGCGATATTGATCTTTTCTTCATGTGCCTGCTGGCTTTCTGTGTGTCTTCTTTGGAAAAATGTTTATTCAGATCCGTGTGCATCTTTCGATCTGCATTAAGTGCCATATATTCATATATACAGCATACATATGGGTCTTGTGTTTTATATCCACTTAGCCACTCTGTGTCTTTTGATTAGAGCATATAGTCCACTTACATTTAAAGTAATTGTTGATAGGTATGTACTTATTGCCATTTTGTTCATTGTTTTCTTCCTTTGATCTCTTAAGTTGCTCTTTGATGACTATCTTTAGTGTTATGCTTGGATGTTTTTCTCTTTTTGTGTGTGTAGCTACTACAGATTTTTGGTTTGTGGTTTCATATATATATATGTATATATGTATTATTGTTTTAAGTTGATGATCTCTTAAGTTTGGATGAATTCTAACAACCCTGCATTTTCACTCCCTCCCATCTTTAATGTTTGTGACATCACATTTTACATATAATTGTTTTGTGTGTCCCTTTAACTGTTGTGGATATAGGTGATTTTACTACTTTTCTTTTTCAGCCTTTCTACTAGCTTTATAAATGGTTAGTCCACTATCTTTACTGTACATGTGCCTTTACCAATTAAATTTTTCCTTTTATAATTTTTATATTTATAGTTGCGGTCTTTTCTGCTTAGGGAAGTCCCTTTAACATTTCTTGTAAAGCTGGTTTAGTGGTACTGAACTCTTTTAGCTTTTGTTTGTCTGTAAAACTTTTTATCTCTCCTTCAGATCTGAATGGATTCCCTGGTGGCTCAGAGCATAAAGAGCCTGTCTGCAATGTGGGAGACCCATGTATCCCTGGATCAGGAAGATCCCCTGGAGAAGGAAATAGCAGTCCCCTCCAGTATTCTTGGGCTTCCCTGGTGGCTCAGAGGTTAAAGCATCTGCCTCCAATGCGGGAGACCCGGGTTTGATCCCTGGGTCAGGAAGATCCCCTGGAGAAGGAAATGGTAACCCACTCTAGTATTCTTGCCTGGAAAATCCCATGGATGGAGAAGCCTGGTAGGCTACAGTCCACGGGGTCACAAAGAGTCGGACACGACTGAGCGACTTCACCTTCACCTTCACCAGTATTCTTGCCTGAGAAATCCCATGGACAGAGAAGCCTGGCAGGCTACAGTCCATGGGGTCTCAAAGAGTCGGACACGACTTTCTTTCACAGATCTGAATGATAGCCTTGCCATGTAGAGTATTCTTGGGTTTAGGTTTTTTTCCTTTCATTATTTGGAATATATCATTCCACTCTTTGTGGCCTGCAAAATTTTCCGTAAAAGTCAGCTGAATTCCTTATGGGAATTCCCTTGCACTTGCTTTTCTCTCGTCACTTTTAAGACTCTCCTTATCATTCATTTTCGCCAATTTAATTACAATGGGTCTAGGTGGGGACCTCTTTGGGTTCATCTTGTTTGGGACTCTCTGTGCTTCCTATACCTCGATATCGTTTCCTTCCCTAGGTTAGGGAAGTTTTCAGCCACTATTTCTTCAAATATGTTCTCTGCCCCTTTGTCTTTTCCTTCTGGTACCCCTATAATGCCAATGCTGGTATGCCTGATGTAATTCTAGAGAGCTCTTAAACTATCCTCATTTGCCTAATTCCTTTTTTTCTGTTCAACTTGGGTGATTTCCTCTACTTTGTCTTACAGTTTGCTGATTCATTCCACTGTATCATCTAGTCTACTGTTGATTCCCTCCAATGAACTTTCAATTTCAGTTATTGTATTTTTCAGGCCCTGTTTGGTTCTTCTTTATATTTTCTAGCTGTTAAACTTCACTGTGTTCTTCAGTTCTTCTCCTGAGTTTGTTGAGCATTTTTATGATCATTACCATGAGTCTTTGTCAGGCAGATTGCCTAGCTCCACTTCATTTTATTCTTCTCCTGAGGTTTTGTCTTGTTCCTGCCTTTGGAACATATTTATCTGTCTCCTCATTTTGCCTAATTTTCTGTATTTATTTCTAAGGATGAGGTAGGTTGGTTACACTTCCTGTTCTTGGAGAAGTGGGCTTATGCAGGAGACATTCAATCGGGCCCAGCAGCAAACTCCTCTCTGGTCACCAGAGCTATATTCTCTAGGATTGTCCCCTCTGTGGGCTATGTGGGCCCTTCTCTTGTGGCAGAGCTGACTACTGTGGGCACAGTTGTAGGTAGGATTGGCCCCCAGTCTGGTTGGCTGCTGCCTGCTGGTGGCCTGGGTCACAGCTTGACTGGTTGCATGGTTCAAAATGTCCCAGGGCTGGTGCCAGCTGGCTGGTGGGCAGGTTGGGTCCTGGGTTGGCTGGCCATTGTGTCAGGGGGGATCCATAAGCTGGTGCTGACCTACTAGTGGGTGGGGTCGGGCCCCAAGTTGGCTGATTTGGGGAGCCAGGGGGCCTGGGTCTTGTCCCAGCCTGATGTTGGGCAGGGCTAGGTCCTGGGATCCCTGGCTATGGGGCAGGATGGTGGTCTAAGACTGATGCCAGCCCACTGGTGGGCAGATAAGACCCTGGCACTAATAGGCTAGAAGGAGGACTTGAAAATGGCACTTTCCAGTGTCCTTATGGTAAACAAGCTCCAAAAAGTGGCTGCTATCAGTATTTGTGTCCCTGGGGAGAGTCCTAGTTGCTTTCTGCCTCTCCAGGTCATTCTCTGAGATCAGCAAGTGAATCTGACCCAGGTTCCTTTCAAATTACTGCCTCTGCACTGGGACTTGAAACATGTGAGATATTGTGCAAACTGTTAAAGAGCAGAGTCTCTGTTTTCTACAGCCCTCAGTCTCTCCTGTATGCAAGTTCTGCTGACCTTCAAAGCTGGATGTTCTGGGCACTTGTCCTGCTGGGGAAGAACCCTCAGGCTGGGGTGCCCACTGTGGGGCTTGGACCCCTCACTCCTTGGAGAGAACCTCTGCAATTGTGATTATTCTCCTGTTTGTGAGTCAGCTACCCAGGGATGTGGGTCTTGACTATACTCTGTCCCAATTCTTCTTACCCATCTCATTGTGATTCCTTTATATCTTTAGCTGTGGAAGATAATTTTTGTTAATCTTCAGGTTCTGGTGGTAGTGATGGCCTTTTTTTTTTTCATTTCTGAAATCAGTAATTTGTGCCTTCGTTTTTAGTTAATCTGACTAGAGGTTTATCTATTTTATTGATCTTTTCAAAGAACCAGACTTCGGTTTCATTGATTTTTCTTTTTTGTTTTCCTGGTATAACTTTCATTGATTTCTGCTTTAATTTTTTAATATTTCTTTTCTTCTGCTTACTTTGGGTTTGATTTACTCTTCTTTTTCTAGTTTCCTAAGGTGGAAGCTGAGATTATTGATATCAGGTCTTTTTTTCTAATATATTAATTCTATGCTATAAATTTCCCTCTAAGCACTGCTTAGAATTTTTATAAATTATATTTTTATTTTCATATAATCCAAAATGTGTTTAAACTTCACTTGAGACTTCTTTGGCCTATGTGCTATTTGGAAGTATACTGTTTAATCTCTAAATATTTTGATATTTTTACAGGTATCTTTCTGCTATTGATTTTTTTAGTCTAATTCTACTATGTTCTGAGAGCATACTGATATAATTTATATTCTTATAAGTTTTGTTAAGATCTGTTTTATGACCCATGATGTGGTCCATCTTGGTGAATGTTCCATTGAGCTGGAGAAGAATGTGTATTCTGCTATTGTTGGATGAAATACTCTGCAGATGACAATTAGATCCTGTTGACTGCTGGTGTGGTTCAGTTCAACTATACCATTATTAACTTTCTGCCTGCTGGATCTGTTCATTACTAATAGAGGGGTTTTAAACTCTCTAATTAAAATAGTGGACTTGTCTGTATCTTCTTCAGGTACTATCCATTTTCGTATCATGTATTTTGATGCTCTGTTAAATATACACATAATTTCCTTCCTCTAAAATCTGCTTTGTCTAAAACTAATATAGTTACTCCCACTTTCATCTGATTAGTGTGTTAGCATGTTATATCTTTCTCCATCTATTTACTTTTTAAAATTTGTTTATTTTTAATTGGAGGATATCTTTTAGCATCCTTTTACTTTTAATCTATATGTATCTTTACATTTAAAGTGTGTAGATAACATATAGTTGAGTCTTGTTTTTTTTTATAATCCACTTGGATAGTCTGTCTTTTAATTGGTGTATATAGACCATTCACATTTAAAGTGATTATTGATAGAGCTGGGTTAATACTGACAATATCTGTAATCATTTTCTATTCATTTTCCTTGATTTTTTACTTACGTGTGTGTATTCCACTCTTCCACTGCTTTCTATGGCTTTTTTTGAGCATTTACTATTATTCTATTTTCTCTCTTTCTTAGTATATTAATTATACTCATCTTTTTAATTAGTAGTAGTCATAGAGCTTACAATACACATTTACACAAATATAAATAAACTTTTAAATAACACTATACTGCTTCACAGGCACTGCAGGAACTTTGTAGTAGAATACATCCTTTATAAAATCACTGTCATTCATTTCACTTTTCCATAAACTATAATTATTCAATCAGTTCAGTTCAGTCAGTTCAGTCGCTCAGTCATGTCCGACTCTTTGCGACCCCATGAATCGCAGCACGCCAGGCCTCCCTGTCCATCACAAACTCCCGGAGTTCACCCAGACTCAAGTCCATCGAGTCAGTGATGCCATCCAGCCATCTCATCCTCTGTCGTCCCCTTCTCCTCCTGCCCCCAATCCCTCCCAGCATCAGAGTCTTTTCCAATGAGTCAACTCTTCGCATGAGGTGGCCAGAGTACTGGAGTTTCAGCTTTAGCATCATTCCTTCCAAAGAAATCCCAGGGCTGATCTCCTTCAGAATGGACTGGTTGGATCTCCTTGCAGTCCAAGGGACTCTCAAGAGTCTTCTCCAACACCACAGTTCAAAAGCATCAATTCTTCGGCACTCAGCCTTCTTCACAGTCCAACTCTCACATCCATACATGACCAATGGAAAAACCATAGCCTTGGCTAGACGGACCTTTGTTGGCAAAGTAATGTCTCTGCTTTTGAATATGCTATTTAGGTTGGTCATAACTTTCCTTCCAAGGAGTAAGCATCTTTTAATTTCATGGCTGCAGTCACCATCTGCAGTGATTTTGGAGCCCTAAAAAATAAAGTTTGACACTGTTTGCACTGTTTCCCTATCTATTTCCCATGAAGTGATGGGACCAGATGCCATGATTTTCATTTCCTGAATGTTGAGTTTTAAGCCAACTTTTTCACTCTCCACGTTCACTTTCATCAAGAGGATCTTTAGTTCCTCTTCACTTTCTGCCATAAGGGTGATGTCATCTGCATATCTGAGGTTATTGATATTTCTCCTGGCAATCTTGATTCCAGCTTGTGTTTCTTCCAGTCCAGCATTTCTCATGATGTACTCTGCATATAAGTTAAATAAGCAGGGTGACAATATATAGCCTTGACGTACTCCTTTTCCTATTTGGAACCAGTCTGTTTTTCCATGTCCAGTTCTAACTGTTGCTTCCTGACCTGCATACAGGTTTCTCAAGAGGCAGGTCAGGTGGTCTGGTATTCCCATCTCTTTCAGAATTTTCCACAGTTTATTGTGATCCACACAGTCAAAGGCTTTGGCATAGTCAATAAAGCAGAAATAGATGTTTTTCTGGAACTCTCTTGCTTTTTCCATGATCCAGCGGATCATGTAATTATTCAGTACACTGTTGCTATTATTATTTTGAGCAAACTTTATTCTGTTAGGTTAATAATAAGAAAAATAAATGATTTCACTTTACCTTCCTTTATTCCTTCTTTAACACTCTTCCCTTCTTTATATAGATCTGAGTTTCTGACGTTATTTCCATTTTTCTTAAAAAATTTAACATTTCTTGTGAGGCAGGTCAATTGGTGAAAAATTCCTTCAATTTCTGTTTGTCTGAGAAAATATTTCTCATTCACTTTTGAAGCATAGTTTTGCTGGATACAGAATTGTAGTTTGCTGGATTTTTTTCTTTCAACAATTTAAGTGCTTCATTCCTCTCTCTTACTGCTTGCATGGTTTCTGAAGAGAAATCATATGCAATTCTTATCCTTGTTCCTCTATATGTAATGTGTTTTTCCTCTTTCAAGATGTTCTCTTTGTCTTTGATTTTATGTAGTTTAAATATGATATGCCTAGGTGTAAGTTTTCTCACATGTACCTGCTTTGTGTTCTCTGGGCTTCTTGGATTTGTGCTTTGGTGTTTGTCATTGCTTTTGGAAAATTCTCAGCCATTATTACTTCATTCATTAATTCTTTTTCCTTTCTTTCATCTCCTTCTGTCATTCCTATTACATACGTGTTACACTTTTTGTAATTTTCCCACAGTTCTTGAATATTCTATTGAATTTGATCACATTTTCAGTTTGGGACATTTCTCTTGGCATGCTTTATTTATTTATTTATCTATGGCCGTGCTAGGTCTTCATTGCTGCATGCACTTTTTTCTAATTGTGACAAGCAGGGAGCTATTCTTTGTTGCAATACGCGGGCTTCTCATTGCTGTGGCTTCTATCGCTGTAAAGCATGGGCCCTAGGGCATATGGGCTTCAGTAGCTGTGGCATATGGGCTCAGTAGCTGCAGTTTCCAGGCTCTAGAACAGAGACTCAATAGTTGTGACACATTGGCTTAGTTGCTTGCTCTGCAGTGTTTTCCCAGATGCTGGAAAAAAAATCTGTGGGATTTTCCCATATCAGGGATTAAACCTGTGTCTCCTGGATCGGCAGGCAGATTCTTTGCCACTGAGCCACGAGGGAAGCCACTTGCCGTATCTTTAGATGACTTACTCTTTCTTCAATCATGTCCAGTGTGCTGATGAGTTCATCAAAAGCATTCTTCATTTTTGTTACAGTGTTTTTGATTTCTCACATTTCCTTTTGATTCTTATTTTACATCTCTCTTTACATTGCCCATATATGCTTACATTTTGCCTCCTTTTTTCACTAGAGTTCTCCACACATTAATCTTATTTATTTTAAATTCCAAGTCTGATAATTTCAAAATATCTGCCATACCTGAGCCTGGTTCTGATGCATGATTTGTCTCTTCAGATTGATTTTTTTTTTTTTCTGCCTTTTAGAATGCCCAGTACTTTTTTGTTGAAACTCAGACATGATGTACTGAGTAAAAGTAACTGAGGTAAATGGAGCATTAGTGTGAGGTCTTATGTTAAGCTCTCTAGGAGTTAGGCTAGTTTTACTGTTTTTTGTAGCCATGGGGTCAGAGGCTAAAATCTGCCTAGTGTCTTTCTTTATCCTCTCCATTGTTATTGGGTTTCCCTAGATTCTTCTTCTTAAACAGTGTCTAAGGCTTGCAGGTCTTTCAATCTCCTGTTATTATATAGGATCCCAATTGATGTGTAGCAAATTGTAGGGGAAGGAGAAATGTTCTATAATCATATAATTAGCTCTCAGTTTTTAGTGATCCATGTCCCTGAGTTGTGACCTTCAAAAGCACTAATTAACATTGCTCCTGCCCACCAGTGTAGGTAAGACAGGAAAGCTAGTGGAGTTGGGCATATATTCCTTCTTCCAGGGTGGTTCCACTTCACTGTAGCCCACCAGGCTCCTCTGCCCTGGAATTCTCCAGGAAAGAATACTGGAGTGGGTTCCCATTTCCTTCTCCAGGGGATCTTCCTGACCCAGGGATCGAACCCATGTGTCTGGAATTGCAGGCAGACTCTATACTGACTGAGCCACCAGTGAAGACATTCCAGGGTGGTTAGACTCTGATAAAACCCAAATTAGTTAGTCTAAGATAAAATCATTTCCCTTGGTTTTTCCAGTAGTCATGTATGGATGTGAGAGTTGGACTATAAAGAAAGCTGAGCGCCGAAGAATTGATGCTTTTGAACTGTGGTGTTGGAGAAGACTCTTGAGAGTCCTTTGGACTGCAAGGAGATCCAACCAGTCCATCCTAAAGGAGATCAGTCCTGGGTGTTCATTGGAAGGACTGATGTTGAAGCTGAAACTGCAATCCTTTGGCCACCTGATGTGAAGAGCTGACTCATTTGAAAAGACCCTGATGCTGGGAAAGATTGAGGGCAGGAGGAGAAGGGGACCAAAGAGGATGAGATGGTTGGATGGCACCACCGACTCAATGGACATGAGCTTGAGTAAACTCTGGGAGTTGGTGATGGACAGGGAGGCCTGGCGTGGTGCGGTTCACGGGGTCGCAAAGAGTCAGACACGACTGAGTGACTGAACTGAACTGAACTGAGGCCAGGCCTTAGTTAATGAGAATAAAGAACTCTAGGCTTATTTTAAATGGTTACATTTCCCCCTCCTCTACCTATAACAATTATAAGTTTTTCACCAAACCTGAGAACCTGGTGGGGATCCTAAAGGTAAAAACTCACAAAAAGGAGTTTTTCTCTCTGAAGCTAGAACATGCTCCTTCTCCAGCAATTAGTCGATTACCTGATTACCCATTAAGTGCTCCAACCAGGATCCAGCAGTGGTGATTGTATTCACCTGTCTTTCCAGTTTTCAAGGTAAAAACCACAAGGCAGTTTGCCCTGTGACCTCAATTTTCTGTGATTTTAAGAGGACTTGCTGATTTTCATTTCCTTAAGCCTTTGTTCTTGTGACAATAGGAGTGACAACTTCTAAGCTTTTTACATGTTAAGAAACTACAAGCTCTTTCTAGTCTCTCTTCTGTGCATAAAGGTATATAAAGTTTTCTATTTATATAATTAACATATAACAATATACATTTTATAAACTACTTCTAAAGTTAACACATTGTGTACATTTTTGTGCCATTAAATATTCCCCCTATACTACATGCCTAGTGACATGATTTTTCATTAACACAGTTGAAACATAATTTCTTTATCCAATCCCCTATTTGAGGGTTCAAATTGTGTCCTTTTCTTTGTTTTAAAAAAATTCCATGATAAATATCCCTGTATATAGGGGCCTCCCTGGCTGTCCAGTAGTTAAGACTCTGTGCTTCTACTGCAGGAGACAGTAGAAGATCCATGGTCGAGGAACTAAGATCCCATATGCCTCTGCTGCTGCTGCTGCTGCTGCGTCACTTTAGTCGAGTCCAACTCTGTGCGACCCCATAGACGGCAGCCTACCAGGCTCCCCCATCCCTGGGATTCTCCAGGCAAGAACACTGGAGTGGGTTGCCATTTCCTTCTCCAATGCATGAAAGTGAAAAGTGAAAGTGAATTCGCTCAGTCGTGTCTGACTCTTAGCGACCCCATGGACTGCAGCCTATCAGGCTCCTCCATCCATGGGATTTTCCAGGCAAGAGTACTGGAGTGGGTTGCCATTGCCTTCTCCGCCATATGCCTCTAGGTGTGGCCAAAAAATAAACAAAAAATAAATATCCTTGCATATACACTAATGTATGTAATACTGGTTATTTACTAAATATAAATTCTTAGAGGTAGATTTATTGAGTCAAAGGTAATGAACGCTTTTAAATTCCCAATCTATACTGTCAAGCTGCCTTCCAGAAAAGCTGCACTAATTTACTTCCCAATTGCAGTGTGTGAAAATGTCCAACACTGGATATTTTAATTGCTTAAAACTTCGCAAATTTGGTGAGGGAAAATGGAAACAATATATATTTTTTTTATCAGTAACTTTTAATTTTTCTTTTTATGATATTACGATTATTATTGTTAATATTATTATCCTAAGCTACATTCTGGACTAAATGTAAGTGCTCAAGACCATTTATTGATTAAAAGAACTCCGAAAAATCAAAATTACTTTGTAGGCAAAAGTTATATATTTTTCACCCAAGTCTCAGGAATACAATTTTTTTGGTAAATACACAAATTAGACCTCTGCTCCACAGTGTTATAGAATGAAGTAGGAAATATTTTTAACAATCCCTGCATGTTTAACTGAAGACAGACAAATCATGAATTTCCCAAAATAAACATAAATTAGGCACCTTTTGCAAACTTCCACATACTGGTGAGAAGAGAATGACCGTTTCTCTAAAATAAATTTGATAAATTCATAATCTTTAAAACACCTAAGTTATTTGCCTTTCATATCAACAACTTACCTAGACATTTCAGAAAAATCTGAGTATACACTTAGAAGGAAATCCATGAAGGAGGCTATTTAGGTGGTATTATTAGGCTGGCATAAATTGCCTTGTATGGTTCTTCAATTGCTAATACTTGGATGGAGGTAAGCTGGAAATTACTTTGTTGATTTAAATTCACATTGCAAAGTAAGATGGAACCTGTGTATTCCATATTTGATTCTGGATTATTTTGCCAGAAATAATCAGCTCCCTCAGAGGCTGACATGAGAACTACCTACTTCAAATATGAAACTGGATGAGCTTTCATTATTAGCAATGTGATCTGCATGGTTGGGTGATTTATTCCTTTCTGGATGATAAAGAGATGGGATAATAAAAGATAAGGACCCACCCCTGAAAGACTAAGCAAGCACCAAAATAAGGCAAGCTATCAAAATGTGGGTTTCATGTGCATTTACATATTTTAAGACTCATTTCCAAATTGCTAAGATTCTAACTTACAGGCAAGTCAATTTCCAAAGGAATGGTATACACCAATGCCGCAAGGAGGGTATTCTTTATCTACAGCTGTTAAACAAGTTGCTATCACCTCTCTAAAATATCTTTAAGATAGATTTCTTTACAGAAACTCTTGAATGGATCCTTTCAATATATCTGAGCTCACCACTATTCATGACAACCACAGATGATCCAAATAACTTGTTTCAGCCAACAGATTCTGTTTGCCCCAAATTCAGCCTCTAGACAGAGTATTGTTAGACAATGTGTGAAACTGACTGATCTGAATTTGCCTGCTCCAAATTTGGCTCAAGGATAAGGAGGTAGAAGATAAAGGTAAAAAGAGGCCAAGAAACCAGGTCCTGAAGAACACTGAGCCATTTGAGCATGATGATAACAGTAATAAGAAAAATAACAACAAAATTTGTTGAACATGTCTTATAAGCTAAGGGTTTTACATCCATGAATTCAAAAATTCTTACCACAACCCTACAAGCTAGATCCCATTATTAGCCCCATTTTAGACATGAGGCACAGGGAGGTTTGGTAACTTGCCTAAGTTGACCTAAGTAGTCAAGGTATGGAGGTGGGATTCAAATCTAAGAAGGCTGGCCTCAGAACCAAGGACTGAAACCACAGTAGCATTTTGCCTGTCCTGCTACATGAGTGTAAACTGCATGTCACCCACTTTTAGAACTTAAAAAATAAAGGGCTTCCACACATTCTTGCCTAACTTTTTCTCAAGCCACCCTTCCCACCCTACCTGGAAACACAGCTTTGCTCACCTTTTAAAGAATCAGGTGTTGTCTGTAGTGAAGCCAAGTCATACTCAAATGACTATAGGAAACGATACAACTGGAAGACTTCATTTTGCATTTTTTGGTATTTATCTCAAGGACAGACTATAAAGTATGAAATAGTGCCTATGCTTCCAAGAGCTATGAAATAGAGATGGGAAGAGAAGAGTAACTCAGCTAAAAGTTCTTTTTCATTCTCTTTATACACATCAGCATTTTTCTCACAATACATGGCATTTATCTCACATTACAATACTAGGTCAAGGTCTAAGTTGCTTCAGTGTCCAACTCTGTGCGACCCTGTGGACTATATCCCGCCAGGCTCCACTGTCCATGGGATTCTCCAGGCAAGAATACTGGAGTGGGTTGCCATGCTCTCCTCCAGGGGATCTTCCTGACCCAGGGATTGAACCTACATCTCTTACGTCTCCTGCATTGGCAGGCGGGTTCTTTACCACTAGCGCCATACTAGTGTCTTCCCAACTATGCATCTTGAGGATGAAAACATCGTACTCAAAAACTAACTATGCATCAAAACCTGACCATAAATGCAAACATAGTGGTTTGCATCAAGTACTCTGGTCCCATTACCTCAGCAACATGGGATTTGGCTAATTATGCTCCAAAGAGAAATCCACAAATTCCTGGAAGGAGCAAATTCAGGAACTGAAGGCAGAGACAAGGAGCTAAACGGTAATATCACTGGTGCTATAAAACAACACTTCTGCAATTACTGACACTGATTTCAACTACATAGCAAAAGTAAACACTACAATTTTTTTTAACTATAATCTTTAAGACATGTTTTACCATGGTTGTCCAAGATTGGGTGCTTAGCTGAATTACAGCTGATTTCTCCATGAGTACATGGAACAATGCTCAATTTTCAGAAACTATGATAAAGTCCATTTCAGCACATTCTTGTAAGTCTGAACTTTAAAAAACTTTCATGAGTTACACAGCAACATTGACCACACCTCAAGTTCCAGTATATTATCTTGGACAAGAAGCACAAGTGAGTTGATTTTATTGAAACAGTGATACCTCACCAACTTGAAGGAGACGCAAGTAAGCAAAGTAAACTTATCACTTGCCAGTACCTGAGCGATACCATCTGGAGACTTCAAGTGCTCAGTCTCTTAGTCATGTCCAACTCTTTGTGACTCCATGGACTGTAGCCTGCTGAGTTCCTTTGCCCATGGGATTTCCCAGGCAAGAATACTGGAGTGGGTTGCCATATTCCATCTCCAAGGGATTTTCCCAACCCAGGCATTGAACCCTTGTCTCCTGTGGCTCCTGCACTGGCAGATTCTTTACCACTGAGCCACCTTCGAAGTCCAGAGACTTCATAACTTACCACTGACTCATGGTATCTGTAGAGTAGAACTTGGTCCCAAGGGAATTTCAATGAACATTTGAGATGGACCTTCAACCTGTAGCATCACAGCTATTTTTCAAATGGGTTCATGTGGCCCTAATTGAAAGTGATAATCCCTGATACTTTAAGGGCCCCTGTTAACAGAAATGATGACAAAAAGTAAACAACAAAGATGTGCTTCTATGCCATCAATGTTTTCCCCAACCATTACTGTCTAGCACCGAGCACCAGGTCAAAAGTTCAATAACTTCATCACCAGTCTAAAGGCAAGAAACATTCCCATGAACAGTTTTCGATAAGAGCTATTACTGTAGACACATCATCATGTTAAGTACTACAATAATATTTATTTTATTATAACACATACAGTCAGTGGACAGGGAGAGATGAATCTTTGCTGTTCATTATATAAGAGGACAAATCAAGTAAACAAATTCCTTTTGGAGTATTTTTTTAAAGGCTACTATAATAGTGAAGAAAAAATTAAAAGCATAAGTACTTCTCTTCAGACATTTATCTAACTTGAAGCAGGACAAAGGGCATGATGGAGCAGTCATTACAGAAAAAAAATGTCCTATTTCTCTGGAAATTGGGTTTCTAGAACTGAAGTCTCAGTCAGAATTCCTCAGGGCTTTAAGATGTCATTTTCAGGCTACCGAAGCCAGTGAAAGCAGAAAGTCAAGAAAAACCCAAGTCCTTCACTTTTGAGTATACAGCTTATTTCTCTTTATCTGGTAGTTAATTATCTTATTCCTACTTGTTGGATCATTTGTCCAAAATTAATTCAACTTAATATATATTGAGTGACCTATGCACAGCCTGGGCTTCCCACTACCTGCCTTTGCTACTAGCTTTTCTACTAGCAGGTGGGCAAACTCAATGAGAAGAAAAGGTCCATATTTCGAAGAGGTTTGAGAGTTGAGCAAGGCAACATCATTGGCTAAGTTGAGAAATGAAGATTTTCCATGAAATTTCACTTCATTGTGCCCTTCTATCTCCCATTAACATGGATAACTGAGACTTGGTGGTATTCTCAAGGCCATGGGAAATACTTTTACAGAAAGGCTGCTCAACTGGTGAAACCTGATCTGAATAATTTTTCTGGCTAAAATAATCTCTTGTCATCTGGCATAGGACTTTGGGCAAAAAATTAAATCTCTTGTCTGAAAAAAACAAATTGTTCTTTCTATCAGCACCTCAGCTGCACAAATCTCTGCTAAAGGAGGTTTACTTACTATTTGGTCAAGAATTAGTTGTGCTCTTGAACTTTTCACAACAGAATCAACTTTGTGTGCCCCACAACTGATATCTAACTTATCCAGTTTTCACTTCAGACAACATAGGCTAAATCTCCACTACAGGTGCACTTTAGAGAATCCATGATGAATCAGTGCTTCATTTAAAAATTTTTTAATAGGAGGATAATTGCTTTACAATGCTGTGTTGATTTCTGCCATTCACCAGTGTGAATCAGCCATAAATATACATACGTCCCCTCCTCTTGAGCCTCCCTCCCACCCCTCTAAGTCGTCACAGAGCACTGGGTTGAGCTCCCCATGTTATACAGCAACTTCCACCTAGTTGGCTTATTTATATATGGTAATGTATATATTTCAACAGTATTTTATCAGTGCATTCCACGCTCTCCTTCCCCTGCTCTGTCCACAAGTATGCTCTCTAAGTCTGCATCTCTATTCCTGCCCTGCAGATAGGTTAATCAGTATTATTTTCTAGATTCTATACATATGCATTAATATATGATATTTCTTTTTCTCTTTCTGACTTACTTCACTCTGTGTAACAGGCTCTAGGTTCATCCACCTCACTAGAACTGACTCAAGCTTGCTCCTTTTTATGTCTGAGTAATATTCCATTGTACATATGTACCACAACTTCTTTATCCATTCATCTGTCAATGTACATCTAGGTTGATTCCATGTCCTGGCAATTGTAAATAGTGCTGCAATGAACACTGGGGTACATGTGTCTTTTTGAATTATGGCTCATGCAGCTCAATATCAGAAAAACAAACAACTCAATCAAAAAATGAGCAGAAGACCTAAACACATACTTCTCCAAAGAGGACACCCAGATAGCCAATAAACACATGGAAAAATGCTTAACACTGCTCATTAGTAGAGAAATGCAAATCAAAACTACAGTGATGTATCATCTCACTCCAATCAGAATGGGCATCATAAAAAAAAATCTATAAACAATAAATGCTGCAGAGGATGTGGAGGAAAGGGAGCCCCCCTGTACTGTTAGTGGTAATGTAAACTGGCACAGCCACTATGGAGAACAGTATAGAGATTCTTTTCAAAACACTAGAAATAAACTACCATATGACCCAGTAATCCCACTACTGGGCACATACCGTGCCTGAGTGCTTCATTTTTATAAAATAATATATATGTGTTGTTGTTGTCATTTAGCTGCTAAGTCATGTCCAACTCTTTTGTGACCCCCATAGACTGTAGCCCACCAGGCTCCTCTATCCATGGGATTTCCCAGACAAGAATACTGGAGTGGGTTGCTATTTCTTTTTCCAGGGGATCTTCCCAACCCAGGGATCTAACTTGGGTCTCTGGCATTGCAGGCAGATTCTTTACCATCTGAGCCACCATGGAGGTTCACATATGTGTGTGTGTGTGTGTAGCTGCAAAAAAAAAAAAAAAAAAAAAGACTCTAAGTCTATATACCAATTAACCATGATTAACATAAATGTTGAGATTACCAATGACTTTTGTTTCTCTAATACTTTTATTTTCTTCTGAATGTTGAAAAATGACATCTATTTTTAAATAGAAAAAAATCACGTTGATGTAAACTTTGCTTAGGGCATCTGATAATTGACAATGCAGTCTACTAGACATATTAGACAACCATATGTATAACATTTCCGCGTTCTAGCCTTCGATTAGCTTATATCATTCAAAGTTAAACTATCTGGACTACATTAACTTAGCACTTATAAAAAAACTTATATTGAGCTATAATTTAATGTTTGCCCTATTCCTTTACAGAGGGTTAATAGAGAAATGCCAAATATGATTCTTTTTTCTTCTATGAAACCAAGATTATTTTGTACCACCCAAAATGTACTTTCTGCAAACATCCCATCATGAATACCATTTGAATAAGTGGGAGGTAGATGAAATTGTACCTTTCTCTTGCCAACCAATGGAAAGCTTCTCTTTTTATCTTTTCAGGAAGCATACACCAACTTAGAAACGTGAATACTGTAATGTATCAACCTTTGTGCATGCTCAGTCACTCAATTGTATCTGACTCTCTGAGACCCCATAAACTATAGCCCACCAGGCCCCTCTGTCGATGGAATTTTCCAGCCAAGAACACTGGAGTGGGTTGCCATTTCCTTCTCCAGGGGATCTTCCTGACCCAGGGATGGAACCCACATCTCTTGTATCTCCTGCATTGCAGGTGGATTCTTTACCACTGAGCCACCTGGAAAGCCTCATGATACCAAATCAGGTGTTAAAAATATCTACCCTTTCTACTTTGGTCAGATGGCCTCTATTTTTTGCTTCAGCTTTTAAAAAGTTATCTTGCAACTATTCTTTCATATATGCTGTGATGCGCTGGGCTTAGTCACTCAGTGGTGTCCGACTCTTTGTGACCCCATGGACTGTAGCCTGCCAGGTGCCTTTGTCCATGGGGATTCTCCTGGCAAGAATGCTGGAGTAGGTTCCCATGCCCTCCTCCAGGGGATCTTCCCAACCCAGGGATTGATCCCAGGTCTCTCACACTGCAGGTGGATTCTTTACCATCTGAGTCACCAGGGAAGCCCAAGAATACTGTAGTGGGTAGCCTATCACTTCCCCAGGGGATCTTCCCAACCCAGGAATTGAACCAGGGTCTCCTGCATTGCAGGTGGATTCCTTACCAGCTGATCTACCAGGGAATCCCATTCTTTCATATATAACCTATATCTACTCTTTTGGGAAGTAGCACGCTATAAATCTTAAATGAGTAAAACGCTTTTTGCAAAGACCTTGTGACAATGATAAAAGTCCAGGTGTGCTCCAAATACTAAAGACAGAGCCTTGGTTTCCCTGATGCCTCAGACAGTAACGAATGTGCCTGCAATTCAGGAGACAGGTTCAATCCCTGGGTCGGGAAGATCCCCTGGAGGAGGAAATGGCAACCCATTCCAGTATTCTTGCCTGGAGAATCCCATGGACAGAAGAGCCTTGCAGACTACAGTCTATGGGGTCCAAAGAGTTGGACGTGACTGAGGGACTAACACTTCCACTTTCATTTTTCTGGTTTCCCTTGCCCTCCCCGCTGCACAACCCCTTATTCTCCCATCCTTTAGTTTGCTGTCCAGAAGGGAAGAATTCCTCTCAGAGAGTAGAGAATCTTTAGTTCAGAGAGAGCGTGAATGACTCAACCAACACCACACAGTGAGCAATAGAACTGACCAGAAGCCAGGTCTCCTGACTTAGAGCACAGTTCACTCTCCATTCGACTATGAGGGCATTCCAATCCTTCTGATAAGTCAGGGAAATCTAAGAAGCATGCACATAAAGGCACATATTTTTAGCCTTCCTCACACATTTCCTTTGGCTTAGCTTATTTAGGTTCCAGAATAACTTTAGTCCTAGACTCTATCTTTTAACTCCCAAATAGTATACTGCCTGTCTTTGGAATTCTGATTACAAAGTTCTTTATTCATCTACTCAGATCATCTCACATGTTAAGTGGCTGCCATGTGCAAAGCTGTGCATGCCATGCTAAGTCACTTCAGTTGTGTCCGACTCTTTGGGACCCCATGGACTGTAGCCTGTCAGGATCCTCTGTCCATGGGATTCGCCAGGGTAGAATACAGGAGTAGGTTGCTATTTCCTTCTCCACATGTGCAAAGCACTGGGCTTCTATTCAAAAGAAGGCACTGGCTTCCTCAAAGAACTGCTAGACACAAACTGGTGTTGTGAACAGAACAGCGGATCTGGAGACCTGGGTTTTCATTCTGGTGCTGCCCTGGATTTGCTGTCTGGCTTTGTACAAAGTCACTTGGCCTCACTCAGTTTCAAGTTTCTCATTTGAAAATTAAGGTGATAATATCATTTGGCCTGTAGGAGAGTTACTCTAATTGCTGTGTGTGTGTATGTTAGTCACTCAGTCGTGTCTGACTCTGCAACCCCATGGACTGTAGCCTGCCAGGCTCCCCTGTCCATGGAATCTCCAAGCAAGAATACTGGAGTGGGTTGACATTCCCTTCTCCAGGGGATCCTTCTGACCTGAGGATCAAACCCGGGTCTCCTGCACTAGAGGCAGATTCTTTACTGTCTGAGCCATCAGGGAAGCTACCATTCATTAAAAACTGTGTGCCAGCCACTGTCACACAGCCCTCTGTGTGCACAATATCATCGAGTCTTTAGATGACCATGTTTACAATCAATACACTATTATTTCCCCTACTGTACTGATAAGAGCACTAAAGCTGGAGAGATTAAGCAACATTCCCAAAGTAAGTAAGGAGGATCTGGGGTTTGGATCAAAGTGGACTCCAGAGTTTCCATAGCCAACACCACTGGTCCCTCCCAACATAAAAAATAATTAAGAATATACCTTGAAAGGCATTAAGCTAATTTTATAGCATTCTCATTTACTCTACTTCTACCTATCTGAACTTCTAAGATGTGAATACATCTATTCTTCTGCTCATTTCTTTGTCTTGTCAAATAATCACCTTGAATGTCCAAGTGATAACCTGGAGGTGAAGGACTCAAGCCCTTGACTTTCACAATAAAGAGGCTCTGGGTAGGCTCCATAAGACCATGCTTCCTGTGTCTCAAAATTTCACTATCTTCTCCCTTCTCTGCAATCTTTTGGGGACTCATCCTTCCTGGGAAGTTCAGAGGCCCATTTTCAGCCAAATACAAATGTTAGAAGCTTTTCTCCAAAGGAGAAAAATGAGTGAGAATCTAGTCTCTTGGAAGATCCAGCTAACCCATCTTATAAAGCAGGCACAGAAGCCATGAAATACACCAACCATTTCTCTCCCAAGGACTTTTGCCAGCCTTGGCACAGGCTGGTTCATTTGAAATATATAATTAAATATTCTTAACAACTCAATTATTCTACCTCACTTTGATCAATAGTTCATTACCTAAGTCAGATGTGCCAAAAGAGGCAAACTCTTCAGCTCATTTTGTCCTACATTTGCATGAATATTATGCACTGAATATTATGCTTCTTTGAACTTCAAAAGAACTTCCTGGACTCTTTTGACTACAACTTTAACAATTGAGCATAATGGAATTATAGAAAGACACTTTCCCAGCTAAAGATCTCCATCCTCGCTGCTTTTGGACAGGAACAAACTTTTATATAAGCCATAAATGGCTCATTCATTCACTATGATGGCACTGTCCATATTTCCCGGGTTCCTGAGCGGGTTTTCCCTCCTGTGAGAGCAAGGTAACTCTGGCTAATTAGCTACTAGCAAGTGGCAGCATCCACTTCTACTTTTCCTTGTGCAAACAGCTTTCTACTTTGAAAGCATTTCCTCCAGTCCTCCTCAGATTCTACACCAGTTGAGTGAGTGTCTTTGACCATAATAGCATCGCCCCTCATTCCATCCTGATGCCTAAAATGGGAGAGCAAACAGGCTACCGAGCATCTGCCTTGACCAACATGCTTATACTCAAACCAGCCCATGAGTGAGAAAAAACCTTGGCTTCCTTGGGTACAACAGTATCAGGCAGCAAGGAGCGACATGAAACTTTATGATCCTTACACATTTCTTGAAGTTTTCTGTTATTTTTTCCCCTCATTTTGCTTCTTCCATTCCTATACCTACTCTTCTCTAGAACTCACAGCACAATATGGGAATCCTGGTTTCCTTTTACTTCAAAGGACTTTTTCCTGTTGTCAAAGTAATATTGCCAATTGTGAAATCTTTGGAATAAACAGAAGTATAAAGATGAACAAAAATAACAGTCATGAAACTACTACCCAGAGATAAAAAATTAGTTCCCTCTTGCACACCATGTGTGTGCGTGCATGCTCAGTCGTGTCTGACTCTTTGTGTCCCCATCGACTGTAGTCTGCCAGGCTGGCTCCTCTGTCCATGGGGTTTTCCAGGCAAGAATACTGGAGTGGGGCTGCCATGCCCTTCTCCAGGGGATATTCCTGACCCAGGGATTGGACCTTTTTCTCCTTCATTGGCAGGTGGATTCTCTACCACCAAGCCACCTGGGAAGCCTCACTGTGCACCAAGCATGAATATAAAGTTCAGGTAGAAGAGAGAACTATGGGTAAAACCCCAAACTATAGAAGCAGTAGAAAAAATATAAGAATATGGAGTAGGAAAGACCTTCTTAGGAATAAGAAGAAATCCACAAGCCATAAAGGAAATGAGTGACAGATCTGACTACACAAAAATTTAAAACTTCTATATGGGAAAATATGGCTTATACAAAGTTTGAGTGAAATGGCAGACTGGGAAAACAATACGTGAAATACAAAAGGTTAATAACAACATTTGAAATAACAAAATGTTAATAAATAAGCTTTTGCAAATCAGTAAGACAAGCAACCCAACTGAAAAATAGCCAATTCACTGGAGAAATACAATTGAATTAAAAGTAATTGAAAATACACTCCAGTAACAGGAAACTCTCACAGCACAACTGAAATAGGATTTCCTCTAGTAAACTGGCCCATGAATACAGCGATTAATAATACTTTTAGTGAAGGAATTAGAAATGGACATGCATACATATATGGTGGAAGTGTAAACTGATACTTTTTTTGGAAGGACAATTTGACAGTTTTTGCCAAGATTAAAACTGAGCATACACTTTGACCTGACAATTACTCACAAACACTTGCTTAAGTGCTTTCAGGCATTCACTAATGCCTTACTTATAGTAATAACAAAACTGGAAACAATCTAAATATCTACAAATAGGGACTATCTAAACAATCCATGGCACACTCATATAACCGGGTACTATGTAGGCATTAGAATGAACATGGTACTGTTACACTGAAATGTTCTGACATGGAAGGATGTCCTGGACACACTGCTGAATAAAGCAAGTTATAAGGAAAAAAAAAAAATATATATATATATAAAATATCCAATTTTTATAAAAGAAAAAATCCCTATAGATATGTATGTTTTGATAACACAGAGAGAAAACAGCATGGAAGAAACAGAAAACTATTACTATTATTAATAGTAACAGTCATCCCTGAGGTGCGGGAATGGGAGTTGAGAGAAACAGGTTCTTTATGAAGTTCAGATACTTTCACATCATTTTGTTCAGTGAGTAGTATTCATTTCACAATTTAAGAAATTTCAAAATAAGCTAATATAAGCATTTTCCAGGGCTATCATTTGCAATAAGGAGTGTTTGGTAGCATGAGAATGCATTACAAGGATCATTTATGCAACCGTTTCCTACTGTTTCTAATGTCTTGTAGAGCTGCAATATAAATTTCGGTGCATGCAGTGTATGTGTGTGTGCAGTGTATGGGTGTGTGAGTGTGTATGTGTGCCAAGGCAACATACCTAAGGCATAGACTTTTAGAGTCTCCTTTTAGTGGAGATAACTTTGCACATATCTTTGAGACAGTTAGCTTGGGTCAGGCCCCAAAGAATGATGCTGAGGGCTCATTTAGGGAATGACGATGACCTAAGCCTCATTATCTGACTATAAGCTGGAAACACTAGCCCAGAACTGGTCCCTTAGGCCATCTGTTACATAATCATTTTGACAGCAATTGAATATCCAAAGGGCTTGGGACAGACTCACAGGCAGTAGGAAATGTTAGAGAGTGATAGTTTGGGGTCTGTCAATCAGTTTTCAATCACATTTTTTCTTTGGTTTGTCAATTAAGCTCTAATTGTCTATTTCTATGGACAATATTACTCAATTCTTCATTAATATGGAAGGCTTCCCAGAGAAGATTGTCTCCTAAGAGTTGCAAGCTTCCCCATGCTGCCACAAGGCCATAAGGGAAGTTTCTCCCTAAGAAACAAAGGAGTTTTAAGTCCAGCTGCTTGTGAGCTTAGCTGAGAATGGACTGGACTTTTCTCTCACATCCACTTAAATCAAGGCAAACTTCTGGAAGACGAGGGTTCTGAGGTGGATTACGTATTCAAGCAGAAGAAGGTCGGTTGAGGACTACAAGAGAAGAGGCTGATTTAAGCTCTCTTGCTCCTACTGTGCCCTGCTCAAACTTCCTTTTTTGTGTCTCAATCATACGAGATTACAATGGATCACTCATGTTTAAAAGCCTAATCAAAAGCCCCATTTCTCCCAGGAAGGAGACTCACTTTACTATGAAAACCATAGTGAAGCAGAAAGACAGGTAACAGTGGAACAGATTCGGCACTGTTCTCCCTAACAGAGAGCCTCATGCCCAATATATTTAACTTAAGCTGATAAAGGGGATACGTGTTGAAGTGATGGGCTTCAGATGCTGTTTCAGTTCCTACCAGGCATACTTACACACTTCCTTCTCATGAATAAGTTCAGTGGAGCAGAGAATGCCCCGTCTTGGACCAGTTCCACATTGTGCTTCTTTTGATGCAGCCAAAAAGGGGAACTAGAGAGAGGGCTTTTCCTTCAAATGCAGAGCCAGGGTCCACCTTGGAGGTGGCTGCAAATGGCCCAAAGAAGGTGAGGCTCACAGTGGGCAAAGGCAGGCAGACAGCTCCTAACAAGGGCAGAGATGTCAATGGTTACTCATAAGTCTCCCAAATGTGGCCGCAAGGAGGGTTAATTACCCCCCTTTCCTGCCACTCGGCTTTCTCCAATGTGTCAGCCCATGACACGGATCGCTGATTTTCTAGAAATATTCCCTGGCTTTGCAGGGACGTTCTGTTCAACAAATGGCATCCAATTTGCTCACGGTCCCTGGAATCTCAATTTCCTCAAAGGATTTTTCATCTCAATCCAGTTCGTGTGAAGGTTTTTTCCTTCTTCATTTTTCAGCAGAAGAGAATAGGCAGAGCCTGCTTTACTTTTTTTTTTCTTTTTCTTTTCTGTGTTATTCTTTTTCATAAAGTGAAATCCTTTGCTGAAGAGTCTGAAATTTGGGAAAAAATCCAGCTCATCTGTCAGGTATTTCTAGAATTACGTAAAATGGAATGAAATTTGTACAGTTCAGAACAGGAAATGGAAAATAACTAATGTGTCATGTGTTCTATGAGATGAAAACTACATGATAATCAGAAAAACAGCCCCAAATTCATTGGCCTGATTCAAAGCTCTCCTTCTTTTATCAACTCACACATAAACCAGTAACATTTACTTTCTTAGATTCGTGGCAGGGCCACATTTGGGCTAACTCGCAATCTCTTCAGATTATAAGCACCTTCTGAAAGAAATGACAAAAAAGTATCTTGTTTTTTTTTTTTTTAAACTCAAGACACTTATGTTTTACTTGCTCTGTTCTGCTTCCTTCTAGGAAAAGAAAGAACAGCAACAAGGAAAAGATGTATCTCATGCCTCCCATGCAGCCCATCTTCCACTTTTTTCTCATTCCAGCCAGTGCAAAAGGCAACTTGAAACTTTCAGGGCCCCGTGTACTCAAGCTGTTGGGAAGAAAGCAGACAAAAAGAACAGATCTACTGGAACTGATGGAGACCTCTTATCTCAGGCTTCTAACCTACTGGGGGGCGGGAAGGGCTGGGGGAATTTACATGTGTAATAAGCACTGTTTTCCTGCAAAGAAAGAGAACTTGCCTCTCCTGCCTTGCAAAGACTGTGGGGGAAAATTTAAGTGGACGAACATACATTCCTATCCAACGCTAAGGCTAAATCCTTACAGGCAAGTCATAGGAAAGAAAAAATAAATTTTGAAATCCTCATTTCTAAGGGAATTAAAGTTGACTTCTCAAGAGATTTTCTTTGGGAGAAAAGGGAAACTGGGGTTTGCAAAATGGCCATTTTGGCAAACAAGATAAAAATAATAGGCAGTGACCCAAACAATTTCTGAAACCAAAGTCAACTGATCTTAGCTTCAAGACTACCATTATTTTTAATCCTTCAGGGATGGGGCAAGCATTGATCAGTGTTTTGCCTGTGTCTCTTATGAGATCTATAAGGATTTTCAGTTTGGTTACTTATGTTGGAAAAGACAGATGTGATTAGCAAATGGATGTGATGTAAGCACCTGAATGGTTCAGACATATTCCTCTCACATGAAGTCCCCTGTGAAATGGAAATTTTAAATGGACCATTTAAGGAATATTGGGCAAACTTAAGTAGGTAATATGTTCACATTGCATCACCACGCAAAAGACCACCCCAAAAGCACCTACCATTCCTAAAAATAGGAGAACTGCATTTCCAGTCTCAGGAGTGGAAAGCTTTTTGAGGCTTAGAACACAGAAGGTTTGCTATCGATTATATCCAGCCACAGGTCATTTCCATCGACTTTAGAGCTGGCAAAACTCTTCCAAAGCGGGATTTGAAAATATTTAAATAACTCAAGAAACACCATATTTTAGTCTGGGATTAACATTGGATGGGAAGTGAGTTCAACAATCTTTTCAGCAGGTGTAACCTAAATATTGAGTATAAAGAGCTGGATGGAATACAAGATGATCATTCTGGAGAACTGAATTGTCTTTGGGCCACGATGTGAATGCCACCACTCTTACTTTAAATATTATGAAGTTGGCCAGATAATTTAAAATCCATGGTTTCAAATTAAGAGTATGTAACCAAAGCAGAACTGGTCATAGAGAATAATTTATGGTATCAGCCAGGATTTGCAGCACCGATTTGCCTCTCTACCTCCTTCCTGCTCCTTAAACAACGACTAAATTTTCCTGGGACATGTTCATAGCCTTCAAAAGACCTGGGTTCTGATGACCATATCCCTTCTGGGAGTTTCTGCCCTCCTTCAATAACTCAGAATGTCCAGCTCTGTCCTCTTAGAGTTACCAGGTTCCCTTGAAGCAAATCATTTCCATGAACAGCTTTAACACAGCGACTCAACCCAGTGAGGTTCTTCCCGAGCCTTCTTTAATAAGCTTATTCCCCAAGTCTCCAAAGGAGAAAGATTTTTTTTAAACCACTGAAATCTAATTTATCATAATCACATATGGCTCTCAGGGGGGATTTTTGAAGCCGTGGTTTTCGGGTCTCCCCATGCAAGAACCAACGGGATTGTTTTTCTTGTACAATGGTTGGGTGATTTGGTGAACAGCAGCATTGCCTCATAACTCAAGCTGGCAAGAAAACGGCTCTTAGGTTTTGGTTTTTGTTTTTTCTTTTTTTGCTTTTCTTGGGTCTCAACTAATGGTATGAGCAAAGAGAAAAGCTGGCGACTAGAGAGCAATTAATCTCTTTTGGCATTCCTGTCATCCCTGTGGCCTCCCTGGCTGGGCTGAAGAACATCAGAAAATGAATCTCTTTATAAATAATCACTTTTGATTTACAAGATCCTGAAGTCCTGCCTTTATGTTCTGTATGGAGCTATAAACTTAGAAGAGTTCCCTCCCCAGGTCTCTGTTAAATTTCTCTTTATCCCTTTAACTTTTTCTTTTGGGGGGAGGAGAACAGTTCAAGACATTTGTTGGGGCTGCAACAATAAACACGAGTGAGCATTGCTCAGCAAATGTGCCGATTCTTACACTTGCAAAGAGCCAAACTGTCCTTAATTTTTCAAATTATACTTTGATCCAGTTAACTGGTGTTATTTCGGCACTAACTCTCTGCTTCACACAGGCCGTTGTGCCATGGAACTTGCGCTGGCTCTTTTACAGGTTACTTAGAAATGTAGCCATTGACATATCTGGGGGAAAGCCAGGCCCCAACAAGAAAACAACAAAGAAAACAAAAATTCTGAGACCAATGCTGCGGAGCTGGGGAGGGTGAGTGGGCTTTACAGGAGTCTAAGAAACACGTAAGATCCTAAAGAAATGTACCCATTAAGGTGCCTTCGTGAAACAAGCATTCACCAAGTTCATTTGCAACGAGCCAGGGGACCAAAGGCTCCTTGCCTGGCTGTGACTGCAAGGGATCTGGGCAGCCAAGTGCCAAGGCTCTGTCTGTTCTCAGAAGAGGTCTCCTGGGTAGAATAGAATCAGAGACATTCCCAAAGGAAGGCTAAAGGATGGGCAGGTCAACCAGCTCTTCATGCCCCACTGCTGCTGCTGCTGCTAAGTCGCTTCAGTCGTGTCCGACTCTGTGAGACCCCAGAGACGGCAGCCCACCAGGCTCCCCCGTCCCTGGGATTCTCCTGGCAAGAACACTGGAGTGGGTTGCCATTTCCTTCTCCAATGCAGGAAAGTGAAAAGTCAAAGTGAAGTCGCTCAGTCGTGTCCGACTCTTAGCGGCCCCATGGACTGTAGCCCGCCAGGCTCCTCCATCCATGGGATTTTCCAGGCAAGAGTACTGGAGTGGGGTGCCATTGCCTTCTCCGTCATGCCCCACAGTGTTCCTTTAATCCTTCCTAGAGGCTTCACTACCCTTGTAATCTTACATGCACTATTGTCTGTGGGACATCCCCCAGGGTAACAATTCTCTTTTGGACAAACAGTAAGAAGACACTGGAGTCGCAGGCCAGAGTCCCTCAGCTAAAATCCTCTCCCCAGTCTACCACCCAACAAGAAAAGCTCCATTCACTGGCAGTGGGCTGGCCCTGAAAAATGGCAGCTTCAGGCCAGGCTGTCTCTGGTCTGAGTTGAGATGCCTCCGTCGCTGCTATGATGGACAAACGACTGGAGTTTGGTTTGCAAAACACCGTGCTATCTATCATTTCCTTTTGATTTCCCACAACAACTCCACCTTCAAAATGGGCATCCTGGAGCCCAGAGAACTCAACTGCCCATTCTCATAAAGTTAGTGGCAGGGCCGACAGGAACTAGAAGGCAGGCTTTCCAGGCCCTGAGTTCTGGCAATACTGCGTTGCACCCTGAGCTTAGCGGGTCCAACTCTGACCACAGTGGTCCGGGCCAGAAAATGAGGCAGATGTCCACAAGGAGGACAGAGGCGCCTCCAGCCCCTTCTGCTCTGTTTCCTTAACTTGAGTACGTCGGAACCATTTACTGGTCCAGGGCACTTCAGCAAGCAAGCAAAAAAGACTCGGGACACAGGCAATCACTAAGGTGACTTCAGAACCTGTTAGATGGCTACCCAAGGGGCCTCCCCGCAGCTCCAGAGCCTGGAACTACGCAGGCCAAGCGGGAGTGGCGAGTTCAAATCCGGAGGGAGCCGACCCCCCTCCCCACCCACCCACCTACCTTGGTGCAGCGCCCTGGGCCCCACCTCCAGCCGGGCCGCGGGCAGCTGGAGCAGGGAGCCGGCTGAGGCGGCAGGTTCGGGAGGTTGGGGTGCCCTGGGGGAAGACGGCCCACCTGTGCAAACGCTGGAAAGGAAGAGAGGGAAAGCAGGCGCCGGGCACCTCTCACTGACCTGGCCACCGGCCTCCGTGGTCCACGCGTGCAGGCGCTCCGAGCTCTCCGGGGCGCTCCTCCGAGGTCTGGGATTCGCAGGTTGTGGCGAGAGCTAGAGTGCGTGCGAGGGGGGAGGAGGACTCAGAAGTCGGGGGGAGGAAAAACATCACCGCCCTCACACCACGAGGGAACAGCAGCTCGCCCGGCTCCCTGGGGCAGAGCCAAGGCGCGGGTGCGGCGGCCCGGGGCCACCTACCCGCCCGCCGCCCGCCCCCTACTCCGCCCGTGAGGCCGGCGGCTCGGCGCGGGCGGGAAGTCCGCGACCACGCAGCAGCTGCAAGCCCGCACCCTCTCGCCTCCCGGACACCGCCGCTTTCTCCCCTATCCCCCGACCCGAAAGTTAAGAAATCGGGAGAAAGTGTGAGGCTTAGCGGGCGACTTTCCCATCACGCAGCACCCCCCGCCCCCGAACCTCTGGCTAAGCGAGCGTTGGGGTCTTAAAGGGACCGCACATCTCCTCCGGCCCCTCCTCCCGCTCCGCGCTGGAGGCGCCTGGGAGCTCCCCGCCGCTTGCTCACGGCCTGATGACCCCGGCTGCCCTCCGACTTCCCTGCTGGAAGCCCTCAGCGCCCTCTCTTCCGGCACCACGGCCGCTCTGCGTGCACCTGGTCTGGTCCCCAGCCGGCGCGCGGGACGCGGGATGAATTGGCCTCGAAAATGATGCCCTATAGCAGGCTGCCGATCATTTCGGGGTGTATCTGAAATCCACATCGCGGCTAGTAAAGTGACAAAACGTTGGTGCCCTTCAAGGCAGGATGGCGATGAGTGTGTGTCTGTGGAGGGACAAGGGACGACTTAGAAATCTGCTTTCGTTCACCAAGAGAGTTCCTAAGACCCAGGGAAAGGGTCTCTAGTAACTGTTAGGTGTCTTGAAGAAAACTTGGGAGTGGTTCACCAAGAACCCATCCGTGAAATCGCAATATCACTGCTGACCCCTTGGTGAACCCGAGATGGACTAGTCCAGATTTGAGTTTATTCCATGAGCAAGAGGTACAAATTATCAGAATTCTCTAAGGGCCTGAAAGCGGTGCCTTGACAGACAGTACCCATTTATATTTTGAGCTCCTAAATTTAAAGGAGAGCTGCAGGATTTTTTCAAGGTGGAACTGCCTTATATTTGATACTCTTAACATCAACATTACACTTTATGGCTTACAGAGTACTTTCCTATGCATCATCATTACTTTTTAAACTCTCACAACAAACCGAATGATCTGTCCATGGCCTCAAGTGTTGGAGTTGGCGAGGAACTTCTGGACCATTCTAATCAACCTCTTCCTGTCACAGAAGAAACTGATGGAGGAGGGAGCGGGAGACCTGATGTATGGAAGGCCGCGCTAGATAGATTTGACCTTCCAGTTAGGATTTCCTGACTTTCAACCCGCTGCTCTCTGGCTGTTATCGCCAGTCTATAGATGAGGAAACTGATGCTCAGAGCAATTGTGCTTGCCAAAACCATATCATATATCATGAAGAGAGAACAAAGGAGAATGAAAACAAAAATAATTATCCCTGGAAGTTAACTCTTTTTTTTTTCTTTCTTCACAACTGTTAATATCATCCAACTAGCCCTGAATTGCTGGGGATGTTTATTTCAGTGTTAACAAAGAAAACTTGGCCCTTTCTGAAATGTTGCCTTCAGGGCCCAAAATGTCTAGCTCCATCCTGCTACCTAGGTAGCCATACATTACCACATGCATTCAATTTGTGCTATACTATATTAGTTTGAACTTGCTGATTTGTTGCCTCATAACCATTCTCATGCCACTTAAGGCACTGATGTTTTGTCTCACTATACTGAGTTCCTCAAGGCCAAGGACTGGTTGTTTAATTTCCTTTGTATCTGCATCCCCCAACCCCCATCATCACTCCCAATGTGCTTAGAGAGTATTCAGGAAAATGGGTGTCAGGGAACAGACGGGGACAAGCATAGATCCCAGTATTAAAAATCAGTAGACTCACTGAGATTTAACAACTCATCTATTTGGCTACAACCACTGGCTCCCCTCGCTTGATGTAGTATTCTGATTACTCCATAACAAACCATCCCCAAACCTAGTGGCTTAAAAGCTTCCAATGATTTATTGTGATCAAATGGTTCTTTTCAACTGGGCAGTTTTTGTTCAGGATATCTTGTACACTTGGCAACTGTATAAGGGGGTGCTGGAATGCTCTGAAAGGTTCTTCATTAGTGTAAATGCTGGTGGTCCTTATATTCATTCCAGTCTTGATTTCTGAATTGGGAACTCCAACGTGGGTCCTAACCTAGACTTCGTACCAGGTCTTTTTCAAGCTAAACTGATGATTATCTCTATGCTTTATTTTTCTCTACTTATTAAATGGGGGATCAAGCACAGATCATCTCATAGTCATTCTTAAGAAGTTTTACTTTGAGATAATCATAGATTTATATGCAATTGTAAGAAATAATTCACAGGGATCTCAAATACCTTTCACTCCCAATGATAACATCATGTATATCTATAGTTGTTGTTTAGTCACTGTCCTGTCCTACTCTTTTGTGACCCCATGGACTGTATGTAGCTCTCCAGGTTCCACTGTCAGTGAGATTTCCCAGGCAAGAATACTGGAGTGGGTTGCCATTTCCTCCTCCAGGGGATCTTCCCAACCCAGAAATCGAATCCATGTCTCCTGCATTGGCAGGTGGATTCTTTACCACAGGGCCACCTGGCAGAGCATATCTATAGTACACTATTACAAATGGGAAATTGACATCAGCACCATCTATCCGCCTTATTCCAATTTCAACAATTCTATATGCACCCATCTGCCTGTGTGTACAGCTCTAAGAAAAGTTATCACGTGTAGGTTGATGTGATCACCACCATAGTCAAGATACTAAACAGTGCCAACACCACAAGGGTCTCCACTGTTACTCATCTTCTGTCCCTCTCTTCCTGACAACCACTAAACTGTTCTCCATCTCTGTAATTTTGTCATTTAAGAATATTACATGGAATCATACATAGGTTACCTTTGGAAGTTGGCTTTTTCCACTCAACATAGTTCTCCGGAGATCTATTAAAGTTGTTCCAATATCAAGAGTTTGTTCTTTTTACTGCGGAGTAGTATTCCATGGTATGGAGGTATCACAGCTTGTTTGACCATTCATGTATTGCAGGATATCAGGATTGATTCCAAATTTTGGCAATTACAAATAAAGGGGCGATGAACATTTGTCTACAGATTTTGCATAACCTAAATTTTCATTTCCCCTGAATAAATGCCCAATAGTACAGTTCCTGGATTGTATGGCAAGTGCATGATTAGTTTTGTAAGAACTGCCATATGCTTTTATAGAGTGCCTACACTATTTACATTCCCACCAGAAGTGAATGAGAGATCCAGTTTCTCTACATCCTTGTCAGTATTTGTTGTTGTCATTATTTTTCATTTTAGCCATTGTGATGGGAGTACAGTGATATATTATTGTGGTTTTAAATTGCGTTTCCCTAGTGCCTAATGACAGCTGCTATCTTTTCTTGTGTGTATTTAACATCTGTATATCCTTTTAAGTGAAACGTTTCTTCATATATCTTGGCATCTTCTAATTGAATAGTTTCTTTCAGTCAATTTTTAAGAGTTCTTTATTTAGGTACTGATCCTTTGTTGCATACGTGGTTTGCAAATATTTTCCGCCAGATTGCATCCTCTTCCCCTAAGCATTTATAGAACAAACATTTTTAATTTTGATGAGGTCCAATTAATCAGTTTTTCCTCTTATGGATTGTGTTTTGACAATAAGTCTAAGAACGCTTTGTTTCAGTTCAGTTTGGTTCAGTTGCTCAGTCCTGTCCGACTCTTTGTGACCCCATGGATTGCAGCACGCCAGGCCTCCCTGTCCATCACCAACTCCTGGAGTTTACTCAAACTCATGTCCACTGAGTTGGTGATGCCATCCAACCTATGTCGTCCCCTTCTCCTCTAGCCTTCAGTCTTTCCCAGCATCAGGGACTTTTCCAATGAGTCAGCTCTTTGCATCAGGTGGCAAAAGTATTGGAGTTTCAGCTTCAGCATCAGTCCCTCCAATGAATATTCAGGACTGATTTCCTTTAGGATAGACTGGTTGGATCTCCTTGCAGTCCACGGGACTCTCAAGAGTCTTCTCCAACACCACAGTTCAAAAGCAGCAATTCTTCGGCACTCAGCTTTCTTCAGAGTCCAACTCACATCCATACATGACCACTGGAAAAACCATAGCCTTGATTAGACAGACCTATGTTGGCAAAGTAATGTTTCTGCTTTTTAAAGTGCTGTCTAAGTTCGTCATAACTTTTCTTCCAAGGAGCAAGTGTCTTTTAATTTCATGTCTTTAGTCACCACCTGCAGTGATTTGGGAGCCAAGAAAATAATCTGTCACTGTTTCCACTGTTTCCCCATCTATTTACCGTGAAGTGATGGGACCAGATACCATGATCTTAGTTTTCTGAATGCTGAGTTTTAAGCCAACTTTTTCACTCTCCTTTTTCACTTTCATCAAGAGGCTCTTTAGTTCTTCTTCGCTTTCTGCCATAAGGATGGTGTCATCTGCATATCTGAGGTTATTGATATTTCTCCCAGTAATCTTGATTCCAGCTTTGCTTCATCCAACCCAGCATTTCTCATGATGTACTCTGCATATAAGTTATGCTTTGTTTAGCCCTAGGTCAATTTTTCCCCTATATTTTATAGTATTATAGTTTTAAGTTTTACATTTAAATCTGTGATTCGAGTTAATTTTTATATAAGGTATGAAATTTAGATTGAGGTTCACTTTTTGCCTGTGGATGTCCAGTTGCTCCAGCATCATTTTAAAAATAACTACCTTTCCTCCATTGAACTGCCTTTACACCTTGGTCAAACATCAGTTGGGTATTGTATGGGTCCATTCCTAGTTTGTCTCTTTCCTTATATCAGTTTCTATGTCTATCCCTCTGTCAACAGCATCCAGTTTTTATTGTTACAGATATATAGTAGGATTAATATCAAGTAGAGTGGTTCCCCCACTTTATTCTTCCTTTTCAAATTGTTTTAATTATTCTGGGTCCCATACCTTTCTGTATAAATTTTAGAATAAGCTCATCTATGTCTACAAAAAACCTTTCTCAGATTTGGCTAGGAATTGCATTAAACCTACAGATCAATTTAGGAAGAACTGACAGCTTTCATGTGTCTTGTCTTCCAATCCATGAATACAATATGTTTCTCCATTTCTGTAGGTCTTTCTCAATTTCATATATCAATGCTTTTTATATTTCAGCATATAGATCTTGTACACATTTTGTTAGATTCATGCCTACATATTTTATTTTCTTTGGAGCAATTGCAAATGTTATTGTGGTTTTAATTTTGATTTCCAGTGTTCACTGCTAGTATATATAAATGCAATTGATTGTTGTGTGCTAATCTTGTATAAAGTGTGCTGTAGAATACACAGTCATTTTATTTTTTCCCGGCTTTATTGCAATTTAATTGACCTAGAACATTGTGTAAGTTTACGATGTACAACATGATGATCGGTCACGTGTATATATTGTGAAATGATTGCCACAATAATGTTAGTTAACATGTTCATCACCTCACATCACCTCACATAATTACATTTTGGGGATCTATGTTGAGAACATTTTTTAAATCTACACTCTTAGCAACTTTTAAGTATATAAGAGGGTTATATTATATATTTAATTATATCCTAACTGTAGTCACCATGCTGTGCCTTAGAGTCTCACAACTTATTTATTTTATAGCTAGAAGCTTGTACCCTGTGACCATCATCTCCCCATTTCCCTCATCCTGCAGCTCTTGGCAGTCACCATTTTACTGTTTCAAAGTTTGGCTTTAAAAAAAATTTATTTTCTGCACTATGTCTCAGTTGTGGCACTGGAGATCTTCATTGCCTCATGTACAATCTTTGTTGTAGCATGTGGGATCTAGTTCCCTGACCAGGGATCGAACCTGGGCCTCCTGCATTGGAAGCCAAGAGTCTTAGCCACTGGACCACCAGGGAAGTCCCAAAGTTTGGCTTTTTTTTTCTTTAAAGATACCACAGATAAATGAGATCATACAGTATATGTCTTCTTCTGTCTGATTTATTTCACTTAGCATAATGCCTTCAAGGTCCATCCATGTTGTCAAAAGTAGAAGAAGTGAATGTAAAAATGGAAGCATTATGGAATGAATAATATTGATCAGTGTTCTGAGAATATAGATTTTAGCATTTTAAATCCTTCTCATCCTATCTGAACCTGGAAAATCTGGTTATTTGATGATCTTTCAAAAACTAGCAGGTCATATAGAGATTAAGAAGAAGTATATTATGGCATGGGGCTTCCCAGGTGGCACAGTGAAGAATCAGCCTGCTGATGTAGGAGACACAAGAGATGCAGGTTTGATCCCTGGGTTGGGAAGATGCCCTGGAGAAGGAAATGGCAACCCACTCCAGTATTCTTGCCTGGAAAATTTCATAGATAGAGGAGCCTGAAAGGCTATAATCCAAGGGATCACAAAGATTTGGACACAGCTGAGTGACTAAGCACAGCACACAGCAAATTATGGCATATGCTTACTTCTTTATACAGAAAATCAGACCAACCTAAAGTTTGTATTAATCAAATACTTGATTCAGTATCTAGAAGTTGACCTTTGAGGACCCTTAAGCTGCACTTAATATGACCCCATTTATCAGTTGTATGTATTCATGTTTGTTACGGAATTTTTGTCTTTGTTATATTTTCTTCTTGCTAGTCATTTCTAAATGACTCTCCACTTTCACTTTCATCAAGAGGCTTTTTAGTTCCTCTTCACTTTCTGCCATAAGGGTGGTGTCATCTGTGTATCTGAGGTTATTGATATTTCTCCCAGCAATCTTGATTCCAGCTTGTGTTTCTTCCAGTCCAGCGTTTTTCATGATGTACTCTAAGTGCTAGAACACAGAGTTGGCTGTCAATAGTGTGGTTCACCTAATATTTCCATCTTTCTTTCTTTAAGATTCATGTAGAACTTTACCCTCACCTCCTACTATGAGCACCATCATCTGATTTGCTTTGTTGTTCAGTCACTAAGTTGTGTCCAACTCTTTGCAACCTCATGGACTGTAGCATGCCAAGCTTCCCTGTCCTTCACTATCTCCTGGAATTTGCTCAAACTTATGTCCATTGAGTTGATAATGCTATCTAACCATCTCATCCTCTGCTGCCCCCTTCTCCTTTTGCCGTCAATCTTTCCCAGCATCAGGGTCTTTTCCAATGAGTTGGCTCTTCGCATCAGGTGGCCAAAGGACTGGAGCTTCAGCATCAGTCCTTCCAATGAATATTCAGGGTTGATTTCCTTTAGGATTGACTGCTTTGATCTCCTTGCAGTCCAAGGGACTCTCAAGAGTCTTCTCGAGCACAATTCAAAAGCATCAGTTATTCACCACTCAGCCTTCCTTATGGTCCAACTCTCACATCTGTACATGACTACTGGGAAAACCATAGCTTGCTGTGGTCATTGAAATCTTAGGAGAAGTGATGTGTGGGAATAAAGAGTTAGTGCATGATTTGTCCCATTCCCTTCCCACTACCACAGGAATCATGAATGCATATTTTGAAATGAAGCCTGAGTTTCAGAGTGACTAAGATGAGCAAAGATCCCAGCAGAATTATTTTGGAAATCAAAAGTGTGTGATACATAGAACTTTGTGCAGCACAGCTTCTGAGATTTGGAGGTTGCTTCTTTTTGCAGCGTAATCTGCCCAATTCTGACTGATATCACCAGTAAAAACAATTCTGTTTCCTTGCATTTTGTGAAAATCAGAGAAGTAAACAGAGCAGCTTATAGAATCCTGGAAATAGAGTTAATAGAAGTCATTTTTTTTGGTTCCGTGTGTTCTTTTTAGCTAAGCTGTCATTTTCCATTTATGCCTTTCAGTTACTATATCAAACAAAAATTACCCAAGGAATTTTTTGATTTGTGCTTTGTGTTATATCTGAATATCATTTTATAGAAATGCTTTTCCTTTTAACTGGCTTTAAGAGAATTGTGGGAGAATTTTACATCATTTTCTTCCCAAAGAAGCACATCTCCAGATTTATCATAAAGCCACTGAAAAAGCAAGATTTGGTTTATAGGAAATTTCAGGAACATATGTATTTTAAACTCATCACACTGTGCAGGATTATAGTAAATATGTAAAAGATGAAAGGGAGTGTATTCCTTGACTCAAAATTATAGCATGCCCAGAATCACCATGAGTGAGTCAAATGGGTAGAACATAAAATACATTCACTTCTGGTTGAGGATTCTTCACGTAGTTTAATTACATTTTCAAGCAGTCTCACAAAAGTATGTAAACTTTGTTCACTAGGGACGTCATAAAAACAAACTGAAGATCAAGTGTGTCCAAGTGTTATACTGTGTATAGAAAAATGCAATCTGGTGGAATAAAAATTGCCTCCCTAGTAGCTTTATTGCTATAAAGCATTTAATCACTTTAAATTGTCTTTGCTTAAATAGCTTACGATAGGATCTCAAGGTACCCACAGTTCTTTAGAACTGCCATGAACTGCTCACAGTATTTGTGTTTATTACAAAGCTAGGGAGCAGAAAGTCAAGTCGCTCAGTCATGTCCAACTCTTTGCGACACCATGGACTATAGCCTACAAGGTTCCTCCATCCATAGAATTTTCCAGGCAAGAATAGAGTGATCCACTATTATTCTTTAGTAGAACCCACAGAAGTGACTGTTTCATTGTCTTTGGTGCTTTGCGTGTTAAGTCACTTCAGTCATGTCCAACTCTTTGTGACCCCGTGGACTGTAGTCCACCAGGATCCTCTATCCATGGAATTCTCCAGGCAAGAACACTGGAGTGGGTTGCCATCCCCTTCTCCAGGAGATCTTCGCATGGTTTTAGAATCAAGCATTTCTGAGTTTGAGTCCCAACAAGTCATATAACTTTTCTGAGTCTGTTTCCTTTTATGTAAAAAGAAGATGATACTATTGCTGCTATGGAGGTTCAGTGGCCTAATGTATGAGTAGGGCCTGGCACAATGCCTTACATAATGCCCGTTAGTTCTTTCCATCCCCACTTTTCCTCCCTGCCCCCATTCCTTAGGCCAAATGTGAGAGTTATTCTGCACTAAGTAAAGTCCTTTCTTAGCTACTTAAGATTTAGTTCCCTGTCTGAAGAAGAGAGTGGGGATAAAAGCAGGAAGAATACACCAATAATTAGTCCAATTTTCCACCTTCTTCTTATAGGCAAGGAGTGAGTTGGGGAGTAGAATGCCAACATGTCTTCAAGTGGAATAGTCAAGAGACATGCCAAAATGGAAGTCACTCTGTCCTCACACACAGGTGCATCAGCACTGGGTATCGTCCTGGTGCTGGGAGAACATCATAAAATATTCGATGCAGATTTGGGCCTAACATCCTTTTCTCTGGCTTCATGGCACATGGACTAGAAAACAAGACACAGGCCAGAGTAGAATCGTGAGAAGCCACCTGCATATCCTCACATCCGAATTCCCTGTTCTTCCAGTTCTCAAGGAAAGAAAGTTTGTTTTTTATTAGGAAATGGTGCTGACAACTCAGCATCAGTTATAACCCAGGGAATAAGAGCAGGAAACAGAAGATCTAGAGAGCAAAGATGGCAAAATGCTGACCCAAAGGCTGACAAGAGCCTGCACACATATTTTGCTTGGACTGAACAGAGATTTATTTTTTCAGAAATTTGAATTGGTTCCAAACAATCTTTAGTGTTTATTATTAGGATATTTCATATAAAACCTTGGTCTCAACTTCCTCTTGAAAAATTAGAATTGCTGGCAACAATGGGCCGATATCTCTGCCTAGTAACATACTCTGGAACAGAGGAGTGGCTGCTACTTTGACATAGCATATGTGCTCATCAACTGCCACAGTCTCTACCCGTCCCATTGTGTCCCTTTTGTTACCTTCAGGCCTGCTTTATTCATTCAGATTACTTTTCTAGTCTCTAGAGCTATTTGGAGTTTTTAGACTTTATTTACTTATTTTTGGCTGCTTTGGGTCTTCATTGTTGCATAGGTTTTCTCTAGTTGCTGTGAGTGGGGGCTACTCTTCTTTGCAGTCTGCAGGCTTCTCATTGCAGTGGCTTCGGTCTTGTTGTGGAGCACGGGCTCTAGGGCACGTGGGCTTCAGTATTTGTGGCACATGGGCTTAGTTGCTCTGCAGCGTGTGGCCTCTTCCCAGACCAGGAATCAAACCTGGGTCTCCTGCGTTGGCAGGCGGATTCTTAACCAATGGGCCATCAGGGAAGGCCAACAGTCATTCAAACTTGAACCATGGTGTACAGAGATAACTGTTTAACAACTGACTCTCTAGGGAGAAAAACTGACAATTTCCGATTTCTGTTATATAAATATCCCCAATATGGCCGATTTCAAACTACCAATGTGTTGTCATTTAACACAAAGTGGTTAAGAGATGCACACAATTGCCCCTCCCAAGCTGATGGGAGCTGGCATCAGAACACCGCTGGCTCGAACCCACTCTAAAAAGCTTCAGCAAAATAAGTGGGATGACCAGGGTGTGAGCTAGGAATTCTTATGCACAGGCTAAGAGTCAGAAATCAACCAGAAAAAGTCAGATTCAACACCTGACACAGAATTCATCATTAAGTCAATACTACTTCCTTGTTCCCTACCTCTTTTTAAAAATCCCACAGGCAAATTATCCAGTTTGGGAGCATGGGTAATATGCAAGGGAGGTGTGGACTGATGAAGGGTTTGCACTAGCTTGATGAGGTCAGATGACAAAATACAGGCCCCCTGACAGTGCCGCTGAATATTACACTGCTTTTCTCCTTATGAGAAGGAGACTAAGGGAGGGGACCAGGGAGGGCAGTGAGCTACCCATTTAGAAGCCAAGTTGGCAGTGAAAGAGAAATAGGCTGTGAATTACATCCAGAAACCTCTTCTCACACCAGAACTGCAGGGCTGCTGACCTCAAATGCAGAGGGCAAAGACCACAAGTAGGGACATCCTCTTCTCACACCCCATGCTTAGAACAGTATTCTAGAAGGTGAAAACTCTACACACCTTCAAGACAACTTAATCCAAATCTGATTAACCTACACGTGGAGAAACTGAGGCCCAGGGAGGAGGCAGAGAGTGGATAGGTGGCTCAGCTGGGTCTGGAAGCCTAGTTTTCTGACCACCAGGCTCAGACCTTTTTTTTCTACCAAACACTGTCTCTCAAGGAGTTAAAAAGTGAAAGATTCAGTCCACAAATGGGTGGTGTTGCCAAACCAGCAACATGAATAATATTTTTTGACTGAATCAACTGTCTGTTTAGGCATCATGTAGACACAGTCGAACACTCATCTCCAGTTTTCCCTGTGTTTGGATGGTTTTAAAACCTAGCAGAGAAGCTGCACGTCCAGGGAGTTTTGCCAAGAAAATCTGAAAATCTAAACAGCCACTTTCACATTGGCCCTATAACCAAGTATCCAAGTCTTTTTTTTTTTTTTTTTTTCTTTTTCATATTAGAGAAAATATGTTCTTGCTACAAGAGAAGAAGCATCAGAACCTGGATGGATCCTTGAACTGAGATCAGGATTCTGGGCTCCAGTCCTGACTTTGCTTTGGATGGGTCATATCCTGACCTTCCTGTGGACCTCAGTTTCCCCATCTGTTTCTTCAAGCTCTTTGATTGTAAAATCATATTCTGGATGCCCGGTCACTCAGCCTGTTGGCCTCTTCCAACCTGTGTTTCTTGGCCACAGAGCATTCTAGAAGCCAAGTGCCAGAGATATGGCTGAGCCTCTGAAATACTGCTTGTTGGGCTTATTCTCCACAGCAGCTAATTTATACAGACAGGCCCCAAATGTCTGTACTCATGACAGACCTCTCCTCTCACTGCCTTTGAATTTTCCTGGTAACCTCTCAGTCATAAAAGCTGCCTGTAATCGAAAAAAAAAAAAAAATTCTCCAAGAATCATATCTTTAAAAATAAAAAAAGCCTAAACCCAAATGAACCTTTTACTAGATTATGGGCTCCAGTGCTTATTCCTCAGGGGAGTCTTATGAAATCAGAGACAAAAACTTGAGAACAATCAGACAAAGAGATGTCAAGCGAAGGTTTGGGTTTATTTAATTTTAATGTTTTCAAATCCACCCTGAGTTGGGAGGGAGGGTAGAAAAAACACAGAGAAACCCCCCTCCCAGCTGCAAAGCCCACGTGCTCACCCATGCTTTTCTGTCATTTAGATTTCAGCTTTCCCCAATATTAGTGGAACTTAAGCCAAACAAGAGTTCCTTTTATTCCTTCTACCCCTCTGCTCCATGCTTGCTAAGTCCTGTGCAAACTTGCCACAGTTCCTAAGCACACGGCTGTGAAATTATCAAGGCTGGACGAATGCCAGTACAAACCAATTTATTGGGGTCCTGGAATTAACTAAAACCTAGGAAGCCTGATTAATTGTGGCACAGCACAGAGAGGAGCATTCAGGGTGGGGGAAAGGGGCAGCAGGCCAGAGCACATGCAGGGCCTCCGTCCTGCCCCTTGATTTACAGGACACATAAAGAAGAGTTCCTTCTGTGCACAGGGTTGTGCTCCTCTTACTACTTATTCATCCCTAACCAAAATGTCACTGAGTCCAGCAGGGAAAATGGTAGTCAGTGTGTCTTAGCTACCTATGGAATCAGCCAATCCCATAATGGTAGTGCTTGGGATTAATTTAATTTAATTTGGGCTTCAGGCCCCCCATTTGGAGCGTCATCTTGGAGAGCCAGTGCTACTGTGGTTTCTTGGGGCACCTTACCACATAAGAGGAGGAATAGAGTGACTCTAGGGTAAATTGTTGGGGTCAAAAAAGATACTGGCGATTTCTCTGGTGGTCCAGTGGCTAAGACTCCCCACTCCCAACGTGGGGAGGGGCTGGTTCGATCCCTGGTCAGGGAACTAGATCCTTCATGCCACAACTAAGAGTTTCCATGGCGCAACTAGAGACCCCACATGCCACAGCTAGGGATCCCTCCTGTCACAACTAAGACCCAGTGCAGCCAAATAAATATTAAAAATAAGAAGCTATTGGTGTCCCCCACAGATGGGGGTTCAGGTTCAGGATGGGGAACACATTTTTTTTGTTTGTTTCGAAATTCACTGGCATTTAATGTCAATGACAGGTTGGATCAGAAGAGTAAAAACACTGCTTCTAGAAAGTCATCATTAAAATATTCTTGCTTTTGCTTATGTAAGATATACTTTTTACACTAATATATGATCATATTACCATGACTCTTAAATATTTATTCCATCTAGCATCAAATTATTATTAGAGGGAGTGAAGTCCTAAAGATATATAATACAGGCAAAGGCCATTTCAAATGTGATACAAGGCCATTCCTGCAGGAATCTGTGGAGTATGACTTGCATGTGTAGGGAAGCTTCACCATGTAGGTAAGGCACATAGAAGTCCCAACTCAGACAGACTCCAGCCATGGAAATTGTGACATCAAGGAAGAAAGGGAGCAAAGAAAATTATCACCATGAAGCACAAGATATTAAAAGGGCATGCCCCAAAGAAAAATTTATCTTTCTTGTCTGTTATGTCCTTGGGTGATAGAAGATAATTTTGGTTAATATTGAATTGGAACATAGGGGGAAAAAATGAAGGAAAGCAAAAAAGAAGAACCAATATCTTTAGTCTTCGCTAGCCTAGGTAACGCTGATTATTTAGATGAATCTGCCCACTGACTATTTATAACTTCATGAACATTTATAATCCTTCACTCTTGGAACGTCAACTTACTCTTATAATTTGTAGTGATACAGAGCTAATTTCTAAGCCAGTCTTTGATGCTGAACTTTTTTTTTAATGCCCAAACACTGGCCTTTCAAAGACATCATACCAAAAGCTGAATTCATTATCTTTTTCACAATATTTACTTCTCTTACCATTGCATGCTAATTTCATGAATGATACCTATGATCAATGTTAAGACTCTAACTGGCAGATAATTGTATCTGGGCTATGGTTTTTCCAGTGGTCATGTATGAATGTGAGAGGTGGACTGTTGAAGAAAGCTGAGCACCAAAGAATTGATGTTTTTGAACTGTGGTGTTGGAGAAGACTCTTGAGAGTCCCTTGGACTGCAAGGAGATCCAACCAGTCCATTCTGAAGGAGATCAGCCCTGGGATTTCTTTGGATGGAATGATGTTAAAGCTGAAACTCCAGTACTTTGGCCACCTCATGCGAAGAGCTGACTCATTGGAAGAGACTCTGATGCTGGGAGGGATTGGGGGCAAGAGGAGAAGGGGACCACAGAGGATGAGATGGCTGGATGGCATCACCGACTCAATGGACGTGAGTCTGAGTGAACATTGGAAAGGGTACAGGGAAAGGAAACAGTTCCTTCTCAGTTCCTGTTCAAAACCATGCCAGACCAATCCACTGCAAAAAACACTCCTCATCTCCTGGGGCGGGCTCAGGGATGAATTAAAAGTTAGGCATTAGCAGATACAAACTACTATATATCAAATAGATAAACAACAATGTCCTACTGTATAGCATAGTGACCTATATTCAATATCTTGTAATAAAGTACAATGGGAAAGAATCTGAATATATATACATATGTAATAAATGTATATGTAACTGAATCACTTTTCTATACACCAGAAACTAACACAGTATTGTAAATCAGCTATACTACATAAAAAATAAAAATAAAAAGACTCCTTGTCTATGGTGGGAATGTAAATTGATACAGCCACTACAGAGAACAGTATGGAGATTACTTAAAAAACTAAGAATAAACTACCATATGACCCAGCAATCCCACTACTGGGCATATACCCTCAGAAAACCATAATTCAAAAAGGCACATGTACTCCAATGTTCAGTTCAGTTCAGTTCAGTCGCTCAGTCGTGTCCGACTCTTTGCGACCCCATGAATCACAGCACGCCAGGTCTCCCTGTCCATCACCAACTCCCGGAGTTCACCCAGACTCAACGTCCATTGAGTTGGTGATACCATCCAGCCATCTCATCCTCTGTCGTCCCCTTCTCCTCCTGCCCCCAATCCCTCCCAGCATCAGAGTCTTTTCCAATGAGTCAACTCTTCGCATGAGGTGGCCAAAGTACTGGAGTTTCAGCTTTAGCATCATTCCTTCCAAAGAAATCCCAGGGCTGATCTCCTTCAGAATGGACTGGTTGGATCTCCTTGCTGTCTAAGGGACTCTCAAGAGTCTTCTCCAGCACCACAGTTCAAAAGCATCAATTCTTCAGTGCTCAGCCTTCTTCACAGTCCAACTCTCACATCCATACATGACCACTGGAAAAACCATAGCCTTGACTAGACGGACCTTTGTTGGCAAAGTAATGTCTCTGCTTTTGAATATGCTGTCTAGGTTGGTCATAACTTTCCTTCCAAGGAGTAAGCGTCTTTTAATTTCATGGCTGCAGTCACCATCTGCAGTGATTTTGGAGCCCCCAAAAATAAACTCTGACACAGTTTCCACTGTTTCCCCATCTATTTCCCATGAAGTGATGGGACCAGATGCCATGATCTTCGTTTCCTGAATGTTGAGCTTTAAGCCAACTTTTTCACTCTCCACTTTCACTTTCATCAAGAGGCTTTTTAGTTCCTCTTCACTTTCTGCCATAAGGGTGGTGTCATCTCCAATGTTCACTGCAGCACTATTTACAATAGCCAGAACATGAAAGCAACCTAGATGTCCATCAATAGATCAAAGAAGTTATGGTGCATATATACAATGAAATATTACTCAGCCATAAAAAGAAATGAATTTGAGTCAGTTGTAGTGAGGTGGATGTACCTAGAGCCTGTACAGAGTGACTTCAGCAAGAGAAAAACAAATATCATATATTAACACCCACATGTATATATGGAATCTAGAAAAATGGTACTGATGAACCTATCTTCAGGGAAAGAATGGAGATGCAGATGTAGAAAATAGACTTGTAGACACAGCTGGGAAAGGAGAGGGTGGGACGTACTGAGAAAGTAGTATTGCCATACATACATCACCAAATGTAAAATAGCTAGCTAGTGGGAAGCTGCTATGTATTAATAGCACAGGGAGCCCAGCCTGGTGCTCTGTGACAAGCTAGTGTGGGGGTGGGATAGGGGAGTGGGAGGGAGGTTCAAGAAGGAGGGGATGTATATATCTATATATCTATATCTATCTATCTATATCTATCTATCTATCTATATCTATCTATCTATATCTATCTATCTATCTATCTATCTATATAGTTATGACTGACTTGTGTGGTAGTATGGCAGAAACCAACACAACATTGTAAAGCAATTATCCTCCAGTTAAAAAAAAGACTCCTTGTTTAAAAGTATTAAGTACAATGTCTAAAGACTCCCGAAGTGTTTCCCAGTCAACACCCTTGAAGGCAGAGACAGTGGCAGCAAGGAGACTTCTCAAGCTTGGGAACGAGGCATGGCTATAAAGTGCTCAGTTGTCAGCAGGTAGGGGGTTTCCACTTCTGCTCAGCTGTCTTAGAGCCCTGGCATGGGCATAGTGGTCTAATATGTAAGCTTCCAGAGTGCCAGACCCACTCTCACTGGTTTTCTTTGTCAGCTCCACATCCAGGCTGACTAAGCAGTATAGAAAGTGAAGTCGCTCAGTCGTGTCTGACTCTTTGAGAACTCATGGACCATAGCCTACCAGGCTCTGTGGTCCATGGGATTTTCCCATGGAGTGGGAATACTGGAGTGGGCTGCCATTGCCTTCTCCTGGGGATCTTCGAAACCCAGGGATCGAACCCGGGTGCATTGCAGACAGAGGCTTTACCGTCTGAGCCACCAGGGAAGCCCAACTAAGCAGTATGCTCCTATGTAATTGTACCACTGTTATAGCACTGAAGTATTTCCTAGACGCTGGGTAAAGTGCAGCTATCTCAGGCTTCCCCAAGTGTCCCCTGCAGACTCCACTGCTTCTGCCCCTCCTCTGGGACCCTTGAGCATTCTCTACAATCCACAGCTAAAGGGTAAATGCCTGGCATAGCAGAAGGCCTTTGGTATCCTGTACCCTTGGTCCTCCAGCATCTTTTCTGGTTGGTTATTGCCCAAGCTGGACCAGAAGGTAAGTATTTTGGAAATCACTTGGTCCCATCACTTCATGGAAAATAGATGGGGGAACAATGGAAACAGTGACAGACTTCATTTTCTTGGGCTCCAAAATCACTGTGGATGGTGACTGCAACCATGAAATTAAAAGACGCTTGCTCCTTGGAAGAAAAGCTATGACAAACCTAGACAGCATATTAAAAAACAGAGACATTACTTTGCTGACAAAGGTCCATATAGTCAAAGCTATGGTTTTTCCAGTAGTCATATATGGATGTGAGAGTTGGACCATGAAGAAGGCTGAGCGAGAAGAATTAATGCTTTTGAACTGTGATGTTGGAGAAGACTCTTGAGAGTACCTTGGACTGCAAGAAGATCAAACCAATCAATCCTAAAGGAAATCAGTCCTGAACATTCACTAGAAGGACTGATGCTGAAGCTGAAGCTCCAATCCCTTTGCCACCCTGATGCAAAGAATTGACTCACTGGAAAAGACCCTGATGGCGGGAAAGACTGAAGGCAGGAGGAGAAGGGGACGACAGAGGACAAGATGGTTGGATGGCATCACTGACTCAATGGGCATTAATTTGAACAAACTCTGGGAAATGGTAAACGACAAGGAAGCCTGGTGTGCTGCAGTCCATGGGGTTGCAAAGTCAGACACGACTTTAGTGAATGAACAACAACACATCACAAAATGACACCTTCATTGCTTGTGGTGATGAGGAGAAACATACTGAGAAAAGCCCCTCAGGATCTTCATGAGAAAAGCACCGAGAATCTGTTTCATTCCTCAGGGCAGCCCTGAAGCCATGAGCACTGGCATTGCCACCAGCTCCCTGGGTAGAGAGCATGGTATCTAGTACAAGGGCTGGCCAGAAGTGAGTATGCAGGAAGTGTGCATGGTAGCAGGTAATTCCAGCTGCTGAGGAAGCTGCTCTTGCCACTCTCCTCAGCCATGATTTTCCTTAAGTGTAGGCCAGCTCTTGGGGGACTGAACTATATCCCAGATAGGAATCACCTGGGCTTTTGATTGAGACCAGAATGGGGAAAGGATGGGTGGAAGGATATAAAAGACCAAAGTGACCTAATCATGATGCTGTCAAATTATGTATGTGCCTTGGGGTAAAATGTCTTGCGGACCCACATCAGAAGACCAGAACTAGTCCTGGTGCTGTCATTAGCTGTCTGCTTCAGACATGTCCCTTCATCTCCCTGAGTCTTGGCTTCTTCACCTATATCATCAAAGGACTGAGTTAAGTGATCTCTGGGGTTCCTTCTGGCTTTGAAATTCTATGGATTAATCATCGTAATTAATAATTAGAACACTCAGTCGTGTCTAACTCTTTGTGACCCCATGGACTGGAGCCTGCCAAGCTCCTTCATCCATGGACTCTTCCAGGCAAGAATACTGGAGTGGGTTGCCATTCCCTTCTCCAGGGGATCTTCCAAACCCAGGGGTAGAACCCAGGTGTCCCACATTGCAGGCAGATTCTTTACCATCTGAGCCACCAGGGGAGCCTAATCAGAAGCCTACCTTCAATTTATCAGGTACTCACTGTGTGTTGGGCGTGATGCTAAGTATTGGTTGGCCAAATCTTACGGAAAAACCCGAACAAACATTTTGGCCAACCCAATACTTTTCCATGTGTTCTTTTGAATGTATTCAAAATGCATTTTGAATGACTTACATGGATTCATGGGCTTCCCAGGTGGTGCTAGTGGTAAAGAACTCGCCTGCAAGTGCAGGAGACATGAGACGTGGGTTCAATCCCTAGGCTGGGAAGATGTCCTAGAAGAAAGCACGGCAACCCATACCAGTATTCTTGCCTGGAGAATCTCTATGGACAGTGGAGCCTGGCAAGCTACAGTCCATGCAGTCACAAAGACTCAGACATGACTGAAGCGACTGAGCCTCTGCTGCACATGGATTCATGTACATGTATTCTAAACAGCCTCAAAACAACCCTATGAGGTAAGTATTACTGTTGTCATCTGCTTTTTTACAAATCTGGAAGGTCACATAGGTATAGTAGGAAGTATAACCAGGACTCAAACTCACGGCTGCTGAATCTAAGACCCATGCTCTAACCTCCTCACTTTCCCTCAGCTGTGGCTCCATGTGTCCAAGACTGCAGGCTATGTGTCTACACACGTCTTGGTTTGAACCACTGCCTCTGTTTTTCTTTTCCCCACATTCCCTGATAGTGAATTCTCTGGTTCTCCTATCTCAAGATTCCTCACTCACCACCTCCCCATCTTTCTGGTGTTTCACAGGCAAATAAATAGAATAGGCAGGAAGCCAAAAATCATACATTGGCTCCTAAAAAATAAATAGACCCACTTTCTTTTATTTTTATATTTTATTTTCTTTTTAAACTTTATGATATTGTATTGGTTTTGCCATATATCAATATTTATTTTAATTGGAAGTTAATTACTTTACAATATTGTATTGGTTTTGCCATACATCAACATGAATCCACCAAGGGTATACACGTGTTCCCCATCCTGAACCCCCTTCCCAACTCCCTCCCCGTACCATCCCTCTGGGTCATCCCAGTACACCAGCCCCAAGGATCCTATATTATGCATCAAACCTAGACTGGCGATTCATTTCATATATGATATTATACATGTTTCAATGCCATTCTCCCAAATCATCCCACCCTCTCCCTCTCCCACAGAGTCCAAAAGACTGTTCTATACATCTGTGTCTCTTTTGCTGTCTCGCATACAGGGCTATCATTACTATCTTTCTAAATTCCATATATATGCGTTAGTATAATGTATTGGTGTTTTTCTTTCTGGCTTACTTCACTCTGTATAATAGGCTCCAGTTTCATCCACCTCATTAGAACTGACTCAAATGTATTCTTTATAATGGCTGAGTAATACTCCATTGTGTATATGTACCACTGCTTTCTTATCCATTCGTCTGCTGATGGACATCTAGGTTGCTTCCATGTCCTGGCTATTATAAACAGTGCTTTGATGAACATTGGGGTACACGTGTCTCTATCAATTCTGGTTTCCTCGGTGTATATGCCCAGTAGTGGGATTGCTGGGTCATAAGGCAGTTCTATTTCCAGTTTTTTAAGGAATCTCCACACTGTTCTCTGCCGGGAGCCAGCGTGAGGAACTCCGCCCATGGCAAAGGTCATGAGGAAGGAGGCTCAGCATACACAAAGGTGGGATCGAGCCTCAGGAGTCCCCCTGGAAATTCTCGAGCATCTACCCCTACAACCAGAGTCTGCCTACTTTATTGCTTTGTGCTCTCACCTACACCTCTGACTTTACAGGGGCTGTCCTTGGCGTGACAAGAGTGTTTTAGTTCACAACCGTGAGAGGCATGAGATGTTCTAAACTGTCTGAATACAGATTCCTTTGAGCAGTTAAAAGATTGATTAGAAATTGTATTGGTGAAGGGTTTTTCACTTGTTGGGCCAATGTTTGCTGTTAAGTTTCCATATCCCTTACCTGCTGTGTCCCTGGCAGTGTATTGATTAATATAATTGGTGTAAGTAGTAGCTTTAATGTTTGTAACCTTGGACCCTTGAGTTAATTCTTTTTCTTGTTATAGCCCATCACACCTTTGCCCTATAGGAATGCAACTTTATCTAATGCTTTTGGAGGGTGGTGCCTGACCTTTAGAGAAAAATACGTTTTCTGAAGAAAGGGTCTTAAAATGTTAACAGGCCTCTGGGCCAGAAGATGATGCAAATCACCTAAACTTTTGCATATGATAAGTTTGCAGGAAGAAAGCCTGGCTTACTGCATGACTCTACCCCTTCCCCCATTATCCTCTATGCATAACTTAAGGTATAAAAACTACTTTGGAAAATAAAGTGCGGGCCTTGTTCACCGAAACTTGGTCTCCCCATGTCATTCTTTCTCTCACCTTCTGGCTGAATTGGAGCGTGGAGACTCATCAAGCCTACTCATTATGCCTGGGCTTCTAAGATCTGACCGAGGAGGCCTTAGTGTCTCCTCTCCTTCGGGAGAACAGGAGGATGCCTGCGGCCTATGTAGGTAACATAAATTCCTTATTTTGGAATTTTATTAGCTTTCCACGTGAACCAAGTTATTCAGACTCTTTTCTCCACTGAATTTTCTCACTGAGCTATCCTTACCACTCCCTATATCTTTAATTCTCTCGTATCCTGATCACCAAAGCCGTCTCCCCTTCCAATTCCCTGGATCCACCGGGGCTGGACCCCGGCAGTTCTCCATAGTGGCTGTACTAGTGTGCATTCCCACCAACAGTGTAAGAGGGTTCCCTTTTCTCCACACATTCTCCAGCATTTATTGCTTGTAGACTTTTGGATAGCAGCCATTCTGACTGGCGTGAAATGGTACCTCATTCTGGTTTTGATTTGCATTTGTCTGATAATGAGTGATGTTGAGCATCTTTTCATGTTTGTTAGCCATAGTATGTCTTCTTTGGGGAAATGTCTGTTTAGTTCTTTGGCCCATTTCTTGATTGGGTCATTTATTTTTTTGGAATTGAGCTGCAGGAGTTGCTTGTGTATTTTTGAGATTAATCCTTTGTCAGTTGCTTCATTTGCTATTATTTTCCCCCAATCTGAAGGCTGTCTTTTCACGTTGCTTATAGTTTCATTGTCGTGCAGAAGCTTTTAATTTCAATAAGGTCCAAATTGTTTATTTTTGCTTTTATTTCCAGTATTCTGGGAGGTTGGTCATAGAGTATCCTGCTGTGATTTATGTCGGAAAGTGTTTTCCTATGTTGTCCTCTAGGAGTTTTATGGTTTCTGGTCTTACCTTTAGATCTTTAATCCATTTTGAGTTTATTTTTGTGTATGGTGTTAGAAAGTGGTCTAGTTTCATTCTTTTACAAGTGGTTAACCAGTTTTCCCAGCACCACTTGTTAAAGAGTTTGTCTTTTCTCCATTGTATATTCTTGCCTCTTTTGTCAAAGATAAGGTGTCCATAGGTGCATGGGTTTATCTCTGGGCTTTCTATTTTGTTCCATTGGTCCATATTTCTGTCTTTGTGCCAGTATCATACTGTCTTGATGACTGTGGCTTTGTAGGACAGCCAGAAGTCAGGCAGGTTGATTCCTCCAGTTCCATTCTCCTTTCTTAAGTTTGCTTTGGCTATTCGAGGTTTTTTGTATTTCCATACAAATTGTGAAATTATTTGTTCTAGCTCTGTGAAAAATACCGTTGGTAGCATGATAGGGATTGCATTGAATCTATAGATTGCTTTGGGTAGTATACTCATTTTCACTATATTGATTCTTCCGATCCATGATCAAGGTATATTTCTCCATCTATTAGTGTCCTCTTTGATTTCTTTCACCAGTGTTTTATAGTTTTCTATATATAGGTCTTTAGTTTCTATAGGTAGATATATTCCTGAGTATTTTATTCTTTTCATTCCAATGGTGAATGAAATTGTTTCCTTAATTTCTCTTTCTGTTTTCTCATTGTTAGTGTATGGGAATGCAATGGATTTCTGTGTGTCGATTTTATATCCTGCAACTTTACTATATTCTTTGATTAGCTCTAGTAATTTTCTGGTGGAGTCTTTAGGGTTTTCTATGTAGAGGATCATGTCATCTGAAAATGGTGAGTGTTTTACTTCTTCTTTTCCAATTTGGATTCCTTTTATTTGTTTTTCTGCTCTGATTGCTGTGGCCAAAACTTCCAAAACTATGTTGAATAGTAGTGGTGAGAGTGGGCACCCTTTTCTTTTCCTGACTTTAGGGGAAATGCTTTAATTTTTTTTTACCATTGAGGATAATGTTTGCTGTGGGTTTGTCATATATAGCTCTTATTATGTTGAAGAATGTTCCTTCTATTCCTGCTTTCTGGAGAGTTTTTATCATAAATGGATGTTGAATTTTGTCAAAGGCTTTCTCTGCATCTATTGAGATAATCATATGTCTTTTTTATGTTTCAATTTTTTAATGTGGTGTATTACATTGATTGATTTGCGGATATTAAAGAATCCTTGCATCCTTGTGATAAAGCCCACTTGGTCATGGGGTATGATCTTTTTAAGGTGTTGTTGAATTCTGATTGCTAGAATTTTGTTAAGCATTTTTGCATCTATGTTCATCAGTGATATTGGCCTGTAGTTTTCTTTTTGTGTGGCATCATTGTCAGGGTTTGGTATTAGGGTGATGGTGGCCTCGTAGAATGAGTTTGGAAGTTTACCTTCCTCTGCAATTTTCTGGAAGAGTTTGAGTAGGATAGGTGTTAGCTCTTCTCTCAGTTTTTGGTAGAATTCAGCTGTGAAGCTGTCTGGACCTGGGCTTTTGTTTGCTGGAAGATTTCTGATTACAGTTTCAATTTTCGTGCTTGTGATGGGTCTGTTAAGATTTTCTATTTCTTCCTGGTTCAGTTTTGGAAAGTTGTACTTTTCTAAGAATTAGTCCATTTATTCCAAGTTGTCCATTTTATTGCCATATAATTGCTGATACTAGTCTCTTATGATCCTTTGTGTTTCTGTGTTGTCTCTTGTGATATCTCCATTTTCATTTCTAATTTTATTGATCTGATTTTTCTCCCTTTGTTTCTTGATGAGTCTGGCTAATGGTTTGTCAATTTTATTTATCCTCTCAAAGAACCAGCTTTTGGCTTTGTTGACTTTTGCTATGGTCTCTTTTGTTTCTTTTGCATATATTTCTGCCCTAATTTTTAAGTTTTCATTCCTTCTACTAATCCTGAGGTTCTTCATTTCTTCCTTTTCTAGTAGCTTTAGGAGTAGAGTTGGGTTCTTGTTTCTTGAGGTATGCCTGTATTGCTATGAACCCTCCCCTTAGCACTGCTTTTACAGTGTCCCACAGGTTTTGGGTTGTTGTGTTTTCATTTTCATTCATTTCTATGCATATTTTGATTTCTTTTTGATTTCTTCTGTGATTTGTTGGTTATTCAGCAGCGTGTTGTTCAGCCTCCATATCTTGGAATTTTTAATAGTTTTTTTCCTAAAATTGAGATCTAATCTTACTGCACTGTGGTCAGAAAAGATCCTTGGAATGATTTCAATTTTTTTGAATTTACCAAGGCTAGATTTATGGCTCAGGATGTAATCTATCCTGGAGAAGGTTCCATGTGCAGTTGAGAAAAAGCTGAAATTCATTTTTTGGAGGTGAAATGTCCTATAGATATCAATTAGGTCTAACGGGTCTATTGTATCATTTAAAGTTTGTGTTTCCTTGTTAATTTCTGTTTAGTTGATCTATCCATAGGTGTGAGGGGAGTATTAAAGTCTCCCACTATTATTGTGTTATTGTTCATTTCCCCTTTCATACTTGTTAGCATTTGTCTTACATATTGTGGTGCTCCTATGTTGGGTACATATATATTTATAATTGTTACATCTTCTTCTTGGATTGATCCTTTGATTATTATGTAGTGTCCTTCTTTGTCTGTTTTTACAAGCTTTGTTTTAAAGTCTATTTTATCTGATATGAGTATTTCTACTCCTGCTTTCTTTTGGTCTCTATTGGCATGGAATATCTTTTTCCAGCCCTTCACTTTCAGTCTGTATGTTTCCCCGGTTTTGAGGGTAGTCTCTTGTAGACAACATATATAGGGTCTTGTTTTTTTATCCATTCAGCCAGTCTTTGTCTTTTGGTTGGGGCATTCAACACATTTACATTTAAGGTAATTATTGATAAGTATGATCCCGTTGCCATTTACTTTATTGTTTTGGGTTTGAGTTTATACACCCTTGTTGTGTTTCCTGTCTAGAGAAGATCCTTTAGTATTTGTTGGAGAGCTGGTTTGGTGGTGCTGAATTCTCTCAGCTTTTGCTTGTCTGTAAAGCTTTTGATTTCTCCTTCATATTTGAATGAGATCCTTGCTGGGTACAGTAATCTGGGCTGTAGGTTATTTTCTTTCATCACTTTAAGTATGTCCTGCCACTCCCTCCTGGCCTGAAGAGTTTCTATTGAAAGATCGGCTGTTATCCTTATGGAAATCCGCTTGTGTGTTATTTGTTGTTTTTCCCTTGCTGCTTTTAATATTTGTTCTTTGTGTTTGATCTTTGTTAATTTGATTAATATGTGTCTTGGGGTGTTTGACCTTGGGTTTATCCTGTTTGGGACTCTCTGGGTTTCTTGGACTTGGGTGATTATTTCCTTCCCCATTTTAGGGAAGTTTTCACCTATTATCTCCTCAAGTATTTTCTCATGGTCTTTCTTTTTGTCTTCTTCTTCTGGGACTCCTATGATTCGAATGTTGGGGCATTTAACATGGTCGTCTAGGTCTCTGAGATTGTCCTCATTTCTTTTAATTCGTTTTTCTTTTTTCATCTCTGATTCATTTATTTCTACTATTCTATCTTCTACTTCACTAATCCTATCTACTGCCTCCACTATTATACTATTTGTTCCCTCCAGAGTGTTTTTGATCTCATTTATTGCATTATTCATTATATACTGACTCTTTTTTATTTCGTCTAGGTCCTTGTTAAACCTTTCTTGCATCTTCTCAATCCTTGTCTCCAGGGTACTATCTGTGATTCCATTTTGATTTCAAGATTTTGGATCATTTTCACTATCATCATTCAGAATTCTTTATCAGGTATATTCCTTATCTCTTCCTCTTTTGTTTTGTTTGGTGGCCATTTATCCTGTTCCTTTACCTGCTGGGTATTCCTCTGTCTCTTCATCCTGTTTATATTGCTGTGTTTGGGATGGCCTTTCTGTATTCTGGCAGTTTGTGGAGTTCTCTTTATTGTGGAGTTTCCTCACTGTGGGTGGGGTTGTACGGGTGGCTTGTCAAGGTTTCCTGGTTAGGGAAGCTTGTGTTGGTTTCTGGTGGGTGGAGCTGGATTTCTTCCCTCTGGAGTGCAATGAAGTGTCCAGTAATGAGTTATGAGATGTCAGTGGGTTTGGAGTGACTTTGGGCAGGCTGTATATTAAAGCTCAGGGCTGTGTTCCTGTCTTGCTGGAGAATTTGCATGGTATGTCTTGCTCTGGAACTTGTTGGCCCTTGGGTGGTGCTTGGTTTCAGTGTCGGTATGGAGGCATTTGATGAGCTCCTGTCGATTAATGTTCCCTGGAGTCAGGAGTTCTCCTGGGTTCTCAGGATTTGGACTTAAGCCTCCTGCTTCTGGTTTTCAGTCTTATTTTTACAGTAGCCTCCAGACTTCTCCACCTGTACAGCACCGTTGATAAAATATCTCCTTTTGAAGACAATGGGCTGCTTTTCTGAGTGCCTGATGTCCTCTGCCGGCATTCAGAAGTTGTTTTGTGGAATTTACTCAGCGTTTAAATGTTCTTTTGATGAATTTGTTGGGGGAGAAAATGGTCTCCCTGTCCTATTCCTCTGCCATCTTAAGACCACCTCCCACCTTTTCTCTTTAGAGGTTGGATTAGAAGAAGAGGTATGTCTGATTATATTCATGACCCAGAAACCATTCTCAAGCAGAGGCAGCCAAACCAGTAATATTTAGAAAAATAAACAATAAATGACTGCATTTAGCTCTGCAATGGAACCCTGCTGCTTTTTCATGGTTAAATATTAATATCTCAGCTGTTTCTATCCATCTGAGTGATAGGCTATAGATCTGCACAAATGACCTTCCACAAACTCAATTTGGCTGTCTGCTCCTTAGAAGAAAAAAAAAAAAAAAGAGTTATCTTCATATTAAGAGTTAGTGAATCCAGGGGTTTTTAGCTGTATCTAGTGCATTCAAAGTCCAAAGAAGCCTATATGAAATTTAAGTTCTAGATGATTGGAGCTAAAAGGAACATATAGGTTTCACCTCTTTCCTTTGTATTGCAGATGAGGAACTGGAGACCCAGAGAAGGAAAGAGACCCATCCATAGTCACACAGTTGAGCTACTGGCAGAGTCAGACCCTGACCTGGATTGCAGTGATCACCCTTATCTTAAATTAAATTATTTGTATTTCTAAATTAATTTTTATTAGAGTTTAGTAACTTTACCACCCTTGTTTTATGTGAATGAGGCTGAGGCCCAGAGATTTGTCAAAGTTCTCAAGGCCAGAGATGGTAAAAAGGCTGGGTTGATATGTATGCTTTGCCTCCATAGCTATATTCCCAGGTAGCCAAAGGAATTGACTAGATAGCTTATACATGCAGGGGTTTCTTATCTCAGGTCACAAGCTCAGTTGTGTGAAAGTGAAAGTGAAGTCACTCAGTCGTGTCTGACTCTTTGAGACACCATGGACTGTAGCCTTCCAGGTTCCTCCATCCCTGGGATTTTCCAGGCAAGAATACCGGAGTGGGTAGCCATTTCCTTCTCCAGGGGATTTTCCTGACCCAGGGGTCAAACCCGGATCTCCCACATTGCAGGTAGACTCTTTACCATCTGAGCCACCAGGGAATCCCCGTTGTGTAGGAAAAGTAATTTTCTTAAATCTCCCATGCATGTGTGTGTGCTAAGTCACTTCAGTCATGTCGAACTTTATGACCCCATGGACTATAGCCTGCCAGGCTCCTCCATCCATGGGATTTTCCAGGCAAGAATGCTGGAGTGGGTAGTCATGCCCTCCTTCAAGGCATCTTCCCGACCTAGGGATTGAATCCATGTCTACTTACATCTCCTAAAATTTCCATAATGAAATCTAATTTTTATATCAAAAGTTCCTTCAGGCCAGTAGTAGACTCTCAATCTTAGTCACTTCTGGTTCTCTCAGTCATTTCCAGCCCTCTTCTTCCTCCTGAGTTGTATGTAAGTTCTGAGGAGTTTCAGAGTTTGCCCAGAATGGGGCTGGGGAGATGTGTGGGCTGGGGGGTAGGGGTGGAGATGCTAGCTTCTACTCACATGTGCAGCATCCTCTCTGGTCCTTGGCTGTGGATTCAAGGCGACTGTTGCACTGGCCTTTCTTCTCCACCAGCGGGATCCCCCAGGACCAGCTCTCTCTCAGCTACTTCCATATCCCTCGGGCCCATGGGACACAGGATGTCCCCCTTTGTCTCTTCGGAGCTGCAAGAAATTCAGAGAGGCTGCCTCAGACCCATTTTGAGACATTTCTTCCAATTCCACATAATGTGGACTATGGCAAACTATTACTCTTATGCCCTTCCCAGACCCACAGGACCAGTTTCCTCTTGGGTTCCCTAAACTAGTGGGGAAGTTCATGGCTCCTCCTGCCCCCAGGATCCCTCTCAGTGAAGTGTCAGACACAAGATCCTCATGCGGGGCTTGCTATGCTGACTCACTACCAGTCTCTTCACTGAATCTCTGGCTCCCCCATTTGGAAGATCTTTACATTGATGTGGGAGGGCAGAAGAGTCTTGTCCCCATATCCTCTGTTTAATGTCCAAAGTCTCAGCCCAAGGGATAAGGAAATTCAAGACATTTTGCTCTCATTCAGACTTCAAAGAGCTTATGGCCGCTGGTGTTGGGGTGGGGAGAAGGATGGGGGGAGAGGATAGTTAGGGAATTTGGGGAGGTCATGTACACTCTGCTATATTTAAAATGGATAACCAACAAGGACCTACAGTATAGCACAGACAACCCTGCCCAATGTCATGTGGTAGCCTGGATGGGAGGGGTTTGCGGGGCAGAATGGATTCATGCAGCTGAATCCCTTCGCTGTTCACCTGAAACTATCACGGCATTGTTGTGATTAATAAGCTATACCCTAATACAAAATAAAAAGTTTTTTTTAAAAAAAAACCTGTTTCTCTCAAATGGTTATGTCTTCTGTGAGCTTGTTGCTATTTAATATTTTTAATGTGTCCTTGCTGCTAAGTCACTTCAGTCATGTCCGACTCTGTGCAACCGCATAGATGGCAGCCCACCAGGCTCCCCCATCCCTGCGATTCTCCAGGCAAGAACACTGGAGTGGGTTGCCATTTCCTTCTCCAATGAATGAAAGTGAAAAGTGAAAGTGAAGTCACTCAGTCGTGTCCAACCCTCAGCGATCCCATGGACTGCAGCCTTCAAGGCTCCTCCATCCATGGGATTTTCCAGGCAAGAGTACTGGAGTGGGGTACCATTGCCTTCTCCGTGTCCTTAAGTTCACAGAAATGGATTCATCAATATCCTTGCTTTAAGTAACACCTTATATCATTCCACATGTGGCCCGCTTTGATTTAACTAGCTATTTCGTTTTAATAATGGTAATAGACACTCCAAACACCCCCACTCAAAACAAACACTAGAAATTTAGAATCTTAATAATAACCTACATCTAGCCATGTGACCCTCCCCCCATCATATCCCTGCTTCCCCTTGCCAACCTCACCTGATGTGACCATGATCCTGAATCCCATGCTCATCATGCTTTTGCTTTTTTGTTGATTTAACTTTAATACATTTACATGTATGATAGAAAGTACTTAACCTCTAAAGCCATGACTGTTTTTAATTCTATGAAAAAGGCATCATGTCTTATGAAAATCTTTTTGGACTTCACTTTTTTCACCTAATATAGTGCTAACTTCATCAACATTGTTGTGCATGACTCTAGATCATTTATTTTGATGGCTGCACAATGTTCCACCATGTGAAGAATATGACAGCTTACTCATCCAGGCACTGCAGTGACAGCCATTTGGTTTGTTTCTATGTGAACTTTAAAAGCCAGGAGTTGCCTCTTTCCCTTCATCTACTATTTATGCTGTGGTGTTCCTACTTGGAAGCAATGGATACTGAGGCTGAGAGAATCAGCATGAATGAGAGAAAGGTAATGGAATAACAGGAAACACCTAGATGGAAAATGCAACTTTGGTTAATACATGCAGATGCAAACTCAAAGGTTTTTTTACCTAATCAAACCCTAAGCATGACATTCACTGGTCAAAAGGAAGAATCTAAGGGGTGGGGGGAGAGGAGAGGGCAGGGATGGTTCCTTGAAGCTGAGCCTGGGTACTGAGAACTTATTTTGTAGGAATAGAATATTTATAGTAAAAATACAGTATATCACTTAGCCGATTTTCTCCTCCTCTTTCTTCTCCTGACAATTTTGCTCAGAAGTCAGGTTAGGCGGCATAGGGAAAATTTAAGAAAGAATGTGGTTCCTGGCTCTCCATTATCATGAGTATCCTTTAGTCATGTTTTAGATTATCTCCCCATTTACTAAAGAACACTGACTCTGCTGAAGTTCTACTATCATTAGTGCCAATGCAACCCAAACTTGATTTCTTAACATATTTCCTTTCTCTGTCACAATTAAGTACCTCTTGATACTGACAAGTGCCACTTAGAGGCAAAATACTGAAAATGAAGAATTTTACTGAAGATTCTGGGTGTGAAATATGTTTATAAAAGGAAGGAAGGTGGTTTATATGGTTTACCAAATTAAAGATGGGGTTTGCTGTGAGTATCTTCTGTCTGTTTAGTCTATGGCTTATGAACTTGATTTAAGGAAAAGATCAGGCAACTTGTTGGTAGGTAGAGGTGTATGATACTCACTGTGTATCTTCTTCAGCCAGTGCGTAGCCAGCTGTTGATTTCTACTCCTTTAATTTAACTTCCAATGTCAATACGAAGCTTATTCTTCAGACTGACACGATGAGCTTACAGCCCCAAGAGGCATTTGTTGGCAAATAGGTGCTTCAGAGGAGAAAAAAGGTTGAAAATTATCGGGGGATACTATTTTTTATTCATCCCTCACCAGCATAGGGGTTACCAAAAAAGTAGAGGGAGAAGTATTGGGTGAGCCAAAAAGGTTTGTTCAGGTTTTTCAACAACATCTTACAGAAAAACCCAAACAAACTTTTAGGCCAACTCATAGAAATATGCTACTGATAATGATAAATATATATCATATATATATGTATATACAGTTCTGGGTGAGAGACGTGTGTGTGTGTGTGTTCAGTAGTTGTGTCCAACTCTTTGTGACCCCATGAATGCCAGCCTTCCCTGTCCTTCACCACCTCCAGGAGCTTACTCAAACTCATGCCCATTGAGTTGGTGATGCTATCTAACCATCTCATCCTCTGTCATCCCAATATCCTCCTGCCTTTAATTTTTCCCAGCATCAGGGTCTTTTCTAATGAGTCAGCTCTTCACATCATGTGGCCAAAGTATTGGAGCTTCAGCTTCAGCATCAGTCCTTCCAATGAATATTCAGAATTGAATTCCTTTAGGATTGACTGGTTTGATCTCCTTGAAGTCCAAGGGACTCAAGAGTCTTCACCAATGCCACAGTTCAAAAGCATCAATTCTTCAGAGCTCAGCTTTCTTTATGGTTCAGCTCTCACATCCATACATGATTACTGGAAAAGCCATAGATTTGACTATATGAATCTTTGTCAGCAGAGTGATAATATATACAGATTAATTTCAAAGTTACTACACCTTTTAAATGTACAGTGTTTTAAGCACTTTGTATTATTATAAGTATATTTTAATGCACTTTTTATTTTGGAATAATTTTGCATTTACATAAGAGTTCCAAAGACAACACAGTGAGTTCACATAGAGCTTTCACTCAGTTTCTGCTAATGCCAGTATCTTACACAACTATAGCACATTCTCCAAAATGAAGAGATTAATGTTATTGGTATATTACTATTAAATAAACTTCAGCTTTTATTCATATTTCATCAGTTTTTCAGTTTCAGGCATCCATCCAGGATACATCACAATTAGAAAAATGTATTTTAAATGGAAAGAACCAACAAATTAGAGAAACAGTTGAGAGAAGGCCCTTCATTCCTAAAGCAAATTAGTCATTGGATTTTGCAGTTGTGTGCATTTCTCAGGGAATGACAGTAAAGAAGAGCAGGTGATGGGAGGTTGGGAATAATTAACTAGCTGATTAATTAAAGGAGGCTTTTTTTCATATTTTTTTAAGAGCCACAAATGTTATCAAGAATGCAGAAGAATACAAAGAGCCCCAAAATGAATCCAAATTGCACCTGACTCTCAGAGCACCCATCCTCATTTCTGTCTACCCTGACTCTACTGCCATACCAGTTAACAATATTTTGTTAACACCAAAAACAGTTCTTTGGGGGAATTCCCTGGTGGTCCACTGGCTAGGACTCCACACTCTGTCTTCCAAGGGCCTGGGTTCAGGGGACTAAAATTTCACAAGTGGTGCAGGAAAAAAAAAATTCTTTTGTTGGACTATCTCCATCTTACCTTAGCAGGTAAATAACTATCAGGAAATCTCCATCTCAGTAGCCAAGTGAGAGAGAGAAAAAAATCACCATGAACTTGAGAGTAGGAAACAAAAATATATGAATCTTCCTATCTGTAACACTCAGATTAGTTGTTGTTCGGTTGCTCAGTCCTGTCCGACTCTTTGAAATCCTGTGGACTACAGCATGCCAGACTTCCCTGTCCTCCACTATCTCCCAGAGTTTGCTCAAGTTCATGTCCATTGAGTCAGTGATGCTATCCTGACACCCCGATTAGACCCCAATGCAAAGTTTCTTCTTTCCTCCCTCCCTCTCTCACCAACCTTCCTTTCTTTCCCTCCTTCCCTTCCTTCTGTTCTTTTTCTCTCCTTTTTTTCCCCTCCATCTCTCATTTTTCTCCTTGCTTTCCCTTTCTATCTTTGTGTGTTGAGAGGAGACTTCTAAACGAGTCAAATAATCTTGTACAGTTTTGTCAGAAGGACTTTTTCCCTGAGGATCACCATGCAGGCCAAGCTCAGGAAAATGTGTAAGGTAATCATGGTGTAAGGAGGCACAGTGATTTAGAGGAAATTTTGGACCAGCAGTTAGTAAATTTGAGTTTCAGTCTAATTACTGTTACTTGACACCTATGTGACCTTCTAGAATTCACTCACTGGCTCTCTGCCTCCATTTCATCATCTATAAAATGGGAGAGTTTTACTTAACTTTATTCATCTCAAGGAATTGCTTTGAGAAGCAAATGAGATAATGCATGTGAAGATTCCTTTGGGGGCAAAGGGACGAAAAAGCTATTCTAGGCAAGGTCCACTTATTAATAAGAGTAAGAAGGTGATTGTGTGCCAATCAGACTGAGCTCATTCTCCATCAAGCTTTGTTCTCAAAGCTGAGTGTTGGCATTCTTGGTTTCATTCATAAATGCCTCAAGCTTTCTGTGTTGCTTGTGTTAAGATGACAAATTGATTGTGACCTGTTAAGATTTTAGATGTTTCCATTTCCAAAACAAGGCATCAGATGTATAAAATGAAAAGAAGAGAAAAGCAAATTTGGGCTTTGTCTTCCCACTCCCTAAGGAATTGGCTGAGAAGTGAAAAATTAAATCAAATACATGCTTTGACTATGTCTAACCAAGCAAATAGCTCTAAGTGACTTTTTCATTGTATTGACTAGATCTTTTGGTTGTTTGGAGGTCATAAGAGCCTATTTGTGTACCAATTCTGTATTAACATAGCCAAGGAGATTGCACCACTAAGAGTTCCCACGGAAAATGGACTCCCCTTATTTTCCACTCACAACATATATTTGATGTGAGATAGATTTCAGTTGATTTGAAAATACTCTAATTACAGTAAATTGTTTGGTCTTTATTCTGTATTTTATCTCCTTTCCTGAAATGTTAATGGTTTGACCCATTTTTCAGCTGCTTCAGAAGCATAAATAAAAATGCTGATTATCCTCACTGATTTCCTATCCCCCAGTGCTCCTGAAAGGTACATTTGGTGTCTGTGTTACAGCTCATAAGTGCAAAAGAAAAAAAAATTGTTGCTGATGGGCTCTAGATATGTGATAATAAGCAGATCATCTTGGCTCAAATTTTAATTCCTTCATACATTAAACAATATTTATCCATTATCTAATATTTATTAGGCAGTAGGGTTCCAAATAAATGCATATGTGCTAGAATGATGGTTATGGAATAATTATAATTATGATAGTAATATACACCATCATTGAGCTAAGTATGCTTGATTTCATTTACTCTCGCAACATCCTTTTTTTCTTTTTGACTACATTTCTCAGCCTGTGGGAACTTCCTGACAGGGAAGACCCATTTCCTGACCAGGGACCTAACCCACACCCCATGCACGGAAGCACAGAGTCTTAACCACTGGGAGGCAAGGGAACTCCCAACACTCCTCTTTTTATCCTCATTCTACAGATAAGGAAATTAAGTCTCAAATGGGTTAAGTAATAGCTCAGTCAAGGTCATAATGATAAAGCTAAGATTTGAACTCAGATCACGGTGGCTGAAGTTCTTACTTTGTTTACTACTTCCTATAGAAAGTCAAAGAACTTGGCTTCTGATACCTAGCTCCAGTTAGGTCAGATGTTCATTCAACCTGGACATCAAATTAGGATTCATATGGACTTAATTAAAAGTAAAAGTTTTTGCACAGCAAAGGAGACCGTAAACAAGATGAAAAGACAACCCTCAGAATAAGAGAAAATAACTGCAAATGAATCAACTGACAAAGGACTAATCTCCAAAATATACAAACAGCTCATGCAGCTCAACATCAGAAAAACAAACAACCCAACTAAAAGTGGGAAAAAGACCTAAATAGACATTTCTCCAAAGAAGACATCCAGATGGCTAATAAACAGATGAAAAGACGCTCAACACCACTTACTATTAGAGAAAGGCAAATCAAAACTACAATGCAGTATCACCTCACACAGGTCTGAATGGCCATCATCAAACAATCTACAGATAATAAATGCTGGAGAGGATGTGGAGAAAAGGGAACCTTCTTGCACTGTTAGTGGGAATGTAAATTGATATAGCCACTATAGAAAACAGTATGGAGATTTCTTTATAAACTAGGAATAAAACTACCATATAACCCAGCAATCCCACTACTGTGCATATACCCCGAGGAAACCATAATTGAAAAAGACACATGTACCAATGTTCATTGCAGCACTGTTTACAATAGCTAGGACATGGAAGTAACCTAGATGTCTATCAACAGATGAATGGATAAAGAAGTTGTGGTACATATATATACAATGGAGTATTACTCAGCAATAAAAAGAAATTAATTTGAGTCAATTTTAGTGAGGTGGGTGAACCTGGAGCCTGTTATACCGAGTGAAGTAAGTCAGAAAGAGAAAAGTATTGTATATTAACACACACACTTATAAGTATGGAACCTAGAAAAATGGTACTAATGAACCTATTTGCAGGGCAGCAATGGTGCAATATACTTTATTAGAATACCTTCTAGAGATGTTAAAATATACTATATTAGATCAAGCAGAGAGGGAGATAGGAAACGTATACAATGAGGGTGGGGGTGGGGTTTGCAATATTAGGATAACCATATTGAGAAGATGACATTTGAACAGGTCAAGAAAGTGAGCCATGTGGATATCTAGAAGAAGAGTGTTCTAAGCAGAAGGAGTAGCAAATTCAAAGCCCCTAAGGTGAGACAGTGCCTGGTGTGGTCAAGGAACAGCAAGGAGACCAGTGTGGCTGGAGAAGACAGACTGAGGGGGAAAGTGGTAGCGAGATGAGGTCATAGAGGGAACAGGGCCAGATCATGGAGGGCTTTGGAAATCATAATCAGAATGTTGATTTTAATTATGAGGGAGATGTTGAACTGTTAGAGGATTTTGAGCAGAGGAGTGTCATCTGATTTGTGTTCTCATTGAATCATTATGGCTCCTAGGTTGAGAATATACTTATGGTATGCAGGGCTGAAGCAAGAACATCAGTTAGAAGCCTATTGTAATAATCCATGAGAGGTATGATGGTGACTTGGACTAGGATGGCAGAATATGGTAAGAAGTGCTCAGATTCTCAGTCAGTTTTGAAGGTGGAGCTGAAAAAATTTTCTGATAGATCAGCTGTTAGGGTTACCCCCAAGGTTTTGGATCTTACCAGAAGGAATAAAGAGTTGCCATTTACTGAGAGGTGAATTTATTGAGATGTGTAAGAGTAGGTTTGGGGGAGGAAGATCATGAACTGCATTTAGACATATTAAGTTTAAAATACTTAACTGACATCTAAGTGTAGATGTCAAATAGGTAGTTGGAGTCAGTGCTGTATTGATGATATATAAAATTAACACCCTGAATGAGATCCTCTAAGGGGCAAGTATAGATGGAGAGAAGAGTTACCACAACTGAGCCCTGGGCACCCCAACATTTAGAGGACAGGAAGATGAGGAGAAATCAACAAAGGACACTGAGAAGTGGCCATTGAAGTAAGGGGATATAGAAGTGAGTATAGCATCCTGAAAGCTAAGTGAGGAAAGCATTTCAAGGAAGAGTGAGTGACCATTTGTGAAAAAGTGTACTCAGGGGTCAAGCAAGATGAGAACTGAGAAATAATCCTTGGATTTAATAATATAGATGAGTGACATCATCAGTGGGTGACCTTGATCAGAGCAGTTTTAGAGAAGTAGAGGGAGACAATGCGTTATTAAAATGGAAGGAAGGAAATGGGGGTCTGAGAGTAGAGACAACCCTTTCCAAGGAGTTTTTCTATAAGGGGGAAAAATAGAGCCATGGCTGGAGGGAGGAGTGGAGTCATAAAATATTCAGGGCACAATTAAGGAGGAAAAGTGAGTTGCAGAATAACAGTAATCACTAGCATTAACTGAGGGATAAATGTATGTTAGACATTGTCCCAAGTACTTTATTACTCTCAGGAGTGCTAAAGTCAAAGGGTGATTTGCACTATTAAATAGGTTGAGTGTGATAAGAGCAGAATGAGAGATGGGGAGTGTAGTGGGATATAAGGACTGCAGTGGGACCTATAGGCCTATAACCCTAGAAAGTATTATTACCATCATTGCATCCCTGCCTATGAGATATAATTACTCCTACTTTACAGATGATAAAATGGAGGCAAAGAATATTTGAGAAAATTCTCTAATGATGCATAAGTTGTAAGTGCTAAAATGGGGATTTGAATTCAGGCAGGTTGACACTAGAACCTATGCTGTTAACTTTCCTATGATACCACTTATATCATTTATACAAGTAAACCTCCAATTTTTATATTAGTATATATTCATGTATATTTTACTTCACAGTGAAAGATTTGGAGGGATGTGTATCAAACTGGTAATGGTGGTTATCTTGGAGTGTGGAACTGAGATGAGATAGGCCAAGAGGGACATCATTCATTCTGTCTTATGATTTGAAATGTTAATAAGGAGAATAATGAATATAGCCATGTATTATATCTTTAATTTAAAATAGTTTTTGGAGAAACTAATAGGTTCTACTTCTGATAATGAACAAATAATGCCTATTGGACCAACCCTCCTGAAGATAAAAATATAAACTCTGGACAAAATTTGAGAAACAATTCCCTCAAGCAACTAAAATGCAACAGAAAGTGAGCAGATTCTGGTGGCTTAATACTTGGTCAAAGAAAATGACAGAGGATGTTTCCTTTTTTACAATTTCTGGCTGAGGGCAGGCCCTCGTCCTTGGCATATTGAGCCAACTAATACTCTGATACAAAACTAGAAGGTTTTCAGAATTGAGGAACCGCAATGTAGAGTTTGGGGCAACCACAGCTGCTAGACAGTGCAGGACAACTCTCAGAAAGGAAAGTTGAAAAGAGAAGGTACAAATTCTGTGTATAAATTCTTCTGTTGATTACTGAACTTTAGAGGTACAACGTGGACTCCAAGAAGTTCAGCTCAGGATAAAGAATGGATCTGAGATTAAGCTGCCACTCAGGAGTCAGAGTTGGTTGTTGAAGTTCAGCCAATAACATTGCCTGTTAGAACAAAAACATCAACATTCTTCAAGGAAGTACAACATTAAACAGATTTCCCACAATCTAACATTCATGAAACCCAAGTTACAATCTGAAACTATGTGATAGATGCAGTATCAGGAAAATATGACCCATTGTCTTGAGAAAAAACCTTCAGTGAAGACAAAAACTGAAATAACTCATGTCAAATTAGTAAGCAAGGATTTTTAAGCAGCTATTCCAATCACAAAGAAAGGCAATGCCAAAGAATGCTCAAACTACTGCACAATTGCACTCATCTCACATGCTAGTAAAGTAATGCTCAAAATTCTCCAAGCCAGGCTTCAGCAAAACGTGAACCGTGGACTTCCTGATGTTCAAGCTGGTTTTAGAAAAGGCAGAGGAACCAGAGATCAAATTGCCAACATCCGCTGATCATCGAAAAAGCAAGATAGTTCCAGAAAAGCATCTACTTCTGCTTTACTGACTATGCCAAAGCCTTTGACTGTGTGGATTACAACAAAATGTGGAAAATTCTGGAAGAGATGGGTACACCAGACCACCTGACCTGCCTCTTGAGAAACCTATATGCAGGTCAGGAAGCAACAGTTAGAACTGGACATGGAACAACAGGCTGGTTCCAAATACGAAAAGGAGTACGTCAAGGCTATATATTGTCACCCTGCTTATTTAACTTATATGCAGAGTACATCATGAGAAACGCTGGATTGGAAGAAGAAAAAACCTGGAATCAAGATTGCCAGGAGAAATATCAATAACCTCAGATATGCAGATGACAGCACCCTTATGGCAGAAAGTGAAGAGGAACTAAAAAGCCTCTTGATGAAAGTGAAAGTGGAGAGTGAAAAAGTTGGCTTAAAGCTCAACATTCAGAAAATGAAGATCATGGTATCTGGTCCCATCACTTCATGGGAAGTAGATGGGGAAACAGTGGAAACAGTGTCAGACTTTTTTTTTGGGGGGGCTCCAAAATCACTGCAGATGGTGACTGCAGCCATGAAATTAAAAGACGCTTACTCCTTGGAAGGAAAGTCATGACCAACCTAGATAGCATATTCAAAAGCAGAGACATTACTTTGCCAACAAAGGTCCATCTAGTCAAGGCTATGATTTTTCCAGTGGTCATGTATGTATGTGAGAGTTGGACTGTGAAGAAGGCTGAGCACTGAAGGATTGATGCTTTTGAACTGTGGTGTTGGAGAAGACTCTTGAGAGTCCCTTGGACTGCAAGGAGATCCAACCAGTGCATTCTGAAGGAGATCTGCCCTGGGATTTCTTTGGAAGGAATGATGCTAAAGCTGAAACTCCAGTACTTTGGCCACCTCATGCGAAGAGTTGACTCATTGGAAAAGACTCTGATGCTGGGAGGGATTGGGGGCAGGAGGAGAAGGGGATGACAGAGGATGAGATGGCTGGATGGCATCACTGACTCGATGGACATGAGTCTGGGTGAATTCCTGGAGTTGGTGATGGACAGGGAGGCCTGGTGTGCTGCAATTCATGGGGTTGCAAAGAGTTGGACACGACTGATCGACTGAACTGAACTGATTGTAACTATGCTCAATGAAGGAAAACATGTCTAAAACCAATGCCAAGATTGGGAATTTCAACAGAGAAATAGAAACTATAAATTCTTTAAACTAAAAATACAATATTAAAAACATTTTATAAAATATTAAAGGAACTTAAGAGTAGAGTGTAGGTGATAAAGGAAAGAATCAGTGAACTTGAAGATTGACCCATAGAAATTATCCAGTCTGAAGAAAAAGTAAGAAAATGGAAAATAAAACCCCATAAACAAATACATAACCTCAAGGGTCAGTGAGGCAATATCAAAAGATCTAACTTTCGTGTAACTTGAGTTTCAGGAGGAAAGGAGAGGGAGAGTGGAGCAGGAGAAAAACTTCTTTGAAGAAATAAGGGCTGAAAATACCTCAAATTTAGTGAAGGATATACATTTACGGATTCAGGAACTTCAGTAACCCAAGAAGGATATATACAAAGAAAGCCATTTGTAGGAAAATCATAGTCAGACTGATTGATCAAAGATAAAGAGAAAAATCTTGAAAACAGGCAAAGAAAATGATGCATTATATAGGGGACTCGTGATTCAATAATCTAGAAATTATTTATATGTTGGAATTAGCAGGAAAAAAATGGAGTGCAGAAGACAGTTGAATAATATCTTTAAAGTGTTAAAAGGGAAAAATTCTTAACCTAGAATTATATATCCAGAGAAATTATCCATCAAGAATGAAAGTAAAGTGAAAATAGTTTTGGGGGAGGAGCCAAGATGGCGGAGGAGTAGGATGGGGAGAACACTTTCTCCCCCACAAATTCATCAAAAGAGCATTTAAACGTCGAGTAAATTCCACAAAACAACTTCTGAATGCCGGCAGAGGACATCAGGCACCCAGAAAAGCAATCCAACTCTTCGAAAGGAGGTAGGAAAAAATATAAAAAACAAAAAAAGAGACAAAAGAGGGAGGGACGGATTCCATCCCGGGAAGGGAGTCTTAAAAAGAGAGAAGGTTCCAAACACCAGGAAACCTTCTCACTGCCGAATCTGTGCCGAGCTTTGGAAGCACAGAGGGCAACATAACAGGAAGAAAAAATAAATAAACAATTAAAACTCGAAGATTGCGAGTCCTACGGTAACTCCCCCAGCGGAGAAGCAGCGCAGACGCCTGCACGCACCATTAACAAGCGGGGGCTGGGCAGGGAGGCGCAGCATGGGCTGCATCGCTTAGAGTAAGAATCTGGCCTGAATACCCTGAGCACTATCTGAGCGAAATAATTTGGGCTAGCAAACCAGACTGTGGGATATCTACCACGCGAAAAGCCAGCCCTAACCTAAGACCGCCAGGCCCGCGCACGGAACAAAGAATTGAACAGAGATAGCCGGCTGCAGACCTTCCCCCTCCGGTGACAGGCAGCCAGAGCCGGAAGGGGGCAATCACAGCCCCAGAGAGACATTATCTATAAAACTGTAAGCAGGCTTCTTTGCTAACTAAAACTTTTTGGGGGTCTGGACGGTTAACATCTGCCTGAGAAGGTGCGCCGGTTTTACACCCAGATAACCGAGTGGCGGGGAGGCGATAAGTCGCAGCATTGGCGCTCGCCAAACACCTCATCACTTGAGCTGCTCAGACCTGGGAAGAGCACAAAACTCAGGCCCAACTGAGTCTGCGCCTCTGAGGACTACCCGAGTGCCTGAACCTGAGCGGCTTGGACCTGGGAGGTACATGCAACCCAGGGCCAGCCTCGGATTGTTCCCGGCGGAACAACCTAGAGCCCGAGCAGTGTGGGCAGGGAGGCTACACGCGCCGTGAGCGGGGGCAGACCCAGTGTGGCTGAGGTACTGCGAGCGCATGCCAGTGTTATTTGTTTGCAGCATCCCTCCCTCCCTCCCCACAGCGCGACTGAACAAAGAGAAGAAATACAGCTCCACCCATCAGAACACCGACACAAGCTTCCCTAACCAGGAAACCTTGACAAGCCACCTGTACAAACCCACACACAGCGAGGAAAAGCCACAATAAAGAGAACTCCACAAACTGCCAGAATACAGAAAGGACACCCCAAACTCAGCAATTTAAACAAGAGGAAGAGACAGAGGAATAGCCAGCAGATAAAGGAACAGGATAAATGCCCACCAAACCAAACAAAAGAGGAAGAGATAGGGAATCTACCTGATAAAGAATTCCGAATAATGATAGTGAAATTGATCCAAAATCTTGAAATTAAAATGGAATCACAGATAAATAGCTTGGAGACAAGGATTGAGAAGATGCAAGAAAGGTTTAACAAGGACCTAGAAGAAATAAAAAAGAGTCAACATATAATGAATAATGCAATAAATGAAATTAAAAACACTCTGGAGGCAACAAATAGTAGAATAACAGAGGCAGAAGATAGGATTAGTGAATTAGAAGATAGAATGGTAGAAATAAATGAATCAGAGAGAATAAAAGAAAAACGAATTAAAAGAAATGAGGACAATCTCAGAGACCTCCAGGACAATATTAAACGCTACAACATTCGAATCATAGGGGTTCCAGAAGAAGAAGACAAAAAGAAAGACCATGAGAAAATACTTGAGGAGATAATAGTTGAAAACTTCCCTAAACTGGGGAAGGAAATAATCACCCAAGTCCAAGAAACCCAGAGAATCCCAAACAGGATAAACCCAAGGCGAAACACCCCAAGACACATATTAATCAAATTAACAAAGATCAAACACAAAGAACAAATATTAAAAGCAGCAAGGGAAAAACAACAAATTACACACAAGGGAATTCCCATAAGGATAACAGCTGATCTTTCAACAGAAACTCTTCAAGCCAGGAGGGAATGGCAAGACATACTTAAAATGATGAAAGAAAATAACCTACAGCCCAGATTATTGTACCCAGCAAGGATTTCATTCAAGTATGAGGAGAAATCAAAAGCTTCTCAGACAAGCAAAAGCTGAGAGAATTCTGCACCACCAAACCAGCTCTCCAACAAATACTAAAGGATATTCTCTAGACAGGAAACACAAAAATGGTGTATAAATTCAAACCCCAAACAATAAAGTAAATGGCAACGGGATCATACTTATCAGTAATTACCTTAAACGTAAATGGGTTGAATGCCCCAACCAAAAGACAAAGACTGGCTGAATGGATACAAAAACAAGACCCCTATATATGTTGTCTACAGGAGACCCACCTCAAAACAGGGGACACATACAGACTGAAAGTGAAGGGCTGGAAAAAGATTTTCCATGCAAATAGGGACCAAAAGAAAGCAGGAGTAGCAATACTCATATCAGATAAAATAGACTTTAAAACAAAGGCTGTGAAAAGAGACAAAGAAGGTCACTACATAATGATCAAAGGATCAATCCAAGAAGAAGATATAACAATTATAAATATATATGCACCCAACATGGGAGCACCACAGTATGTAAGACAAATGCTAACAAGTATGAAAGGAGAAATTAACAATAACACAATAATAGTGGGAGACTTTAATACCCCACTCACACCTATGGATAGATCAACTAAACAGAAAATTAACAAGGAAACACAAACTTTAAACGATACAATAGACCAGTTAGACCTAATTGATATCTATAGGACATTTCATCCCAAAACAATGAATTTCACCTTTTTCTCAAGCGCACATGGAACCTTCTCCAGGATAGATCACATCCTGGGCCATAAAGCTAGCCTTGGTAAATTCAAAAAAATAGAAATAATTCCAAGCATCTTTTCTGACCACGATGCAGTAAGATTAGATCTCAATTACAGGAGAAAAACTATTAAAAATTCCAACATATGGAGGATGAACAACACCCTGCTGAATAACCAACAAATCACAGAAGAAATCAAAAAAGAAATCAAAATTTGCATAGAAACGAATGAAAATGAAAACACAACAACCCAAAACCTGTGGGACACAGTAAAAGCAGTCCTAAGGGGAAAGTTCATAGCAATACAGGCACACCTCAAGAGACAAGAAAAAAGTCAAATAAATAACCTAACTCTACACCTAAAGCAACTAGAAAAGGAAGAAATGAAGAACCCCAGGGTTAGTAGAAGGAAAGAAATCTTAAAAATTAGAGCAGAAATAAATGCAAAAGAAACAAAAGAGACCATAGCAAAAATCAACAAAGCCAAAAGCTGGTTCTTTGAAAGGATAAATAAAATTGATAAACCATTAGCCAGACTCATCAAGAAACAAAGGGAGAAAAATCAAATCAATAAAATTAGAAACGAAAATGGAGAGATCACAACAGACAACACAGAAATACAAAGGATCATAAGAGACTATTATCAACAATTATATGCCAATAAAATGGACAACGAGGAAGAAATGCACAAATTCTTAGAAAAGTACAACTTTCCAAAACTCGACCAGGAAGAAATAGAAAACCTTAACAGACCTATCACAAGCACGGAAATTGAAACTGTAATCAAAAATCTTCCAGCAAACAAAAGCCCAGGTCCAGACGGCTTCACAGCTGAATTCTACCAAAAATTTAGAGAAGAGCTAACACCTATCCTGCTCAAACTCTTCCAGAAAATTGCAGAGGAAGGTAAACTTCCAAACTCATTCTATGAGGCCACCATCACCCTAATACCAAAACCTGACAAAGATCCCACAAAAAAAGAAAACTACAGGCCAATATCACTGATGAATATAGATGCAAAAATCCTAAAAAAATTCTAGCAATCAGAATCCAACAACACATTAAAAAGATCATACACCATGACCAAGTGGGTTTTATCCTAGGGATGCAAGGATTCTTCAATATCCGCAAATCAATCAATGTAATACACCACATTAACAAATTGAAAAACAAAAACCATATGATTATCTCAATAGATGCAGAGAAAGCCTTTGACAAAATTCAACACCCATTTATGATAAAAACTCTCCAGAAAGCAGGAATAGAAGGAACATACCTCAACATAATAAAAGCTATATATGACAAACCCACAGCAAACATTATCCTCAGTGGTGAAAAATTGAAAGCATTTCCTCTAAAGTCAGGAACAAGACAAGGGTGCCCACTTTCACCATTACTATTCAACATAGTTTTGGAAGTTTTGGCCACAGCAATCAGAGCAGAAAAAGAAATAAAAGGAATCCAAATTGGAAAAGAAGAAGTAAAACTCTCACTATTTGCAGATGACATGATCCTCTACATAGAAAACCCTAAAGACTCCACCAGAAAATTACTAGAACTAATCAATGATTACAGTAAAGTTGCAGGATATAAAATCAACACACAGAAATCCCTTGCATTCCTATACACTAATAATGAGAAAACAGAAAGAGAAATTAAGGAAACAATTCCATTCACCATTGCAACGAAAAGAATAAAATACTTAGGAATATATCTACCTAAAGAAACTAAAGACCTATATATAGAAAACTATAAAACACTGGTGAAAGAAATCAAAGAGGACACTAATAGATGGAGAAATATACCATGTTCATGGATTGGAAGAATCAATATAGTGAAAATGAGTATACTACCCAAAGCAATTTATAGATTCAATGCAATCCCTATCAAGCTACCAACAGTATTCTTCACAGAGCTAGAACAAATAATTTCACAATTTGTATGGAAATACAAAAAACCTCGAATAGCCAAAGCGATCTTGAGAAAGAAAAATGGAACTGGAGGAATCAACCTACCTGACTTCAGGCTCTACTACAAAGCCACAGTTATCAAGACAGTATGGTACTGGCACAAAGACAGAAATATAGATCAATGGAACAAAATAGAAAGCCCAGAGATAAATCCACGCACATATGGACACCTTATCTTTGACAAAGGAGGCAAGAATATACAATGGATTAAAGACAATCTCTTTAACAAGTGGTGCTGGGAAATCTGGTCAACCACTTGTAAAAGAATGAAACTAGAACACTTTCTAAGACCATATACAAAAATAAACTCAAAATGGATTAAAGATCTCAACGTAAGACCAGAAACTATAAAACTCCTAGAGGAGAACATAGGCAAAACACTCTCTGACATACATCACAGCAGGATCCTCTATGACCCACCTCCCAGAATATTGGAAATAAAAGCAAAAATAAACAAATGGGACCTAATTAAACTTAAAAGCTTCTGCACATCAAAGGAAACTATTAGCAAGGTGAAAAGACAGCCTTCAGAATGGGAGAAAATAATAGCAAATGAAGCAACCGACAAACAACTAATCTCAAAAATATACAAGCAACTCCTACAGCTCAACTCCAGAAAAATAAATGACCCAATCAAAAAATGGGCCAAAGATCTAAATAGACATTTCTCCAAAGAAGACATACAGATGGCTAACAAACACATGAAAAGATGCTCAACATCACTCATTATCAGAGAAATGCAAATCAAAACCACTATGAGATACCATTTCACACCAGTCAGAATGGCTGCGATCCAAAAGTCTACAAATAATAAATGCTGGAGAGGGTGTGGAGAAAAGGGAACCCTCTTACACTGTTGGTGGGAATGCAAACTAGTACAGCCACTATGGAGAACAGTGTGGAGATTCCTTAAAAAACTGGAAATAGAACTGCCTTATGATCCAGCAACCCCACTGCTGGGCATACACACTGAGGAAACCAGAAGGGAAAGAGACACGTGTACCCCAATGTTCATCGCAGCACTGTTTATAATAGCCAGGACATGGAAGCAACCTAGATGTCCATCAGCAGATGAATGGATAAGAAAGCAGTGGTACATATACACAATGGAGTATTACTCAGCCATTAAAAAGAATACATTTGAATCAGTTCTAATGAGGTGGATGAAACTGGAGCCTATTATACAGAGTGAAGTAAGCCAGAAGGAGAAACACCAATACAGTATACTAACGCATATATATGGAATTTAAAAAGATGGTAACGATAACCCTGTATACGAGACAGCAAAAGAGACACTGATGTATAGAACAGGCTTATGGACTCTGTGGGAGAGGGAGAGGGTGGGAAGATTTGGGAGAATGGCATTGAAACATGTGAAATGTCATGTATGAAACGAGATGCCAGTCCAGGTTCAATGCACGATGCTGGATGATTGGGGCTGGTGGACTGGGACGACCCAGAGGGATGGTATGGGGAGGGAGGAGGGAGGAGGGTTCAGGATGGGGAACACATGAGAAATAAAGGAATATAAAAAAAAGAAAATAGTTTTACACAGAGGAAAACTAAGATTTTGTGTCCAGCAAATTTGTACTACAAGAAATGATAAAAGGAGTTCTTCAGGGTGAGGGAAATGATACCATATAAAAACCGGAATCTTCAGGAAGGAATGAAGAATTTCAGAAATGGTAAATATCTAGTAAATGTGAAAACTATTTCCCTCATAGTTTCTTAAAAACATATAGCTGTTTAAAGCAAAGGCTATATTGTGTTGGATGCAAAATGTATGGAGATAAAAGAATGTCTATATGTGTAAAGTTACTTTGCTGTACAGCAGGAATTGGCACAACATTGAAAATACACTGTATTTCAACTAAAAAAATATTTTAAATGTATGGAGGTGTAATGTACCTGACAACTAGAGCACACAGATGGGAACTGAGGTAAATTGACTTAAATAGCTACAATGGTTCTATATTTTATGTGAAAAGACAAAAGATTATCTCTAAGTAGACAATGAAAAGTTAATGAAAACTGGATATCCAAACAGAAAAAAAGTAGACCTCCATCCCTATCTCAAGTCATACCCAAAAATTTATATAAGTAGGTACATACACTTAATGTAACAACTTAATCCATAAATCTTTTAGAAGAAAACACAGAAGTGTACCTCTATGACCTGGGGGTAGGCAACAGTTTTCTAGATAGGAAACAGAGAGCAATAATCATACAATTTAAAAACTGATAAATGAAACTTCATGAAAATTAAAAACATTTTTTTACCAAAAGATACTATTAAGAAGATACATATAAACTGCATGTGTGTGTGCATGTTAAGTCACTTCAGTCGTGTCCGACTGTTTGCAACTCTGTGGACTGTAGCCTGTCAAGCTCCTCTGTCCATGGGATTCTCCAGGCGAGAATACTGGAGTGGGTTACCATTTCCTTCTCCAGGGGATCTTCCCAACCCAGGGAATGAACCCATGTCTTCTGTGGCTGCTGCATTGCAAATGGATTCTTTACCACTGAGCTGCCAAGGAAGCCCATAAGCCACGTATTAGGAGAAAATATTTACAATGTATCTGATAAAGGACTAATATGTGGGATATATAAAGATGAATAATCTAATAAAACAGGCAAAATATTTGAACAGAATATTCACAAAATAAGATATGCGAATGGCCAATAAACACATGAATATGTAGTCAACATCATTAGTCATTAGGAAATTGTTTACTAAAATCACAATGAAAAAACAAATAAAACCACAATACCACTACACATCCACACGAATGGCTAAAATTAAATAGACTGACAACACCAAAAGTTGTCAAGAATTTGGAGCCACTGGAACTTGCATACATTTTTGGTGGGAGTGTAAAATGGTAGAACCACTTTCGAAAAGTATCTTGCAGTTATTTATAAAACTAAATGTACAGCAACCATAATATGGAAAAATTCTACTCCTCAGTATTTTCACAAGAGAAGTGAAATCATTAGTCCATACAAAACCTGTATATGAATGGTCATAGCAACTTTATTCATAATACCTCCAAACTGGAAATAACTCATGGGTCCAGTAGAAGGTGAAAAACTGGTATAGTCATACAATGGAATATTACTCAGCATAAAAAGGAATGAATTACTGATACACACAACACATGGATGAAACTTTAAAATATTATGCTGAATGAAGGATCCTAAAACAAAAGAGTATAAACTTCATGACTCTATTTACATAAAGTTCTAGAATAGGCAAAGTTAATCTATGATAAAAATACAAACAAAACGCAGGCAGGGATAAGAGGAGGAATTGAATGCAGAGGGGCATGAGGAACTTTCTGAAGTTTTGGTAACGTTCTATATCTTGAAAGAGGTCCAGGTTACATGTATATTAATTTTTCATTTCTCACTGGTGGTTTAATGAAGATATATGCATTTAATTTTTATGTAACTTTAATTTCAAAAAGAATGTACCCTAAACCAATGCTGAACTCTAGTTCATGATAGGTATGCTGAAGTATTTAGGGAGAAGTGTATCGTCATCTGTAACTTATTTTGACATGCATCAAAATAATAAGGATGATAAATGGATAGAGTGATAGAGATGAAGTGTGTGATAATACAATATAAACTGTAGAATATAGATGTTTGGTATATGGGTGTTCACTGTGAAATTCTTTCAACTCCTTTGCTTTTAAATATTAATAAAATATTAGAGACAAAATAATGGTGGTTATGATTTATCCAGGTATCCCTTATCTCCCCACATATCTTCCTCTGTCTGATTTCTTAATGCTCACCCATATTTAGGATCTGAATTGCCCTCTCTTATTTTATTCCTGGCTTATGACTTGTACCCTCACACTTCTTACTCCCTAGTGTTTCCCATAACTCATATCTCCTTCACTAACTCCATTTCAGAATATCCACAGATAAGGATGTGATCAATTTATCCACTGGACCCTTCCAAGGGCCCTACCCCATCGGATGGAACCTCCCAGCTCAGCCTCCAATAGCGCTCCCTGGCTCCCCTGAAAAGTATTAGCTTTCAGAGATACAAGCTCACAGTGCAGAGGAAATTGCAATGGACACACAAAAGCATCCATCTTGGCCTGTACAGTTGAAGATGTCCTTGTGTGGGGCTTTTGTTTTACCTTATATCTAGATCAAGCATTTGACCTCAGTTTATTTCAGAGACTGTACGGAAATCAGGGTCCAGGTACTGTCCACAGGGCCCTCCCAGACATACCATGATATGTTTGTTTAGGAACCAAGATGAAGTTCAGAGGTCTTAAAAATCCAACAGGCTGGATCACTGGCTCTCATCTTTATGTTCCTGAGTGATGGTTGTGAGTCAAGCTTAAAAGGAAATAAGTCTCCAAAACCTCCAGAACTGGATGCCAGAACACCTAGTCCAGTGGTTCACACCCTTCAGTTCAATTCAGTTCAGTCACTCAGTCGTGTCCGACTCTTTGTGACCCCATTGACTGCAGCACGCCAGGCCTCCCTGTCCATCACTAACTCCCAGAGTTTATTCAAACTCATGTCCATTGAGTCAGGGATGCCATCCAACCATCTCATCCTCTGCTGTCCCTTTCTCCTCCCACCTTCAATCTTTCCCAGCATCAGGGTCTTTTCAAATGAGTCAGTTCTTCGCATCAGGTGGCCAAAATATTGGAGTTTCAGCTTCAGCATCAGTCCTTCTAATGAATATTCAGGACTGATTTCCTTTAGGATGGACTGGTTGGATATCCTTGCAGTCCAAGGGACTCTCAAGAGTCTTCTCCAGCACCACAGTTCAAAAGCATCCATTCTCTGGGACTCAGCTTTCTTTATAGTCGAACTCTCACGTCCAAACACGACTACTGGAAAAACCATAGCTTTGACTAGATGGACCTTTGTTGGCAAAATAATGTCTCTGCATTTTAATATACTGTCAAGGTACGTCATAGCTTTTCTTCCAAAAAGCAAGCGTCTTTTAATTTCATGGCTGCAGTCAGTCACCATCTGCAGTGATTTTGGAGCCCCCCAAAATGAAGTCTGTCACTGTGCCCAATGTTTCCCCATCTATTTGCCATGAAGTGATGGGACCAGGTGCCATAATCTTAGTTTTCTGAATGTTGAGTTTTATTTTTTTCTTTTTAGGGTGTTACCTTGCAATTACAACAGAACTTTATTAAAATATTTTTTATTTTATCAAGATATACTTGTTCCATTTATTTTTTAATGTATAAAAGTTTTACAAAATTATTTGTATTCATAAATACAAAAATTTATGTATTCATAAATGCACAAAATTTAAAGGATTTTATGTATTCATAATACATAAAATCCTTTAAATTCAGTATGTCAAGGCTGTATATTGTCACCCTGATTATTTAACTTATATGCAGAGTACATCATGAGAAACGCTGGACTGGAAGAAGCAAAAGCTGGAATCAAGATTGCCGGGAGAAATATCAATAACCTCAGATATGCAGATGACACCACCCTTATGTCAGAAAGTGAAGAGGAACTAAAAGGCCTCTTGATGAAAGTGAAAGTGGAGAGTGAAAAGTTGGCTTAAAGCTCAACATTCAGAAAACGAAGATCATGGCATCCGGTCCCATCACTTCATGGGAAATAGATGGGGAAACAGTGGAAACAGTGTCAGACTTTATTTTTTGGGGCTCCAAAATCACTGCAGATGGTGACTGCAGCCATGAAATTAAAAGACGCTTACTCCTTGGAAAGAAAGTTATGACCAACCTAGATAGCATATTCAAAAGCAGAGACATTACTTTGCCAACAAAGGTCCGTCTAGTCAAGGCTATGGTTTTTCCATTTGTCATGTATGGATGTGAGAGTTGGACTGTGAAGAAAGCTGAGCGCTGAAGAATTGATGCCTTTGAACTGTGTTGTTGGAGAAGACTCTTGAGAGTCCCTTGGACTGCAAAGAGATCCAACCAGTCCATTCTGAAGGAGATCAGCCCTGGGATTTCTTTGGAAGGAATGATGCTAAAGCTGAAACTCCAGTACTTTGGGCACCTCATGCGAAGAGTTGACCCATTGGAAAAGACTGATGCTGGGAGGGATTGGGGGCAGGAGGAGAAGGGGATGACAGAGGATGAGATGGCTGGATGGCGTCACTGAGTCGATGGACGTGTCTGAGTGAACTCTGGGAGTTGGTGATGGACAGGGAGGCCTGGCGTTCTGCGATTCATGGGGTTGCAAAGAGTCGGACACGACTGATCGACTGAATTGAACTGAACTGATGTATTCATAAATGCATAAAATACACAAAAATTTTATGTATTCATAGATGCATGCTGCTGCTGCTGCTAAGTCGCTTCAGTCGTGTCCGATTCTATGCAACCTCATGGACTGCAGCTCACCAGGCTCCCCTGTCCCTGGGATTCTCCAGTGAAGAAAACTGGAGTGGGTTGCCATTTCCTTCTCCAATGCATGAAAGTGAAAAGTGAAAGTGAAGTTGCTCAGTCGTGTCCAACTTAGCGACCCCATGGACTACAGCCTACCAGGCTCTTCCGTCCATGGGGTTTTCCAGGCAAGAGTACTGGAGTGGGGTGCCATTGCCTTCTCCGATTCATAGATGCATAAAGTACATAAAAATTTATGTATTCATAAATGCATAAAATTTAAAGAATATGGACACTGGAAAGGTACAGGTCTGAGTTTGAATACTGTTTCTATCACCTACTAGGGTGAATCACCCAAGTTCACAACTTCAGTTTCTTTATCTGAACGTTGAGTTTTAAGCCAACTTTTTCTCTCTCCTCTCTCACTTTCATCAAGGGGCTCTTCAGTTCTTCTTTGCTTTCTGCCATAAGGGTGGTGTCATCTGCATATCTGAGGTTATTGATATTTCTCCCAGCAATCTTGATTCCAGCTTGTGCTTCATCCAGTCTAGCATTTCTCATGATGTACTCTGCATATAAGTTAAATAAGTAGGGTGACAACATATAGCCTTGATGTACTCCTTTCATGATTTGGAACCAGTCTGTTAGTCCATGTCCAGTTCTAATTGTTCCTTCTTGACCTGCATAAAGATTTCTCAGGAGGCAGGTAAGGTGGTCTGCTTTCCCATCTCTTTCAGAATTTTCTGGTTTGTTATGATCCACACAGTCAGAGGCTTTGGCATAGTCAATAAAACAGAAGTAGATGATTTTCTGGAAGTCTCATTGCTTTTTCAGTGATCCAACGGATGTTGGCAATTTGATCCCTGGTTCCTCTGCCTTTTCTAAATCCAGCTTGAACATCTGGAATTTCAGTGTTTGTGTACTGTTGATGTCTGGCTTGGAGAATTTTGAGCATTACTTTACTAGTGTGTGAGATGAGTGCAGTTGTGCAGTAGTTTGAGCATTCTTTGGTGTTGCCTTTCTTTGGGATTGGAATGAAAACTGACCTTTTCCAGTCCTGTGGCCACTGCTGAGTTTTCCAAATCTGCTGGCATGTTGAGTGCAGCACTTTCATAGCATCATCTTTCAGGATTTGAAATAGCTCAACTGGAATTCTATCACCTCCACTAGTTTTGTTCATAGTGATGCTTTCTAAGGCCCACTTGACTTTGCATTCCAGGATGTCTGGCTCTAGGTCAGTGATCACACCATCGTGATTATCTCGGTCGTGAAGATCTTTTTTGTATAGTTCTTTTGTGTATTCTTGCCATCTCTTCTTAATATCTTCTGCTTGTGTTAGGTTACACATTAAAATTACCTGGGCACTGATGTTTGTAAAGGCTCCCAAAATGATTCTAGTGTGCAGGGCAAACAAGTTGGATTATCCCATTGGGATTAACTGGTATAGCCATACCCATTGTGAAGATATTGAGAAGTACTTTCAATGAAGTTGGTAAATGCCCTGAGACCTGAGTGCCCTGGACACCTCATCTCTTCCATTCCAGAGCCCCCAGACATTCCCACAATCAGTTATTAAATGGTTAGTGCCTGACCAGTAAGAGTCCTTCAGAACCCTGCTTCAGCATTTAGCCAGATTTCATTCTAAATAGTCAGTGCCCAGTACTGTACCCATTATTAAATACTTCGAATGCCACTTCTGCAGCCAGTGCTGAGAAACACTGATCTGGTCAGTTCAGATAAGCATCTGAATCTTTTATCTGTACCACACTAAATAACTAGTCTGAATACATTGCTATCTCTGTCCATGCATATAACCAGGCTTATGATCTTAAGCAAGTCATTTCCTCACCCTGAATCCCATCTGAAAAATGATAGGGTTTTAACTGGGTCATCTTTAAGCTCGTTTCCAACTCTGAATTGTGTGGCACTGTGGTTCTATGAATCACAAATTCAGCAAAGCTAAAAGCATCTCCAAGAGAAGTGAAAGCCAAATTGATCTAACCTCCTGCACACTGACCCAAACCAGCCAAAGAGAACCCAGAGTACATGCTAAATGTATATTGCTCTTCTTAGGAGATATGAATCTTCCTTAAAGCTGCACAGCTCCTCCAACCCACCAAGTTATGGCTTGGAACTTGAAGCCTGGAGGTGAATTCTCCCCAACTTGGGACAAAGATGCAAATATTATTAGAGCTGATTATGAAGTTATCCAATCTGCTTTTAAAGTATGGTCCCGACACTTCCACTTGCAGCTTCTTGCAGTAGTGCCCTGCACAGAGGGTGACATACTACAAGAAGACATAATCTGTTTTACTTGTTCTATGTTTATTTGCCATCCATTTCATTGAGTGACCCCATTGTTTGTGGATTATAGGGAAGGGAAGAAGTCAGTTGGTTTTTATTGGTCCCTCCAGAAATTTAAACAGCTTCAAACTGTCCTCCCCCAGTCTATGCCTCTTTTGGCCAAGCGTGCCTTTGATTTTACAATCTCATCACAACCCTCAGTGCCACGGCTTTTCAAGCACAGCTCACGTTATCTGGATCTTTTCACTTTTCACTTGATCTTTCCCAAGGCAATGTTGCCAAGTGGTAACTGGAACCATGTTTACATTGCCAAGTGGTAACTGGAACCATGTTTTCAATAATCTGAAGTGAGATGGTGAGTTGGCCATTATGTAGTTCATACAATCCTTCTGAATGGCCTGAACTATCCAGATCACTTGTCTATACTGAAAAATAAATAGTGTAGTTGCCAAATCATTTCACTTCAAGTAGTGGAGGTATAACTATCGTCTTGCTAATATCTCTGAAATATATATCTATAATACTGATCTATTATCCTGAGTGAGACCAACATCTCTCAAAGTGATAAGCTTTGAGACTGTTACCCTGGGAAAATTCAATCCAAAACTCAGAGCCCACATCTCCATCTCCATTCCAATTGCTCTAGCCCAATGCACCAAACACTCCCCTTGTACTGATTATTCCCCATATCCCCTAAGCCAGACACCAACAACCAAAGATGAGACTTAATTGTTCAAGGAAACAGATGATCTTTTTACCCAGTCAGACCAGAGAAGACTGCATTGAAAAGGAAGGAAGGGACTAGACACACTTATCAACCAAAAGTCTGATTGGCCTGGGCTGCTCCTTAGCCAACATTTGTGAGGAGCTGGCCAGATTGGTCTGTGACCCACTTCCCCTTGCATCATCTTGAGACTCTACCATCTTCCTGAGATGAAAGTCCTCCCACAGTATGCATTTGGAATTTTCACAGTGTGCCCTTTACAAAGACCATGTGTAGCAGAGTCACTTGAAATAGTATATAAAATGCATATCTTTGAGCCTTATCACCACCAATAGATATAAATTAAAATTGTAGAACCATTGATCTTTATTTTGATAAAATTACTTCATTTGCCTGAATGCTTATTTGCTCAATTAGCAAACGGAGCAATTGTTTCCTACTTTACAGAGCTGTTTAGAGAGCATTTTCATTTACACAATCTGTCACTATCTTCATCGTCAGCTCAAAGGATCTAAACTTAGGGGCATCTTTCATTCTAAATTGTTTCCCCGCATCAAATTCTCCACATATATTAATGGTGCCACCATAACCTCCAGGATCCCAGAATCAAACCTCAAAGTCCACAGTGACAAATTAGGAAGAATCCATTGTTTGTTTCTGTTTTTGTTGTTGTTGTTGTTGTTGCTGCTGTTTTTTGTGGTTGTTTTTTCTTCCCCTCAGAGGAGGGAGAGAGTGGTAGATCAAAGCTTGCTTTGTTATCACGCATAGACATTATCACAGCACAATCTCCAAGCCCTTATTAGGCATGCACTTTTAGATGGAAATATGAAAGAGTCTGGAGAAATTCTGTAGTGAGAATCAAAACACCTTATAAGATATCAGTTGGGGCAGGGCAAGTCCCAAAAAACTCCTACATGCCTGCTAAGTCTGACTCTGTGCAACCCCATGGACTATAGCTCACCAGGCTCCTCTGTCATTGGATTTTCTAGGCAAGAATACAGGAGTGGGTCGCCATGCCCTCCTCCAGGGGGTCTTCCCAATTCAGGGATCAAACCTGTGTCTCATGTCTGCTGCACTGGCAGGTGGATTCTTTACCACTAGCGCCACGAGGGAAGCCCCAAATAACTCCCACTCGGGCTCAATTTCACCCAGATCCATGACATTTCTTTTCCTATTTGGGGTCCCAGAGACCATTGGATATCTAGCTGACGTTTTTTTGCTGATATCAAAATAAGAAGGCTCCCACCTTCGTTATCGGGCAAGTGCCCTTCACTATTACTTATCAACAGCTTACAAGTATGGAGCAATTCTATGTGCCAGATACTGTCCTGATGCCTTTATAAGGTTTTATAACCAATAGTACAGCATCGGGATTCAGACCCAGACAGTGTGGTTGCAGTGTCCATGCTCTTAACCATCACATGTCTGCTAACCACTGGCAGTCTGCAGCGTCTAGACTGTGTGTGAAGCTGAAAGCCATCTGCCCCAAATTATCACCAAAACCTCCTTCTTCTGTCATCTCTGCCCAGATGATGAGGACATGATACTAGGGATTTGGTAAAGCCCTTAAAAAGGCTACTGTGGCTACATACATGTGTAGTAAAAGAATAAAGAAATTCATGGAAAGATAATCACCAGATTTAGGATAGAAGTAACCTCTGGAGGAAGAGAAGGGGGTGTGATTGGAAAAAGGTGCACTGGGAGCTCCAACTATGTTGATAATATTTAATTTCTTAAGCTGGTTGGTGGTTAAACAAGAAAGTACATGCAGCTTTTTTACACCTTAAATATTTCACAATACATATTTTAAAGGGACTCCTAGGGGGACTTTCCTGGCTGTTCAGTGGTTAAGACTCTGTGCTTCCACTGTAAGGGTCATGGGTTTGATTCCTGGTCAGGGAACTAAGATCCTACATGCTGAATGGTATGGCCAATAAATAAATAAATATTTGTTGAATTTTTTTTTAATAATAGTACTCCTAGGGATTGTGCTATCTTAAAAAGAGGAGAGAGATCAGCCTGCAGCACTGTGCTTACTGTACTAAGGTCTGAAGAATCTAGAAGTGGGAGTGTATCATTCTTGCTCACAAGGGAGAATCCTTCAATTTATAGTCTTTATTTCCTCTTGGCTATTCTAAATCCCTTTCAAGGTCTGGCAGTGAGCAGTACCATAATATTATGTACACACATATCCCCAAATTCTGGAACTTCATATTTCTAAACAGTATGGACCTAACAGAAGCAGAAGATATTAAGAAGAGGTGGCAAGAATACACAGAAGAGTTATATTAAGGACATCTTCATGACCCGGATAACCATGATGGTGTGATCACTCATCTTGACCCAGCCATCCTGGAGTGTGAAGTCAAGTGGGCCTTAGGAAGCATCACTACAAACAAAGTTAGTGATGGTGATGGAACTCCAGCTGAGTTATTTCAAATCCTAAAAGATGATGCTGTTAAAGTGCTTCACTCAATACGCCAGCAAATTTGGAAAACTCAGCAGTGGCCACGGGACTGGAAAAGGTCAGTTCTCATTCTAATCCCAAAGAAGGACAATGCCAAAGAATGCTCAAACTACCACACAATTGCACTCATCTCACATGTTAGCAAAGTAATGCTCAAAATTCTCCAAGCCAGGCTTCAACGGTATATGAACTGAGAACTTTCAGACATTGAAGGTGGATTTAGAAAAGGCAGATGAACCAGAGATCAAATTTCCAACATCCGTTGGATCATAGAAAAAGCAAAAGAATTCCAGAAATATATCTACTTTTACTTCATTGACTATGCTAAAGCCTTTGTGTAGATTGTGACAAACTGTGGAAAATTCTGAAAGAGATGGGAATACCAGACCACCTTACCTGCCTCCTGAGAAATCTGTATGCAGGTCAAGAAGCAACAGTTAGAACTAGACATGGAACAACTGACTGGTTCCAAACTGGGGAAGGAGTACGTCAAGGCTGTATATTGTCACCCTGCATATTTAACATATATGCAGGGCACATCATGAGAAATACCAGGCTGGGTGAAGCACAAGCTGGAATCAAGATGGCTGGGAGAAATATCAGTAACTTCCAATATGCAGATGACATCACCCTTATGGTAGAAAGTGAAGAGGTACTGAAGAGCCTCTTGATGAAGGTGAAAGAGGAGAGTGAAAAAGCTGGCTTAAAACTCAACATTCAAACAAAATCATGGCATCCGGTCCCATCACTTGATGGCAAATAGATAGGCAAACAATGGAAACAGTGAAAGAGTTTATTTCTTTGGGCTCTGAAATCACTGAGGACGGTGACTGCAGCCAAGAAATTAAAACATGCTTGCTCCTTGGAAGAAAAGCTATGACAAACCTAAACAGCATATTAAAAAGCAGAGACATTACTTTGCTGATGAAGGTCTATATATTCAAAGCTATGGTTTTTCCAGTAGTCATGTATGGATATGAGAGTTGGACCTTAAAGAAATCTGAGTGCCAAAGAATTGATGCTTTTGAACTATGGTGTTGGAGAAGACTCTTGAGAGTCCCTTGGACTGCAAGGAGATAAAACCAGTCAATCCTAAAGGAAATCAACCCTGAATAATCATTGGAAGGACTGATGCTGAAACCGAAGCTCCAATCCTTTTGTCACCTGATGAGAAAAGGTGACTCATTGGAAAAGACCCTGATGCTGGGAAAGATTGAAGGCGGGAGGAGAAGGGGACAGCAGAGGATGAGATGGTTGGATGGCATCACTGACTCAATGGATATGAATTTGAGCAAGCTCTGGAAGACAGTGAAGGACAGGGAAGCCTGGCATGGTGCAGTCCATGGAGCTGCAAATAGTCAGACACGACTGAGTGACTGAACAGCATATTTCTAAACCTATGAGGAATTGGGGCCTGTATATATTGGGAGATGAGGTAACAAGATAGGGAACCAGACAGGGTAAGGAGGGAAGAAAGACCGAAAGACTTTAATAAGCTCCAAAGATGAAGGGGAATAAAAAGAATGAAAGGAAATAAGAGCAGAAAATAAGGAGAATGATAAAGCTTAGAAACATACACAAACATAAATGGACAGAGAGACAAGGGAGAGAAAAACAAGAAATTATATAAGGAAAAGGAAAGAAGGGAGGCTGAAAGAAGTGAAGAAGATGCAAATAAGAGCAGAAAGATAATATGTAAAAAAAAAAAAAAAAAACTAACTGAGGGCCTACTGCATCCATCTAGTCAAGGCTATGGTTTCTACAGTGGTCATGTATGGATGTGAGAGTTGGACTGTGAAGAAAGCTGAGTGCCGAAGAATTGATGCTTTTGAACTGTGGTGTTAGAGAAGACTTTTGAGAGTCCCTTGGACTGCAAGGAGATCCAACCAGTCCATTCTGAAGGAGATCAGTCCTGTGTGTTCTTTGGAAGGAATGATGCTAAAGCTGAAACTCCAGTACTTTGGCCAACTCATGGGAAGAGTTGACTCATTGGAAAAGACTCTGATACTGGGAGGGATAGGGGTCAGGAGGAAGAGGGGATGACAGAGGATGAGATGGCTGGATGGCATTACCGACTTGATGGAGGTGAGTTTGAGTGAACTCCAGGAGTTGGTGATGAACAGGAAAGCCTGGCATGCTGCAGTTCATGGGGTTGCAAAGAGTCGGACACGACTGAGCGACTGAACTGAACTGTGTTCCAGACACTGTGCTGAGTTCTTAATAAGCATTTTCTCATGTGACCACCCTCTTGCCCCACCAATAAACCCAAGAGATAGGCATTAATAGGCCCAAATTCTACAGACGAGAAAAGTGATCTTCAGAGAAATTGAGAGACTTGTCCTAGGTCATACAGCTTGATAAAATGCAGTTTTGACCCCAGATCTGAGTAACCTTAAAGGTTGAGAGCTTACCCAGTTGGCTTACTACCTCCCAACAGAAGCCATGAGAAGGAAGAAGAAAAGATGCTGGAGACAGGACCTGAAATCCTCATATGTACAGGGGATCATCAGGGAACAGATGCTCAGGAGGCGGTTGGCTGGGCCTGTGGGCCCTGAAGAGTGTTTGCCTTGTTAAAGGCAGCTGGACTCAGCTCCAGCTGATGGCCACCTTGTAGTAATGTGGGCCAGGTTTACCACATTCTCTGTTTTTCAAGTAAAGTTCAAAATCCAGATTTTTTTTAAAAAAGAAAATCTCATGATTGCTTAATGTTAACAACAACAACAACAACAACAACAACAAATACTAGGAAAAATAAACCACCCTGTGGGCCAAATAAAACCCAATTATGGGCAGAATTTGGCTCAACAGTCACCAATTTCAACCTCTGGATGAAGAATGGCAGATAAAAAGAAAGGAAGAAGAGAGAAATAAAGAATCAGAGAACAAGAAAGAGAGGAAAAGAGACATTAAAAAACAAAAGACATCAGGACTTCCTTGGCAGTGGTTAGGATTCAGGCACTTTCACTGCTGAAGGCCCGAGTTCAATCCCTGGTGGGGGAAACCAAGAACCTGAAACCTGGCCACCCCCCCCCCAAAAAAAAAAGTCAGAAAAGAGTGAAGGATAAAATAAAGGGCAATACAAGAGGGAAGGGGAGGGGTTGTGAGAAGTCCAAGAGGTAGATGGGAAGGAGAAAGCTAGTGGAGAAAGAAGCAAAGAGCTCAGAAGAGAGAAGTAAGAGGAAGAATAGGGATGAGAAGAGAAGAAAGGCACATCGAAGAGGGTAGCCCTCACCCAGCAATTCTGGGAGGACCCAGTTGGTGCAGGGAGAGGTGGGGGTGGGAGACAGGAGACAACCCTGTCTTGGGATTGCTCTCTCCCATTGAAAGGTGGAGCTGGACACAAGATGGCAGCAGCTGCAGCATCAGTTACACGTCAGGGTGAGGCTTCTCAGGGCTGTCTCTGGGGCTAGACAGCAGGCTGAGTGGCACCCTCTACTGGTTGGGACTGCCCAGCCCATCAGAGAGCTTCTGAGGCTGAGGCCGGCTTAGAGCTTCAAGGAATAGGCCAGCCTCAGTCTGTACACACCCTTTCCTGGCATAAGCGGGGAGCTTGTGCAATAGAGCAGTAGCCATGGTAACCCTGTATGCGGCTACCCTGTTTGGATTCACAGAAGGGAGCTGAATTTTGCATCAGGACAGCCACATTCAGAAAAGATGGATCGAGTCTGTCCCAGCTCCTAGGCCCCCTCCCTCCAGAAATCCCAGGCAAAACATGGAGAGAGGAATATTGGACAGAAGAAATTCTATAGTCTCTAAGCCTTCCCCTTCTTGAGCCTCACATTACACCACCAGGGGTTTTTATTAACTCCAACACTTACTAGACCTCAAAGGTAATTCCTGCATCAAATTCCAACATTTATCTTAATACCCTCAGTTCAGTTCAGTTCAGTCGCTCAGTCATGTCCGACTCTTTGCGACCCCATGAATCGCAGCACGCCAGGCCTCCCTATCCATTACCATCTCCCGGAGTTCACTCAAACTCACGTCCATCGAGTCAGTGATGCCATCAAGCCATCTCATCCTCTGCTGTCCCCTTCTCCTCCGGCCTTCAATCTTTCCCAGCATCAGGGTCTTTTCCAATGAGTCACCTTTTCTCATCAGGTGACAAAAGGATTGGAGCTTCAGTTTCAGCATCAGTCCTTCCAATGTTTATTCAGGGTTGATTTCCTTTAGGATTGACTGGTTTTATCTCCTTGCTGTCCAAGGGACTCAAGAGTTTTCTCCAACACCATAGTTCAAAAGCATCAATTCTTCGGCACTCAGCTTTCTTTAGAGTCCAACTCTCACATCCATACATGACCAATGGAAAAACCATAGCCTTGACTAGACGGACCTTTGTTGGCAGAGTAATGTCTCTGCTTTTCAATATGCTATCTAGGTTGGTCATAACTTTCCTTCCAAGGAGTAAGCATCTTTTAATTTCATGGCTGCAGTCACCATCTGCAGTGATTTTGGAACCCCCAAAAAATAAAGTCTGACACGGTTTCCACTGTTTCCCCATCTATTCCCCATTAAGTGATGGGACCAGATGCCATGATATTCGTTTTCTGAATGTTGAGCTTTAAGCCAACTTTTTCACTCTCTTCTTTCACTTTCATCAAGAGGCTTTTTAGTTCCTCTTCACTTTCTGCCATAAGGGTGGTGTCATCTGCATATCTGAGGTTATTGATATTTCTCCCGGCTATCTTGATTGCAGCTTGTGCTTCTTCCAGTCCAGCGTTTCTCATGACGTACTCTGCATATAAGTTAAATAAACAGAGTGACAATATACAGCCTTGACGTACTCCTTTTCGTATTTGGAACCAGTCTGTTGTTCCATGTCCAGTTCTAACTGTTGCTTCCTGACCTGCATACAAATTTCTCAAGAGGCAGATCAGGTGGTCTGGTATTCCCATCTCTTTCAGAATTTTCCACAGTTTAATGTGATCCACACAGTCAAAGGCTTTGGCATAGTCAATAAAGCAGAAATAGATGTTTTTCTGGAACTCTCTTGCTTTTTCGATGATCCAGTGTATGTTGGCAATTTGGTCTCTGGTTCCTCTGCCTTTTCTAAAACCAGCTTGAACATCTGGAAGTTCACGGTTCACGTATTGCTGAAGCCTGGCTTGGAGAATTTTAACCATTTCTTTACTAGTGTGTGAGATGAGTGCCATTGTGTGGTAGTTTGAGTATTGTTAATGCCCTACACCTCCCCAAACGATAGGTTTTAGTATCAGCTGGGGCCTCTCAGCAAGCCAAACTCACAATGGCAATTTCCAGATACTAACATTCTTCATACATGCATATGTGCTCAGTCTCTCAGTCTTGTCTGACCCTTTGTGACCACATGGGCTGTAGCCCATTGGGCTCCTCTGCCCATGGGGTTTTCCAGGTAAGAATTCTGGAGTGGGTTGCCATTTCCTACTTCAGGGGATCTTCCCAACCTAGGAATCAAACCCACGTCTCCTGTGTCTCCTGCATTGGCAGGCGGATTCTTAACCACAAGTGCCATCTGGGAAGCCCCCTCTTCATGCATAACTTATTCTAAATACCAAACCTATAGCTCAAATTGGGCTGTATTTTCAATGTTTACATAGCACATGATTACACTTTAAACTAAAAAAATATATACACATCCATTTGTTTCTATCTTCTCACTAAGAGTTAATAATGTATCTTCTGACTGGTGCAAAAGTTTGAAATCTTTGCAGCTAAATAATGTCATGGGATATTTAATAGAACAGTGACTATTATGCCAATTAGCGGTTTGGCTGATGATCATGAATAACTCATAAGCTATAACAAAGTCCTAATTTAAATCTTCTGATGCGGGGAGCCACCACGGGAGATCCCACCCATTACAAAGGTCATGTGGAGAGAACCTGACAGGCAAAGGCAGATCAGGCCTTGAGGGATTCCCTGGATCTGCTCGAGCATCTACCCCAAAACCAGCATCTGTCTGTCTTACTATTTTGTGCCTTTCACCAACTCTTCTGACATTAACAGGGGGCTATCCCCGACCACCTTTCTCTGGAAAAAATCAACTTACGGCTTTAGTAAATGGGCATGATAAGAGTGTTTCAATTCAAACCCCTCTGATGGCTTTCTAGCTTGGCTGACAGGTTTATCTAGACTCTTGCAGCTACGCATGTGATTGTTCACAGCCTCCCCACCATGAGAGACACGGGAAGCCTAAAACATTCTAAAAATATAGAGCCTTTTGAAGAGTTAAAAACTATTAGAGTAGTGCTGGTGTAGGATTTCACTGTTGAGCCAATGCTTGCTGTCAAGTGCCCATATCCCTTATCCATTTTGTACCTGGGAGTGCATTGGTTAACCTAGTTGGAATGTAGGAAAAACAAGCAGTAGCCTTGGAATTAACCACATCAGACCTTTGAGCTAATTGGTTCTTTCTTTGTTGTAACTCACTGCACTTTTGCTCCGTGAGAATGTAACTCAGTTTAGCACTTTCTGAGGCTGACATAGATTAGAAATATAAAGAAAAAACACTTCAAGGGAAAATAAGTTTTCTGGTTGAGCAGCCTTTATCAAACAAGAGTCATAAAATGTCCACAGGCCTCCAAGACCAGAAGATAATGTACACAACATTGTTTGTGGGAAAGGTATGCAGAAAAAATCCTGGTTTCAATAAAGACAAAACAGATGTAATGTTTGGGCTGACTCTGTATGACTTTGCATCTTTCATTTCCCTCTTTGTACAAGTCAAGGTATAAAAGATCCTTTTGAAAATAAATTTATAGGCCTCACTCACCGAAGCTTGGTCTCCCCGTGCATTCTTTTTTCCTTTTCTCTCCTTTTCTCTCTCTGTTCTTCTTTCAGGATGACTCCTTGGGGCACAGGGGCTCTCTGAGTTCACTTTTTTGCCTGGGCTTCTAAGACCCGATCAGGAAGGCACCCTGCATCTTCACCAGGGAGGGGGCATCCTGCATCCTCACCCCACCGAGAGGGCGCCTGCAGCCTCCGTGAACAGAGCAAGTTCCGTGCAAGGAGCTTTATTGGCTTTCTGTGTAAACCAAGGAAGATCAAGCCTCTTTCTCTTCCCTTTTTTGACTATCCTTTCGCCTATGCCGTCATCCTGAGGGTACCCCTGGATCCTGCTGGGGCTGGACCCTGGCATTCCATGGCAGATGACAATGTTCTACAATAGTATTTTGCTAATCACATCTTAATTGCCAGATTTATTTTTAAAATTAATTCACAGTGCAGTACAGGTAGTGGACCAGGTGATGAGACAAAAGTTTAAAGATTTAAGCTGCAGTCCATGGGGTCACAAAGAGTCAGACACGCCTTAGCAACTGAACAAAAAATATGATGAATATCTTCCTTTTGTCACATGACTGAACACTGTATATTGAGAAATTCACTCAGGGATAACTTCAAAAATCTAAAGTTGAAGACGTTTGTGAATTCATTGCCCAGGTTAAATGCCCTCCTTTCTTGTTCCCCATCTCCACCCTTCTGAGGGGATTAACTACTTTTTAACACATTATTTGCCAGGGGATTTTTGCAGAAACTAATGCCTGTAGCGTTAATACATCTCAGGTCAAAAATGTGTTAATAGTGAACTCTTGGAAGTAAAAGACTTCCAACATCTTGACTGGGGGCATTTTAGACATTAGAATGGAGTTATGGGTTTTGGAGATTTAATGCCCTTCAAATGACATCACAACATGACTCACTGTTCTTACCTCCTGTCCAAATCTGAATTGAGGTGACATCATGATGGGGGGCTGATCCTTTTACCGATCTCTCTTTTTTTTAAATTATGGAATAATAGTCGTTTTTAAAATGAACTCCTAAATACAGCGGAGAAGGTGACAGCACCCCACTCCAGTACTCTTGCCTGGAAAATCCCATAGATGGAGGAGCCTGATGGGCTTCAGTCCATGGGATCGCAAAGAGTCAGACACGACTGAGCGACTTCACTTTCACGCCTTGGAGAAGGAAATGGCAACCCACTCCAGTGTTCTTGCCTGGAGAATCCCAGGGACGGCGGAGCCTGGTGGGCTGCCATCTATGGATCGCGCAGATTCGGACACGACTGAAGTGACTTAGCAGCAGCAGCCTAGATACAGAGATCATAGGTGGTTGCCAGAAGCAAGAAGTGAGGGGTGGGCAAAATGGGTAAAGATGATTAAAAAGAACAAACTTCCAATAAATAAGTCCTGAGGATGTAATGTACAGCATGGTGGCTGTATTGCATACTTGAAAGTTGTTAAGAGAGTAGATTTTAAAAGTTCTCATCACAAGAAAACAATTTTTGTGACTATGTATGACAATGGATGTTAACTAGACATTGTGGTGATCATTTTGCAATATATGCAAATATCAAATCATTATATTGCACATCTGAAACTAATATAAAGTTATATGTCAATTATATACCTCCATTTGAAAATAAATACAGACTGGAAAAAATTATAAAATATGTCAAACATGCTGTTACAAATGACCAACCAATTTAGCAACTTAAAACAACCATGATTGTATGCTCATGGAATCAACACGTCAGGAATTTAGGAAGGGCACAATGGGGAAAACTTTCTGTGCTTCACATGTAGAAAACTTGAAGGCCAAGAGTGACTTGATGGCCAGGGGCTGGAATCATCTAAAATCCTATTCACTCACATGCCTGATGCCTGGGATAGGAGGACTCAAAGATTAGAATTGCCAACCAAAGTACTTACCTGTGTCCTGTCCACATGACTGACTACCATACTGTACAGTGACTTCAAGGTAGTCAAACTTCTTACATGGTGACACAGGGCTCCGAGAGTAAGTGTTCCAGCAAGCAAAGTGGAAATGAAAGTACCTTTATTGATCTAGCCTCAGGACTCACATTTCTGATCTAGCCTCAGGACCCACATAGAGTCACTCCCACAACAACCTGTGGGGTACAAAGAGTTTGCAAGAATCCAAGAGTCCTAAAAAATCTGTATAGAATCACAAAAGACCTCAAATAGCCAAAGTGACCTTGAAAAAGAAGAACAGAGTTGGAGGCATCACACATCTTGCCTTCAAACTATATTACAAAGCCACAGTAATCAAAAGATTATGGTTCTGGCACAAAAAGAGACACATAGACCAACGGAACAGAATAAAGAGCCCAGAAATAAAATCATACATATATGGTCAATTAATCTCTGAAGCTGAAGCTCCAATACTTTGGGAAGTGCTGATTCATTGGAAAAGACCATGATGATGGGAAAGACTGAGGGCAGGAGAGAAGGGGTAACAGAGAAGGGGTAATTGAGTCACCGACTCAATAGACATGAGTTTGAGCAAACTCCAGGAGATAGTGAAGGACAGAAAAGCCTGGTGTGCTGCAGTCCATGGGGTCACAAAGAGTCAGACATGACTTAGCAACTGAACAACAACAGTAAAATCTTTGACAAGGTGTCCAATAACACATAATGGGGAAAGAGTAGTCTCTGAATAAATGGTATTGGGAAAACTGTATATCCACATGCAAAATAATGAAACTGGACTCCTATTTTACACCACTCATGAAAATTAACTTGAAATGGATTAAAGACTTGCATGCAAGACCTGAAACTGTAAAACTTCTAGAAGAAAATACAAGGGAAAAGCTCCTTGATTGGTCTTGACAATCATTTTTTGGATATGACACCAAAGCAGAGGCAATAAAAGCAAAAACAGACAAGTGAGACTACATCAAAATAATAAGGCTCTACACAGCAGAAGGAAACAGTCAACAGAGTGAAGAAGAAATCTATGGGAGAAAATATTTCCAAACCATGTATCTGATAGGAGGATATAAGGAACTTACAACAAAATAGCAAAATCACCATCATCATCAAGTAACTAAATGGGCAGAGAACCCAAAGAGATTTTCTCAAAGAAGACATACAAATGGCCTATGGGCACACAAAAAAGTGCTCAACACCACTAATCATCAGACAAATGCAAATCAATCACCTAATACCTCACACTTTACACTGAGAAAAAATAGAGTTGGCGAGGATGTGGAGAAAAGGGAACCCGAACCCCTCCGCCCATGCACTGATGGTGGGGTATAAATTGGTGCAGCCTCTATGGAAAACAGTATGGAGCTTCCTGAGAATGTTAAAAATAGAATTACCATATGATCCAGCAATCCCACTTCTGGGTATTTATCTGAAGGAAAAGAAATCAGTATCTTAAATCAATGATACTCCAATAAACATTTAAAAAAGAAAAAGAAGAGATCTTGAAGAGATAACTGTACTCCCACATTTCTTGCAGTCTTATTCTTGATAGCTAAAATAGGGAAACAACCTATCAACAGATGAATGGATAAAGAAACAACCTACTCCAGTACTCTTGCCTGGAGAAGCCCATGGACAGAAGAGCCTGGTGGGCTATAGTCCATGGGGTGCAAAGAGTCAGACATGACTGAGTGACTCACACACATACACAGACACACATAATTCAGCCATAAAAAATAAAATTCTGCTATTTACATGGATGAAACTAGAGAACATTATGCTAAAGTAAAATAAGCCAAACAGAGAAGGACAAATACAATTGCTGAGAGAACAGATCTTAAACATTCTCACCACACACACAGAAATATACACAGGTAAATATGTGAAGTGATAGATGTTTTAATTAACCTGATTGTGGTGGTCATTTCACAACGTGTACATACATCAAATCATCATATCCTACACTTTAAACCTATCAGATCAGATCAGTCGCTCAGTCATGTCCGACTCTTTGAGACCCCATGAATCGCAGCACGCCAGGCCTCCCTGTCCATCACCAACTCCTGGAGTTCACTCAGACTCACGTCCATCGAGTCAGTGATGCCATCCAGCCATCTCATCCTCTGCCATCCCCTTCTCCTCTTGCCCCCAATCCCTCCCAGCATCAGAGTCTTTTCCAATGAGTCAACTCTTCTCATGAGGTGGCCAAAGTACTGGAGTTTCAGCTTTAGCATCAGTCCTTCCAAAGAAATCCCAGGGCTGATCTCCTTCAGATGGACTGGTTGGATCTCCTTGCAGTCCAAGGGACTCTCAAGGGTCTTCTCCAACAACACAGTTCAAAAGCATCAATTCTTCGGCACTCAGCCTTCTTCACAGTCCAACTCTCACATCCATACATGACCACTGGAAAAACCATAGCCTTGACTAGACAGACCTTTGTTGGCAAAGTAACATCTCTGCTTTTGAATATGCTATCTAGGTTGGTCATTACTTTCCTTCCAAGGAGTAAGCGTCTTTTAATTTCATGGCTAGTACAATGTTATTTGTCAATTATAACCCAACAAAGCTGGGGGAAATAACCAAATGGCACAAATTTAAAATATCAACAACAACAAAAAATGCTATAAGAGGGGACAGAGTCAACCCCATCTATAGGAAAAGTGCCAAGGATTTACATATTCTAAAACTACCACACAAGTTAAGATATAGAGAATAATATAAAAATAAAACATTAAAGTACCCATAACCCAGAATTTATGCATTAACATTCTTGCAAGTGTTCTTTCAAATGATTTTTTTAAACAAATAAAATGCCACTTTTAAAGAAACAATCCTTGGGACTTCCCTGGCAGCCCAGTGGTTAAGACTTCACTTTTCAGTGCTGGAGGTGAGTGTGGGTTTGATTCCTGGTCGGGGAGCTAAGATCCCACATACCTCACAACCAAAAAATCAAAACATAAGACAGAAGCAATATTGCAACAAATTCAAAAAAGACTTTTAAAACATGGTCCACATAAAAACAAAATCTTTAAAGAAAAGACTCCAGCCTATTGAGTTTACTATTCCTGTACCTGAAGACTGCTAATTGGATAGTCAATGGAATTCTCCAGGCCAGAATACTGGAATAGGTAGTCTTTCTCTTCTCCAGGGGATCTCCCCAACCCAGGAATCGAACCCAGGTCTCCAGCATTGTAAGTGGATTATTTACCAGCTAAGCCACCAGGAAAATCCAATATAGAATTTTACTTTACAATAATAATATTAGGGAGCATTTGGGGAGCTCCTGCTAGGTGCTAGCCATCATACTTTTATGTGGATTTCTCTCAACAACCTTATTAAGCAGGTATCACAATCATCCCCAATTGATAGACAAAGACCCCAAGACAGAGAGGTAGGTTGACCAACCACACAAAGTTAAGAGCTCTAGTCAATTCTACAAATATTTGTTGAGTATAGGTGGTGCAGTGGTAAAGAACCCACCTGCAACCTGCAGGAGACGTGGGCTTGATCCCTGGGTCAGGAAGATCCCCTGGAGAAGGAAATGGAAATCCACTCCAGTACTCTTGCCTGGGAAATCCCATGGACAGGGAAGTCTGGTGGGCTACAGTCCATGAGGTTGCAAAGAGTCAGACATGACTGAGCAACTGAGCACATCTACTATATACCAAGCCAGACATGGCCCCTTGCCTTATCCATATAACTTATAATCTAGTGCGAGTCAGGTCATAACAATAACAGAGAGTATAGAAAGGACTGTGAAAAATATATATATAGCTAATGTCTTAAAGAAGTCAGGAAAACAGAGAACACAGTCAATATTTTAACCCAGGCAGCCTAATTCTAGAATCTACATGCTCTTGTACTATACGGATTCATATTTTTCTTTCAATCTTGGGTTCATTTTATGTTTTATTTTTATTTTATTATTTTTAAATCTTTTGGCCACAGTACACAACATGTGGGATCTAGTTTCCTGACCAGAGATTCAACCCACATCCCCTACATTGGAAGGCAGTCTTAACCACCGGACTGCTAGGGAAGTCCCCAAATTCGTATTTTTGAGTTTGGTTTAGGATTGAAACCTAATAAAACTAGGTCTGTGGCACATGGTATCTTTTCCTCTGACCACTGTCCTGTATGGCCTCCCCTTTGCCTTCATTTAAATTCTTTCCAGCATTCATTGCTTCATGCTTATTTATTTTGCTTCTTGCCTTGGATTATCCTGGTAGAACTCTCTTGGCAGTAAGCAATCTTTTCACAGAGAGGTTCTATAAAGCAGACATGTTCAGACTATCTTTAATAAAATAAAGTGGCCTCCCCGACCACAATGAACAATATTGAGCATATATTGAAACCTCAAATGTCCCCAAATCCGAATTCATCCATCCTGTGTCATAAAGGCATAAGGCTGCTTTTATCAGTCTGTAAAATAATAGTTGAATGATTTTCTTGGAAACTCTAAAAGCTGGGAGGGGAAATTAAGTGGTTTGGGCCCTTTGGGGATATAATTAGATCTTCCAGGACTATTTGACTAGGTTATGCTGCCCGCGGCCATGGGAGGAAAAAAAAGGTTGATATTTTCACCCACGTTGAACTCAAGCATGTGACGCACATGTTTGTGAGATTCCCCTTTATACGCCAGGCCGGGGCTGCACTTTTATTACAATCAGGTTGTGCCTTTCTCTGGCAATTTAATTTTATGTCATTGAAATGGTAGGTCTTAATGAAAACATCAGACTTTTTTTTTTATCTTGAGAAATAATGACACAGGAAATGAGTTGGGTGTCCTTAGGTGGCAAAACTAATAAATTAGAACAAAATCCAGCTATGAAATTCTTTCTTTCCTGGTCTTAGTTCTGCACCTGCTCAGTGCCTGGTTTCCTGGGGCTTAATGAGAAAGAAAGGCCGAGGTCCTTACTTCTCTTTTTGGAAGGACAAGGCTTATTCGATTTTGTTAACAGTTTTTTAAAAATTAAGATATAATTCACATATCATAACATGGACCCCTTTTGAAGTATACAATTTAGTGGTTTTGAGTATATTCACGGAGTTGTGATAACATCACCACTATCTAATTACAGACCACTTTCACCACCCAGGAAGCAAGCCCCATACCCACCAGCAGTCACATTCCACTCTCACCTATCACCCACCCCTGGTGGCATACTTTCTGTTTCTGTAGATTGGCCTCTTATGGATATTTCATATATGAAACCAGATCTCTTTTGCATCTTTCCCTTTCTCTCTTTCTGACTCCCTGCAAAATCAGGCTCCTGGATTGCTACGATGGTCTCTAGGGTGTGGCTGAATCTGTCTGAAACAGGTTTGCTTTTCTTGTTTTCTCCACCCAGTTAGCCCATCTGCCTTTTCTTATTCTCTCCTCTCTTCATTTAAACCTGCTTTATTTTTTATTTTTTTTGGCCCACGGCTTACAGGATCTTAGCTCCCCAATGAAGGGATTGAATGTGAGACCTCGCCACTGAAAGCGTGGACTCCTAACCACTGGACCATGAGGGAATACCTCAAACCTACTCTCATTTAATCCAGGATTGGTTGGACACCAGGTTCTAATATATAAAACTGAGTACTTAAGAGGAGTCAATAAAAACTGTCCTAATAGCTTTACTTGCATTAACTCTTTTGATTCAACAACCAAATGAAATCAATATTATTATTATCATTCTCATTAGTTCCATTTTATGGATGGTTCAACTGGGGTGTGGAAAGAATCAGGGCCTTACAGGCAGCGAGTCAGTGCCAGAGCTGGGATGTGCACAGCAGGAGGGGGCAGGAGGTGGGGTGATCAAAAAAAGACCTGGCTCCTGACCTTACAGAGTTGGGAGAGGAAATACATCACACACACACACACACACACAACATGCACAAGCACAGGCACAATATTGAAGCAATAGTATAAGATGGCGGTTTTCAAGTGTTAGTGTGCCTCAGAATCACCTGGAGGCTTGTGGAAACAGAAGTGGCCAGGCACACTCTCCGGAGTTCCTGCCTCAGGTTTGATGCCGCTGGGCCGGGGCCCTCCGCGGAGGACCACTGTCTGGGAGCAGAGCTGTCAGAGTTAGCATCTGGAAATGCAGCCGCTCCAAGTACAAGCAGACACACTTAGAAAAGGCAGGAACTCTGACTGGATGTTTGTGTGGCACCATGAGTCACCTGAACATGCTGGCAAAGGGAAGAAAGACCTCAGCTCAGGCAGATTAGACCCCTCCCCTCTTACAAGTCTCCTGTGTGTCCCAGCCTCCTGCTCCTCGCATGTCAAGTTTAAGCTGCACCCGAGGTCCCTCACAATATGGCTCCCACTGGCCTCCCCAGCATCACAGTCCTGAGCACTTCAGTCCCTTTACAGTCTAACAATCCCAAGTGGCTCTGGGTTAGCAGCCTTCCGTGGCGGTTCATGTCCTGCTGTTGTTTCCTCGGGCTGAAATATCCTCGCTTATATCTCCCTCTCACTCAGGGCCTCTTGGCTCTACCAGGCCCTGGCATGAACTAACCAATGACCTTGAGCAAGTTGGTTATCTTCTCCGTACCTCAGTGTCCTCATCTGTGAATGGGGATGATAATAGGGCTATTGCAAAGATTAAATAAGGTAATGCTTATAAAACATTCAGTACAGAGCCTCAGGCAGTTCACCTCACTCACTCAGTCACGTCTGATTCTTTGCCACCCCATGGATTGCAGCAGGACAGGCTTCCCTATCCATCCCCAACTCCCAGACCTTACTCAAATTCATGTCCATTGATTCGGTGATGCCATCCAACCATTTCATCATCTGTCCTAACCTTCTCTTCCCGCCTTCAATCTTTCCCAGCATCAGGGTCTTTTCCAATGAGTCAGCTCTTTGCATCAGGAGGCAAAAGTATTGGAGTTTCAGCTTCATCAGTCCTTCCGATGAATATTCAGGACTGATTTCCTTTAGGATGGACTGGTTGGATCTCCTGGCAGTCCACGGGACTCTCAAGAGTCTTCTCCAACACCACAGTTCAAAAGCATCAATTCTTCGGTGCTCAGCTTTCTTTAGAATCCAAATCTCACATCCATACATGACTACTGGAAAAACCATAGCCTTGACTAGACGGACCTTTGTTGGCAAAGTAACATCTCTGCTTTTTAATACGCTATCTAGGTTGGTCATAACTTTCCTTCCAAGGAGTAAGCATCTTTTAATTTCATGACTGCAGTCACCATTTGCAGTGATTTTTGGAGCCCCAAAACTAGTCTGTCACTGTTTCCACTGTTTCCCCATCTATTTGCCATAAAGTGATGGGACCAGATGCCATGATCTTAGCTTTCTTAATGTTGAACTAAATGAAAGCAAAAACGACACCCAGTTGTGGATGTGACTGGTGATGGAAGCAAAGATTGATGCTGTAAAGAGCAATATTTCATAGAAACCTGGAATTTTAGGTCCATGAATCAAGGCAAATTGGAAGTGGTCAAAGAGGAGATGGCAAGAGTGAACATCGACATTTTAGGAATCAGCGAACTAAAATGGATTGGAATGGGTGAATTTAACTCAGATGACCATTATATGTACTACTGTGGGCAGGAATCCCTTAGAAGAAATGGAGTAGCCATCATAATCAACAAAAAGATTCCAAAATGCAGTACTTGGGTGCAGTCTCCAAAACGACAGAATGATCTCTGCTTCCAAGGCAAGTCATCCAATATCACAGTAATTCAAGTCTATGCCCTGACCAGTAACGCTGAAGAAGCTGAAGTTGAATGGTACTATGAAGACCTAAAGACCTTCTAGAACTAACACCCTCAAAACATGTGCTTTTCATTATAGGGGTCTGGAATGCAAAAGTAGGAAGTCAAGAAACACCTTGAATAACAGGCAAATTTGGCCTTGGAGTACAGAATGAAACAGGGCAATGGCGAATTGAGTTTTGCCAAGAGAACACACTGGTCATAGCAAACACCCTCTTCCAACAACACAAGAGAAGACTCTACACATGGTCATCACCAGATGGTCAATACCAAAATCAGATTGATTATATTCTTTGTAGCCAAAGGTGGAGAAGCTCTATACAGTCAGCAAAACCAAGACTAGGAGCTGACTATGGATCAGATCATGAACTCCTTATTGCCAAATTCATACTTAAATCGAAGAAAATAGGGAAAGCCACTAGACCATTCAGGTATGACCTAAATCAAATCTCTTATGATTATACAGTGGAAGTGAGAAATAGATTTAAGGGACTAGATCTGATAGAGTGCCTGATGAACTATGGACGGAGGTTCGTGACATTGTACAGGAGACAGGGATCAAGACCATCCCCAAGAAAAAGAAATGCAAAAAAGCAAAATGGTTGTCTGAGGAGGCCTTACAAATAGCTGTGAATAGAAGAGAAGTGAAAGGCAAAGGGGAAAAGGAAAGATATACTCATTTGAGTTCAGAGTTCCACAGAATAGCAAGGAGAGATAAGAAAGCCTTCCTCAGCAATCAATGCACAGAAATAGAGGAAAACAATAGAATGGGAAAGACTAGAGATCTCTTCAGGAAAATTAGAGATACCAAGGGAACATTTCATGCAAAGATGGGCTCAATAAAGGAAAGAAATGGTAGGGACCTAACAGAAGCAGAAGATATTAAGAAGAGGTGGCAAGAATACACAGAAGAACTATTCAAAAAAGATCTTCACTACTCAGATAATCACGATGGTGTGATCACTCACCTAGAGCTAGGCATCCTGGAATGTGAAGTCAAGTGGGCCTTAGGAAGCATCACTATGAACAAAGCTAGTGGAGGTGATGGAATTCCAGTTGAGCTATTTCAAATCCTAAAAGATGAGGCTGTGAAAGTGCTGTACTCAATATGCTAGCAAATTTGGAAAAGTCAGCAGTGGCCACAGGACTGGAAAAGGTCAGTTTTCATTCCAATCCCAAAGAAAGGCAATGCCAATGAATGCTCAAATTACTGCACAATTGCACTCATCTCACATGCTAGTAGAGTAATGCTCAAAACTCTCCAAGCCAGGTTTCAACAATATGTGAACCATGAACTTCCAGATGTTCAAGCTGGATTTATAAAAGGCAGAGGATCCAGAGATCATATTGCCAACATCCGTTGGATCATTGAAAAAGTAAGAGAGTTCCAGAAAAGCATCTACTTCTGCTTTATTGACTATGCCAAAGCCTTTGAGTGTGTGGACCACAACAAATTGTGGAAAATTCTTAAAGAGATGGGAATACCAGACCACCTGACCTTCCTGCTGGGATATCTGTATGCAGGTCAGGAAACAACAGTTAGAACTGGACATGGAACAACAGACTGGTTCCAAATAGGAAAAGGAGTACATCAAGGCTGTATACTGTCATCCTGCTTATTTACCTTATGTGCAGATTACATCATGAGAAACGCTGGGCTGGATGAAGCACAAGCTGGAATCAAGATTGCCGGGAGAAATATCAATAACCTCAGATATGCAGATGACACCACCCTTATGGGCCTCTTGAGCCTCTTGATGAAAGTGAGATGAGAGTGAAAATATTGGCTTAATGCTCAACATTCAGAAAACTAAGATCGTTGCATCCAGTCCCATCACTTCATGGCAAATAGATGGGGAAACAGTGGAAACAGTACAGAGCCTATGCATATTCAAAAACATTACGTGTTTTCACTACTCTATTATTATTATCATCCATTTCACTTAATCCATCTTGGGCATTAACTGTGTCAGAAAGTCCTCCTTGTCACTCTCAGCCCATGCCTACTGACATTATTTGTGATTCTCTCTCTTTCCTATACTTCCTCTGTACTTAATTCATGCTTCAATTCAAAATCCTGCTCCATCACTTGTTGGCTATGTGATCCTGAGCAAGTCACTTAACCTCTCTGAACCTAGGTTTCCTCATCTGTAAAATGAGAATAATAATAGCCTCAAAGTATCCATCGCCTAGATTACTGCATATATGAAAGAAGGCAATGCATGAAGCAGCTCTTAGCATAGTGCTCAGTACTTAGTAGAGGTTGAATAAATGTTTGCCAAAGTTATTTTGAGTTGCACCATGGCATTGTGAGAAATGAAGAGATCGTGCTTTCTCAAGGTAAGATTGTGACGGTCTTATCTCAAGAGGTAGTTGGAAAGAGAACATGGTTTTATGTATCAGTTCCTGGTTGTGATATCATTGTTGCATTTCTAAACTTCACTTCTACCTACCCTGCACCTCATTCCATATTCTCTTATTGTGCCCACTAGCTCCCACCTGCTTCCTCAGCACACACCATCCTGTCACAAGCTTCCTGCTCAGTCTGTTTCCTCTGTCCCAAATCCCCTTTCCCACATTCGTCCCTGGCTATTAACTGCCCTTTCTTTACAATTCAGTTTTCAGTGTCACAATTTCAGTTCCGGAAGGACTTCCCCGAGCCTCCAGATTGCGGTGGGTACCACATCTCTGCTTACTCCATCACAGTGCTTATGATGTTATCATAGAAATTTTTTGTTCAGGGATCAATGTCCCCAATGAGACGGTGACTTTCTTCCTTTTTCTCCCCCACTGCACCATGCAGCTTGTGGGATCATAGTTCCCCAACCAGGGATCAAACCCAGGCCCCTCGGTAGTGAAGGCACTTGCGACATAATGTGTGCTCAATGAGTATCTGTACTAAAACAGAGGAGACCCAGCTGTACCAGAACCGGCTTCAGACTATTATTCAAATGTCAACAAGTTGCCAAAAGCAAGTTACCTTTCCAGAAACTGCAGCGTGGAAAACATGTGGGCATTCTTCTAGTGGCAGGAAAGATGGTTCATTTGACCTATGACTCATGAAAAACTGGCATTAAACGAAGCTGGCCTTTTCTGTCATTCAAAGCCTGGAGAACGCTGCCATCTCGTGGTGGACGTCAGAGCTGCTGGAACATGAGCTTTGTAGTTCTCAATGGGGTGCGAAGGCTGCACCTACATAAAGCACGACGGATGGCCCGTTTCTCTGAATAAGGCAGATATGTAACATGCGTTTTCACCTGAGATAGCTTGTTAATTGAGAAAAACAAAGGTGTGAGTATCTCAGTAGTCACCAAGTCTTATAAAGTTGGCTGGCTGCTGATAGGGTAGGGATTTAGGAGTCTAGATGGAACCTCTTTGGTCCCATTGCCATATTCTGTGTCAAATAATGTACGTTATTTTTTCAAATGGAAAGTATGGTTGGCACAGAGCTACTCTTGGGCCTTATACAATCTGATTGGATACAAGAAGCAGTTAAGGAATAAGACACCATTCAACTTGACTCAGATCAGTTGATTGGATATGTGAGTGGCAAGCAAACATGTTCTTGTGGTTTAGTTGCTAAGTTGTGTCCAAGTCTTTTGTGACCCCATGGACTGCAGCCCATCAGGCTCATCTGTCCATTGGATTTCCCAGGCAAGAATACTGAAGTGGGTTGCTGTTTCCTTCTCCAGGGGATCTTCCCGACCCAGGGATGGAACCTGAGTCTCTTGCATCTCCTGCATTGGCAGGTGGATTCTTTATCATTGAGCCATGAGGGAAGCCTCCAAGCAAACATACCCAGATGTATACAAGAGTATTTGCCAACCTCCTAAAGTTCTCTGTACTTTTTCTAGGAACCCTCAAAGATTTTGGAACATATTGCCCTTAGAATCATTCTGAGTCCGTTCTAACACTGATAAGAAGCATGACAGATAATCTACCACATACCCAGCAACTGAATGCACACTGCATTTGAAGTCAAACAGATTTGGGTTCCGTTTGTAGCTCCATCACTTGCCAGCTGTGTGACTTTGGCCAATTACTTTACCTCTCTGTGTCTCCGTTTCTTCATTTGCAAAATAAAAGTGTAAATAAGCCTTATCTCATTTGATTTTTGTGAGGATTAAGTGAGATATACATATAAAGAATTTGAAACAGCTTTGGGCACTTTAGTAAGTGCTTGCCTTTTTAACAAATAACTTGCTATCTTGAAAACAGTGAATCAAGGAAACAAGGAAAGTCATAGACAATGTAATATATCTAATATATACACAAATTTATGTATTTATGTGTGTGTGTCAGAGAGCGAGAGAGACAGAGGGAAATGCATAGATACAGACAGACAGAAAGGCCTAACCACGGTGTTAAGGAGAAATAAAAGGAAAATGTTTGTAATTAATCCATCTGTAAAGGTTCAGGCCGCACCACATTAGATCTAAGGAAATAGGCAGAAACGTGCACCTTTGTGTGGAAATCCCATAGGTGCAAATTATGCTACAAATACGGACCTTTACAGGGCATTGCATTAGTGACTCCCTTACCATGAGCAGCATTGCTGTCAGCAACTTGATCTTCAAAAATGGTAAACAACTCTTGGGAGAGTTCTGAACAAAACAAAATCCAATTTTTTTTTTTCCATTTACACAGTAGTTGTATTCCTGGAAATTTCAAGCAAATACTCAAACCATGCAAAAAATCTTTAATGTGTAAAGCAGAGTTATGTTCTAGGCACAGATCATTATAAATAGATTTTTTCAGCTACATGAATAACTGGGTAGGGGGTAGTGGCATTCAAAAGTTAGGCAGAATCCAGGGCATTCTTCACTATGTAGGACTGTCCAGCAATGTTGGGGACATCCAGCCTCTGTCCACGAAATGCTAGTATATGGAACCAATCTCTAAACACTCACATGCGTGCAGAGCATGGAATTCAAGAATCCCTCGACACAAAATTTCAAGGTAGAAACTGAGTCACAGCCCTGCTGTTCATTACAGGGTGAGACTAGAAGACAGGAATCCGGGGATGGAGACTCAGTGTTGGACGGGAAATGGAAAAGGGTCTTATAAGCTATAGAGTCAACTGAGTCATGTGTCTGGGTGAAGCATGCACGGGGAGAGAGTAGAGTGTGGCCTTCAGGGGGATGGGGTGGTGGGAAGGCAGTTATCTAAACCCTGAAGATTAAAGAAAGGCTGAGAGTCATGGAGAGGTTGGCAGCCAGGGTCAGAGCCCAAGCAAATCAGGAGGCATGAAGACAGACAATAATCAGGGTTGAAATAGCAGGCAGAACAAGGGAAGGGGGTCCTAGCATAGGCTGATTGCCTTTCATCCAACTGGTTAAAAGCACAGACATGTAGTCAGAAGGACCTGGGTTCAAATCCGACCCTGCTACTCACTCTGTGACTTTGGGAAAGTTTCTTCAGGTCTCAGAACCTCACACTCCCTCCTCAGTAAAGTGAGCACAGTGATCAGTGTCTGCCTGCTCCGCCCATGATGCATGCGCCATGGATGCCTGCTGTTATAACTACCTTCCCTGCCCACCTGCTCTTCCTTCTGTACCCGCATCTCAGTGAGTGGCAATACCATTCACCTGCCCAGTCACTCAGGCCTTGAAGGAGCCTCTACTTCCTCATGCCTCACAATACTGCTGATTTTTCCTTGGAAGTTCCTCGTTTATCTGCTGCCTCTCATTCTTCCCCGTGCGTGCTAAGTTGCTTCAGTCCTATCCGACTCTTTTGTGACCCTATGGACTGTATTCTTCCAGGCTCCTCTGTCCACGGGGATTCTCCAGGTAAGAATACTGGAATGGGTTGCCATTTCCTTCTCCAGGGGATCTTCCCAACCCAGGGATAGAACTTGTATCTCCTGAGGCTCTTGTTTGCAGGCGGATTCTTTACCGCTGATCCGACTGTAAAGTGAAAATACCTCAGCCATATTAATGAACAAGAAATGTCACAGCCATCAGCGATTTCTGTCCTCCAAATGTGAATGAGGGCTTCCAAAACTGCAAACCAGGGGATGCTGCTGCCCCCCACCGTGATTGCTGAGGAGCTGGGCATGCAAGAAGCAAGGTGAACAAGTACACTGGATTGCCCCCAAAGGCTGAGCTGCATGTGAAGGGAGTGAATCCAGCGAGCCCAGAGGCTTGCATCTGCCCTTACACAGAATGCTAAATTGCTTAACTTGATACCCGATCTTTGATGATCAGACTGCCTGCTCTCCTTGTCGCAAACTTGTATATAGCCTGACTTCCCCTCCTGCAAACTCCTCTGAGCAGTTTTGTCAGAGCTACTGAGATGCTGTCTCCCAGGCTCGGAGTCCTAAACATTCCCACCAAATAAAATAACTCTCTACTTTCAGGTTGTGACTGTATTTTTTAGTCAACAGTTTTACTGCCAGGAAAATAATGGCCAGATATGATTACGATTTCAGCCCATCACCACCACTCACCTGTGTTTGGATCCCATCCTGGGAGCTTGGCTACACCTGATGGAGGGGAGGGACTACCAGTTCTGGAACTCGGCTTGGAGGAAGTCTTGGTGGGGATAGGCAGGACAATTATTCAGAATGGTTGGGAATAAATAGAACGCAAGGGGGCGCTGTGGACTAGAACTTAAAAGGGAAGCCAAGGGTATTGTCACAAGAGTGGCACAGGATAGTGAATGAGCCCTCAGGATGTGGAGCCAGGCTTCTTGGGTCTGAATTCTGACTCTGTCTCTTCCTAGCTGTTGAACCTCAGGTGATTTATTTTACCTCTCTGTGCCTCAGTTTCCTCATCTCTAAAATGGAAATTAAAACATTACTTCTATCAGACAGTTGTGGTAAAGATAAAACGATTTATTATATGTGAAGGGCTAAGAAAGGTGCCTGGCACACAGTCATTGCGAAAAATATTTGTTAAAATATTTAAAAATTTTAGGGACTTCTCTGGTGGTCCAGGCAGATAAGAATCTGCCTGCTAATGCAGGAGACGTGGGTTTGATCCCTGGTCTGGGAAGATTCTACTTGCACAGAGCAAATAAACTTGTGCACCACAACTCCTGAGCCCACACACCTAGAGCCTACGATCTGCAACAAGGGAGGAAACTATAATGAAAAGCACATGCACCGCAATAAAGAGTGGCCCCTGCTTGCTGCAACTAGAGAAAGCCCACATGTAGCAAAGAAAACCCAGCACTACCAACATTTGAATTATAGGGGTCCCAGAGGAAGAGAAAAAGAAAGGGTATGAGAAAATTTTTGAAGAGATTATAGCGATCTTTCTCTTCCTTCAGACTTTGAACATATGATTCACGTGGGGTTTGATGCAGTCACTGGGGAACTAATTGTAAGTAAGATTCTTATTTTGTTTCATAACACATGAAACTTTTTTTTTCCCTTGTGAAAATAGGTTTCAAAGAAGAATTGCCATGTCCCAAAATGTCAGACTTGACGTCTTTGGTGATTTCAAGGAAGATGGACTTTGCCTAGACTATCACAGAATGAACTAGAGAGTGGCAAGAGAATTGGCAAAATTATTTTGTTCATCGTGGCAAAAATGTCTAATTGTGGTTAGCCTTCAACTTAATTCAGTTCAGTTCAGTCGCTCAGTCGTGCCCGACTCTTTGCTACCCCATGGACTGCAGAACACCAGGCCTCCCTGTCCATCACCAACTCCTGGAGTTTACTCAAACTCATGTCCATTGAGTCCGTGATGCCGTCTAACCATTTTATCCTTGGTCATCCCCTTCTCCTCCCACCTTCAATCTTTCCCAGCATCAGGATCTTTTCTAATGAGTCAGCTCTTTGCATCAGGTGACCAAAGGATTGGAGTTTCACCTTCAACATCAGTCCTTCCAATGAATATTCAGGACTGATTTCCTTTAGGGTGGACTGGTTGGATCTTGCAGTCCAAGGGACTCTCAAGAGTCTTCTCCAATACCACAGTTCAAAAGCATCAATTCTTTGGCTTTCTTTATAGTCCAACTCTCACATCCATACATGACTACTAGAAAAACCATAGCCTTGACTAAACAGACCTTTGTTGGCAAAGTAATGTCTCTGCTCTTTAATATGCTGTCTAGGTTGGTCGTAACTTTCCTTCCAAAGAGTAAGCATCTTTTAATTTCATGGCAACAGTCACCATTTGCAGTGATTTTGGAGCCCCCCAAAATGAAGTCTGACACTGTTTCCACTGTTTCCCCATCTATTTGCCATGAAGTGATGGGACCAGATGCCATGATCTTAGTTTTCTGAATGTTGAGTTTTAAGCCAAATTTTTCATTCTCCTCTTACCATGGCACAGGGAACGTAGTCCAGATAGACTCAACTTGAGATTGTTCTTTATCACTTGACTATTTCCTTTTCCATGTTGGGGAAATTTTCAAAATGTTGGTGCATTTAATATTGTCCCAGAGATCTCTGAGACTATCCTCAGTTATTTTCATTCTTTTTACTTTATTCTGTTCTTCAGCAGTCATTTCCACCATTTTATCTTCCAGCTCACTGATCCATTCTTCTGCTTCAGATATTCTGCTATTGATTCCTTCTAAAGTATTTTTAATTTCAGTAATTGTGTTGTTCTCTGTATGTTTATTCTTTAATTCTTCTAGGTCTTTGTTAATTGATTCTTGCATTTTCTCCATCCTGTTTTCAAGGTGTTTTTTTTTTTATCATCTTTACTATCATTATTCTAATTCTTTTTCAGGTAGTTTGCCTATTTCTTCTTCATTTATTTGGACTTTAGTGCTTTTAGTTTGTTCCTTCATTTGTGCAGTATTTCTCTGCCTTTTCATTACTTTTTTAAATCTTATTGTGATTGAGATCTCCTTTTCCCAGGCTTCAGGGTTGAATTATTTCTACCTTTTGGTTTCTGCCCTCCTAAGATTGGTCCCGTGGTATGTGTAAGCTTCATTTAGGATGATATTTGTGCTGAGTATTTTTTTTCTCTGATGGGCAAGGCTGAGTGAAGTGGTAAGTCTGTCTGCTGATGATTGGGTTTGTATTTTTGTCTTCTTTGTTGTTTGGATGAGGTGTCCTGTGCAGAGTGCTACTGGTGTTTGGGGGATGCCAGGTCTTGTACTGAAGTGGTTTCATTTGTGGGAGTTCTCACTATTTGATACACCCTAGGGTTAGGAGTTTTCTGGTAGTCTAGGGTCTTGGAGTCAGAGCTCCCACTCCAAAGGTCAGGGCTTGATCTCTGGCCAGAAATGGAGATTCAACAGGTAGTTTCTTATGGCATTAAAAGAGATTAAAACAAATACTCAAAAATGAGAAATGAAAGATGAACCCCAGACAAATGGCAGTTACAAAATCAGGCAAATAATAATTAAAATAATGGAATATATAGCCATAATCAAAATCAAAACAGTCCAACAAAAATAAAGCACAATAGATTGACCTGGTGAACAAAGGAAACCAAAAATGATATCCACCAGTTAAGAACAAAACTAACTAAAGCACAAACTGGAAAATAAAAGTAAAGCAAGGTGCCAACTGGGGAATACAGCAATGAAAACAAAACTAACGAATATGGTGAGAAAAAGAAAGGAAAGATAGAAAATAGAAATGTGGGGGTGGTCCTAAGATGGCAGAGGAACAGGACGGGGAGACCACTTTCTCCTCCACAAATTCATCAAAAGAATATTTGAACGCTGAGTAAATTCCACAAAACAACTTCAGAATGCCATCAGAGGACATCAGGCACCCAGAAAAGCAGCCCATTGTCTTTGAAAGGAGGTAGGAAAAAATATAAAAGATAAAAAGAGAGACAAAGAGGTAGGGATGGAGCTCCGTCCTGGGAAGGGAGTCTTAAAAAAGAAAGAAGTTTCCAAACACCAGGAAACACTCTCACTGCCGAGTCTGTGGCGAGCCTTGGAACCACAGAGGGCAACATAACTGGGAAGAAAAATAAGTAAATAATTAAAACCCACAGATTACGTGCCCAACCGTAATTCCCCCAGTGGAGAAGCAGCACAGACGCCTGCATCTGCCACTAGCAAGTGGGGGTTGGGCAGGGAGGCGTGGGCTGCATTGCTTAGAGTAAGGACCGGGCCTGAATGCCCCAAGGGCAATCTGACGGAACCAACTTGGTATAGCAAACCGGACTGTGGGATAGCTACCATGAGAAAAGCCCTAATCTAACACACTGTCTGGAGAAGGCAATGGCACCCCACTCCAGTACTCTTGCCTGGAAAATCCCATGGACAGAAGAGCCTGGTAGGCTGCAGTCCATGGGGTAGCTGAGGGTCGGACACGACTGAACAACTTCACTTTCACTTTTCACTTTCATACATTAGAGAAGGAAATGGCAACCCACTCCTGTGTTCTTGCCTGGAGAATCCCAGGGATGGGGGAGCCTGGTGGGCTGCCGTCTCTGGGGTCGCACAGAGCCGGACACGACTGAAGCAACTTAGCAGTAGCAGCAGCAAGACACCATCAGGCCCACTCACAGAGCAAAGGACTGAGCAGAGCTAGCCCGGCCCATCCCCTTGCCTGGTGAAAGGCAGGAGAAGGCAGCCAGAGCCAGAAGGGGGCAATAGCAGCCCCAGAGAGGCATTATCTACCAAACCGCAAGCAGGTTTCTTTGCTAACCAAGACGTCTTGAGATTCTGGACGGTTAACATCCACCTGAGAAGGTGCACCAGTTGTACACCCAGAAAACCAAGTGACAGGGACAGGGGAGGCCATAAGTTGCAGCGACCATGCTCGCCAAACACCTGGTAACCTGAGCTGCTCAGACCTGGGAAGGACACAAAATGTAGGCCCAACCGAGTCTGCGCCTCTGAAGAATACCCGAGTACCTGAACCTAAGTGGCTTAGACCTGGGAAGTACATACAACCCAGGGCCGGCCTCAGACAGTTCCCTGCAGAGCAACCTAGAGCCTAAGCAGTGTAGACAGGGAAAGCACACACACCGTGAGCGGAGGAACCCCAGTGTGGCCGAGACACTGGGAGCATGTGCCAGAGTTATTCATTTGCAGCGTCCCTCCCTCCCCACAGCACGACTGAACAAGTGAGCCTGAAAAAGTGTCCACCACCACCGCCTTGTGTCAGAGCGGAAGTTAGACACTGAAGAGACCAGCAAACAGAAGAAGCTAAAACAGAGGGAATCTCGTGGAAATGACAGGTGCAATAGATTAAAACCCTGTAGATAGTACAGACTACATAGGAAGGGGCCTATAGCTCTTGAGAAATATAAGCTGGATAAAGGAACTATTTGAAAATGAACTGATCCCACACTGCCCACAACAAACCAGAGAAAGTCCTAGATATATTTTTACTATCATTGTTTAATTTTTTAATTTTTTTTATTTTTAAGTCCTATATTACTCCTTTAAGTTTCATTTTTATAACCTCCTATTACTTTGCAAAAAAAAAGAGAGACCCTATTTTTAAAGCAAATTTCATATATATATATATATATATATTTTATAATTCTTATGACTTTGTTTTCTTTTTTTTCCTTTAATATTGTATTTTTGAAAATCCAACCTCTACTCTAGATTTTTAATCTTTGCTTTTTTGTATTTGTTATCAATTTTGTACCTTTAAGAACCCAATCTTCATTACCCATTTTTACTTGGGAGCGAGATCCCTGGCCTGATTGCTCTCTCCCCCTTTGGACTCTCCTTTTTCTCTACCAGGTCTCCTCTATCTTCTCCCTTCCCCTTCTCTTCTCTACCCAATTCTGTGAATCTCTTTGTGTGTTCTGGAGTGTCCCTAAGTGTGGAGAACACTTAGGGAACTGATTACTGAATGGCTCTGTCTCTCTCCTTTTGATTCCCCCCTTTTATCCTCTTGGTCACCTCTGTCTCCTTCCTCCCTCTTCTCTTCTCTGTGTAACTCCGTGAAGATCTCTGAGGGATACAGACTGTGGAGAGCATATAGGGAAGTGATTACTGGCTACCTTCCTCTCTCCTCTTTTGATCCCACCTCATCTCATCCAGATCACCTCTATCTCCCTCCTACCTCGTCTCTTCTCCATGTAATTCTGTGTACCTCTCCAGGTGTCCCTCACTGTGGACAAAATTTTCATCATTAACCTAGATGTTTTATCAGTGGTGCTGTATAGATGGAGAAGTCTGGAGGCTACTGTAAAAATAAGACTGAAAACCAGAAGCAGGAGGCTTAAGTAAAAATCCTGAGAACCCCACAGAACTCCTGACTCCAGGGAACATTAATCGACAGGAGCTCATCAAACACCTCCATAGCTACACTGAAACCAAGCACCATCCAAGGGCCAACAAGTTCCAGAGAAAGACATACCATGCAAATTCTCCAGCAACACAGGAACATAGCCCTGAGCTTCAATATACATACTGCCCAAAGTCACTCCAAACCCACTGACATCTCATAACTCATTACTGGACACTTCATTGCACTCCAGAGAGAAGAAATCCAGCTCCACCCACCAGAAACCAACACAAGCTTCCCTAACCAGGAAACCTTGACAAGCCACCGATACAACCCCACCCACAGTGAGGAAATTCCACAATAAAGAGAACACCACAAACTGCCAGAATACAGAAAGGCCACCCCAAACACAGCAGTATAAGCAAGATGAAGAGACAGAGGAATATCCAGCAGGTAAAGGAACAGGATAAATGCCCACGAAACCAAACAAAAGAGGAAGAGATAGAGAATCTACCTGATAAAGAATTCTGAATAATGATAGTGAAAATGATCCAAAATCTTGAAAACAAAATGGAGTCACAGATAAACAGCCTGGAGACAAGAATTGAGAAGATGCAAGAAAGGTTTAACAAGGACCTAGAAGAAATAAAAAAGAGTCAATATATAATGAATAATGCAATAAATGATATTAAAAACACTCTAGAGGGAACCAACAGTAGAATAACAGAGGCAGAAGATAGGATTAGTGAGGTAGAAGATAGAAGATAGAAATAAATGTATCAGAGAGGAAAAAAGAAAAATGAATTAAAAGAAATGAGGACAATCTCAGAGGCCTCTGGGACAATGTTAAATGCCCCAACATTCGAATCATAGGAGTCCCAGAAGAAGAAGACAAAAAGAAAGACCATGAGAAAATACTTGAAGAGATAATAGCTGAAAACTTCCGTAAACTGGGGAAGGAAGTAATCACCCAAGTCCAAGAAACCCAGAGAGTCCCAAACATGATAAGCCCAAGGTGAAACACCCCAAGACACATATTAATCAAATTAACAAAGATCAAACACAAAGAACAAATATTAAAAACAGCAAGGGAAAAACAACAAATAACACACAAGGGGATTCCCATATGATAACAGCTGATCTTTCGATAGAAACTCTTCAGGGTAGGAGGGAATGGCAGGACATAGTTAAAGTGATGAAAGAAAATAACCCACAGCCCAGATTACTGTTCCCAGCAAGGATCTCATTCAAATATGAAGGAGAAATCAAAATCTTTACAGACAAGAAAAAGCTGAGAGAATTCAGCACCACCAAACCAGCTCTCAAACAAATGCTAAAGGATCTTCTCTAGACAGGAAACACAACAAGGGTGTATAAACTCAAACCCAAAACAATAAAGTAAATGGCAACGGGATCATTAGTTCAGTTCAGTCACTTAGTTGTGTCCGACTCTTTGTGAGCCCATGAATCGCAGCACACCAGGCCTCTCTGTCCATCACCAACTCCCGGAGTTCACTGAGACTCACATCCATCAGGTCAGTGATGCCATCCAGCCATCTCATCCTCTGTCTTCCCTTCTCCTCCTGCCCCCTATCCCTCCCAGCATCAGAGTCTTTTCCAATGAGTCTACTCTTCGCATGAGGTGGCCAAAGTACTGGAGTTTCAGCTTTAACACCATTCCTTCCAAAGAAACCCCAGGGCTGATCTCCTTCAGAATGGACTGGTTGGATCTCCTTGCAGTCCAAGGGACTCTCAAGTGTCTTGTCCAACACTACAGTTCAAAAGCATCAATTCTTTGGTGCTCAGCTTTCTTCACAGTCCAACTCTCATATCCATACATGACCACTGGAAAAACCATAGCATTGACTAGATGGACCTTTGTTGGCAAAGTAATGTCTCTGCTTTTGAATATGCTATCTAGGTTGGACATAACTCTCCTTCCAAGGAGTAAGCGTCTTTTAATTTGATGGCTGCAGTCATCATCTACAGTGATTTTGGAGCCCAAAAAAATAAAGTCTGACACTGTTTCCACTGTTTCCCCAACTATTTCCCATGAAGTGATGGGACCGGATGCCATGATCTTCGTTTTCTGAATGTTGAGCTTTAAGCCAACTTTTTCACTCTCCACTTTCACTTTCATCAAGAGGCTTTTTAGTTCCTCTTCACTTTCTGCCATAAGGGTGCTGTCATCTGCATATCTGAGGTTATTGATATTTCTCCCAGCAATCTTGATTCCAGCCTGTGTTTGTTCTAGTCCAGCGTTTCTCCTGATGTACTCTGTATATAAGTTAAATAAGCAGGATAACAATATACAGACTTGATGTACTCCTTTTCCTATTTGGAAGCAGCCTGTTGTTCCATGTCCAGTTCTAACTGTTGCTTCCTGACCTGCATACAAATTTCTCAAGAGGCAGGTCAGGTGGTCTGGTATTCCCATCTCTTTCAGAATTTCCCACAGATTACTGTGATCCACACAGTCAAAGGCTTTGGCATAGTCAATAAAGAAGAAATAGATCATATTTATCAATAATTACCTTAAACGTAAATGGGTTGAATGCCCCAACCAAAATACAAAGACGGGCTGAATGGATACAAAAACAAGACCCCTATATATGTTGTCTACAAGAGACCTGCCTCAAAACAAGGGACACATACAGACTGAAAGTGAAGGGCTGGGAAAAGATATTCCATGCCAATAGAGACCAAAAGAAAGCAGGAGTATCAATACTCATATCAGATAAAACAGACTTTAAAACAAAGGCTGTGAAAAGAGACAAAGAAAGACACTACATCATGATCAAAGGATCAATTCAAGAAGATATAACAATTATAAATATATATGCACCCAACATAGGAACACCTCAATATGTAAGACAAATGCTAACAAGTATGAAAGGGGAAATTAACAATAACACAAAAATAGTGGGAGACTTTAATACTCCACTCACACCTATGGATAGATGAACTAAACAGAAAATTAACAAGGAAACACAAACTTTAAATGATACAATAGACCTATTAGACCTAATTGATATCTATAGGACATTTCACCCCAAAACAATGAATTTCACCTTTTTCTCAAGTGCACACGGAACCTTCTCCAGTATAGATCACATCCTGGGCCATAAACCTAGCCTTGGTAAATTAAAAAAAATTGAAATCATTCCAAGCACCTTTTCTGACCACAATGCAGTAAGATTAGATCTCAATTACAGGAGAAAAACTATTAAAAATTCCAACATACGAAGGCTGAACAACACGCTGCTGAATAACCAACAAATCACAGAAGAAATCAAAAAAGAAATCAAAATATGCATAGAAATGAATGAAAAGGAAAACACAACAACCCAAAACCTGTGGGACACTGGAAAAGCAGTGCTAAGGGGAAGGTTCACAGCAATACAGGCGTACCTCAAGAAACAAGAAAAAAGTCGAATAAATAACCTAACTCTACACCTAAAGCTACTAGAAAAGGAAGAAATGAAGAACCCCAGGGTTAGTAGAAGGAAAGAAATTTTAAAAATTTGGGCAGAAAAAAATGCAAAAGAAACAAAAGAGACTATAGCAAAAATCAACAAAGCCAAAAGCTGGTTCTTTGAGAGGAAAAAAAAAAATTGACAAACCATTAGCTAGACTCATCAAGAAACAAAGGGAGAATAACCAAATCAATAAAATTAGAAATGAAAATGGAGAGATCACAACAGACAACACAGAAATACAAAGGATCATAAGAGACTACTATCAGCAATTATATGCCAATAAAATGGACAACGTGGAAGAAATGGACAAATTCTTGGAAAAGTACAACTTTCCAAAACTGGACCAGGAAGAAATAGAAAATCTTAACAGACCCATCACAAGCGTGAAAATTGAAACTGTAATCAGGGATCTTCCAGCAAACAAAAGCCCAGGTCCAGACGGCTTCACAGCTGACTGCTACCAAATATTGAGAGAAGAGCTACCACCTATCCTACTCAAACTCTTCCAGAAAATTGCAGAGGAAGGTAACCTTCCAAACTCATTCTATGAGGCCACCATCACCCTAATACCAAAACCTGACAAAGATGCCACAAAAAAGAAAACTACAGGCCAATATCACTGATCAACATAGATGCAAAAATCCTTAACAAAATTCTATCAATCAGAACCCAATAGCATATTAAAAAGATCATCCATCATGACCAAGTGGGCTTTATCCCAGGGATGCAAGGATCCTTCAATATCCACAAATCAATCAATGTAATACACCATATTAACAAATTGAAAAATAAAAGCCATATGATTATCTCAATGGATACAGAGAAAGTCTTTGACAAAATTCAACATATATTTATGATAAAAACTCTCCAGAATGCAGGAATAGAAGGAACATACCTCAACATAATAAAAGCTGTATATGACAAATTCACAGCAAACACTATCCTCAATGGTGAAAAATTGAAAGCATTTCCCCTAAAGTTAGGAACAAGACAAGGGTTCCCCCTCTCACCACTACTATTCAACATAGTTTTGGAAGTTTTGGCCATAGCAATCAGAGCAGAAAAAGAAATCAAAGGAATCCAAATTGGAAAAGAAGAAGTAAAACGCCCACTGTTTGCAGATGACATGACCCTCTACATAGAAAACCCTAAAGACTCCACCAGGAAGTTACTAGAGCTAATCAATGAATATAGTAAAGTTGCAGGATATAAAATCAATACACAGAAATCCCTTGCAGAAATTCTTATATACTAATAATGAGAAAATAGAAAGAGAAATTAAGGAAATAATTCCATTCACCATTGCAACAAAAAGAATAAAATACTTAAGAATATATCTACCTAAAGAAACAAAAGACCTATATATAGAAAACTATAAAATACTGGTGAAAGAAATCAAAGAGGACACTAATAGATGGAGAAATATACAGTGTTCATTTATCAGAAGAATCAATATAGTGAAAATGAGTATACTACCCAAAGCAATCTATAGATTCAATGCAATCCCTATCAAGATACCAACGGTATTTTTCACAGAGCTAGAACAAATAATTCCACAATTTGTATGGAAATACAATAAACCTCGAATAGCCAAAGCAATCTTGAGAAAGAAGAATGGAACTGGAGGAATCAACCTGCCTGACTTCAGGCTCTACTAGAAAGCCACAGTCATCAAGACAGTATGGTACTGGCACAAAGACGGAAATATAGATCAATGGAACAAAATAGAAAGCCCAGAGATAAACCCATGCACCTATCGACACCTTATCTTTGACAAAGGGGGCAAGAATATACAATGGAGAAAAGACAATCTCTTTAACAAGTGGTGCTGGGAAAACTGGTCAACCCCTTATAAAAGAATGAAACTAGAACAGTTTCTAACACCATACACAAAAATAAACTCAAAATGGATTAAAGATCTAAATGTAAGACCGAAAACTATAAAACTCCTAGAGGAAAACATAGGCAAATCACTCTCCGACATACATCACAGCAGGATCCTCTATGACCCACCTCCCAGAATATTGGAAATAAAAGCAAAAATAAACAAATGGGACCTAATTAAACTTAAAAGCTTATGCACAACAAAGGAAACTGTAAGCAAGGTGAAAAGACAGCCTTCAGAATGGGAGAAAATACTAGCAAATGAAGCAACTGACAAAGGGCTAATCTCAAAAATATACAAGCAACTCCTGCAGCTCAATTCCAGAAAAATAAATGACCCAATCAAAAAATGGCCCAGAGAACTAAATAGACATTTCTCCAAAGAAGACATACAGATGGCTAACAAACATGAAAAGATGCTCAACATCACTCATTATCAGGAAATGCAAATCAAAACCACTATGAGGTACCATTTCACGCCAGTCAGAATGGCTGCTATCCAAAAGTCTACAAGCAATAAATGCTGGAGAGGATGTGGAGAAAAGGGAACCCTCTTACACTGTTGGTAGGAATGCAAACTAGGACAACCACTATGGAGAACAGTGTAGAGAGTCCTTAAAAAACTGGAAATAGAACTGCCATACAACCCAGCAATTCCACTGCTGGGCATACACACTGAGGAAACCAGAATTGAAAGAGACACATATACCCCAATGTTCATCGCAGCACTGTTTATAATAGCCAGGACATGGAAGCAACCTAGATGTCCATCAGCAGACGAATGGATAAGAAAGCAGTGGTACATATACACAGTGGAGTATTACTCAGCCATTAAAAAGAATACATTTGAATCAGTTCTAATGAGGTGGATGAAACTGGAGCCTATTATACAGAGTGAAGTAAGTCAGAAAGAAAAACACCAATACAGTATACTAAGGCATATATATGGAATTTAGAAAGATGGTAATGATAACCCTGTATGTGAGACAGCAAAAGAGACACAGATGTATAGAACAGTCTTCTGGACTCTGGGAGGGGGCAAGGGTGGGATGATTTGGGAGAATAGCATTGAAACGTGTATAATATCATATGTGAAACGAATCACCAGTCCAGGTTCAAAGCATGATACAGAATGCTCGGGGCTGATGCATTGGGATGACCCAAAGGGATGGTATGGGGAGGGAGGTGGCAGGGGGGTTCAGGATGGGGAACACGTGTATACCCTTGGTGGATTCATGTTGATGTATGGCAAAACTAATACAATATTGTAAAGTAATTAACCTCCAATTAAAATAAATAAATTTATATTAAAAAAAAAAAGAATTGTCAAAGTCAAGAAAAAACAATAAAGGAGTGAAACACTGTCTCAGACCAGAGGATACTGAGGAGATGTGAAAACTAATCCAATATGGTACCCCGGATTACATCTCAGAGAGAAAAGAGTGTATTAGTGGGAAAAAACAAACTGTATGGAATCCAAATAAAACTTAAATTTTAGTTATAAAAAAAAAGAAATAGAAATGCAAAGTTGAATAACAGTAGATAAAGAAGATACATATATGTTAAAGATTAACTGCAAGGGGAAAAGAACAGTAGGAAAAGCAAAGGAATACATGTAGAAAACATAATAATAGGTTTTTAGAAATTAAAAAAAGAAGGAAGAAAAGGAAAGGAAAACTCCACAGAACTGCAAAAGGCCAATGTAGACGCAGAGGTTTATAACAGCAATAAAAAGTGTGACTGAAAAAAAAAAAAACACTCAAAAGCTTAATTATATTTCATAGTGCTAATAAAACTGACAACTACAACAGATTGGGGGAAAATGGTAAACAGAAATGGAAAAAAAGAAAAGAAAAAGAAAAGGAAAAATTCAAAAGAAATTATAGAACAAGTCAAAATATAAGAATAATAAATGTTTTTCTTGCATCGCTGCTGTCAGTGTCCTTTCCCTCGCTGGGAAACACAGTCCACCTCACTTCCGTAGGTTGCCCTTCAACACTGTGTTGATTTCTGGGCCTGCTATGCGGGCAGTTTAGATTCTAATCAGGTCCTACTCCTCTGTCTGCTTGCTTCCAATGTCCACAGCTATCAGAACGAGCATGTTTTCTTATGTAGGAGCTCTCAGTGTCCTTTTATATATTCTGTAGACAGAGAATCTGCCTAGTTGATTGTGTGGATTTAATCTGCAGCTTGTACAGCTGGTGGGATGGTTTTGGGTCTTCCTTAGCCACACTGCCCCTGGGTTTCAATTGTGGTTTTATTTCCACCTCTGCAGGTAGGTCATCCACTGCACTTTACTCCTGAGGCTGCACTGGAGGACTTGGGTCTGCCCCAGTGAGGGCCAGGTATGGAGGTGGTGCAGCTGTTTGGGTCACAGGGGTTCTGGCAGCACCAGATACTCAGGGGAGTTGGCAGCTAGGGCAGCAGGAGGTATAGTACTCTAGAAGACTATGGGGAACCAATATTGGCCAATACACTCCAGTATTCTTGCCTGGAGAACCCCACTGACAGAGAAACCTGGCAGGCCACAGCCCACGGGGTCTCAAAGAGGTGGACACAACCAAAGTGACACCATGTGCATAGATGCAGAACCTGTGGAAGCTCTGCCCCAGTGAGGGTTGAGCATGAAGGTGATGCAGCTGCTTGGGTCACGGGGACCCTGATGACACCAAATGTGCAGGGACACAGAGTGCCTCAGCCACGGGAGTTATGGCCCTATCAGAGTTTGTTTTTGTTTGTTTGTTTGTTTTTTGAGCCTCTGGTAGCTAGCAATCAGAAGGCCTCTTTGGCTAGTCTTTCTCCATAGCTCTGCGGGTTCAGGCATTTAGACAGTTCCCTTGCCTGGGGTCCTTCTCTGTTGTTCCATGTCAGGCACATAGAGGACCCCCTCCCGCCCCCACTGGGGTCCTACTCTGTGGATCAGTGTGTCAGGCACTTAAAGGGGAACCCTGAGTGGGGTACTACTCTGTACTTCGGTGGGTGATAGGCCAGCCTTGCTATTGTTCAGCTGAACAAGAGGAACTCTCATTCATTGTTAATGGGGATGCAAAATGGTACAGTCATTTTGGAAGCAATGTCTTACTTAGCTAAACACTGTCATACCCTATGACCTAGCAATTTTGCTCCTAGATAGTTCAACAAATGATTTGAAAGCTAATGCCCACACAAAAACATGCACATGAGTTCTCCAGGCCAGAATACTGGAGTGGGTAGCCTTTCCCTTCTCCAGGGGATCTTCCCAAGCCAGGGATCGAACGCAGGTCTCTCAGTCTGGAAAACACTGCATGATACCAATTATACCACATTCTGGAAAAGGTAAAACTGTAGCGCGAATAAAAAATATCAGAGGCTTTTTTCCTTTTGCTTCAAAATACTTTTATTAGTTTGGATACAGTTTGTCAACACTCAACTATTATTCTTCTTTGATGCAAAAATCCACTTCATCGGGGGCTCGGGTGTCCCATACCTCATATATCGTAATGTTATTCCATCCGTCAGCAAGAACCTGGATATTGGGACATTGGCGTTGATCACCGGTTGCAGCAGTGAGTTTCAGACTCCGCACCCTGGACACAAGGTTCACCAGTGTCGTCTCGACCTGGGTTAAGGCACCGCACATAGAGTCTTTGTAGGGGGAAGCCCTTATCTTCTTTCTTCCTGGAGAGCCAGATGAACAGCCCTGACGGCCAGGAGGAGTGCCCGCGATACTTTTGTCATCGCCTCCAGGAAACTTCAGGATCACCAAAAACATGAGGAAGATTAACAGCCAGTGCGACTTGCTCCCAAACCAGCCTGGGACATGCTCTGGTTGATTCTGCCGAACGCGGAACTGCCTTCCACTGGGCACCATCCACGGCAGTTCTTCGGCTTCATCTCTCAGAACATAAAACACATAGGCAAAGACAAACGAGATAAACGTCGGCCAAAAAAATAACCATATTACAGAGCGCATCGTGAGCTGAGACCAAGTGGCTCCTGGTGTTCTGGTCTGCGCTGGCACCTGGAGACTGAGGACCAGGCAAGGCTGGGCCCTTGGTGACGTCACAGAGGGCCCCACCCCCACCAGAACCCATGTGGCCAGGGTATGACTTCAGGGCAGAGGGTAAGGCGGCCTGCAGGGGTCAACCGGGAGTAGGGCTTAAAGGGACATGGGGCCATTTCCAGTGGGCAATTGAAAAAGAGGCGAGTGACAGAGTGCCATCCCCATGCCAGTGTATTCTTTCTGAACCTGGTGTTCTACTGGGAGGGTGGGTCCATTTTCTATTTTTATTTTTCCATTTGTTGAATCCAGACACTGTGGTGAGCAGAGCAGAACCAGGGGCATGTGCCCCTGTGGAGCAGAAAGCCAAGTGGGAAAGAAAGATATTAAACCAGAGGCCACAAACTAGGAGCCACTGATGTTTTGTGCGGCCTACCACTGTCCTAAAAATGATTGTGCTCAGTGCTAAGTCCTGTCTGACTCTTTGCCACCCCCATGGACTGTAGCCTGCCAGGTTCCTCTGGAGAAGGAAAGTCAGGGGCATCACCAGTGATGCAGTAGGGGTGGGCAATGAGGTAGGTACTCTCTAAGATCCTTCCCAGATCAGAGGTTCTATGATCCTGCATGGCAATTTCCCAGAGGGCAGGGATGCACCTCCTGGGCAACAAGCAGTGGAACTGGCACATCTCTGGGGAGTTGCTGAGTTGGCAAAACTACACTATCTCTGATGCACGTGTGGATGAGCAAGTACTGGCTGCACTCCTCCTCCCCGTCTGTGCATGTCTAACCTCCACATGTGTTTGAAGGTGACCTTGCTCTGCAGGTATGGCTTGAGAGCTGTGTTCCTTCCTTCTCTAGGAAGACGACCCTTCTTTGTGCTGTGCGAGTTGACAGTCCGAATGCATGTGTATTGCTGCAGCACTTGGCACTTTGCCTTTCTGTCTGGGCCGGTTGTTTTCAGACTTGAGTGTGTATCAGGGTCACCTAGAGGGCTTGCAAAGTCCCATATTGCTGGATCTCAGTCCTCAGTCAGTCCTGGGGGGGACTTGAAGACTGCCACTTCTGCAGGTCTCTGGGCAACACTGAGAACCACCCTCCAGACAATGGCTTCACTCACAAAGACGTGGCTTCCCTCTGACTGCTGCGCACTGGACCTGAGGGGCCAGTGGAGTGGAGTGGCAGCAAGAGCACTGAACTGTAGCCTGAAGACCAGGGTTCTACACTGCACCCGCCCTCTTGCGAGCTGTGTGACCTTAGGCAAGCCTCAGCACCTCTCTGTGCCTGTAGCTGCCTCGCAGGCACAAGGACGCAATGAAGTTGGTGACTGCTACTCTGGATGTTTCTGCAATTCAGAGTTGGTCTGTCGCTCTTGTCCTGAGCCTAGTCTTCCCAATTGGGAAGCCAGATACCCCCACAGCACCCCACCCCCAAGCATCCAAGTGCCCACTTCTGTCCACAATCACTCCCAGCTGGAGTGGTCCGCTTGCTTGGGGGTCTCCTCCTACAGCCAGCCGTGTATGGAGCCCAAAGGGTGAAACTGGTGTCTCCCTCTTAGAGATCCACATCTACCACTTGGGGGTATGTGTGTCTTGCGTGTGCTATTTCAAACGCCTTTTAGCACAGAGATAAGGATACAGAATCCTAGAGCTAGTCTCCTGCCGGTGAACTCTGATGCTAACGACTTACTGTGTTACCATGGGCAAGTTAGTTAACATCTCTGAGCCTCACATACCCGACTTTAAAATGGAAAAACAGTACCTACTTCATGGGATAGCTGTGAGGACTAAATGAGATCATGTATGCCAGGCCTTTACTCCTGGCACATATTAAGTGCTTAACATGGTAGCTTTTGTTTCTCTAAATGAAGCTATTGGCCCTCTTTATAACACCAGACATTAAAAATACATTAAACAATGGAAACAATGACAGACTTTATTTTCTTGGGCTCCAAAATCACAGCAGATGTGACTGGAGATCAGCTCAGTTGCTCAGTCGTGTCCGACTCTTTGCCACCCCATGAATCGCAGCACGCCAGGCCTCCCTGTCCATCACCAAATCCCGGAGTTGACTGAGACTCACGACCATTGAGTCAGTGATGCCATCTAGCCATCTCATCCTCTATCGTCCCCTTCTCCTCCTGCCCCCAATCCCTCCCAGCATCAGTCTTTTCCAATGAGTCAACTCTTCGCATGAGGTGGCCAAACTACTGGAGTTTCAGCTTTAGCATCATTCCTTCCAAAGAAATCCCAGGGCTGATCTCCTTCAGAATGGACTGGTTGGATCTCCTTGCAGTCCAAGGGACTCTCAAGAGTCTTCTCCAACACCACAGTTCAAAAGCATCAATTTTTTGGCACTCAGCCTTCTTCACAGTCCAACTCTCACATCCATACATGACCACAGGAAAAACCATAGCCTTGACTAAACAAACCTTTGTTGGCAAAGTAATGTCTCTACTTTTGAATATGCGATCTAGGTTGGTCATAACTTTCCTTCCAAGGAGTAAGCGTCTTTCAATTTCATGGCTGCAGTCACCATCTGTAGTGATTTTGGAGCCCAGAAAAATAAAGTCTGCCACTGTTTCCACTGTTTCCCCATCTATTTCCCATGAAGTGGTGGGACTGGATGCCAAGATCTTCGTTTTCTGAATGTTGAGCTTTAAGCCAACTTTTTCATTCTCCACTTTCACTTTCATCAAGAGGCTTTTTAGTTCCTCTTCACTTTCTGCCTTAAGGGTGGTGTCATCTGCATATCTGAGGTTATTGATATTTCTCCTGGAAATCTTGATTCCAGCTTGTGTTTTTTCCAGTCCAGCATTTCTCATGATGTACTCTGCATAGAATTTAAATAAACAGGGTGACAATATACAGCGTTGACGAACTCCTTTTCCTATTTGGAACCAGTCTGTTGTTCCATGTCCAGTTCTAACTGTTGCTTCCTGACCTGCATACAAATTTCTCAAGAGGCAGATCAGGTGGTCTGGTATTCCCATCTCTTTCAGAATTTCCCACAGATTATTGTGATCCACAGAGTCAAAGGCTTTGGCATAGTCAATAAAGCAGAAATAGATGTTTTTCTGGACCTCTCTTGCTTTTTCTATGATCCAGCAGATGTTGGCAATTTGATCTTTGGTTCCTCTGCCTTTTCTAAAACCAGCTTGAACATCAGGAAGTTCACGGTTCACATATTGCTGAAGTCTGGCTTGGAGAATTTTGAGCATTACTTTACTAGCGTGTGAGATGAGTGCAATTGTGCAGTAGTTTGAGCATTCTTTGGCATTGCCTTTCTTTGGGATTGCAATAAAAACTGACTTTTTCCAGTTCTGTGGCCACTGCTGAGTTTTCCAAATTTGCTGGCATATTGAGTGCAACACTTTCACAGCATCATCTTTCAGGATTTGGAATAGCTCAACTGGAATTCCAACACCTCCACTAGCTTTGTTCGTAGTGATGCTTTCTAAGGCCCACTTGACTACACATTCCAGGATGTCTGGCTCTAGTGATCACACTCAGTGATCACACCATCGTGATTATCTTGGTCGTGAAGATCTTTTTTGTACAGTTCTTCTGTGTATTCTTGCCACCTCTTCTTAATATCTTCTGCTTCTGTTAGGTCCATACCATTTCTGTCCTTTATCGAGCTCATCTTTGCATGAAACGTTCCTTTGGTATCTCTGATTTTCTTGAAGAGATCCCTAGTCTTTCCCATTCTGTTGTTTTCCTCTATTTCTTTGCATTGATTCCTGAAGAAGGCTTTCTTATCTCTTCTTGCTATTCTTTGGAACTCTGCATTCAGATGCTTATATCTTTCCTTTTCTCCTTTGCTTTTTACTTATCTTCTTTTCACAGCTATTTGTAATGGCTCTCTCTCCCCAGAGAGCCATTTTGCTTTTTTGCATGTCTTTTCTATGGGAATCGTCTTGATCCCTGTTTCCTGTACAATGTCATGAACCTCATTCCATAGTTCATCAATCACTCTATCTATGAGATCTAGGCCCTTAATTCTATTTCTCACTGCCACTGTATAGTCATAAGGGATTTGATTTAGTTCATACCTGAATGGTCTAGTGGTTTTCCCTATTTTCTTCAATTTAAGTCTGAATTTGGCAATAAGGAGTTCATGGTCTGAGCCACAGTCAGTTCCTGGTCTTCTTTTTGCTGACTGTATAGAGCTTCTCCATCTTTGGCTGCAAAGAATATAATCAGTCTGATTTCGGTGTTGACCATCTGGTGATGTCCATGTATAGAGTCTTCTCTTGTGTTGTTGGAAGAGGGTGTTGGTTATGACCAGTGCATTTTCTTGGCAAAACTCTATTAGCCTTTGCCCTGCTTCATTCCGTATTCCAAGGCCAAATTTGCCTGTTACACCAGGTGTTTCTTAACTTCCTACTTTTGCATTCCAGTCCCCTATAATGTAAAGGACATCTTTTTTGGGTTTTAGTTCTAAAAGGTCTTGTAGGTCTTCATAGAACCGTTCAACTTCAGCTTCTTCAGCATTACTGGTTGGGGCATAGACTTGGATTACTGTAATATTGAATGATTTGCCTTGGAAACGAACAGAGATCATTCTGTTGTTTTTGAGATTGCATCCAAGTACTGCATTTTGGACTCTTTTGTTGACCATGATGGCCACTCCATTTCTTCTGAGGGATTCCTGCCTGCAATAGTAGATATAATGGTCATCTGAGTTAAATTCACCCATTACAGTCCATTTCAGTTCACTGATTCCTAGAATGTCGACATTCACTCTTGCCATCTCTTGTTTGACCACTTCCAATTTGCCTTGATTCATGGACCTGACATTCCAGGTTCCTATGCAATATTGCTCTTTACAGCATCGGCCCTTGCTTCTATCACCAGTCACATCCACAGCTGGGTATTCTTTTTGCTTTGGCTCCATCCCTTCATTCTTTCTGGAGTTCTTTCTCCACTGATCTCCAGTAGCATATTGGGCACCTACTGACCTGGGGAGTTTCTCTTTCAGTATCCTATCATTTTGCCTTTTCATACTGTTCATGGGATTCTCAAGGCAAGAATACTGAAGTGGTTTGCCATTCCCTTCTCCAGTGGACCACATTCTGTCAAATCTCTCCACCATGGCCCACCCATCTTGGGTTGCCCCACGGGCATGGCTTAGTTTCATTGAGTTAGACAAGGCTGTGGTCCTAGTGTGATTAGATTGACTAGTTTTCTGTGAGTATGGTTTCAGTGTGTTTGCCCTCTGATGCCTTCTTGCAACACCTACCGTCTTACTTGGGTTTCTCTTACCTTGGGCGTGGGGTATGTCTTCACAGCTGCTCTAGCAAAGCACAGCCATTGCTGCTTACCTTGGACGAGGATGTGACTGCAGCCTTGAAATTAAAAGATGCTTGCTTCTTGGAAGAAAAGCTATGACCAACCTAGACAGCATATTAAAAAGCAGAGACATTAGTATGCCAACAAAGGTCCGTCTAGTCAAAGCTATGGTTTTTTCAGTAGTCATGTATGGATGTGAGAGTTGGACTATAAAGAAAGCTGAGCACCAAAGAATTGATGCTTTTGGACTGTGATGTTGGAGAAGACTCTTGAGAGTCCCTTGGACTGCAAGGAGATCCAACCAGTCAATCCTAAAGGAAATCAGTCCTGAATATTCATTGGAAGGACTGATGTTGAAGCCAAAACTCCAATACTTTGGCCACCTAATGCAAGAAACTGACTCATTAGAAAAGACCCTGATGCTGGGAAAGATTGAAGGTGGGAGGAGAAGGGGATGACAGAGGATGAGATGGTTGCATGACATCACCAACTCAATGGACATGAGTTTGAGCAGGCTCTGGGATTTGGTGATGGACAGGGAAGCCTGATGTGCTGCAGTCCATGGGGTCACAAAGAATCAGACATGACTGAGAGACCGAACTGAACTGATTGCATTAGACATGCAGGGAAGCTGAAAACACTATGGCTACAGGTGTCTGACTTTCTTAATATCTCCTATGGTACATAATAAAAATGATAAAACACTATGGCTACAGGTGTCCGACTTTCTTAATACCTCCTATGGTACATAATAAAAATGATAATACCTATAGTAACACTAGGGCTTCCCAGGTGGCCCTAGTGGTAAAGAATCCACCTGCCAATGCAGGACACATAAGAGACTGGGACTTGACCCCTCAGGATTAGATCCCTGCATCAGGAAGATCTCCTGGAGACGGGAATGGCAACCTACTCCAGTATTCTTGTCTGAAGAATCCCTATGGACAGAGGATCCTGGCAGGCTACAGTCCATGCGGTCGCAAAGTGTCAGACACAACTGAGGCGACTTATCCACTGCAACACATGGATTCATGTACAAGTATTCTCAGTTCAGTTGAGTCACTGATAGTGGCTGGCATGGGGCAGAAGCTGCACTGGCTTGAAGGCTCCAGGTTGCAACAGACTAGATGCCACTCCTGTCACCCTTCTGACTTCCAGCTCTCCTAAGGGCAGTCTTTTCCAGGTTCATGTGATAATAGGCCATGGTCCTCTCCAGGACACTCTTCATCCCAACTAAATTGCCTTCTGGTACTTGGTGGCAATAGGATAGTATGAGTAGAAAACTGAAATAGTACCCAGTGGCAGGCGGGAATTGCCATTTACCCTTAAGGGTTCAGGGGATCCCTTTCCAGATTAGTGGATTTCTTTCTTGCCAGACTCCACACAGATGCCCTAGACAGGCAGAAAGAGGCCAAGGAGCTCTCCATTTGTCAAACATTCATTTACCAGTGCGAGTGCTGCTGTGGCAGGTCCACGGCTGCCTGAGCCAAGGATTTGATGGTGTAGAGAAGCAGTAAAGATGAAGCCTGAATACAGGGGGTCTCATGAGATCTGGTTCATCAGCTGTTTGAAAAGCTGTTGTGCAAGCTGCAGGCTGTCATCAGATGCAGGAACTGTCTGAAATAGCGGAGGGTTTTGGTCACCCTCCGAGATTTGATCGGGGTGTCAGTGACCTGGAAGTCTAACTCTGCATAGCCTTGGATCCCATGGGGCTTTGTCTGGGAAGTTGGGAATTAACAAAATTGAGAACGTTTCCATATGGTTACAGAACTGACACTGCAGAGAGTGTTCTGGCAGAATTAGGTGCTTAGTGTTGCAGTTGTATCTGACTCTTTGCGACCCCATGGACTGGGGCCCACCAGTCTCCTCTGTCCATGGAGTTCTCCAGGCAAGAATACTGGAGTGAGTTGCCGTTTCCTTCTCTAGGGGATCTTCCCAACCCAGGGATCGAACTCGAGTCTCCTGAATTGGCAGGCAGATTCTTTACCACTGAGCCACCAGAGTCAGAGTTGTTGATTTTTCTTTCTACAAAGACTATTCTTTGTATATATTCTTTGTATACCTTCTGGGGAGGTAGAGGATCTGGTGAAGCTTGGCAAAAACTCATGCTGGAATGTTTGTGGAGGCAAATGTGAGCAAAATCCTGAGATGTACAGGATGCAGTTGCCCTGAGGATGGTAGAAGTTTGGCTTTATAGTCAGAGGAAGTCAGGGATGAAGAAGCAGGGTGGAGCTGAGAGATAAAGTTTGCAAGTGACACGATATCTAGCCAGAACATTTGCATAATGCCACATGTGGACTTTTTCCTATACCTCATGGGAGAAATGATGCTTCAGTCCACCGGGTTCCTCTGTTCATGGGATTCTCCAGTCAAGAATACTGGAGTAGTTTGCCATTTCCTCCTACAGAGGATCTTCCTAACCCAGGCATTGAACCCGCATCTCCTGCTGCTCCTGCATTGCAAGCAGATTCTTTACCACTGAGCCACCGGGCAAGCCCCTTGCTATACCTCAGTGATCCTTATTTTTCTGAATCATAGAGTGGGGTTCACCCACACTGGGGCTGGCTTAAACCATGTGAATTGGCTGGGCAGGGTCCACAGAGTTTTCCAAAACCTTTTAGTCCATCAGAAATTTGGAAGTAGTTACCATATGTCCTGGGATGTGCCAGTGTCTGACACACTGTGACTGAGGGCATAGGGATGCTAGGTCTCTGTTGGCATCCAGAGCTGGATTCGGCTTGGTTAACCCTTTGCCAGCAGGACGGGCTGGTCTTCCTGATGGGCAGACTTGCTACATCTAGGGCACAAGAAAGTTCAACTTCAAAGACTGGAATTTCACATTCAGGAAATCTAGAAATGTCACTGGAAGTTCAGCAGAATCATTTACAGTTTAGTTTTGCTTTTGTTTTAAATTGCATATGAGGTAGACATCATAGTCTTTTGCATGCTTTCAGGTCTCTGAGGGTCCTAAGTGGGCCTGGACAACAAGCCCAACAGCTTGGGAACAGTGACTGTATTAGACTGGATTACAATTATGAAAGCCTTTGGCATGGCAGCCCCTCCTGGCCACGGGCACCTACAATGGCGCCATCTGGTGGCATATGCCGTGCCATGGGGAATGAGTTTGAACCTGCCACAGAGCTGTTTCAGCTTCCTGGAGGAGGGAAGATGGGCTCCTATGGCAACGGTGAGGAGGTGAGGCCTGGCCTTGTGGTGTGATGGTCAGCTCCACACCTGAGTTTCTATTCTGTTCTGCCTGCAGACTTGTTCCTTTCACAGCATCCCAGCACCCAGCATGAGCCCTAAGCACAGATACATCCATCTAGTTCCTGGGCCAGAGTCACACAGAATTCCTAAGAGCTGGGAGTTTGACTTTGGGGTGCCATGGAAACCTTTAGTAGACCTATGAACCTGACAGAACCTCTGTTTAGAACCATTTTTTAAAGTTTAATTTTATGGAAGTATAGTTGATTTACAATGTTGCATTAGTTTCTACTTTACAGCAGTGATTCAGTTACACACATATTTATGTATGTATATACATTTTTAATATTCTTTTCCACTATGGTTTATTACAAGATATTGAGTATAGTTCCCTGTGCTATATAATAGGACCTGTTGTTTATACATTCTGTGTATAATAGTTTTCATCTGCTAATCCCAAACTCCCAGTCCATCCCTTCCCCTACCACCCCCGCCCCCAGCAATCACGAGTCTGTGTCTGTTTCTGTTTCGTAGGTAGGTTCATTTGTGTCATATTTTAGATTCCAAATATAAGTGATATTATATTATACTTGTCTTTGTCTGACTTACTTCACTTAGTGTGATAATCTCTAGGTCCATGTTGCTGCAGATGGCATTATTTCATTCTTTTTTATGGATGAGTAGTATTTCATTGTATATTTGTACATCTTCTTTATCCATTCATCTGTCAATGGACATTTAGATTGCTTCCATGTCTTAGCTATTGTGAATAGTGCTGCTATGAACATAGGGGTGCCTATATCTTTTAGAATTATAGTTTTGTCAGGATATATGCCCAGGAATGGGGTGGCAGGATCATATGGCAACTCTATTTTTAGCTTTGTAAGGAAACTCCATACTGTTTTCCATAATGTCTGCACCAATTTACATTCCCACCAACAATGTAGAAAGATAGAACCATGTTTTTAAATGCATAAGACAAACTATATAGAAATAAAAAGAAAACCTATTATACTGAAATACAGGTATAAACTATTGAAAATGAATTTGTGATATACCAATATCTGTGCTTCTTTATGACACATTAAGTAACAAGATCTAGTGGAAGGTCTCATTACTACCATGTTTTCAAAGCAGTGATGAGCACAAACATTACTTGAAGAGATCTGCAGCTGTTGTAATGCAATATGCAACCATCTGTGACTTCCACTGATGACAAAGTCCCAGGTACTGCTAATACTACTGTGGGTTGTCGCTTATGTTTATAACCGAAGGAAATGCTACGTTGAATTAAAGGAAATTGAAGTTAGAGATTAGTGATGACAAGGATGCATTTTCTGCACCCAAAATGTCATATCCTCTCTGTGGATGAATCCCGTGTCTGGAGGCCAGGTTAAGAAGTCATGCACTGGGCTTCCCTGCTGGCTCCGTGGTAAAAGAAAAAAAAAAAAAAAAAAACCCGTCTGCCAATGCAGGAGATACAGGTTCGATCCCTGATCCAGGAAGATCCCAAGTGCCATGAAGCAACTAAGCCCATGTGCCACACTATTGAGCCTGTGCTCTAGAGCCAGGGAGCTGGTTCTGAGCCCAGGTGCCACAACTACTGAAGCCCATGCATCCTAGAACAGGTGCTCTGCAACAAGAGAAGCCATCATGATGAGAAATCTACACACAGCAACTAGAGTGTAGCCCTTGCACACCACAACTAGAGAAAAAGCCTGCACAGCAATGAAGACCCAGAACAGCCCAAAATAAATAAATAAAATAAAATGATAAAAAAAGAAGCCCTGTATTAGAACATCCTGGAGCCAGAAATTGCAGATTGCAGCTCTGGCTAACCCCTCTCAGGCAAGCTCCTAGAAGAGGAGGATCTAGAAATCCACAGAATGCCCTGAAAGGGAGCCGACTGATTACTAGAACAACACCCACCCTCTGCTTCTTATTCCCCTGTATTCCAGGCTCCTGCACAAAGTGGGAAAGCTGGGGCAGGGGGCCAGATGTTGCTCCAGCTTTAGATTCTCTTTACTTTTTTTTTTCCCCCTGAGATCACTTCCTCTTTTCTCCAGAGGGTGGCGTAAGGGCAAGGTTGAGGTCCCTTGGTGGCTGCACTCTGAGGCATCACCACCCACAGAGGAGCAGCTCTGGCCAATCTGTGGCCAGCTGAGCTGTTAGGAGGAAGCACCATCAAGAGAAATCGGACTTTTTTTTTTCTCCCCAGACGGCAGGTGAAAGCTCTGCAAAGCAGCCCAGAGTTGGAGGCAACTTATTCAAGTCCCCATTCTATGGGACTTAGAGGTGGAGACCAGCCCACCCAGGAAGAGGGGAAAGCAGCCCAGGGTTGAGGTTTGGTCCTGCAGCCCTGGACAGAGAGTGGCCATTCCTGCTAATACAAGCTGGACCACAAAACTTGGAGAACCACCCGGGAGGGGTTCCTTCGGAGAACAATAAAGGTGGGATACTAGAAAGACTCAGTACCAAACCCAAGTTTAAGGTCCAGAGGTTGCACAAGAAGCCAATCAAGGGATTGAAATGCCAGAAGGCTGTAGCCTGGCAGGGCTGGAGAAGAGCAGTCTGCAGAGCAATTCCCGTGATGCGATCTGGGTCATGCAGCTGGCCGCTGAGTATCAGCAGGCATGTCAGCTGGCCTCAGAGGTTTAGCATGAGGGATTTGTGGGACACAGGAAAGCATTTTGGGGTGTCAAAGTTGCTCTGACAGAGGAGGTTCTAGCCAGGACACACCAGCAGTGGTTCTGTGTGAATTCAGCACTTGTGAGGCTCAAAGCTTTAAGACTCTTATTTATGTGCTTCATTGGTGCTAGTGGTAAAGAGCTCACCTGCAATGCAGGAGATGTAAGAGATGTAGGTTCAATGCCTGGGCTGGGAAAATCCCTTGGAGGAGTGTATGGCAACTCACTCTGGTATTCTTGCCTGGAGAATCTTGTAGACAGAGGAGCCTGGTGTCTATGGTCCATAGGGTTGCAAACAGTCATACGTGGCTGAAGTGATTTAACATGACAGCATATCTTCTTAAGGAGGCCACATGCACTGTGTGTAAGCATGCCAACCCTGAAGCCACTGTGCCCAGCTTTCAATCCCGGCTTTGCTTGTTACCAGCTGTGTGATCTTGGGCAAGTTGCTTAACCTCTCTGTGCCTCTGCTTCTTTATCTACAAATGGAGATTAAAATATTAATAATACCCATCTCCACAGGTTACAGGCTTCCCTGGTGGCTCAGAGAGTAAAAGAATCCACCTGCAATGTGGGAGACCTGGGTTCAATCCCTGGGTTGGGAAGATCCCCTGGAAGAGGACATGGCAACCCACTCCAGTATACCTGCCTGGAGAATCCCCATGGACAGAGGAGCCTGGTGGGCTACAGTCCATGGGGAAGCAAAGAGTCAAACACAAGTGAGCAACTAAGCACAGCTCACCACAGGTTACAGTCAGTTAAAATCAGGCAAAGCACGTAACATGATTATGATAGTGCCTGGCACATAGTGTAAGGGCTCCCCTGGTGGCTCAGTCGGTAAAGAGTTTTCCTGCAATACAGGAGAGCCGTGTTCAATCCCTTCATTGGGAAAATCCCCTGGAGAAGAAAATGGCAACCACTACAGTAGTCTTGCCTGGAGAATTCCATGAACAGAGGAGCCCAGTGGGCTACAGACCATGGGTCACAAAGAGTCAGACATGACTGAGTGGCTAACACTGGCACATAGGGTAAATCTGATACATAGTAGCTGTCATGATTTCAGCAAATCAAATTATTTATTCTCTCTTACCCTCTGTTTCCTTATCTGTAACATGGGAATAATAGTATTACCTAACCTCACAGAAAAAGATCTTCACAATCCAGATAATCATGATGGTGTGATCACTCACCTAGAGCCAGATCCTGGAATGTGAAGTCAAGTGGGCCGTAGAAAGCATCACTACAAGCAAAGCTACTGTAGGTGATGGAATTCCAGTTAAGCTATTTCAAAGCCTAAAAGATGGTGCTGTTAAAGTGGTGCACTCAATATGTCAGAAAATTTGGAAAACTCAGCAATGGCCACAGGACTGGAAAAGGTCAGTTTTTATTGCAATCCCAAAGAAAGGCAATGCCAAAGAATGCTCAAACTACTGCACAATTGCACTCATCTCACAGGCTAGTAGAGTAATGCTCAAAATTCTCCAAGCCAGGCTTCAGCAATACGTGAGGCATGAACTTTCAGATGTTCAAGCTGGTTTTAGAAAAGGCAGAGGAACCAAAGATCAAATTACCAACATCTGCTGGATCATGGAAAAAGCAAGAGAGTTCCAGAAAAACATCTATTTCTGTTTTATTGACTATACCAAAGCCTTTGACTGTGTGGATCACAATAAACTGTGGACAATTCTGAAAGAGATGGGAATACCAGACCACCTGATCTGCCTCTTGAGAAATTTGTATGCAGGTCAGGAAGCAACAGTTAGAACTGGACATGGAACAACAGACTGGTTCCAAATAGGAAAAGGAGTACATCAAGGTACATATTGTCACCCTGATTATTTAACTTATATGCAGAGTACATCAAGAAATGCTGGGCTGGATGAAGCACAAGCTGGAATCAAGATTGCCAGGAGAAATATCACTAACCTCAGATATGGAAATGATACCACCCTTATGGCAGAAAGTGAAGAAGAAGTAAAGAGCCTCTTGATGAAAGTGAAAGAGGAGAGTGTAAAAGTTGGCTTAAGGCTCAACATTCCAAAAACTAAGATTATGGCATCTGGTCCCATCACTTCATGGCAAATAGAAATAGTGGAAACAGTGTCAGACTTTATTTTGAGGGGCTCCAAAATCACTGTAGATGGTGATTGCAGCCATGAAATTAAAAGACGCTTACTTCTTGGAAGGAAAGTTATGTCCGACCTAGATAGCATATTCAAAAGCAGAGACATTACTTTGCCAACAAATGTCCATCTAGTCAAGTGGTCATGTGTCCAGTGGTCATGTATGGATGTGAGAGTTGGACTGTGAAGAAAGCTGAGGGCCGAAGAATTGATGCTTTTGAACTGTGGTGTTGGACAAGACTCTCGAGAGTCCCTTGGGCTGCAAGGAGATCCAACCAGTCCATTCTGAAGGAGATCGGCCCTGGGATTTCTTTGGAAGGAATGATGCTAAAGCTGAAACTCCAGTACTTTGGCCACCTCATGCGAAGGGTTGACTCACTGGAAAAGACTGTGATGCTGGGAGGGATTGGGGTCAGGAAGAGAAGGGGACGATAGAGGATGAGATGGCTGGATGGCATCACTGACTCGATGGACATGAGTCTGAGTGAACTCCGGGAGATGGTGATGGACAGGGAGGCCTGGCATGCTGCGATTCATGGGGTCGCAAAGAGTCGGACACGACTGAGTGACTGAACTGAACTGACCTGAACATGAGATATTATTAATGGTGGTGTCCTTTAGAGAGAATGAGTAGAAATCAAGGTGGGAGGTAAGAAAGAATTCCCTACAATTAATTTTCTGCTCTTTTGAACTTCTTGTATTTTATTTTACCATCTGAAATTTCAAAATTCAAGAAATATTAATGGGGTATCAGTAATTATGGACCATCTGTGATAAGTTCATACATTTTTGTATTAAGAGGGTAAATTCCAATATCCTGTGTTAATCCATTGGAAAAGAATATTTGAAAGAATATACATTTATATGTGTGTATAACTGAGTCATTTTTCTGTACAGCAGAAATTAACACAACATTGTAAATCAACTAAACATCAATAAAATTTTTTTAAACAGAGGACACTTCCCTAGTGCTACAGTGGATAAAAATCTGCCTACCAATGCAGGGGACACAGGTTCAGTCCCTGATCCAGGAAGATTCCATATGCCACAGAGCAACTAAAACCCACATACCACAACTACTGAGCTTGCATGTCACACCTACTGAAGCCTGTGTGCCTAGAGCCTATGCTCCACAATGGGTGAAGCCACTGCAGTGAGAAGCCCACACACAGCAAAGAGGAGTAGCCCCTGCTCACTGCAACTAGAGAAAGCCTGCATTGCAGCAATGATCCAGCATAGCCCCAAATAAGTTTTTTTTTTTAAGGGAAAAGTCCATGAGTCGGGGCCTTTGGATAGAGTATGTATTTCTGAAGACTCTGAGATACAGCCCCCTTCTGGTGAACTGTGAGGCGGTGACCAGGCTGAAGACATCAGGGTGCAGGGTGCAAGGGAAGATGTGTCTAGTCTTTGTGTGGATGTCCATGATGACCAGTGTTTTGTGGCCTGGGAATGGTGTTAATCTGTTAGAATGTCCAAGATAGTAAATCTCAACTTATGTGCCATGGACCAGCTGTAGCAAAATCCCCTGGAGGGGGTTGTTGAACACTACCCAGGACCCTCTGGATCTGAACGTCTGTGAGTTTGGCCCTGGGATCTATATTTACAACTAGCACTCCAGGCCATTCAGAGGTGCAGTAATTCATGAGGCCCACTGATTTGAAGGTTAAAAGCAGAAGTTCTTGCTTTAGACAGAGCTGAGCTCAACCCTAGTTCAGTTCTTCTGAGCTGCGTTGAAGCCCCCACCTCTAAAATGCATCATTGCCAACTTGTTGCTTGGGCCCCTGGACTCCCCTGTTACATAGCCCTGTCCCAAATGCACATCCACCCCTCTTCCCAACCATCTGGGCGAGGAAAGCCTCCTCCTCATGAAGAGCTGCCCCCTGCTCCTCCTTACTGCACATGTGCCATTAGCACGTGGGCAGCCATTTTGTCTCCTTTCCTCCCCAGGCCCCTGTCATGAAATGGCTACCAATCCTCCTCATCAAACACATTTGTTACAGTGGCTGGAATTCACTGCTGTGACCAGTCAAGGGGCTGATAGTGTTTACTCGGCTCTTGCTTTCTCCAGCTCATGCTCTGGTAGCAAGCTACTCGAGTGCACGCATACACCCAGGTGAAGAAACCTCTCTAGGTCTCAGGGTGTAGTGTGGATAACAGTAGTGCTTAGTTAATGAGATTCTTGTGATGGTTACATGAAATAATGTATATAAAATGCTCAGCACCATCCTTAGCTTCTATTAGTAGATCATGTCTGGGACCCCTCTTCTGGTAGGCCTGTGGTCTTTTATTATCTCCCTAGTTGATTTCTCTCTCTGGGCATCAGTCTCCACATCCCTCATGCCATGGGGGGAAGCCAGGTGCATGATCTCTGAGGTTCCTCTTCATCCAGGCTCTTAGAATTGTCTATGAGGGGTGATCCAAAAGACACTTAGGGATCGATTGACCCTAGGGAAGCCTCTGAGGTCAGTGTAAGGCAATAGATGCTTCAGAGTAGGGTCTTGAAGGATGAATAGGAGTTGGCCTTCCTATACTGCTATCAAAGCAGTTCCTTGCCTAAGTGACTAAAAGTTGGCAGGACTTTCTTTGGCCTTGAAGCTACTTTACATCCTCCTCCCCAGTACCTCTGCCTACACAGTGGCCCTTATTCTCAAGAGGAGTTATCTCAAAAGCCTTTTTCATGCAAACTCTCACTAGTAATGTGGACATCCCTTCTCTTTACAGCTTCTGGTTGTGCCCCATCAGTCTGGTTAACTGATGACAGGATAAACCGATGGCTTTCAACTTGACTGTGCATCAGAACCACTTGAGGACTTGTTCAACACATGGATCCTTGGGTTATACCATAGAACTTACTCAACCAGTATCTCAAGGGGTAAGTTCTGAGATCACAAATACCAGGCATCACAAAGTGTAGTCGGTCCACAGATCCCCTGCATCAGAACAATATAGAGTGTTTGCTTAAAACTGAGATTGCTGGTTGGGTCCCAAACCTATTGAATCCAGTTCTCAGGCTTAGGGATGATTATATGAAGGTTGGACTAGAGCAGCGGTTCTCAAAGTGTGTCCCTCGACTCCCCAGCCACAACATATCACCTGGGGACTTGATAGACATGCACATACTGAGGTCCTAGTCCAGACCTACTGAATCAGAAACTTTGGAGGTGGATATCAACAATGAGTGTTTTCACAAGAACTCCCTGTGATTCAGATGCAAGCTCCAGGTTGAGAGCCACCATGCTGAGGTGTCACCACCTCCATATCCCATCCCTTCAAGGCCACATCATAACGATTCTGAGCTCTCACCAGTGGCCACTGGGCTTGTGCTCTATGTGGGCTCAGTGACCAACTCTTTGTGACCCCATGGACTGTAGTTTTCCAGTCTCTTCTGTCCGTGGAATTTTCCAGGCAAGAATACTGGAGCGGCTTGCCATTTCCTCCTGCAGGGGATCTTCCTGACCTAGGGATTGAACCTGCTTCTCCTATGTCTCCTGCATCACAGGCAGATTCTTTACCTGCTGAGCCACTGGGGCCTTCCTGGCCACTGGATGTAGTGGTCAGTTATTTCTACCTCCAGATGAAAGTCCAGCAAAGTTAGACTCAAAACATCTTCTGGGAAGATCCCTCTTGGAGAATCTCTTGAGACAGAATGGTCAATATGGCAAAGAGTCATGGGTGAGGTGAGTCAAGATGTGCAAGGAGTGTGGAGGTGAATAGCTTCAGACATAGCTGGAGTCAGAGGAAGCTTCATCTCTTCTTCTAGAGATCATGCAGAGGGGTGTCTAAACTGAGAATATGGACAAGACTCCAAGTCCCCTATGAAATACCTTATAGCCCCAAAGAATCTGTTATTCCTTTGCTGATTTTGAGATCTTGCTATTTTTACATCTGAAGATGACATGTCCAGCCTCAACCAAACATGGCTAAAGAATTCATCTTCTTTATTTTCAAATATGCATTTTAGAAAATATTTCATAAGTACTGATTTTATACATTAATTCTACTCTCTATATGGAAAGAACTATACTAAGGGCTTTGCATAGATTATCACATTAAAATTCTTACATCAGCCCTATGAGTCATGCAAGAAATTGAGGATCAGGGCATATTAGCCAAGGTCACACTGCTACTAAGTGGCAGAACTGAGATCTGAGAACGGGTTTGTCCTGTCTGTTGTTGACAGGAAAGGTCCAGACTGAAGATACAAAGTTGAAAGTCAACAGTATAAGCAATGCAAGTAGAAACTAATATAATGGATCACCTCCCCAAGAGTATGAGTGTAATTATGCCATATTGTCTCCCATGTGTTTGGTGGCCCTTCTGAAGTCACTGAGTTCAGTTCAGTTCAGTCGCTCAGTCGTGTCTGACTCTTTGCGACCCAAAACCCTGCAGCATGACAGGCCTCCCTGTCCATCACCTACTCCTGGAGTTTACTCAACTCATGTCCATTGAGTCAGTGATGCCATCCAACCATCTCATCCTCTGTCGTCCCTTTCTCCCCCCACCTTCAATCTTTCCCAGCATCAGGGTCTTTTCTAATGAGTCAGTTCTTCACATCAAGTGGCAAAAAGTATTTGAGCTTCAGCTTCAACATCACCCTTTCCAATGAATATTCAGGACTGATTTCCTTTAGGATGGACTGGTTGGATCTCCTTGCAGTCCAAGGGACTCTCAAGAGTCTTCTTCAACACACAGTTTACAAAGCATCAATTCTTTGGTGCTTAGCTTTCTTCACAGTCCAACTCTCACATCCATACATGACTACTGGAAAAACCATAGCTTTGACTAAATGGACCTTTGTTGGAAAAGTAATGTCTCTGCTTTTTAATATGCTGTCTAGGTTGGTCATAACTTCTTCCAAGGAGCAAACGTCTTTTAATTTCGTGGCTGCAGTTACCATCTGCAGTGATTTTGCAGCCCCCCAAAATAAATTTTGACACTGTTTCCACTGTTTTCCCATCTATTTCCCATGAAGGGATGGGATTGGATGCCATGATCTTCGTTTTCTGAATGTTGAGTTTTCAGGCCACATTTTCACTCTCCTCTTTCACTTTCATCAAGAGGCTCTTTAGTTCTTCTTTGCTTTCTGCCATAAGGGTAGTGTCATCCACATGTGTGAGGTTATTGATATTTCTCCTGGCAATCTTGATTCCAGCTTGTGCTTCATCCAGCCTAGTGTTTCTCATGATGTACTCTGCATATAAGTTAAATAAGCAGGGTGACAATATACAGCCTTGATGTACTCCTTTTCCTATTTGGAACCAGTCTGTTGTTCCATGTCCAGTTCTAACTGTTGCTTCCTGACATGCAGACATGTTTCTCAAGAGGCAGGTCAGGTGGTCTGGTATTCCAATCTGTTGAAGAATTTTCCACAGTCTGTTGTGATCCACACAGTCAAAGACTTTGGCAAGGTCAATTAAAGAGAAGTAGATATTTTTCTGGATCTCTCTTGCTTTTTTGGTGATCCAACAGATGTTGGCAATTTGATCTCTGGTTCCTCTGCCTTTTCTAAATCCAGCGTGAACATCAGGAAGTTCACCATTCACATACTGTTGAAGCCTGGCTTGGAGAATTTTGAACATTACTATACTAGCGTGTGAGATGAGTGCAATTGTGTGGTAGTTTGAGCATTCTTTGGCATTGCCTTTCTTTGGGATTGGAATGAAAACTGACTTTTCCAGTCTTGTGGCCACTGCTGAGTTTTCCAATTTTGGTGGCATATTGAGTGCAGTACTTTCACAGCATCATCTTTCAGGATTTGAAATAGCTCAACTGGAATTCCATCACCTCCACTAGTTTTGTTCATAGTGATGCTTCCTAAGGCCCACTTGACTTTACATTCCAGGATGTCTGGCTCTAGGTGAGTGATCACACCATTGTGATTATCTGGGTCATGAAGATCTTTTTTATATAGTTCTCAGTATTCTTGCTACCTCATCTTGATATCTTCTGCTTCTGTTAGGTCCATACCATATCTGTCCTTTATTGTGTGCATCTTTGCAGGAAATGTTCCCTTGGTATCTCTAATTTTCTTGAAGAGTCTTTCCCATTCTACTGTTTTTCCCTATTTCTTTGCGTTGATCACTGAGGAAGGCTTTCTTAAATCTCCTTGCTATTCTTTGGAACTCTGCATTCAAATGGGTATATCTTTCTTTCTCCTTTGCCTTTCACTTCTCTTCTTTTCACAGCTATTTGTAAGGCCTCCTCAGACAACCATGTTGCCTTTCTTTTTCTTGGGATGGTCCTGATACCTGCCTCCTGTACAATGTCACAAACCTCCATCCGTAGTTCTTCAGGTACTCTGTCTATCAGATTTAATCCTTTGAATCTATTTCTCACTTTCACTGTATCATTGTAAGGGATTTGATTTAGATTATACCAGAATGGTCTAGTGGTTTCACTTACTTTCTTCAATTTAAGTTTGAATTTGGCAATAAGGAGTTCATTATCTGAGCCATAGTCAGCTCCTGGTCTTGTTTTTCTTGACTGTATGGAGCTTCTCCACCTTTGGCTGCAAAGAATATAATCAATCTGATTTTGGTATTGACCATCTGGTGATGACCATGTGTAGAATCTTCTCTTGTGTTTTTGGAAGAGGGTGTTTGCTATGACCAGTGTGTTCTCTTGGCAGAACTCTATTAGCCTTTGCCCTGCTTCATTCTGTACTCCAAGGCCAAATTTGCCTGTTACACCAGGTGTTTCTTGACTTCCTACTTTTGCATTCCAGTCCCCTAAAATGAAAAGGACATCTCTTTGGGGGCATTCATTCTAGAAGGTCTTGTAGGTCTTCATAGAACCGTTCAACTTCAGCTTCTTCAGCATTACTGGTCGGGGCATAGACTTGGATTACTCTCATATTGGATGGTTTGCCTTGGAAATGAACAGAGATCATTCTGTCGTTTTTGAGATTGTATCCAAGTACTGTATTTTGGACTCTTTTGTTTGCTATGATGGCTACTGCATTTCTTTTAAGGGATTCTTGCCCACAGTAGTACATATAATGGTCATCTGAGTTAAATCCACCCATTTCAGTCCATTTTAGTTCACTGATTCCTAAAATGTCGATGTTCACTCTTGCCATCTCCTGTTTGATCACTTCCAATTTGCCTTGATTCGTGGACCTAACATTCCAGGTTCCTATGCAGTATTGCTCTTTACAGCATTGGACTTGGCTTCCATCACCAGTCACATCCGCCACTAGGTGTTGTTGTTTCTTTGGCTCCGTCTCTTCATTCTTTCTGGAGTTATTTCTCTGCTGATCTCCAGTAACATATTGGGCACCTGGGGAATTCAACTTTCAGTGTCCTATCTTTTTTGCCTTTTCATACTGTTCGTGCAGTTCTCATGGCAAGAATACTGAAGTGGTTTGCCATTCCCTTCTCCAGTGGACCATGTTTTATCAATATATTCCTGAAGAAATCAATCAATTTCAGTTTCATGGATGATGCCATTCATAAGGTGTGCATATATCATTGGGGTACTGCCTGTTTCAAAGGGAATCATCAAGTAATTTAATTACCTGTAAGAAAGTCTGAAATCCTGCTTTTATTCATTTCCTCTTTCTTTTAGATGGTATTGTGTGCTCCCCACTAGATTTAGGATTATGAATACCCAATCCATTAAGTTGATCTGAAACTCTAATGCACAGCAAAAAAACATTGTGATCTTCTGTTATCATTGTTTTGATAGTCTAAGCATTCTGATACATCCTCAGCTTTATTTTCTTCTTTTTCATAAAAGTACTAGGATCTGGGGAGGGTAGGTTAGAGAGCCACATTCAGAGGTTTACTTTAAACATTGAGAGACCTATGGTTTCTTGAATGCTATACTGTCTAAGAAAGGCTTGGAAACTATAAATCAGAAAGGTACATGCACCCCAATGTTCATTGAAGTACTATTTGCAATAGTCAAGACACGGAAGCAACCTAGATGTCCATCAACAGAGGAATGGATAAAGAAGCTGTGGTACATATATATAATGTAGTACAACTTAGTAATAAAAAAAGAAGAGAATTGTGCCCTTTGCAGAGATGTGGATGGACCTAGAGACTGTCATACAGAGTGAAGTAAGTCAGAAAGAGAAAAACAAATGTATATTTACACATATATGTGTATTCTAGAAAAATGGTACAGATGAACTTATTTGCAAAGCAGAAATAGAGATACAGCCATAAAAAATGTATGGATACCAAGGAGATAAAAGGGTGGAATGGATTGGGAAATTAGGATTGCCATACATATACTACTATGTATAAAATGAGAACCTACTGTATAGCACAAAGAACTTTATTCAGTGCTCTGTGGCTACCTACATGGGAAGGAAATCCACAAAAGTGGGGACATATGTATATGCACAACTGATTCACTTTTCTGTAGAGTAGACACTCACACAACATTGTAAAGCAACTATACTCTAATAAAAATTAATTAAAAAACAAATAAATGTGACTTCTGCGGAAAAAATGGCTGGGTATAGTATCTTATCTCCAGACAGAGGGAAGTGCCGTCATGACAAGCAGAGGACACTTCCCTCCTCACCCTGAGACAGTCAGGAACATAAAAGGCCAAAGAAGACAATTCAAACATATGGCGTGCAATGTAGGAGGTCAAGCTAAGGAAACCGAGTATGGATTTCAATCACAAGGGGTAAGAACAGAATCCAAATCAGGAAATAGTGTCCAAAGTCAGAATGGTACGACTTGAACCAAATATAATGTCCAACCCAAGTCCGCCAGGTATCACCGTCTAGGTCTTTCACATCTTCTCTCCAGCCGTTAGCCATCTGGGAAAGAATACTAGACCCAATGGTAAATGTACAGTATGGAATAAAAAGTATAAAAACTCACCATCCATGCCAGCAGTGTATGGGAACTCATTAAGTTCTTCCACTGGAGCACACACCAAGACTTGCTTTCAAGAGTCGTTTGTTAACAAGGTAGTGAGGGTTGAAAAATGGAAATCACAACGAGGGTGTCTAATGATGTCCAAGGATCACTGAATGTCTTCGCTAGACAAGAAAGGACCAAGAACCTTCCATTATTCAATGTATTTATACTCCCACCTTGTCAATCTCTTGAAACTACGTAAGTAAACACAAATAATACACTTTGTTAAGGACTTTGATAAAGAATGCCGATATGAGGCTCTGAAGATTGGGATGGGGTAGACCCAGAGGAGGAAGTCATCACTTCTTTGGGAAGACAACAGCTTCACTGAGTCTTGAACTGAGTTTTGAAAACCAAATGTGTCCTACAAGTGAAAGCATTAGTTGTTCAGTAGTGTACAATTTTTTGTGACACTATAAACTGTAGCCTGCCAGGCTCCTCTGTCCATGGAATTCTCCAGGCAAGAATACTGGAGTGGGTTGCCATGCCCTCCTCCAAGGGAGGAGGGATCAAATCCTGTATTCAGGGATCTAACCCGGGTCTCCTGCAGTGCAGGCAGATTCTTTACCATCTGAGTCACCAGGGAAGCAATATGATGAGATGGTATGGCATATGAGAGGAGCTGTGAGGAGCTTAGCAGGCTTTGAGGGGCTGGAGATTGAGTTCAAACCACATGGCATCATTTTTGAACTGCAGCTTATAACCCATTACTATTTTATGAGGTTGATTTGGTGAGTCATGAACAACATCTTATTAAATGATATGGACTATAGTAGAATAGAAAATATAATGTATTGCCTGCAGTAAAGGTAAAGATTCTTTTGTGAAAAAATTTGTTATTTATATGCATCTTTATAGCAGGGGGTATTAGGCAACAACATAAAATGTATTTTGTACTGTGGGTCACAGTCAAAAAGGTTTGAAATCCACTGTCACAAAGGTACTTGTCAATCTTGGTGACATGTCTGGACATTTTTCCTGTAGGCCATGGCAACCTCTTGAAGGATTTTAAGCAAGGTAATGACATGATCCAATTTGTGTTTCATCAGAAAATTTAACCACCTTAGATCAAATTAACCATAGAAAAGGTGTTAGAATCCAATTAAGTACGTATTGACAGCTGATCTTTTCAAAATTAAATGTTCAGGCTAATTTAATCTGTGTATCATAAGGAAGACACTTCAAATTTGTACACATTCCTTTATTTGAAAAATATGTTTGGAGGCATATCATGTGTCAGGCACTGTGTTAGACATGGAGGATACAATATAGTCATGAACAAATAGCACAGAGAGCCCAGCCTGGCACTCTGTGATGACCTAGGAAGGTGGGATGGTGAGATGGGAAGGAGGGGGCCCAAGAGTGAGGATGTATATTCTATGCTAAGTCACTTCAGTTGTGTCCGAATCTGTGTGACCCCACAGACGGCAGCCCACCAGGCTCTGCCATCCCTGGGATTCTCCAGGCAAGGACACTGGAGTGGGTTGCCATTTCTTTCTCCAATGCATGAAATTGAAAAGTGAAAGTGAAGTCGCTCAGGCGTGTCCAGCTCTTCGTGACCCCATGGACTGCAGCCCACCAGGCTCCTCCATCCATGGGATTTTCCAGGCAAGAGTACTGGAGTGGGGTACCATTGTCTTCTCTGAGGATGTATAATTATGACTGATTCTCATTGTTGTATGGCAGAAACCAACACAACATTGTAAAGCAATTTTCCTTCAATTAAAAATAAATTTTAAAATATCAGCACCATCACCTCCTTTATGGAGTTCAGGCTAGTGAAAGAGATAGGAAATAAACAAAATCTGAATGAATGTGGTAAGTGCTGCAGGGAAAAGTCCAGGATGCTATGAGAGAAGAGTAGAGTAGATATGGAAAAAAATAGTGATTTAAGCCATCCAGTCACAGATGGGCTCTCTGAGGAAGTAATCTTTAAGCTGAGCCCTTAAGGATGAGTAGGAGTGAAGCATGGGGGAAAAGAGGGTCTCAGGAAGAGGACACCTAGTGCAAAGGCCTGGAGGCAAGAAAAGAGCTGGGCATGTCAAAAACAAAAAGGAGACCATTGTGGCTGGAGTACAATGATCAAAGAGAAAGAGTAGCACTGGATGAGACAGGAGATACAAGGAGGGCCAGGGGAGGCCATTGTGTGAGGTTTGAAGCAGGGGAAAGGCCGGATAAAACCCAGAAGGACTGGCTTGCATTCAGACACTTGACAGGGCCTTTGGCATAGGCATGCTGGGAGAAGTTAAAGGGATCAGTGTGTAAAGAGCACCACTTTTTCTCTACAGGCTTCTGTTGCAGGTGGAATGAGCCATTGCTCCCTCAGAATTTGCCTAGTGGAAAGCTTTAAAGTGCTTGGGAGGATCCAGAGATTAGAATGTACCTCTGCAAACTGTAAAGTCATGCTGTGTACTGCACAATGCCAGGGGCACCATTTAGCACTTTCCTAGAGCTTTTCTTTAACCCAGCACCTTTTGCTTAATAAACACCTTCTCAACTCAGATTGTTGACCCTTTGCCCACTTGCTAGCAGAGCAATACTCAGTGGATATGTATAGAGGAGGTTTGCTTGAACTAGAAGAACTTGGACTTGACCACCTCTGTCACCTCAGTCCCAAACGGTAACCCTCCAGATTCTAAAATAATTGAGTAGAGAATAACTGAGTAGAGAATTTGAATGGCATAGTCCATTCAAATGTCCTTCCTTGCGTTTGGTACTATTTGGCATTCTTCTTCTACCAATGTTTTATAAGGTGACAGTTGTTTTTTGTTTGTTTCAGAGCAGTTCCTAGCTCCTATAAGGATTATCTGCCTCCAGTGAAAGTGGAATAGTAGCAGTGGAAACTGGTTACTAAGAAAGCGTGTTTTGAGGGATGAGCTACAGTGATCTGAGTACATCTCTGTTGTGGTGATTTAAATAAACATTTCTCCAAAAATAGATAAACAATGGCCAAGAAACAGATGAAAAGATGCTCAGTAGCTTTAGTCATTAGGGAATTGCAAGTCCCTATTGCAAGTTGCAAAAGGTATTAATACAATAAGATGCCATTTTACACCCGCTCAGTTCAGTTCAGTTCAGTCGCTCAGTCGTGTCTGACTCTTTGTGACCCCATGGACTACAGCACACCAGGCCTCCCTGTCCATCACCAACTCCCTGAGTTTACTCAAACACATGCCCGTTGAGTCGGTGATGCCATCCAACCATCTCATCCTCTGTCATCCCCTTCTCCTCCTGCCTTCAATCTTTCCCAGCATTAGGGTCTTTTGTAATGAGTCAACTGTTCGCATCAGGTGGCCAAAGTATATAGGAGTTTCAGCTTCAACATCAATCCTTCCAACAAATATTCAGGACTGATTTCCTTTTGGATGGACTGGTTGGATCTCCTTGCGGTCCAAGGGACTCTCAAGAGTCTTCTCCAACACACCCACTAGGTGGTTATAATGAAAAAGTAGAAAACAAGAAGTGCTGATGAGGATGTGGAAAACTTGGAACCCTCATTCATTGCTGGCTGGAGTGTAAAATGGTACAGCCACTGTGGAAACAGTTTGATTTCCTGAAATACTAAACATGGAATTATCATAAAGTAAGTAAGTAAGTGAACGTGTTAGTTGCTCAATAGTGTCTGACTCTTTGCAGCTCCATGGACTGTAGTCTGCCAATCTCCTCTGTCCATGGAATTCTCCAGGCAAGAATACTGGAGTGGGTAGCCATTCCCTTTTCCAGGGGATCTTCCCAACCCAGGGACTGAACCCAGGTCTCCTGCATTGCAGGTAGATTCTTTACCACCTGAGCCACTAGGCAAGTCCAACAGTAGGGAAACAAGCTAAATGACTAGTAAGACCCTGAGTGACTTATATGCATCGGTTCATATAATGTTCAGAACAACATTATAAAAGAGGCACAACTATTATCATCATTTCCACTTTACAGAGGGAAATTGAAGCAGAAACTGTCATGTAATTAATGAGAGGCAGAGTCAGGATTCAAACTCTAGTTTAATGGACCCCAAATTTCTGTGCTTAATCGTTAAGGTATATAGTACCAGTTGCCCACATTCTTACAGAAAGCCTAGGTGTTTAGTTAAGAGAAGGATATGGGTACATAGGGACCTGGGTTCCAGAAGCAAATCTGTTTTCATATGGATGAATTGCTTCCCAGGTTTGTCAACTGGGGAAAAAAACACACACAACCTAAAAGTTGAGAATTATGTTTTATTTGAAAGACGTTCTGAGGACAACAAGCCTGGGAAGCAGACAGCCTCTCAGATCACTCTGAAGCATGGCTCCAAACAGGTGAGGGAGGAGCCAGGATATTTAGGAGTTTTGCAACAAAAACAGGATAGTCAGAACATCAAAAATTACCACTAATTAAAGAAAATCAGACATCTCAAGTTAATGAATTCATCGCTTTTCTATGTATGGGAAGATGCAAGAGTATAGGCTCACTGAAGTTGCTCCTTTGACTATGCCCCTCAGCTATCTAGGGCCAGTATCCTGTTCTTTCCCATTCTGAGTGCCCTCCGGGTGAACCATTGGTAGTGGATGAGTGGTTTCCATCCTGAGTTCCCTCAGGCTCAATTCAGGGAGGAGGTAATGGCTGATGGCTTGATGGCCACATCCTTTGCTGAGAAAGCGGGCAACACTTTTCATCACAAGGTCTAGGAGAGACAGATACTACAGAGCCTAGGAGAAGGGTGGACCTCATACAGGGAAGAAAATGTGTTTCCAGAAAGTGGCCTAAATTTGTGGCCTTCTAGCATCAAAACCCTGAAAGACCAATGGGAAATGTGGAAAGTTGGTAAAATGTAGTTTTTACTGTAGGAGAAGGCAATGACACCCCACTCCAATATTGTTGCCTGGCAAATCCCATGGACAGAGGAGCCTGGTAGGCTGCAATCCATGGGGTTGCTAAGAGTCGGACATGACTGAGCGACTTCACGTTCACTTTTCACTTTCATGCATTGGAGAAGGAAATGGAAACCCACTCCAGTGTTCTTGCCTGGAGAATCCCAGGGACGGGAGAGCCAGTTGGGCTGCTGTCTATGGGGTCGCACAGAGTCGGCCACGACTGAAGCGACTTAGCAGCAGCAGCAGTTTTTACTGCTGATCCTAAAAAACATCTGAAAGTTACTATCATTCAGGGCGGGCTTCCGAGGTAGCTCAGTGGTAACAATCTGCCTGCCAATGCAGGAGATGTGGCTTCGATCCCTGGGTCAGGAAGATCCCCTGAAGGGAAATGGCAGCCCTGCTCTAGTATTCTTGCCTGGAGAATCCCATAGACAGAGAAGCCTGGCAGGCTCAGTATGCAAGAGCCTATACTCTTGCATCTTCCCATACATAGAAAAGTGATTAATTCATTAACTTGAGATGTTTGATTTTCTTTAATTAGTGGTAATAGGGTCACAAGGAGTTGAACATGACTGAGTAACTGAGCACACACACATCATACAGGGACCTGGAAGTTGTATGAACTCATTGGGACATTTCCACACAAGTAAGGGTGAGCTATTGAAAGAGTTAAGCAGAGTTGTGTTTCATCAAAAGATTAACTGTATTTGTTAAAAATTGACCATAAAGACTGTCTTGATTTGCTCCCTCACTTTCACTTTGATATGACCATCTTGTGGCTCACAGGCATTGCCATCAGGGTTGATCTATCATTGCTAGGCCTTCACAGGGTGGTTGGAGGAACAAGTCGTTACTTTCAAGATAGGAGAAATGGCAGCCATGTTCTAGGTCCCTTCAGAAGATATAAACAGACAAACTGTACTACAAACACAGACACTAAACTTCAGTGGTTGCCAGCAGGAAGCCAAAGTCCCTAGCTCCAGTGGTTTCTGCAGGACAAAGTATGGTACCCACAGCCTAAGGCCTGTGGTATGTGTTGTCTCATATGCCTAGGCTAGATGCTGAGGTAATAATGTTTCTCACCTATGTTTTTAGGAGGCTTTGCCTACAGCCAGTAACTGGAAGTGATAATATCTTTTTTAAAAAATCTTTTGGCCACACTGCATGGCATGTGGGATCTTAGTTCCCTAACTGATGTAGGAGATAGATGGGCTCCAGGTTGGACATTTACAACTGGCCTCCTGTTTACATTTCATGTGGCACAAAGAAGTGGGCTTCAGGATGGATACTTAAAACTGTTAGCATTTTCTGAGATAAGAGATAAGTAGGCTCTGGCTAAAACATTTACAATCAGCCTCCTGTTCTCCCTCCAAAATGGAAGTAACAACAGAGACAGGGTAAATAGCCAGTGTTTGTCTCTTATAAACACCTTAAGGTACGTCATGGCAAGGACAAAGAGGGGCAAACTTTGAGTAAAGTTAAGGGTTCTCCACTCTCCCCTAAAGGAGACACTACACATGCACAGAAAGGTTCCTTGTGGGTCAAAAGTCAGGGGATAATGCCAGACCATAATGAGTCTTGCTCTTCCCAGAAACCTTCCCTTTGATATCCATCTTGGCTGAGGAGTGCATGCACTCACAGGGTAGTGTACCAGGGTAGCTCAGGTGTGGGAAAAGAAACCAGATAATTGGCTAAAGGTAGACAAAGACCCAGAAGAACTGTCCTCTATAAATGACTTAAATGCCTCTTTACTGCACTCCTCCTGACTAGGTGGGAAGCCCACACCGTTTCTCTCCAGGTGTGCATCTCTGCCTTGCTTCTGTCTCATCTAAACAAACTGTTTCTCTTTGTGCTCTCCCACTTGTTGTGCTATGTCTTTAATAATAAACTGTGTACATGCATTTACAGTTTCTGCCTCTGTGATACCTGTATTGTTCACAGGGGGCAAAGATCTAGGGAAAACTAGCTTCTAAACTCTAGCCTTTGCTGGTCTTGTGGCTAGGATTCCTAGTTTTCATCCAGGCTACTCAGGTTCAATTCTTGGACAGGGAATTAAGATCTTGTTTCTCACCAACACTTGTTCCTGCCTCACCGAGGTCAGTACCAGGGATTGAACCCATACCCCTTGAACTGGCAGCATAGAGTCTTAACCACTGGACCACCAGGGAAGTCCCTGGAAGTGATAATATCTAGTGCTACAAGGTCACTAAACACAAATGGGTCTGGATGAAAGCTAGAACCCAAGATACAAAGGGACCCAGAAGAGGGACCAAGACAAGAGGTTTGCAGAGGTGGGAGAAAGGCAAACTTTGAATCATTTTCCTTCATTCACTCAGTAGCATCCTTGTCTGCAGTGCCCATGACCTTGGGTATGATCACACTGACTGCATTTAGAAGGAATGAAGTATTAAAGGTGCCTGTAATGTCTGACTTCCCTTCTGCTGCAGGCCTGGCTGGGCATGTAGCAGTGACAGAATATGGTTGAGAGTATAGGTTCTGAATTCAAATGCATCTGGGCTGGAACCCTGGCTTTTTGTGTCTCTGTCTACTAGTAGGATTTTGATAAGTCATTTAACCTTAGTGAGCCTCACATTTCTCATCTATAAAATGAGAATAATGATAGTAAGTATTTCATAGGGATTTTAAAATATTAAATGAGATAATGAACATGAAATGCTCAGCCCAATGCCTGATGTGTAGTAGTAGCTCAGTGAATGTTAATTCCCCTCTTCCTCCTCTTCTCTTTCCTCATTATGATTATTGTACTGAATGGAGTTTGGGAGAAGTTACTTGAAGAATTGTCCTAAGGAAATTCCAGGTCAGAGTCATGAAGACAGTCCAAATTCAAGTTTCTAATCCACATAGTTTAGAGAAACAATCAAGGTATGAATTTGAGGGAGATGGGAATCGAAGATGAGCGAGATAGGTTGTGTATGCAGAGATGGGGTGGGAAGGAAGCCTGGAGTAATGACTACGCCAGGATACAGATGACTCCTGTGGTTTTTCATCAGATGCCATGACCACCATCATGGTTCTTCTGGAAGTATTAAAATGGACAACAGTGTAGACACTGTTTTCTTCCAAACTTTTTTTGGCAAGGGGTGGATACAAGGATTTTTGTGTGTTGGTTTTATGAATTTTGGCCTGTTGCTGACCAGGTAGAATGTGAGGTAGAATCCTAAGACCAGGCCACTGTCTGTGACCTTCCCATCAGGCCAGGCATAGATCTAACCATACAATCAACATGAACCCTATACCTACTCTCTCTATGAAATATTAATAATTTTATTCCTAGGTTATCTGGGAGAGCCACTGAGTGCAAAATGGAAAATGAAATTTAATGGGTTAAGTGAAGAGAGGAACATGTCTGGAAAGCTAGTGTCAGAGAGCTACAGGGTTGATAATAGATATTCACTGTCTTTTTTCTCTCTTTTTTTGTTGAAGTGTAGTTGATTCACAACATTGTGTTAATTTCTGCTGTACAGCAGAGTGGCAGTTATACACACATATACATATACATGTTTATATATGTATATACATTCTTTTTGTATTCTTTTTGATTGTGGTTTATCCCAGGATATTGAATATAGTCCCCTATGCTATGCAGTGGGACTTTGTCATTAATCCATTGTAAATGTAATAGTTTCATCTACTAATCCCAAACTCCAATTCCATCCCCCCTCCACGGCCCTCCCCTTGGCAACCACAGGTCTGTTCTCTGTGTCTATGAGTCTGTTTCTGTCTTGTAGACAGGTTCATTTGTGCCATCTTTTAGCTTCCTTGTATAAGTGATATCATATGGTATTTGTCTCTCCCTTTCTGACTTACTTCACTTAGTATGATAATCTTTAGTTATAGGTAATAGATATTCTTAAAAGTTTACAAGCAGGGATCCTTGAGCTTTCATGGTGCATACATACCTAGAAATAACCCAAACATTGTCTTCCACATTGTTCCCCATCAATTCTCTACCCTCTCATGCCCAGAACCAATAGGTCTCTCTTTGGACTGGTCTTTGGCCTACCAGAAAGTGCCCTTTCTAGGCATCCTATAGCTCCCCAGGGTACAAACTGGCTGCAAGATGTCCCTGATATTAGAAATGTAAAAAGTAATGAAGGCCAGGACTGGAGTTATTATGAAAGGAGGTGCTTCCAAGCCAGAAATACAGGGAGATGTTATAGGCAGCTTCTGCTGTGGTGAAGTAGGTGGATCATGTGGCTGGTAGGCGGAATAGCAGCAGAGAAATTCTTCTAGCACTGGACTGATTAAACTCTTTGACTCAGTCTGTAGGTGGATGGTGTACAGATGGATGAAGCTGGGTCAGATGGCTGGAACATCCAGAGAGGCAAAGGATCTTGTAAGATAAACAAGGTGGTGGTATCCTCTGCCCACCTTTACATCTTCATTTTGTACCAGTCTCCCACTCACTCAGCATATTTCAGCATCTTCTTTCTGTTCCTGAAACCTAGGCCCTTTCTTGCCATTGGGCCTTTGCACCCACTCTTCCGTCTACTTGCATGTTCCTTGCATGGCTTGTTCCTTTTCATCCTTCAGGTCTTACCTCCTCAAAAAAGTCTTTTTGATCATTTTGTCTGGAGCTGACTCCTGCCAATGACTTTTTCACATCAGTTCATTAATTTTTTTGTTGAAATTTATCAGCCTCCACAAATTGATTGTGTGTTTAACTATTTGTTTATATGCTTGTTTTCTCTTTTCCCTCCTTCACATCTATGTGATCAAGGACCTTATTATTCAATTTCAATACTGTTTCCACAATACCCAGAAAAATAAGCACTTAATACACAGTTATTGAACAAATAAATGAATGCAGATGTGGATGGGAGTCAGAGTCACGATATAACATAATTTTTTTGTTGTTGTTGTTAAGAAACCACTGCTATCACAAGGATGACTTTGTAGCTATGAAATATGCCATTTTGGGAAGAAACTTGAACTTAATGGTGTCCCAGGAACATTTGGTGTCAGGAGTGGAAGAATTGGGCTTTGAGTTGCTTGGACCTATATTTGACTTTAGATATAGGTGTCAGAGTTCATGGTATTCTGGGGAGTGTCATGTCAGTTGCAGAGTTTCCTGTAGGCCCTGTATTTAGGGTTGGGATGAGCCACAAACAACTGGAAGTTAGAATAATGTCAGGAAGTGAGAACCCCTCACATCCTAAGGCCAACTATGAGTGACCACGAACCTCAGTGACGTGCTTCTCCACATAGTCAACTCCTTGTGGCCCTGCTAAGCCACCTCTGCGAGTTTTGGTTGCACCTTGACAACTGCTAAATCTCTGTTACCTAAATATCCTTGGGTGAGTTTGCCTCCCCATCCCATAGTACTCCAGAGTCTAGGTTCGCCTAGGAAATTCTAGCTGTTTGGGATATAGCAGATGAAAAACTCTAAGCACTTGAGTCATGTGGCACATAGGGGCTAGGTTAAAACCTTTAGAAGCCCTAAAGCACAGCAATGTGTGTGTCCTCCCTATTATGACCGAAAATACAAACAATAACAAACTATAAATAGGTGTTAGAGAAGTTCAAAAAAGTGCAAACTTTTTTTGAGACACTAGTTTGGTGCTTTAAAAAATTATATAGCATTTCTTTTTCAAATAGTGCTCAGTCGTGTCCAGCTCTTTGCAACCCCATGGACAGTAGCCTGCCAGACTCCTCTGTCCATGGAATTTTCCAGGCAAGAATACTGGAGTTAGTTGCCATACCCTCCTCCAGGGGATCTTTCCCATCCAGGGATTGAACTTGTGTCTCTTGTGTCTCCTGCATTGGCAGGCAGATTCTTCACCACTAGCGCCACCTGGGAAGCCCTTTTACAGATATATTTCTTAGTTTATTGGAACCACTCCTTTGCTAGTCTCTTAAATAAATGCGTTGGGTGGGCTTCCCTGGTGGCTCATAGGGTAAAGAATCTGCCTTCAATGCAAGAGACCCAAGTTTGATCCCTTGGTGGGGAAGACCCCTGCGAGAACGGAACGGCAACCCACTCCAGTATTCTGCATGAAGAATTCCATGGACAGAGGAGCCTGGTGGGCTACAATCCATGGGGTCACAAAGAATCAGACACTACTGAGAGACTAACACATAGTTTAAGTAAATGTCTAATGTGTCTAGAGAGTCAAGAAGCAATAAGCAGCCACTGTGTTTAAGATGTTCTAGACTTCAGTGATCTGAGTATTCTGTCACCAAACACCTGGATTCTAGGAAGTAACAACATACCTCTAAGAGAGTTCTGATGGTCAGTAGCTTTCTTTTGCAAACAAAGACCTTGATGGTGTTCACATAAATGTTGCGAGAGAATCAGACAGAAATGTGGGCACCAGTACTGGGATTCTGATAGAATGGCCCCATACCTTGATGCTATAAGAATCAGCTTCACCAAGTTATGGCCTAGTTTGATAGACCAGAGACTGAATAGAGTTAGCAGAGTCTTCATAGCCATGGCTATTGTCATAGATTAGAGGAACCCATTTCCCTTAGGTAAGAGGTCCCCCATTAGCCATGTCAGGGCAGAGAAGTGGGGACTAATGCTCAGCAGTATTTAGTGAACCTCAGACATCTATAGTTATGCTTAATTGATCTAAGGGGTTATTACAGCTGAATGGTTGGCATCTAGGCTAGACAGGATTTGGTTCAAGAATTCCACCTCCGGAATCTAAAAAAGCAGAACATATAAACAAGAGAGTAGAGCATTGGTTAATGGAGCTGGGGGTGTGAAAAATGGGGAGATGTTAGTCAAAGGTTACAAACTTGTAGTTATAAAAGGAATAAGTTCTGAGAATTTAATGAACAGCATGGTGACTATAGCTAATAGTACTGTACATGACCTTCCTGAAGTCCACACTGCTATATTGGATATGGATAACCAACAGAAACCTACTGGATAGCACATGGAACTCTGCTCATTGTTATGTGCCAGCCTGGATGGGAAGGGGGTTGGAGAGAGAATGGGTACGTGTATATGTATGGCTGAGTCCCTTCACTATTCACCTGAAACTATCAAAACATTGCTAATTGGCTATTCCCCAATACAAAATGTTTTTGGCGTTAAAAAAATAGAAATTGAATATATAAATAGTACTGCATACTTGAAATTTTCTACTTTCTACTTCAAGTGCATAGATATTGTGTTCCCACTACACCAAAAGAAAGGGGAGAGAGAGAGAGAGATGACTATGTGAGATGATGGATGTGTGAATTAACTTGATTGTTGTAATCATCTCTTAATGTATATGTATATTAAACCATAGTGTCATACACCTTAAATACATACAGTGTTTTTCAATTATACCTCAATAAAACTGGAAAAAAGAATTCCACTTCTGGACTTTGGCATCTGCAGTGTGAGTTCAAGGGTGATGCCACTACAGGCAGTACTGAGCCTGCCAGACAATATATTTGCTTTGTTTTATTTTGCTTTTTTTCTAAAAGCAGGTCAGTAAATAAAATGTGATGCTATCCAGATAGACAACAGGCTGTATGTGTAGGAGGTCATATAAGCTGTTGATCATTAAAATAATAGGTAATATTTATTGAGCATTTATTACATCCATGGTTCTATTCTTATTCTATTCCTACTTTATAAATTATAAAACTAAGATACAGAAAGCTTAGGTAACTTACCCCAGGGTCATATAGGTAGTGACTGGAAGAATTGGGATTTGAACCAAGGTAGTCTGATGATAAATGTCATACTCTGAAAAATATGGTACACCACTGTTTAATGTTGTACTCTTTTCTATTCCACTGTGTGTTAGAAGATACAGGATGCTGCTTTGGTTAAACCATATTATGGTCAATTTGCCTCAGCTAAGGTACAACTTTTATCTGTTACCTTCTAGGAAATAAAAACAACTGTGAGCCTCTAGAGGTCCAGTTTCATAATGATGACTCACGGAGCTGGTCCCAGAGAATGGCAATCAGCATGCACAGGTAGTGGTGATCACGTCAAGGTCATTGTCATTCAGGTAAAAGTGGAACTCTTCAGTTTTCCAAATCAGAAAGAGAACTGGGGTCTCGTTAAGGGAATCAAATGAATCCCTGCAACAAGTTGGTGTCTTATCCTTGGGCTCTAATGCAGAATATAAGCATTGAGCAGTGACCTAAACCCTGGAGTCCAGGCTGAAAGGAATGGCTGTGCCCTCAGAGTAAGGGCAGTTTCTCTACCTGCTACCCCAGTCTCTCAGGGTGGACAGTGTTCTGGGTGATCCAGGGCTGAGAGGACACATGAGATGTTGGGTAACTGTATTGTTTTGTTATAAATTGGAACAAAGTCTGAGTTTTGAAGAAGTCCACTTCGAGGACTTCAAGCCATGTAAAGCTGAGGGCCCAGGGGGAGGGAAAATCAGCCCCTGGGCACTTTCTCCCATTCACGACTTAGTGGAAGATCTCCATAGTTACTGATCCCTTCCACAGGCAGTGGTGTCAATAATAGCAATAATAAGATGAGAATGTAAATTGGTATAGCAACTGTGGAAAACAATATGGTGATTCCTCAAAAAAAAAAAAAAGAAAAAGAAAACTACCATTTATTTGGAAATTCCATACCCAGGTACATCCAAAGGAATTACTTTCAGGACCTCATAGACATACCTGCCCTCTCATGTTCATCGTAGCAACTACTGTGAGTAGTGGCCAAGTTGTGGAAACAACCTGAATGTCTGTCAACAGAAGAATGGATGAACAAAGTGTGGTGTGTTCACAGGGTAGAATATTATGCATCCTGAAAAAAGGACATTTTTGACAACATGGATGGACCTGGGGGACATTATACTAAATGAAATAAGCCAGACAGAAAAACAAATACCACACAATCCCGCTTTCATGAGAAATCCAAAATAGTAAAACTCAAAGAACCAGAGAGGAAACTAGTGGTTACCAGGAGTTAGAGGAGGGGAAAATAGAGAGGTGTCGGTCAAGGGTACAAAGTTTCGGTTATACAAGATGAATAAGTTCAGGAGAGCTACCATACAACCTGGGGTCTACAGGTAACAATATTGCAATCGCATACTTAAAATTCTGCTAAAAAGGTAGGTTGCATGTTAAATGCCCTTACTGCAAGAGAAAAGCTTTTTTTTTTTTAATTTTTAAAATAAATTTTAAAAAGTAAAGGGAGCAAAAGAAACTTTTGGAGGTGATGGAAATTTTATGGCCTTGATTACCGTGATGACTTCATGAGCGTATACTTATTCCCATGCTCATCAAGTTACATACATTACATATGTACAGCTTTTTGTGTGTTGATCATACCTTAGTGAAGTAGCTTACAAAATCAAATCTTAAGAAATATCAAATTTTAATAAAATAATGGTAGCAATAGGTGAAATTTATTTGTAACTTACTATGTTCCAGCCCTGTGCTTAACACTTTATATGCATTATCTCACTTAAGCTTCTACTAGTGATGCCAGTTCTACTTTTATCCCTAATTTAAAGATAAGAAAACTTAAGCACAGAGAAATGAAATGATTTGCCTAGGGTCACAGAGCAGATGGCTGGGTCAGTACTGATTCCAAGTGGACTGCGTTCAGAAACTGCCCTCTTAACCACTACAATGGAAGCAAGCACCACTCATTCCTGAGTCAGGGTCTTCACACCTGTTGTTCTTCCTGCTTGGAACAATTTCCCCTGGATTGTCCTATGGATCCCTCATCATAATTCAGTGTGTGTGCTAAGTTGCTTCAGTCGTGTCCGACTCTGTGCAACCCCATGGACTGTAGCCTGCCAGGCTCCTCTGTCCATGGGATTTCCCAGGCAAGAAAACTGGAGTGGGGAGGCGGTCCTAAGATGGCAGAGGAATAGGACGGGGAGACCACTTTCTCCCCGACAAATTCATCAAAAGAACATTTGAATTCTGAGTAAATTCTACAAAACAACTTTTGAATGCTGGCAGAGGACATCAGACACCCAGAAAAGCAGCCCATTGTCTTCGAAAGGAGGTAGAAAAAAAATATAAAAGACAAAAAGAGGGACAAAAGATGTAGGGACAGAGCTCTGTCCCGGGAGTTCAGTTCAGTTCAGTCACTCAGTCGTGTCCGACTCTTTGTGACCCCATGAATCGCAGCATGCCAGGCCTCCCTGTCCATCACCAACTCCCGGAGTTCACTCAGACTCACGTCCATCAAGTCAGTGATGCCATCCAGCCATCTCATCCTCTGCCGTCCCCTTCTCCTCCTGCTCCCAATCCCTCCCAGCATCAGAGTATTTTCCAATGAGTCAACTCTTTGCATGAGGTGGCCAAAGTACTGGAGTTTCAGCTTCAGCATCATTTCTTCCAAAGAAATCCCAGGGCTGATCTCCTTCAGAATGGACTGGTTGGATCTCCTTGCAGTCCAAGGGACTCTCAAGAGTCTTCTCCAACACCACAGTTCAAAAGCATCAATTCTTCGGCGAAAAGCTTTCTTCACATTCCAACTCTCACATCCATACATGACCACAGGAAAAACCATAGCCTTGATTAGATGGACCTTTTTTGGCAAAGTAATGTCTCTGCTTTTCAATATGCTATCTAGGTTGGTCATAACTTTCCTTCCAAGGAGTAAGCATCTTTTAATTTCATGGCTGCAGTCACCATCTGCAGTGATTTTGGAGCCCAGAAAAATAAAGTCTGCCACTGTTTCCACTGTTTCCCCATCTATTTCCCATGAAGTGATGGGACTGGATGCCATGATCTTTATCTTCTGAATGTTGAGCTTTAAGCCAACATTTTCACTCTCCACTTTCACTTTCATCAAGAAGCTTTTGGAAAGGGAGTCTTAAAAAAGAGAGAAGTTTCCAAACACCAAGATACACTCACACTGCCAAGTCTGTGGCGAGCCTTGGAACCACAGAAGGCTACATAACCAGGAGGAAACAATAAATAAATAATTAAAACCCACAGATTACATGCCCAACGGTAACTCCCCCAGTGGAGAAGCAGCACAGACGCCTGCATCCGCCACTAGCAAGCGGGGGCTGGGCAGGGAGGCGCACGCTGCATTGCTTAGAGTAAGGACCGGGCCTGAATGCCCTGAGGGCAATCTGAGGGAACTAACTTGGGATGGCAAACCAGACTGTGGGATAGCTACCACGCACAAAGCCGTAACCTAGGACACCGCCAGACCTTCTCACAGAACAACAGACTGAGCAGAGCTAGCCGGCTGCAGACCATCCCCCTCTGGTGACAGGCAGCCAGAGCCAGAAGGGGGCAATGGCAGCCCCAGAGAGGCATTATTTACCAAACTGCAAGCAGGCTTCTTTGCTAACTAAGACTTCTTGGGATTCTGGATGGTCAACATCCGCCTGAGAAGGTGTGCTGCTGGTTGTACACCCAGAAAACTGAGCGGCACAGAAGGGGGAGGCAGTAAGTTGCAGCGACCATGCTCGCCAAACACCTGGTCACCTGAGCTGCTCAGACCTGGGAAGGACACAAAACACAGGCCCAACCGAATCTGCACCTCTGAGGACTACCTGAGTACCTGAACCTAAGCGACTTAGACTTGGGAAGTGCATACAACCCAGGGCTGGCCTCAGACAGTTCCCTGCAGAGCAACCTAGAGCCTAAGCAGTGTAGACAGGGATAGCACACACGCTGTGAGTGGGGCATAGCCAGTGTGTCCGAGTCACTGCAAGCACACACCAGTGTTATCTGTTGGCAGTGTCCCTCCCTCCCCACAGCACGACTGAACAAGTGAGCCTAAGAAAGTGTCCACCACCACCCCCTTGTGTCAGGGCAGAAATTAGACACTGTAGAGACGAGCAAACAGAAGAAGCTAAAACAGAGGGAACTTCCTTGGATGTGACAGGTGCAATAGATTAAAACCCTGTAGTTAGTACCAAATACATAGGAAGGGGCCTATAGATCTTGAGAAATATAAGCTAGATCAAGGAATTATCTGAGACTGAACGGACCCCACACTGTCCACAACAACACCGGAGAAAGTCCTAGATATGTTTTTACTATTTTTACTATCATTCTTTATTTTTTTTAATTTTTATAATTTTTAAGTCCTCTATTACTCCTTTAATTTTTATTTTTATAACCTACTATTACGTTGAAAAAAAAAAGAGAGAGACCCTATTTTTTTAAAGCAAACTTCATATATATACATATATATATATATATATTTATAATTTTGAGACTTTTTTTTCTTTAATATCATATTTTTGAAAACCCAACCTCTAGATTTTTAATCTTTGCATTTTGGTATTTGTTATTAATTTTGTACCTTTAGGAACCCAGTCTTCAGTACCCATTTTTACTTGGGAGCGAGATTACTGGCTTGACTGCTCTCTCCCCCTTTGGACTCTCCTTTTTCTCCACCAGGTTGCCTCTATCTCCTCCCTCCCCCTTCTCTTCTCTACCCAACTCTGTAAATCTCACTGTGTGTTCCAGACGGTGGAGAACAATTAGAGAACTGATTACTGGCTGGATCTGTATCTCTCCTTTTGATTCCCCCATTTATCACCCTGGCCACCTCTGTCTCCTTCCTTCCTCTTCTCTTCTCTGTGTAACTCTGTGAACATCTCTGAGCAGTCCAGACTGTGGAGCACACATAAGGAAGTGATTACTGGCTAGCTTGCTCCCTCCTCTTTTGATTCCAGCTCATCTCATCCAGGTCACCTCTTCTCATCTCCCTCCTCCCTCTTCTCTTCTCCATGTAACTCTGAACCTCTCTGAGTGTCCCTCACTGTGGAGAAACTTTTCATCTTTAACCTAGATGTTTTATCAACAGTGCTGTATAGATGGGCAAGTCCTGAGGCTACTGTAAAAATAAGACTGAAAACCAGAAGCAGGAGGATTAAGTCCAAATCCTGAGAACACAAGAGAACTCCTGACTTCAGGGAACATTAATTGATAGAAGCTCATCAAACGCCTCCATACCTATCTACACTGAAACCAAGCAAAACCCAAGGGCCAACAAGTTCCAGAGCAGGACATACCACACAAATTCTCCAGCAACACAGGAACATAGCCCTGAGCTTCAATATACAGGCTGCCCAAAGTCAATCCAAACCCATTGGCATCTCATAACTCATTACTAGACACTTCATTGCACACCAGAAAGAAGAAATCCAGCTCCACCTACACCAGCTTCCCTAACCAGGAAACCTTGACAAGCCACCGATACAACCCCACCCACAGTGAGGAAACTCCACAATAAAGAGAACACCACAAACTGCCAGAATACAGAAAGGCCACCCCAAACACAGCAATATAAACAAGATGAAGAGACAGAGGAATACCCAGCAGGTAAAGGAACAGGATACATGCCCATCAAAGCAAACAAAAGAGGAAGAGATAGGGAATCTACCTGATAAAGAATTCCAGATAATGATAGTGAAAATGATCCAAAATCTTGAAAACAAAATGGAATCACAGATAAACAGCCTGGAGACAAGAATTGTGAAGATACAAGAAAGGTTTAACAAGGACCTATAAGAAATAAAAAAAGAGTCAATATATAATGAATAATGCAATAAATGAGATCACAAACACTCTGGAGGGAACCAACAGTGGAATAACGGAGGCAGAAGATAGGATTAGTGAGGTAGAAGATAGAATGGTAGAAATAAATGAATCAGAGAGGAAAAAAGAAAAATGAATTAAAAGAAATGAGGACAATCTCAGAGACCTCTAGGGCAATGTTAAATGCCCAAACGTTTGAATCATAGGAGTCCCAGAAGAAGAAGACAAAAAGAAAGACCATGAGAAAAATACTTGAGTAGATAATAGCTGAAAAATTCCCTAAAGTGGGGAAGGAAATAACCACCCAAGTCCAAGAAACCCAGAGAGTCCCACACAGGATAAGCCCAAGGCAAAACAACCACAAGACACATATTAATCACATTAACAAAGATCAAACACAAACAACAAATATTAAAAGCAGCAAGGGAAAAACAACAAATAACACACAGGCAGGTTCCCATATGATAACAGCTGATCTTTCAATAGAAACTCTTCAAGCCAGGAGGGAATGGCAAGACATACTTAAAGTGATGAAAGAAAATAACCTACAGCCCATATTATTGTACCCAGCAAGGATCTCATTCAAATATGAAGGAGAAATCAAAAGCTTTACAGACAAGCAAAAGCTGAGAGAATTCAGCACCACCAAACCAGCTCTCCAACAAATACTAAAGGATATTCTCTAGACAGGAAACACAAAAAGGGTGTATAAATTCGAAACCAAAACAATAAAGTAAATGGCAACGGGATCATACTTATCAATAATTACCTTAAACGTAAATGGGTTGAATGCCCCAACTAAAAGACAAGACTGGCTGAATGGATACAAAAGCAAGACCCCTACATATGTTGTCTACAAGAGACCCACCTCAAAACAGGGGACACATACAGACAGAAAGTGAAGGGCTGGAAAAAGATATTCCATGCAAATAGGGACCAAAAGAAAGCAGGACTAGCAATACACATATCAGATAAAATAGACTTTAAAACAGAGGCTGTGAAAAGAGACAAGAAGGTCAGTACATAGTGATCAATGGATCAATTTAAGAAGAAGATATAAAAATTATAAATATATATGCACCCAACATAGGAGCACTACAATATGCAAGACAAATGCTAACAAGTATGAAAGGAGAAATTAACAATAACACAAAAATAGTGGGAGACTTTAATACCCCACTCACACCTAGGATAGATGAACTAAACAGAAAATTAACAAGGAAACACAAACTTTAAATGATACAATAGACCTGTTAGACCTAATTGATATCTATAGGACATTTCACCCCAAAACAATGAATTTCACCTTTTTCTCAAATGCACATGGAACCTTCTCCAGGATAGATCACATCCTGGGCCATAAATCTAGCCTTGGTAAATAAAAAAAAATTGAAGTCATTCCAAGCATCTTTTCTGACCATAATGCAGTAAGATTAGATCTCAATTACAGGAGAAAAACTATTAAAAATTCCAACATATGGAGGCTGAACAACATGCTGCTGAATAACCAACAAATCACAGAAGAAATTAAAAAAGAAATCAAAATTTGCATAGAAACGAATGAAAATGAAAACACAACAACCCAAAACCTGTGGGACACTGTAAAAGCAGTCCTAAGGGGAAAGTTCATAGCAATACAGGCATTCCTCAAGAAACAAGAAAAAAGTCAAATAAATAACCTAACTCTACACTTAAAGCAACTAGAAAAGGAAGAAATGAAGAACCCCAGGATTAGTAGAAGGAAAGGAATCTTAAAAATTAGGGCAGAAAAAAATGCAAAAGAAAGAAAAGAGACCATAGCAAAAATCAACAAAGCCAAAAGCTGGTTCTTTGAGAGGATAAATAAAATTGACAAACCATTAGCCAGACTCATCAAGAAACGAAGGGAGAAAAATCAAATCAATAAAATTAGAAATGAAAATGGAGAGATCACAACAGACAACACAGAAATACAAAGGATCATAAGAGACTACTATCAGCAATTATATGGCAATAAAATGGACAACGTGGAAGAAATGGACAAATTCTTAGAAAAGTACAACTGCCCAATACTGGACCAGGAAGAAATAGAAAATCTTAACAGACCCATCACAAGCATGGAAATTGAAACTGTAATCAGAAATCTTCCAGCAAACAAAAGCCCAGGTCCAGACAGCTTCACAGCTGAATTCTACCAAAAATTGAGAGAAGAGCTAACACCTATCCTACTCAAACTCTTCCAGAAAATTGCAGAGGAAGGTAAACTTCCAAACTCATTCTACGAGGCCACCAACACCCTAAAACCAAAACCTGACAAAGATACCACAAAAAAAAAGAAAACTACAGGCCAATATCACTGATGAACATAGATGCAAAAATCCTTAACAAAATTCTAGCAATCAGAATCCAACAACACATTAAAAAGATCATATACCATGACCAGGTGGGCTTTATCCCAGGGATGCAAGGATTCTTCAATATCTGCAAATCAATCAATGTAATACAGCACATTAACAAATTGAAACATAAAAGCCATATGATTATCTCAATAGATGCAGAGAAAGCCTTTGACAAAATTCAACATCTGTTTTTGATAAAAACTCTCCAGAAAGCAGGAATAGAAGGAACATACCTCAACTTAATAAAAGCTATATATGACAAACCCACAGCAAACATTATCCTCAATGGTGAAAAATTGAAAGCATTTCCTCTAAAGTCAGGAACAAGACAAGGGTGCCCAGTTTCACCACTACTATTCAACATAGTTTTGGAAGTTTTGGCCACAGCAATCGGAGCAGAAAAAGAAATAAAAGGAATCCAAATTGGAAAAGAAGAAGTAAAACTCTCACTGTTTGCAGATGACATGATCCTCTACATAGAAAACACTAAAGACTCCACCAGAAAATTACTAGAACTAATCAATGAATATAGTAAAGATGCAGGATATAAAATCAACACCCAGTAATCCCTTGCATTCCTATACACTAATAATGAGAACATAGAAAGAGAAATTAAGGAAACAATTTCATTCACCATTGCAACGAAAAGAATTAAATACTTAGGAATATATCTACCTAAAGAAATTAAAGACCTATATATAGAAAACTATAAAACACTGGTGAAAGAAATCAAAGAGGACACTAATAGATGGAGAAATATACAGTGTTCATGGATTAGAAGAATCAATATAGTGAAAATGAGTATACTACCCAAAGCAATCTATAGATTCAATGCAATCCCTATCAAGATACCAACGGTATTTTTCACAGAGCTAGAACAAATAATTTCACTTGTATGGAAATACAAAAAACCTCGAATAGCCAAAGCAATCTTGAGAAAGAAGAATGGAACTGGAGGAATCAGCCTGCCTGACTTCAGGCTCTACTAGAAAGCTGCAGTCATCAAGACAGTATGGTACTGGCACAAAAACAGAAATATAGATCAACAGAACAAAATAGGAAGCCCAGAGATAAATCCACACACATATGGACACCTTATCTCTGACAAAGGAGGCAAGGATATACAATGGATTAAAGACAATCTCTTTAACAAGTGGTGCTGGGAAAACTGGTCAACCACTTGTAAAAGAATGAAACTAGAACAGTTTCTAACACCATACACAAAAATAAACTCAAAATGGATTAAAGATCTAAACATAAGACCGAAACTATAAAACTCGTAGAGGAGAACATAGGAAAAACACTCTCTGACATACATCACAGCAGGATCCTCTATGATCCACCTCCCAGTATATTGGAAATAAAAGCAAAAATAAACAAATGGGACCTAATTAAACTTAAAAGATTCTGCACAACAAAGGAAATTATAAGCAAGGTGAAAAGACAGCCTTCAGAATGGGAGAAAATAATAGCAAATGAAGCAACTGACAAACAACTAATCTCAAAAATATACAAGCAACTCCTACAGCTCAACTCCAGAAAAATAAATGACCCAATCAAAAAATGGGCCAAAGAACTAAATAGACATTTCTCCAAAGAAGACATACAGATGGCTAGCAAACACATGAAAAGATCCTCAACATCACTCATTATCAGAGAAATGCAAATCAAAACCACTATGAGGTACCATTTCACGCCAGTCAGAATGGTTGCGATCCAAAAGTCTATACGCAATAAATTCTGGAGAGGGTGTGGAGAAAAGGGAACCCTCTTACACTGTTGGTGGGAATGCAAACTAGTACAGCCACTATGGGGAACAGTGTGGAGATTCCTTAAAAAAACTGGAAATAGAACTGCCTTATGACCCAGCAATCCCACTGCTGGGCATACACACTGAGAAAACCAGAACTGAAAGAGGCACGTGTACCCCAATGTTCATTGCAGCACTGTTTATAATAGCTAGGACATGGAAGCAACCTAGATGTCCATCAGCAGACAAATGGATAAGAAAGCAGTGGTACATATACACAATGGAGTATTACTCAGCCATTAAAAAGAATACATTTGAATGAGTTCTAATGAGGTGGATGAAACTGGAGCCTATTATACAAAGTGAAGTAAGCCAGGAAGAAAAACACCAATACAGTATACTAACGCACATGTATGGAATTTAGAAAGATAATAACAATAACCCTGTATACGAGACAGCAAAAGAGACACTGATGTATAGAACAGTCTTTTGGACTCTGTGGGAGAGGGAGAGGGTGGGATGATTTGGGAGGATAGCATTGAAACATGTATAATATCATATATGAAACGAGTCGCCAGTCCAGGTTCGATGCACGATACTGGATGCTTGGGGCTGGTGCCCTGGGACGACCCAGAGGGATGGTATGGGGAGGGAGGAGGGAGGAGGGCTCGGGATGGGGAACATATGTATACCTGTGGTGGATTCATTTTGATATATGGCAAAACCAATACAATATTGTAAAGTTAAAAAAGAAATTTAAAATTAAAAAAAAAAGAACTAAAAAAATAAATAAATAAAAACTCTTCAGGCCAGGAGGGAATGGCAGGACATATTTAAAGTGATGAAAGAAAATAACCTAGATCCTACATTACTGTACCCAGTAAGGATCTCATTCAAATATGAAGGAGAAATCAAAAGCTTTACAGACAAGCGAAAGCTGAGAGAATTCAGCACCACCAAACCAGCTCTCCAACAAATGCTAAAGGATCTTCTCTAGACAGGACACACAAAAAGGGTGTATAAACTCGAACCCAAAACAGTAAAGTAAATGGCAATGGGATCATACCTATCAATAATTACCTTAAACGTAAATGGTTTGAATGCCCCAACCAAAAGACAAAGACTGGCTGAATGGACATAAAAACAAGACCCTTATATATGTTGTCTACAAGAGACCCACCTCGAAACAAAGGACACATAGAGACAGAAAGTGAAAGGCTGGAAAAAGATATTCCATGCAAACAGAGACCAAAAGAAAGCAGGAGTAGCAATACTCATATCAGATAAAATAGACTTTAAAACAAAGGCTGTGAAAAGAGACAAAGAAGGACACTACATCATGAACAAAGAATCAATTCAAGAAGAAGATATAATAATTATAAATATATATGCACCCAACATAGGAGCACTACAATACGTAGGACAAATGCTAACAAGTATGAAAGGGGAAATTAACAATAACACAAAAATAGTGGGAGACTTTAATACCCCACTCACACCTATGGATAGATGAACTAAACAGAAAATTAACAAGGAAACACAAACTTTAAATGATACAATAGGTCAGTTAGACCTAACTGATATCTATAGGACATTTTATCCCAAAACAATGAATTTCATCTTTTTCTCAACTGCACATGGAACTTTCTCCAGGATAGATCACATCCTGGGCCATAAATCTAGCCTTGGTAAATTAAAAAAAAAAACTGAAATCATTCCAAGCACCTTTTCTGACCACAATGCAGTAAGATTAGATCTCAATTACAGGAGAAAAACTATTAAAAATTCCAACATACGGAGGCTGAACAACATGCTGCTGAATAACCAACAAATCACAGAAGAAATTAAAAAAGAAATCAAAATATGCATAGAAACGAATTAAAATGAAAACACAACAACCCAAAACCTGTGGGACACTGTAAAAGCAGTCCTAAGGGGAAGGTTCATAGCAATACAGGCATTCCTCAAGAAACAAGAAAAAAGTCAAATAAATAACCTAACTCTACACTTAAAGCAACTAGAAAAGGAAGAAATGAAGAACCCCAGGATTAGTAGAAGGAAAAAGCAGATCATGTCTTTTAGGGGCTTCAGGTAGCCACTCTTCAGTTGGGGGCAAAGGCAGGAGGACAAGCTCCCCCTGGACTAGCCCACATCCTTCTTGTTCTCATCCTAGACCCACCAGAAGGGGAGCCTAGAATTTCTGTTGGTTGGCCTGTCTATCTTCTAAGTTCTGACCAGTCAGTGGAGTGACAGAAGTGCTACAGAGAAAACTGATTGCTCTGAAATGGAGCATTCGTCGTGGCAATTCAGTGACTTTCTCCATGTGACTCTTAAGTCCACTAGGTTAGGAAACATGTCCCTGCTGTGCATAGTAGGCGTAGCACAGAGGGATGCCTCCAAGAGCTCATTTAAAGGATGCATCTGACCACCCATCTGCCAATGGTGATAGGTAGATGCAAAAGTGGAGAACTTTGAGTGGTACCCTCCAAAGCAGGGATACAAACATGGCTTTCTAGTGAGAGACTGAATTGATGTCAAGTCCTTAGAGACAGAAAATTTCCTTGATGATTTTGGTAGCAGTGGTTGGCACAGCTGGGGTACAATTGCAAAGGCAGTATTATGCCACATGAATAATAGGATTCTTTACTCTTAGAATTTTCCCCTAATCCCAGTTTGATTGTGAGGTTTCCTGAGAAACATGGCTCCTACAGCAAAGCGGTATGAGTGGCAACTCAAGATTGGCTTGGGCTGTGTGGTCAGCTACATAAAGACTTCATTTGTAAAAGTGTCCATTAGTCAGAAGTCTCCTGGGGCCCAGACATGAAGGCACATGCCATGGCTTGAAATTCTACAGGAGTAAAGCAGGGTGCAAGAATGGTTAAGGCTTAGGCCCAACCAATCCCAGAGGTTAACACCAGTCCTCTAGTTGTTTCATATACTTGCCCATCTCGTCCACTGTTTTAGTAGGTGTTGTGGTGCAGTAAAAAGTGTTGGTGGGTGACAAAATAACACCATGTAGATGTCTCTGAATTTCCAAAAGACTGAGAGATTTGGACACAGTGTCTATTCATTGTGGAGTCCACTGAGACCATCTCAGAACTGGTCTTCTCTGAGCTATTTTTAGCTGCTTACATATGGGGCTGTTGAATGTACCTTATCTTTCACCATAGACTGAATCAGCAGATTGTGGTGTTGAAACTCTTAAGAGATGCAGAGCATTCATGTATCTCTGGGGGGTTTACAGGAAATCCCTTTAATCCTTCCCTGAACTGTCCATTTCTAGATTGCAAGAGAGTGCAGTGGCTCATTGCTTCACTTCCTCTCCAAGATGTGACTTTCTCAGGTGGTCACACAAAGCAGTAACTCCATGCACTCATCTTATATTCCCATCTGCTCTAGATGGGGATGTCATGTCAGGAGCTTCAACTAGGCATGGGGTGGGTCAACCTCACCCATGGTGAAGGGCAGTGTTTGAAATGTGAGTCATCCAACTCTTCCAAAGACTGAAACCAAAATGCAGGCATATCAATGGTTCATCTAGGTTGTCAAGCCAGAAGAGAGCTCAGAGGGGGAGAATTCAGGTATGAAGGGAACCAGTCAAGAATGAAAGGATGCCAAGCAGATGGTGGGAGTCAGAACCTGAGAGAATTTTCCCGAGCCAAAGAAATGTGACCAGAGTGGAAAACCGATAGCTTCACATGTTGAAAAGGGGGAGCTAGTAAAGGCAACCACACTACACTGACCTGTCCCCTGCTCAGAACTCCTCTGCTGCGCAGGACATGGCAGGGTTGTGCTTCCCTATGTACAACTGGTAAAAGGCCTACCTCAATCCAGTACTTTTAGGAAACACGAGCTAGTTTCTCATGACCAGTTTTCAGTTTTCTTGGTGTTTCATTCACTCAACAGATGCTTATTGAATACTTGCCACAAAAAGGCACTGTAGCTGGTCACAGTGTCTTTGGGATCTTTTTTTTAATCCATGACAGTAGTTTAGAAAAGGTAGCAGAGCAGGGCTTGGGTGCCCCAGACCGGGCGAGGTACAGTGGAGGATGGGATGGAGGCATAGGGAAGAGAGAGGCTTAGTTGGGAAGACCATGAAATTGATGTCAGTTACCTTAAAGATGCTCAGATAATGATCCTAAAGTTTCCAACAAGGGCACAGAATGGATATATGTTTGACAGATATTCAGCCAGAAACTCCTACTTGGACGCCTGCCCTTGGAACTTGATACCCTTTGAAATACTCAGCCCTTTTTGTACAGCAGGACATCCTAATAGGTGCTTTTAAGAGGCTCATGTTCTCACAGGTACTGCCTGGCTGCTGGGTCTCCATCGTTCTAGGGGAAGAAGAGGACTGTACTGTTGGTAAATTGAAAAATAATGGCTGGCAGATCTTTTCAAGTACTAAGCATACTGGTGTTGTGCCTACATCACGTTTCAATTTATTCCTTGCTCATCTCCTGATGTGCTCTGTGTCACAGGTGGACTGAACTCTGCAGACTACATTTCCCAGACTTCCATAATAGTGGACTTCCAGCTAAATTCGGCTAAGGGCAAGTACTGATGTGAGATTGGAGGATGGGAAGTTAATGCTAGGGGTGAAGACTGAGTGCATGCATGCATGCTAAGTCACTTCAGTCATGTCTGACTCCTTGCGATCCCATGGATGGTAGCCCACCAGACTCCATTGTCCATGGGATTCTCCAGGCAAGAATACTGGAGTGGGTTGTCATTTCCTTCTGTAGTAGATCACATTTTGTCAGAACTCTTCACTGTGACTCATCCATCTTGGGTGGCCCTGCAGGGCATGGCTCGTTGAGTTATGCAAGCCCCATTGCCATAACAAATCTGTGATCCATGACGGGGTTTTTATTGCTGTTCCATTGCAAAATATGACTCCAACACAGAATTCAAAGCACTCCACGAACCGTTCATGTTTCCCAGCTTTCACGCTATGCTCCAGGGACGCTGAACTATTTGATGTTCTCTGCAAATGCTCTTTCTTCTCTATGTAGCTGTATAGGGGTTACTTTGTCTGCCTGCAGTGATCCAGCCACCTGTTCATTGGATATATTTCTCCTCATTCTTCAGTACTTGACTGGAGCATCTGCTCTCTGAGGCCTGCTCTGCCTACTTTCTATGCACAGTGAATTATGCTTTCCTTGTATCATCATTCTCAGATGTTGCACGAAATGGAGAAGACTAGATCCATAGGCCTTGATGACTGAGTGGATACTAGGATTGGTGGAGAGGTAGGAGATAAAGATGGTCCTAAGTTTCTTGCTTGGACAGTCAAGTGGATGGTATTGCCATTCTCTGACCTAGGGAACACAAATGGAAGAGCAGGTTGCACTGGGATGGGTGATGTGTTCAGCTTTGGACATGTCGGGTCTGAGGAACCTAGGGTACATCGGAGTGTAGGACCCCAGTAGTCAGTTGAACATATTGGTGTAGAGCACAGGAGGGAGACCTAGGATACAGAATTCAGGAGGCTGAAGCCATAAAGCTTATGGGTAGAATTGCTCAGAATGACCTGTAGAGTGAGAAGAACAGAGGAACCAGGATAGAGGCTGAAGAAATCACTCACACTTAAGGGGCAGAAGAAGAAAGCCTTCTTACAGACCGAATCTATTATGAGTTAAGGGATTTGCTAAAGGGAGTCTTTTGTGACTCAATTTGGGCATTAGAATCAGAAATGTTTATAAGAAATGGACTCTATTGTGTGTATAAAAGTCCCAAGGAAGTGTGTGATTCCACTTCTCTGAAGTTCCTAGAGTTGTCAAAATATAGACACAGAAAGAGTGGGTGACAAGGGCTGAATGGCAGGGGAAATGAGGGTACAGAGTTTCAGTTTTGTAAGATGAAAACGGTTCTAGAGATTGTACAATAATGGGGATCTCTTAACCCAACTGAACTGAACACCTAAAAATGGTTAAGATGGTATATTTTATGTTGTGTGCATGTTACCCCAATTTTTCAAAATCCCAAGGAAGAAAGAATTTCAACATAGATTAGGACTGGAAGAGTGTAGGGCTTTCTTCTCTTTTCCTTAATAATTCTTTAAACACCCGAGAATACTCTCTTTCCTTTCTCATCCCACAGGACTCTATCCCACCATCCTCTAGCACTTGGGTACCTAATTCAGTGCTTAATAGAATCTATTGCTTGAAAATCCTTTCAGCAATTGACTCCAGTCTGACTCTGAAATAAAATGGCCTTCCATTTCAGTTGATTAATATAGATTTCCTCAGTGCCTGTGAATGTAGTTTCAAGATATGAACCTTGCCATTCTCAGGAGTATTCATTTCCCTGAGGCATTCTCCTGTTTTATAGACAGAGTCTGTGTTTCCTGCTACAGTGAGCACACACAGATGTGGTTGAGTTACCTGGGCCTTGGTGGGCAGAGGTTCCTGTGGATATTAGGAAAATGCCAATCACTCCAACACTCACCCCTGGGCTCAAAGAGAACAACAAAAGATACTCAAATCCACTTGATCAGAGTTGGGCTGATCACAGTCTCTGTGGTTTCCAAGGAGAATTTGCCTTTAATAAGGTTTGGACTTCTTTTTTTTTTTCTCCCTGTGAAGTGGGGAGACTTGGGATATAAAAGAAGGCTAAGCCTGGGTGTCAGGGTGTTACAGAATGGATGTGGTGAGGTGGAATGGATAAGATATAGGCAGATATTGCTGAATGTTCATGTAGCATCATTTCTGGAGACAGACAATGTCCATTTTTGTGTGGCCCTTCCCCTCCACAGACCACAGTTCTGTCTCTTTCCGTATTTATTATTGACTGGTTCCTAGGCACCCAGACCAGTGCTAGGTCCTATGAGAAGTACAGCAATAGATACCTGATCAGCCTTGCTCTCAATATCTTATTTTCTACTTGGGGAGTAATCCAGGGATGATTTCTTAGGGAACCATTTTCTAAAGCTCCAATACACAAGGAGTCCTTCAAAGTCAAAAGAGGAGGAGACCCTTGTAGGTTAGGGGTGGTGGGCTTGGAGCAAGGCTGCTCCAAGGCGGTAGAAGATTAAGTAGATGTCTCCTCCACTAGGGTGCTGGAGGGAAGGGAGTGGGACCTGAAATACACTCTGTAATCCCCATTTCCTAAGCTCTGTGCTCTGGCTTGGGTTTGCATCATCCCTGAGAAAGGCACACCTTTCCCTGAGTTTGTCCCCCTAGCAGGGCTGCCTCTTTGTAATTCACCCAGTGATGGCATATGTGCTGCTGGAGACTCTGGTCTGGAGATCGATGACATTGCTCACAGCAGAAAAGTAAAAGAACGGAGCTGGGCAAATCAGGAAGCTACTGTCTGGAGGAGGGCTGGAGGACACACATCTACATTGGCAAAGGTAACCCTTACACCACCAGCACTTCGCTTTGACACAGTGAATATCAGCATGTCAACAGGTTGTGTTTGTTTTCCATTTAAGACAACCCAGAAAGAAGCTGAGGAATGTCCACTTTTTCTTCTGGGTTCCAGGGAGTAACATTGTTAGCACCAGATAGGAAGGGTACTACTGGGCTCTTTGGAAAGCATGGGCAGAAGAGGCCCCAAGGATTACATGATGGGGAAGGTCAGCACAGTAGTGATGCGCTAGACTCTAGGGTCCAACTGGCCAGTATTCAAATTCCACAGCCACTGCTTGCTAGCTGTACAAACTTAGGTAGCTTTACCACCCTCCCTCTGCCAAGCCTCATTTTCCTCTTCTGTAAACTGGATATAGTATCTCCCAGGGTTGTCGTGAGGACTCAAGAAGACAATATATAAGGTATCTGGCATGTAATAAGCACTTGATAAATGTTGTAAAAGTGTTTGTCGCTCAGTCATATCTGACTCTTTGTGACCCCATGGACTGTAGCCTATCAGGCTCCTCTATCCATGGGATTTCCCAGGCAAGAATACTGGAGCGGGTTGCCATTTCCTTCTCCATGATAAATGTTAGGTATTGTTATTTCCCTACAATTTCTTCTAACATTACATGATAAGGCACCGCCAATTTTTACAGTGAATGGTATATCCTCATCCCAGGGGAACCCAGGAGCTGACAGGCAGAGGCTACAGAGAACTCTGTGTCACCTTCTCAGATGGGACTTTCTCTCACTCCAGTGGTTTGACTGCAGTCTTCTTGCCCCCACAGGAGTTGATGTGCAATTGTTAGCCAGCTTGGCAGACACATCATTCTTCTCCTTTCTAGCAGGGATCTCCTTGCTTGATAGGTATTTACTCTAGCAAAGAAAGGGTGGCAAGTTGATTTCCAAATGCTCTCATAAGTTGGATATGAGTCACATGTGGATCTTATTTCAGCAGCACGGTCAGCTAACTCTGGAGAGTTGAGGATTTTTTTTTTTTTTTCACTCTTCAGAAAAGCATTTCTTGCTTAAAAAAAAAGAAAAAAAAAAAAAAAGAAAGCTCTATATTTGTGTCAACAGGGCCAGCTTTCAGCAAAGCTGAGAGTTGGTTGAGAAGTGTGTCATTGACGGGTTTTCATTCTCCCTTTCCATTTCTCTCCTCTCTCCCTCATTCCAGGATCCCATGGTTTATTCCCACATGTCCTTCATCTTTGTTCACTTTGTTCAACTTTGTTCATCTTTGTTCACTAGGATTCAGGCTTATACATTTTAGTATGTGGTCCTTATAAGACATGCTTTCCCAAATAGCTTGGCAGCTGATGGGGGAAATCTGTGATAGGAATCGTGCCCACCTATGGGAGCTTCTGGGGCTTCCCTGGTGACTCAGATGGTAAAGAATTCGCCTCTAATGTGGGAGACCTGGATTCAATCCCTGGGTTGGGAAGATCCCCTGGAAGAGGGCATGGCAATCCACTCCAGTATTCCTGTCTGGAGAATCCTCATGGACAGAGGAGGCTGGCAGGCTAAAGGCCATGTGGTCGCAAAAAAAGAATTGGACACAACTGAGTGACTAAGCGCAGAACAGCACAGCATGGGAGCCCCTGGGTCTGGGAGGTCCCTCAGATAACCTCATGTGTTGCCCACTCAGCCAACACAATGTGAGTTTTGGACTCCCAAAGCAAATCCCATCCTGAGCCCTCCAGCTTCAATCCCTGGCTCCACCTCATTTTTTTTCTTTTCAATCCAAGTGCAATGTGTAGAATGAAACCAGAAGAATAAAGTAAATCACCTACTATTAGGCCTGAGAGGAGAATAAAGAAGGGCAGGGTGGACATTGTTTGTTAATTAGCATTTCCTGAGTGAATACTATGAAACTGGAAATGCTCTTGGCACTTTCTCACTCCCTATCTTATTTAACCCTTCAACATTCCTAGGTGGTGAGTACTTTCATCCTGATTTTCCTGATGGGGGAACTGAGGCTCAAAGCAGTTATGAAGCGGCAGAGCCAGTGTCTGGAGGCCAAATCCATACCCTGGGCCACCAGACATACCTGCTTCAGTGTATCTTAAAAAATGCCTACCAATCTTACAACTCATCTGTATCTCTTGAACAGTCCTCTATGCCAAATGCTGTGCTGGGACTGGGTCTATTACCAGAATAACTTGAATCAGCCCCAGGTGATCAAGCACCCCAGTTTTCTCAAGATGTAGGGTGTTGAGTGCTAAAACTTTGACTGCCAAGAACAGAGCCCTGCCTTCAAATCCTTTGCAGTAACATTCCTTCCTGACTCTGGTTCAACGTCATCATGTATTAATAGATAACTAAAATCACCTATGGTCAGAGGATTTATTCCACAGAAATTACTAAGCTCTACAAATTAGGGCCTTTTTTTCTTTCCCAAGAGAGCTCATTGTTAAGTGTTAAGTGTTAAGGCACATCATCGCCTACAGTCTACTAGGAAATACATCAGAGTGGATAAGCAGTATCTATGTCTAGCAGAGTACCTGATGCACTGTAATAACAAGAGCTAATGTGTATTGAGAGTTTACAAAGCACTGTTCTGAGTGCTTTAGCTAGATTAACTACTTTAATCCAGACTTTACAACAACCATATGAAATCAGAACTATTGTTATCCCTGTTTTACAGATGAGGAAACTGAGGCACAGGAAGCTTAATTAAGTTGCCCAGAGTCATACAGCTACTAGGGCTTCCCAGGTGGCACTAGTGGAAAAGAATCCACCTGTCAATGCAGGAGACGCAGGTTCAATCCCTGGGTCAGGAAGATCCACTGGAGGAGGGCGTGACAACCCACTCTGGTATTCTTCCCTGGAGAATCCCATGGACAGAGGAGCCTGGTGGGCTACAGTCCATGAGGGCACAAAGAGTCAGACACAAATGTGTAACTGAGCACATACAGCTACTAAATGACCAAAGCCCCAACTCAAACACAAGTATGCCTGGTTGTAAATCTGTACTCAAGGTAGCCTGTGAAGACAGAAGATCCAAGATGAATAGAGTAATAGTGTCGGATCCAGGTAGGCCCTTGAGACAGAGGTAATGAGCCAGTTCTGTGAGATGGTGTTGAAAGACACACATATACACCTATTACTTAAAACAGTGCATGGGACATTCTAAGTATGATATCAAGTGTTTGGGTTATTTATTATTGTTGTTGTGTTGGGGTCTTAAGAGGAAAGGAGGCCAGAGTTGAAGTCCATGGTAACAGTGACACAGGGCACGCCGAGCTCTTCCTACTAGAACATAGTTGTTGCTGCAAAAACAAAGACTGCTAGCTTGGAGTGAGGACAAAAAAAAAAAGGTCATGCAGGTTGTGTTTCGGGCATTGAATGAGCTACAGAGACCTACTGGAGTCGCTTCTTGGGCCTGAGTTTGTATCTCTTTGATACAACAATATTAAAATCTCTTGAACCCATTAAAACCCAAAGTCCTCTTTCATCCTAAGAACTCCACAGCCATTCCTCAAAGCTTTGGACCTGCTGGGTAACCAGATTATTTCCAATAACTAGCGTGGGCCTAGAGAGCCTCAAATGTCTTTGGCCAGAGGTTTTGACTCCCTGCTAATTCAGCTTCTCAGAGAGAACTACCTTTGGCCCTTGACTTCTGCTGGCCAGAACACCATATTTCATCTCCTTTCATTATGAAAATGCATATTCTTCACTTTACTTCTCTATTCTGCTGCCAGGGTTGTTTGTACCCCCTGGGACCTAACTCATTTGTCACCTGAATACTTGGGACCCGAGGTGTTTGGGAAGAATAAGTGCTGCCTTCTCATGAATGTGATGGGAGATCACCCCAGTACTCAGGGCTCATTTGTCTGTCAGGCATGTAACCCTTAGAACCCAATACCCAGGCTGTGTGAATGTCTGCAGCAGCCAGGGTGTGGGAGGGTTTCACCCAGCCTCCTAATTCCCACAAAAGCTCTGCTGCTCCTTGTGAGAAAGTGAACAGGCTAAATCTGCCAGGATTCCTGCTGCTGTAGTACACTTACTCCTCTGATTGTTGACCTCTCAGAGCATGGACTGCCCTTACAGAGTCCTATGACTTGGACGGAAAGAGCAAGAGGTGGAGCCTGACTTTTCCTCACCAGTCTAGGACCTTGACTAGTTTGAAAGTTTTGTTCAGCTCTTGGGCCTGTGTGATGCCTGATCCATTGTTTATATAGCACAACAATTGACAGTTTGGGTTCCAGAGGTAGACTGTGGATTCAAATCCTGGCTCCGCCACACCCTGGCTTTGCATCTTTGGGTCGGTTATGTAACTTCTCTGTGGTTCCATTGTAACAGGGATAAAATGAACATAATCAGAATAATGGCAAATAGGAATACGGTGAGAAATAAATGTGATCATCCATGTAAACATCTTAGAGTGATGCCTGAGTATATAATAAGTACTCAGTATTAACTAGCATTATTTATTATTGTATTTATTATCTTACCCAGGGGGTAGAAAACTTTTTCTTCTGTGAAGGGCCAGATAGTAAATACTTTAGACTTTGTAGGCCAAGAGAAAATGTAAGAATATTATTATGTAGCTTCATCATAAGCATCATAAGCACTTATGATGTACTTTCATCATAAGAAAGTAAAATGATTCCCACAAATTTTTATTGAAAAAATTCTAAATACAATAATGATTGGGTATGATTTTTGATAATATGTGCAAAGTCACTTCAGTTGTATCTGACTCTTTGCAACCTTATGGACTGTAGCCCACCAGGCTCCTCTGTCCTTGGGATTTCCCAGGCAAGAACACTGGAATGGGTTGCCATTCCCTTCTTCAGGGGGTCTTCCTGACCCAGGGATTGAACCCGGTCTTTTATGTCTCCTGCACTGGCAAGTGGGTTCTTTACCACTAGCACCACCTGGGAAGCCCATTTTGATAATATAAACCAACTAATGAGAAAAATGGGAAACTTTTTTAAAAATAACATTTCACTCAATTTGGTTTTGAGTTAGCATTGCTGCTGCTACTGCTAAGTTGCTTCAGTCATGTCTGACTCTGTGCCACCCCATAGACCGCAGCCCACCAGGCTCCGCCGTCCCTGGGATTCTCCAGGCAAGAATACTGGAATGGGTTGCCATTTCCTTCTCCAATGCATGAAAGTGAAAAGTGAAAGTGAAGTCGCTCAGTCGTGTCTGACTCTTCGTGACCCCATGGACTGCAGCCTACCAGGCTCCTCCGCCCATGGGATTTTCCAGGCAAGAGTACTGGAGTGGGTTGCCATTGCCTCCTCCAACCTGCCATTAAATCAATTGCAAATGCTTATCTGTAAAAATGATTTTTAGGGAATTCCTTGGCAGTCTAGTGGGTAGGACTCGGTGCTTTCATTGCCCCAGGCCCAGGCTCAATCCCTGGTTGGGGAACTAAGATCCCACAAAGAACCCGGCACGGGCAAAGAGGGGGGAAGAATATTCTTAGTTCATGGGCTAAATAAAACCAAAGAGTGGCTTGATTTTGACTCATGAGCCTTAGTTTGCTGACTTTGGATATTATAAACCTCATCAACAGAACGTTTGTTATCTATCTGGAGGATATCCTAATTTATTCCCATGATCTGACCTTGAAAGAATCCCAAGTCTGGGCAATTCTGGGTCATCTAAAGTAGCACCACCTCTGGGAAGACCTTGAAAAACCCAGAGGTGACTTTCTTTTTTTTTTTTTTTTAATTTTATTCTATTTTTAAACTTTACAATATTGTATTAGTTTTGCCAAATATCGAAATGAATCCGCCACAGGTATACCCGCGTTCCCCATCCTGAACCCTCCTCCCTCAGAGGTGACTTTCTTAAATGAAGGCTTGACCCCCCCCCCCCCAGTCATTTACATAGTGCCTGACAAAGTTCCAGCCCCACCAGATTGGGACCCTCAGGTCATTCAAAGTGGTCTATTGATGTCTGAAGTTGATGGAGAATTGCTAAGGCCTTCTACCCCATTTTACTACATTCACTGGCCTCCAGGTTAACTTTCTCAAAAGAGGAAAGTGTTTATCTGGTTCTCATCATGGCCCTAGTTCTCTAGCAGTTGGAGCCACTTTTCGTCTCTGACCTCATGCTGCCCTCCTAGACATAGCTAGTCCCACACCATCCCAACCAATATCATAAAAACAACAATCAATGCCTATCTAACTTACAACCCTGGCTGCATCACTGTCATTGTGTGTGTGTGTGTGTGTGCACTCAGTTGCTCAGTTGTGTCTGACTGTGCCACCCCATGGACTGTAGCCCTCCAGGCTCTTCTGTCCATGAGATTTCCCAGGCAAGAATACTGGAATAGGTTGCCATCTCCTCCCCCAGGGGATCTTCCTGACCCAGGGATGGAACCTGTGCCTCTTGCATTGGCAGGCAGATTCTTTACGACTGCCACCAGGGAAGGCCACTGTCATTTTACTCTCCTGCTTCTCTAGGAAGGAAATATCTCTGCCTGTGATATACCAACTTTGTGTATGTGTGAAGGGTACTGTCCATGAAAGCTAACCTAGAAACCTAGACATGTTACTTCAAGGGTATCCAATACCCATGACTGATAGGCATAGACTCCAAGAGCTAGAGCAATGGAGAAAGACCCAGCAGCTCAGCTTTCCAAGATGAAGACTGACATTTTTTGGAGTAATTCGGTATCTCTGTTGTGGATATGCTTGCATGCCAAGTCACTTTAATCATGTCTGACTCTTTACAACCTCATGGACTGTAGCCCAGCAGGCTCCTCTGTCCATGGGATTTTCCAGGCAAGAATACGGGAGAGGGTTGCCATACCCTCCTCCAGGGGATCTTCCTGACCCAGGGATCGATTCCATGTCTCTTCCATCTCCTGCATTGGCAGGTGGGTTCTTTACCATTAGTGCCATCTGGGAAGCCTGTTGTGGATATAGTGGTTCACATTTTGAACTGTTACTGTCATTATATATCAAGCCAGCTTGCAAGACAGCTTGGAGGACACCCCATCTAAGTCAATGCCCTTTCTAACTCCTTCTGCTCACACTGTGGTCAAAGGCATCCTAGAAAACTTGGTTGTGTGTGTGAGCCACAGCTTGGGGAATTTTTCCAGGCTTTTTTTCTGCCCTCTGTTTAACAGCAACAACTAACATTCATTGCGAACTTACTGTGTGCCAAGCACTAAATATAACATGTACTTTGTAGAGACTGCCATTTTTAATTCTCGCAGTATGCTATGACTTACGTATCCTTTTTAATCTCTATTTTCCCAGATGAGGAAACTGTAGAACAGAAAGGTAAGTAATTCATCCAAGGCCAACAGCTAAGGAAATGGCAAACTCAGAATGAAACACAAGTTTAATTAAGATGCTCAAGGCCACTCAACTTGCCTGTGGTGGAACTGAGTTATAACCAAGCCCTCTCTGGCTTTTAGGTTATTTCCCCACTCTCTACTCTGTTACCTACATCACAGATGTTCCTACCCAGCCTATTTGGACTGATATTTAGATTTGACTATTTGCCTGGCCTTCATTTCCATTTTTCTCCATAATGTTGCCACTTGGATGGGCCAACTCTGTTCTATCTTCTGCAGACTGCATTCCAGCCCAGCACTATCCCTGTGGGCAATACAAGTTCCAGTGACAGCACACGCATGCTAAGTCGTGTCCAATTCTTTGTCATATGATGGACCATAGCCTGGCAGGCTCCTCTGTCCATGGAATTCTCCAGGCCAGAATACTGGAGTGGATTGCCATTTCATCGTCAAAGGGATTTTCCTGACCCAGAGATTGAAGAACATGGGTCCCTTAATGTCTCCTGCACTGGCAGGTGGGTTCTTTACAACTAGCACCACCTGGGAAGCCCAGTGACAGCACACTCCAGTCTAAATCCAGTTGCTCCAGAGCTCTGCTTATCTGCAAGGAGAAATCCAACATTACTTCAGAAAAAAACGGAATAAGAGGGAAAAATGGAGGCAGCCTCACCCTGGTAGGTTCTCCCACAGACCTTGGTTATCCAGACCCAAGAAAAATAATAACTGACGTTAATCCCATCCTCCAAGCACTGGGATAAATGCTTTGCACAAATTATTTCATTTAAATCCTCATGGATGTTCACTGAATGTATCGTGGTAACCGTTTCATGGAGTAAGCAAGACACTATGCTGTACCCTTTAAGCTTATACAGTGCTGTAGGTCAATTATATCTCTACAAAACTGGTAGAAAATATAAAAGTCCTCATAACAATCCTTTACATTTTAGTACTATTGTCATTCACATTTTTAGAGATGTGGAGACTAATGTTTGAAGAAATAAGTGACTTGTCTAATTTCAAAGAGCTAGGTTTGAGATTCAGGTCTCTTGGACTCCAAGCCCCACACCACCACAGTTTACAATTAGCTTACATGATCCAGAGCAGGCTGTAGATGGATGCCTACTCATAGCTACACCTGGCTGAGATCCAACCCTGATAGGCACAGAATATTGTAACTACCTATTCTCTGAGAGGGAACAATTATATTTCCTAGCTGGAGAAGCTCACACACAAGTATTTCTCTTGTACCATGAACCAGCTCTGATGGTCACTGTGATCCATTCAAGTCAAGACCTTGAACATGATTTTTAGTAGGGCTCCATCACTGACAAGACATCTCCAATGTGTCATCACTTGTGATAGCTGCTTCTAAGTTGAGGAGTAGACTAGGAGATCCAAAAGTCTTCTGCCTCCACTTCAGATCTCCAAACACCTCTGGTATCTCAGACATCTCACAGTCAGCTATTTCTAGCATATTCCCTTTGTATAACTTCACAAAATCCTCAGAGTGGCAGATGCCCTAGGGAAAAAAATCAATCATGTGTATTTAGCACCAGCTCCCTATCTATTTCAGCTGTGTTTATTTTGTTTATCAAAAGATTCTTCTGGTTCCAAACTATCCAGCTATATGGTCTTTGGTTACTGCTGTCAATAATCATCCCAGTTTTGGAGGGCTCCATTCAAGGTCCTTCTCGTTTGTGTCTATTTGTGAATTATCTACTGCTCCTAGATGTGGAAGTGAGATTGAAAACATCAACCAAGTGCTATCTAGAGGAGTACCTCTGCAGTTTCATCTTTTACTAGCAACATACTGGCTTCCCTCCTTACTATTCCCCAGTTTTCTCATAACTTATCACATTCATCCAGCCATAAAAACTTATTTTTGCAGTAATTATGACTTTTATATTCCCTGCCTTCCTCACTGTCCCATACTATATAAGACATAAGAAGCTGTAGTTTACCAGCACTTTGAAGGTCAGAACATGAAGCGTACTGGACAATTCTGGATCCTTGAAGAGAACGTCACCATGGGAGACAATCACACATACAAAAACACCACTGTATGGGGCACTCAAGGTAATGAACATTACTGACACAATAGGTTTCCAGCTAACCCCTTTATGTGAATCTATCTATCCCATTTACCCCCATTCCTTTCTATATCCCATCCACTGAAACGTCACCACTATATCAGTGGCTGGGTCCTCAGAGTCAAGGAAAGCAAAGTCAAGGACCAAGGGAGATAGGATAGTGGCCAATGGGCAGCAGTGCCCAGTGACACCCTCCTATATACTTACCTATGAGGTGATCTTGAGAGTCCCCAGTTAGAAAGATGCATTGGTGATAGTCGTTCACATAGTGGTGAGTATGGGTTAAATAGGCAACGGGGTTCATTGATCAGGGTTTGGTCTACCAAGCAGTAACGAGTCCTGAGTATATCCTATCCTCAGTTAAGTGGCAGGGTACACTGGCTCCCTTTTGACAAGCTGGGCCACCAAATATATTTCTCAGATTAGTTAACAGGCCAAGTACTTTCTGAACTTGCAAGAAGTATAAATCTTACTCATCCATGTCTATAGGCATACAGGACATAATTTATTGTTGCTGTTCAGTTGCTCAGTCGTGTCTGACTCTTTGTTACCTCATGGATGGTACCACACCAGGCTTCCCTGTCCTTCACCATCTCGTGGAGCTTGCTCAAACTCATATCCATTGAGTTGGTGATGCCATCCAACCATCTCATCCTCTGTCATCCCATTCTCCTCCCACCTTCAATCTTTCCCAGCATCAGGGTCTTTTCTAATGAGTCAGCTCTTTGCATCAGGTGGCCAAAGGACTGGAACTCCAACTTCAGCATCAGTACTTCCAATGAATATTCAGGATTGATTTCCTTTAGGATTGACTGGTTTGCTTTCCTTGCAGTCCAAGAGACTCTCAAGAGTCTTCTCTAACACTACAGTTTGAAAGCATCAATTCTTCAGTGCTCAACCTTCTTTATGGTCCAGCTTTCACATCCACACATGACTACTGGAAAAACCATTAGTTCAATTCAGTTCAGTCACTCAGTTGTGTCTGACTCTGAGACCCCAAGGGCTGCAGCACGCCAGACTTCCCTGTCCATCATCAATTCTCGGAGCTTATGCAAACTCATGTCCGTTGAGTTGGTGATGCCATCCAACCATCTCATCCTCTGTCGTCCCCTTCTCCTCCCACCTTCAATCTTTCCCAGCATCAGGCTCTTTTAAAATGAGTCAATTCATCACATCAAGTGGCCAAAGTGTTGGAGTTTCAGCTTCAGCATCAGTCCTTCCAATGGATATTCAGGGCTGATTTCCTTTAGAATTGACTGGTTGGATCTTCTCACAGTCCAAGGGAATAGCTTTGACTACATCAACTTTTGTCCACAAAATGACATCTCTCTTTTTTAATATGCTGTCTATGTTGGTCATAACTTTTCTTCCAAGGAGCAAGCATCTTTTATGGCTGCAGTCACCAGCCACAGTGATTTTGGAGTGCAAAAAAATAAAGTCTGTCACTATTTTCATTGTTTCCCCAACTATTTGCTGTGAAGTGATGGGACAAGATGCCATGATCTTCGTTTTTTGAATGCTGAGTTTTAAGCCAGGTTTTTGACTCTCCTCTTTTACCTTCATCAAGAGGCTCTTTAGTTCTTCTTCGCTTTCTGCCATAAGGGTGATGTCATCTGCCTATCTGATATGCAATATTATTGATATTTCTCCCGGCAATCTTGATTCTGTCTTGTGCTTCATCCAGCCTGGTATTTTGCATGATGTACTCTGCATAGAAGTTAAATAAGCAGGGTGACAATATACTGCCTTGACGTACTTCTTTCCCAATTTGGAACCAGTCTGTTATTCCATGTTTGGTTCTCACTGTTGCTTCTTGACCAGCATACAGGTTTCATGGGAGGCAGGTAAGGTGGTCTGGCATTCCCATCTCTTTAAGAAATTTCTACAGTTTATTGTGATATGCACAGTCAAAGGCTTTATTGTAGTCAATGAAGCAGAAGTACATGTTTTTCTGGAATTCTCTTGTTTTTTTATGATCCAACGGATGTTGGTAATATGATCTCTGGTTCCTCTGCCTTGTCTAAATCCAGCTTGTATATCTGGAAGTTCTTGGTTCATTTACTGTTGAAACCTTACTTGGAGGATTTGGAGCATTACCTTGCTAAAATGAGAAATGAGTGCAATTGTACGGTAGTTTGAACATTCTTTGGCATTACCTTTCTTTGAGACTGGAATGAAAACTGAAACTTTTCCTGTTCTGTGGCCACTGCTGAGTTTTCCAAATTTGCTGGCATATCGAGTGCAGCACTTTAACAGCATCATCTTTTAGGATTTGAAATAGCTCAGCTGGAATCCCATCACCTCCACTAGCTTTGTTTATAGTGATGCTTCCCAAGGCCCACTTAACTTCACAATCCAGGACGCCTGGCTTGAGGTGAGTGATCACACCATCGTGGTTATCTGGATCATTAAGATCTTTTTTGCATAGTTCTGTATATTCTTGCCACTTCTTAATCTCATCAGCTTCTGTTAGGTCCATACTATTTCTGTTCTTTATTGAAAACATCTTTGCATGAAATGGTGCATTGGTGTCTCTAATTTTCTTGAAGAGATCTCTAATCTTTCCCATTCTATTGTTTTCCTCTATTTCTTTACATTGATCACTTAGGAAGGCTTTCTTATCTCTCCTTGCTATTCTTTGAAACTCTGTATTCAGATGGGTATATCTTTGCTTTTCTCCTTTGCCTCTGCTTCTCTTCTTTTCTCAGCTATTTGTAAGGCTTCCTCAGACAATCATTTTGCCTTTTTGCATATCTTTTTCTTGGGGATAGTTTTGACCACTGTGTCCCATACAATGTTATGAACCTCCATCCATAGTTCTTCAGGCACTCTATCAGATCTAATCCCTTGAATCTGTCTGTCACTTCCACTGTATATTATACAGTAAGGATTTGATTTAGGTTAGGGATTTGATTTAGGTCATACCTGAGTGACCTAAGGGCTTCCCTGATAGCTCAGTTGGTAAAGAATCCACCTGCAATGCAGGAGACCCCAGTTCAATTCCTGGGTCAGGAAGATCCACTGGAGAATGGATAGGCTACCCCACTCCAATATTCTTGGGCTTCCCTTGTGGCTCAGGTTGTAAAGAATGTGCCTGCAATTTGAGAGACTTGGGAAGATTCCCTGGAGAAGTATTCTGGCCTGGAGAATTCCATGGACTGTATAGTCCATGGGGTCACAAAGAGTTAGACATGACTGAGTGACTTTCACTTTCATACCTGAATGGCCTGGTGGTTTTCCGTACTTTCTTCAATTCAAGAAAAGTAGCTTTCTTTGATTCTGCTGTGAAAGATGACTGAATATCTCCATATGTACCAGCATCTGGAGCCCAAAGCTGGTGGCATGAATCTTTATCAAGCTAGGACATGTTCCAACACAGTGACCAAAGCTTCGTCCTAGTAGGTGGTAGGTAACATGCAGCCCTGTATCCGTGCCTAAAGAGAAAGTTGCCCTCTAAATACTTTCTGATGTTCTTCTCATAATGTGGAGGGTAGGAAGCAGAGCAACCTAGTGAGTTAGCCCCACAAATCATAGATGGGTAACAGGAGCTGCTTCTTCCTGAAGCTCTTGCGCATGGATCTGGAAGGAAGAAATAACAAAATTATATGTAAACAACAACAACAAAAAAACCTATCTAAAATAAGTGGTGATGCAAGAGTCTTAGGAAAGCAGTGGAAGTTGAGGGGCAGTGTCAAATGGGAAGACCTAAGAAAGACAAGAGGAAAAGCATAAATTAGACAGGTGTGGGAAAACCAAATGCGTGGTATCTGAATGAATATCAAAAACAGGAACCAAGTGACAATGGACACTGGGACTATACCTGTTCCAGATATCACTTGCATGAATGAGCCAGGTCCCTTTTTATGGGGCCAGAATGACTATCACATTAAAAATTTAAATAACCAACTAACTAAATAATTGTAAATGCACATACTCTCTAGCTCAGCAATTTGATTTCAGAAATTTTTCCTACCAACATATTTGCACAAAGACATAAATATAAGGATGTCCATTGTAGCATTAATTGTATTAGTAATAGACTGAAAAGAATAGAATGTGCATCAATACTGGACTGGTTAAATAAATTATGGTACATTCATACAATGTAATATTACTTAACCACTAATAAGAATAATGAATCAATTAAAAACTAACCCAAAATTAACACAGACACGAGAATTAGCAAAGACATTAAAACAGTTACTTTAACTGTAGTACATATGTGGCTCACATGGTAAAGAATCTGCCTGCAATGCAGGAACCCCAGGTTTGACCCCCTGGGTCGGGAAGACTCCCCCCTCCAGGGAAGGAAATGGTTCCTCACTCCAATATTCTTGCCTGGACAGAGGAACCTGGTGGGCTACAATCCCTGGGGCTTCAAAGAGTTGGATATGACTGTGTGATTTACATATATTCACAGTGTCTCATAGAGACATGGAAAAAATTATAAATGACCCAAATAGAACTTTAGAGATGAAAACTATAATGTATAAGATTAAAAACATACTAAATTGGATTCCAGTAGTCATGTACGGATGTGAGAGTTGGACCATAAAGAAGGCTGAGTGCCAAAGACTAGATGCTTTTAAATGGTGGTGCTGGCAAAGATGCTTGAGAGTCACTTGGACAGCAAGGAGATCAAACTAGTCAGTCCTAAAGGAAATCAACCCTGAAAATTCACTGGAAGGGCTGATGCTGAAGCCGAAGCCCCCAGTCCTTTAGTCATCTTATACAAAGAGCCAACTACCTGGGAAAGACCCTGATGCTGGGAAAGATTGAAGACAGGAGGAGAAGGAGGCAACAGAGAATGAGATGGCTGGATGGCATCACCGACTCAATGGACATGTGTTTGAGCAAACTCTGGGAGATAGTGAAGGACAGGGAAACCTGGTGTGCTACAGTCCACGGGGTCACAAAGACTTGGACATGACTTAGCAACTGAACAACAAAATGGGATTTATGGCAGATTAGACACTGCAGGAGAAAATATTAGTAAACTAAAAGATACAACAATTAAAAACTACCTTTGGAAAACACAGGACAGAAAGAATCAATATAATGAAAGGCACATCAGTGAGCTGTGAAACAACTTTAGGCAGCCTAATATATGAGTAATTGGAGTCACTGAAGGAGAGCAAGGAAACGTTAGGGAAAATGCGTGAGGAAACAATAGTCGAAAAAGTTCCAAACGTGATGAAAACTATAAACCCACAGATTCAGGTAGCTCAGAGACTCTCACAAGCGTGAAATCTGAAGAAAATTATACCAAACGACATCCTAATCAAATTTATCAAAGCCCATGATAAAGAGAATATCTTAAAAGCAGCCAGAGAAAAAAGACAAGTTTATGCACTGAAGATCAAAAATAAGAGTCACAGTAGATTTTTCATGGGAAATGGTGCAAGTGAGAAGAGAATGAAAATAATGTCTTTAAAGTTCTGAAAGGAAATGTGTTAACCTAGTGTTCTATACCCAGGGAAAATACCTTTTAAAAATGAAGATGACAGACAGACATTTTCAGACACACAGAGCTTAAGGTACTTCATCACCATCAACCCCACACTACAAGAAATATTAAAGGATGTCTTTCAAGTCAAGCAAAAATGATACCAGATGGAAATGTGTATTTACACAAAGGAATAAAGTGTGCTGGAAATGATGACTACTTGGGTAAATACATATTTTTCCATAATAATTAAATCTCTTTATAGGATAGCTGATTCTTTAAACAGATAAAATAACAATGAATTGTGGGGTTTATAAATAAGTAAATAAAGTCTTATAAATAAGACTTCCCTGGTGCCTCAGATGGTAAAGCATCTGCCTACAATGTGGAAGACCCGGGTTCAATCCCTGGGTCGGGAAGATCTCCTGGAGAAGGAAATGGCAACCCACTTCAGTATTCTTGCCTGGAAAATCCCATGGATGGAGGAGCCTGGTAGGCTACAGTCCATGGGGTCGCAAAGAGTCGGACACGACTGAGCGACTTCACTTTCACTGTAAATAAGTAAAACCAAGATGTATGACAGTAACGTAAAGTCTGGGAGGGAAGAAATGGATTTATAGTGTTGTTAGGTTCTTATACTAGTGAATAAAGTGAAAGTGTTATTCGCTCAGTCGTGTCTGACTCTTTGCGACCCCATGGACTGTAGGCTGCCAGGCTCCTCTGAGGTGAAGGGGTATTAATTCACTTGACAGTAGACTGTTAATCACTTACAAATGCTTCTGTAAATCTTGAATCAATCTGTAAAATAACAAAAGCTATAGCTAATAAACCAACAAAGAAGATCAAATATGATAATTAACAATGAAGAATACTCCCAAAAAAGGTAGAAAAAGAGGTAAAGGGAACAAAGAACAGATGAGGCAAAGAGAAAACAAATAGCAAGATGATAGAGTTAGCACCAATGTAACAATAATCACATTAGAAGTCAATGGTCTAATCTCCCTAATTAAAGCACAAAGATTGTCAGATTCAATAAAAATATAAGATTCAAATATTGCTGAATTTAATATACAGGTATACCTCAGAGATATTGCACACTTGATTTCATACCACTACAATAAGGCAAATATCACAATGAAGGGAATCACATTAAATTTATGGTTTCCCAGAGCATATAAAAGTTGTTTAAACTATACTGGAGTCTATAAAGTGTGCAATAGCATTAGGTCTAAAAGTAATGTACATGCCTTAATTTAAAAATTAAAAACACAAATTGCAATACCAATATCGAAGATCACTGATCACAGACCACCATAACAAATATAATAATAATGAAAAAGTTTGAAATATTGATATTGGGAGAATTTTCAACATGTGATACAGAGATACAAAGTGATCAAATGCTGTTGAAAAAACAGTGCCAATAGATTTGCTCAATGCAGAGTTGCCACAAACATTCCATTTATTAAAAAATGCAATATCTGTGAAGGGCAGTAAAAGTACAGTAAAATGAAGTATGCTTTACACACTTTAAATATAAAGACACAAACAAGTGAAAAGTAAAAGGATGACATGAGACACCATGCTAACCCAGCCAAAAAAAGTTGACACGATTGCATTCATAACAAAGTGAATTTGAAAGCAGAAAAAGTATTATCAGTGACAGAGAAGGTCATTTCATAATGATAAGGGGATCAATTCTTCAAGAGGACACAACAGCCCTAAATGCTTATGCTCCTAAACAATACATGAAGTAAAAAGTGATAGAACAACAAGGAGAAATCTGCAACTATAGTTGGTGATTTCAACAACATTCTCTCAATGATTAACAGAATAAGTAGAGAGAAAATAAGCAATGGTATTGTAGGCTTAAACAACAGTATCAACGAACTTGTTTGACACATATAGAACAGTCCACCCAACAACAGCAGATGTCACATTTTTCTCAAGTGCAGATGGAACATCTATCAAGATAGATCATACTGTTGAACAAAACAGTGTAGTATGTTAGGCATTCAGTCGTGTCCAACTCTGTGTGACCCCATGGACTGTAGCCCACCAGGCTCCTCTGTCCATGGGATTCTCCAGGCAAGAATACTGGAGTGGGTTTCCATTCCCTTCTCCAGGGGATCTTCCCAACCCAGGAATGGAACCCAGGTTGCCTGCATTGTAAGCAGATTCTTTACTGTCTGAGCTACCAGGGAAGCCCCTGTTGAACAAAATGTCTCAATAAATGTTAAGGTATTAAGGTGATACAATGTATATTCTTTCACCGCAATAGAATTAATGTAGAAATTAATAACAAAAGCATCTGAGAAGTGTTTAAATATATTTAAAAACTGAATAAGACAATTTCAAATAATCCATGAGTCAAAGAAGAGATCAAAGGGAAATTAGAAAATATTTTGAACTGAGTGAAAATGAAAATATAATGTACAGAATTTGTGGTATGTAACTAGAAGTAGTTCGATGCATGATACTGGATGCTTGGGGCTAGTGCACTGGGACGACCCAGAGGCATGGTATGGGGAGGGAGGAGGGAGGAGGGTTCAGGATGGGGAACACATGTATACCTGTGATGGATTCATTTTGATATTTGGCAAAACTAATACAATTATGTAAAATTTAAAAATAAAATAAAATTAAAAATAAGAAAGATCTCAAATCAATGATCTCAGCTTCCACCTTAAAAATTAGAAAAACAAACGCAAAGTAATTAGAAGAAAATAAATAATGAAGACTAAAGTATAAATCAATAATATAGGAAACAGAAAGACAGTAGAGAAAACCAATGAAACCAAAAGCTGGTTCTTTGAGAAGCAGCCAGTGCTCCTGCATAGGGGCATCTGCCTGTTGTCTGTTTCACTTGCCTCAATTAGACTATAATGGCGGTAAAATGCCTAGGTCAGAGGCTCTCTTGAGGTGGGGTCTTGGCTCCACCCAGACCTACTCGACTGGGTACGTACTCAATGGAACAGATTGGATGTGAAAAGTCTACCCCTTCTGGAATAGTGCCACTTCACCTGGCAAAACTGAGCATCCAATTTTGCTTCGATGGTATCATAATGCATAGTTTGGTCTACATCATTATAGACACAGAGACTCCATGCTTCAAAGGCAGCTCTAACTGCCAGCAGTTCCTGTTCCTACACCAAGTACTTAACCTAAGAGAGAGGCACATAGGTGGAAGTCCTTGGGCTGACATCTTCTTGTTACAGGATCACTCTACCTGAATACCGAAGGTGTTAGTTTAAATTAAGTAAGGCCAGGTTGGCTCAGGTTAGGCCAGGATCAAGGCAGAAAGTTTTTTTAACTGCTTTATTGACATATAATTGATATAAAATATACCACACAAAATTCAAATAATTACCATTTCTTTCTTTTTTTCCTCCACTTTTTTTATTTTTTTTCCTTCTCTGAGTGTACTTGCTAGAACCTCCACTGGCTGAACAAGGATTGTGCCAGGAGGCATCTTTGTCTGGTTTCTGATGTTAAAGGAAATACTTTCAAGATTTCCCCGGGATGATGTCTGCTATACTTACTGGCATAGGGCACTTTATCAGGTATAGGAAGAGCCCTTTTGTTCCTAATTAGCTAAGGGACTTTTAAAATCATGAATGAATGTTAAGTATTATTAAATGTGTTTTCCATATTGGTAAAATGATCATATGGGATTTTTTTCTTTTTAATCAGTTAATACGATGAATTATGCTAATTCTCCAAACTAACCTTGCATTTCTGGTGTAAACCCAACTTGGTAAATATTCATTATCATTTTAATACGTTGCTAAATTTAGTTTTCTAAGGTTTTTGTTCTGTTTTTTAGTTTTACCAGTTTATTGCTACCAACCCATTTCCCTATACCCTCATGCATGCGTGCTCAGTCACACAACCCCATGGACTGCAGCTCGCCTGCAATCCTCTGTCCATGGATTTTTCCAGGCAAGAATGCTGGAGTGGGCTGCCATTAGTTTGCTAAGTTTTAAAATAATTTTTACGTCTCAACCATGAATAAGAGTGACTTGTATCATTCCTCTGTTAGGTTTTGGTACCAAAATAACTCTAGGAGTGTACTAATTTTCTTTTCTTTGGAAAAAATTGAGAAATATTGAATGATATTTTCCTTCAGTGGTTGGTAGAACCAACCAACCAAGCCTGTCAAGAACTGTGCATCCAGTGTTTCCCCTCCACCCCCGGGGTACAATTTTATGTACTGACATTTTCTTTAGTGGTTAAAGGACATTTTGGATTCTCTATTTCTAAATTCACTTTTAGTAATCGTATTTTTCAAAGAATAAGCTCATTTTTAAACCCAAGTTTTCAAGTGTATTGATATGAAGTTCTTTATATTATCTTACTGTTATGTTTCATCTCTGTAGCATCTGTATCTCTCACTTTTTAAATTCTAAAATGTATATATGCATCATCTGTCTTTTTCCACACTGATTAATCTTTCTAGAGGTTTTGTATTTTATTAGTCTTTTCAAAGAAATAATTCTTGGTTTTGTTGATACTTCTATCTATATATTTGCTTTATATTTCATTGACTCTTACTTATACCTTTATTATTTCCTTCCTTCTGCTTTCCTGAGGATTAGTCTGACATGTTTAATTTCATGTTTCACAGATTAGTTCTGAGCCTTCCTTTTTTTCTAGTGAAAGCTTTTAAGTCTATTCATTTCCTTGTAAATATCATTTTAGATGATCTCACAAATTTTGATATGCAGCATTTTTCATTACGTTTCATATCCAAGTATTCAGTCCTAAATCTAATGTTCATTATAATTTTTCTTTCACCTATAAGTTATCTAATATTGTGTTTCAAGTTTCTAAACAAGTGAATTTTTCATAGTCATTTAAAAATACTGATTTATAACTTAGTTGCATTATAATTAGAGAAGGTGATCTAATACTACACCAAATCTTGGAAATTTGTTGAAGCTGCTGCTGCTGCTAAGTCGCTTCAGTTGTGTCCGACTCTGTGTGACCCCATAGACGGCAGCCTACCAGGCTCCCGCATCCCTGGGATTCTCCAGGCAAGAACACTGGAGTGGGTTGCCATTTCCTGCTCCAATGCATGAAAGTGAAAAGTGAAAGTGAAGTCGCTCAGTCGTGTCGGACTCTAAGAGACCCCATGGACTGCAGCCTACCAGGCTCCTCTATCCATGGGATTTTCCAGGCAAGAGTGCTGGAGTGGGTTGCCATTGCCTTCTCCATTGTTGAAGCTAGCATGTGGTTAATTTTTGTATGTGCTTCAAATATACTTGAAAGTAATGTATACTCTCTAATTGTTGAAATTTTATACATATATATCTATTTTATCCAGCTTGCTAGTTATGCTGTTCAAGTCTTTTAATATCTTTACTGTTTATTTTTTGCTTGATCTATCAGTTACTATAAAAGATGTGTTAGAATCTCCCACTATGATAGTGGGTCTATAAATTTATCCTTGTAGATCTGTCAATTGTTGTTTTGAAGAAAACCTTGGCTATGTTAACAGGCAATTACACATTTAGAAATATTATATCTTCTTAGTTGAATTGACTTTTTCCATTATGAAGTGACTTCTTTCACCTCTAATAACACTTTACCATACATTTAAAAGTGTTATATGAAAATAGCTACTTCATGTTTCTTTGGTCAGTTTTTGCCCAGTACATTTTTCTATCCTTTGATATATAGTCTTTCCATGTCCTTACATTGAAGTCTAAATGAAATTATTTCTCTTTTAAACAGTATATAACTGGGTTTTGTTCATTTATTTATCCTGACAATCCTTGACATTTTTATTGAGTACTTTAGCCTATTTATATTCAGAGCTACTACTGATATATTTGGATTTATTCTTATCCCCTTATGTGATTTTTATTTGTCCTTTTTACTATTTCATTTCCCTCCTCCTCTTTTCTTGGCTTTATTTATTTATTTATTTTTGGCCATGACAAGCAGCTTGCAGGGTCTTAGTTCCTTGGTCAGGGATAGAACTCAAGTCATGGAAGTGAAAGCATTGAGTCCTAACCACTAGACTGCCCGGGAATTCCCTTAGCTTCTATTAGACTAAGATTTTTTTTTCTTCTGCATTCCACTTTTCTCTCTACTAATTTGAAAGTTATATATTACATGTCTATTCTTTTGCTGCTCGCTATTGCCATTTTAACATGCATGCATTAAATAGTCTAAAATTAATAATTTTCATTTCCTTTATAATTTAAATTTCAAAGCACCATACACATTATCCATACCCAACATATTTTGCCTTCAGCATCAGTATCTGAAAACTATGAATTATGTAGTACTATTCCCACAAGCCTTTCATTTTTCCCAGTTTTGCAAAGAGATGTGTTTAAAAAATTATTACCAATTTTGTAGATCAAGAAATTGGGTCCAAAACAAAGAACTTATTCATAGAAATAACTCATCAACCATGCCCCTGACTATTTTTCTAATTATGGAATTCAGGAGATGGCCTGGGGAAACTTTACTGTCATAAAACAGAAATTTAAAAATTTTTTATATACATTGCCACCTTGCCCTCTAGAGAAATTATACTAATATATATATATAATTTTTATATACTAATTTATATAGAGCAGTAATTGAAATCCATGATCAATCTAATGCTGAGCTCCTTCCAGTTCTCAGACTACAGGGACCATGCCTTTTTTTATTATTTGTATTATAGAAAGTTTTGAACATATACAGGAATAGAGAGACTAGTTACTAAATTTCGTGATAACTTTTAAAAATTATTGAAATATAGTAGATTTACAGTATTATGTTAGTTTCTGCTATACAGGTAAGTGAATCAGCTACACATATATTGTGAGAACTTTTTAATCCCAGAGAGGTCTCAACAGCTTCAGTTCGTTTCAGTCGCTCAGTCATGTTCGACTCTTTGCGACTTGATGGACTGCAGCACACCAGGCCTCCCTGTCTAACACCAACTCCCAGAGCTTACTCAAACTCACGTCCATTGAGTCAGTGATGCCATCCAACCATCTCATCCTCTGTCGTCCCCTTCTCCTCCTGCCTTCAATCTTTCCCAGCATCAGGGCCTTTTCCAATGAGTCAGCTCTTCCCATCAGGTGGCCAAAGGATTGGAGTTTCAGCTTCAACATCAGTCTTTCCAATGAATATTCAGGACTGATATCCTTTAGGATGGACTAGTTGGATCTCCTTGCAGTCCAAGGGACTCTCAAGAGTCTTCTCCAACACCACAGTTCAAAAGCATCAATTCTTTGGTGCTCAGCTGTCTTTATAGTCCAACTCTCACATCCATACATGACTACTGGAAAAACCATAGCCTTGACTACATGGACCTTTGTTGACAAAGTAATGTCTTTGCTTTTTAATATGCTGTCTACATTTTCTTCCAAGGAGCAAGCATCTTTTAATTTCATGGCTGCAGTCACCATCTGCAGTGATTTTGGAGCCCCCCAAAATAAAGTCTGTCACTGTTTCCACTGTTTCCCCATCTATTTGCCATGAAGTGATGGGACCCGATGCCATTATCTTAGTTTTCTGAATGTTAAGCTTTAAGCCAACTTTTTCACTCTCCTCCTTCACTTTCATCAAGAGGCTTTTGAGTTCCTCTTCACTTTCTGCCATAAGGGTGGTGTCATCTGCATATCTGAGGTTATTGATATTTCTCCCGGCAATCTTGATTCCAGCTTGTGCTTCCTCCAGCCCAGCGTTTCTCATGAGGTACTCTGCATATAAGTTAAATAAGCAGGGTGACAATATACAGCCTTGGTGTACTGTTTTTCCCATTGGGAACCAGTCTGTTGTTCCATGTCCAGTTCTACCTGTTGCTTCCTGACCTGCATACAAATTTCTCAAGAGGCAGGTCATGTGATCTCGTATTCCCATTTCTTTCAGAATTTTCCACAGTTTATTGGGAAAAAATCAGTCAACAGCTAAGATAGGAAATACTACAATAAAAAAGAAGACAGACTAAATAGTGTTGGGCTTTATGTTCTATTTTTTTAAAGATGAGGTTCTTTTCAATATTTTCTCTGTTTTGAGTTACAGTAAAACTTTAATTAACAGGATCCTAATAAACTGGAAACCTTCACTAACTAGATTCTTTCTGGGTACTCTATTTTAAGGAGAGTCTCATTATAATAGGGCTTCCTTCATAGCTCAGTTGGTATAGAATCTGCCTGCAGTACAGGAGACCTGGTTCGATTCCTGGGTCAGGAAGATCTTCAGGAGAAGGGAAAGGCTACCCACTCCAGTATTCTGGCCTGGAGAATTCCATGGACTATAGCCCATGGGGTCGTAAAGAGTTGGACACAACTGAGTGATTTTCACTTTCATTTTCATTATAATATGCTCCTCAGTTCAGTTCAGTTCAGTCACTCAGTCGTGTCCGACTCTTTGCCACTCCATGAATCGTAGCACGCCAGGCCTCCCTGTCCATCACCAACTCCTGGAGTTCACCCAGACTCATGTCCATCGAGTCAGTGATGCCATCCAGCCATCTCATCCTCTGTGGTCCCCTTCTCCTCCTGCCCCCAATCCCTCCCAGCATCAGAGTCTTTTCCAATGAGTCAACTCTTCGCATGAGGTGGCCAAAGTACTGGAGTTTCAGCTTTAGCATCATTCCTTCCAAAGAAATCCCAGGGCTGATCTTCAGAATGGACTGGTTGGATCTCCTCGCAGTCCAAGGGACTCTCAAGAGTCTTCACCAACACCACAGTTCAAAAGCATGAATTCTTCAGCACTCAGCCTTCTTCACAGTCCAACTCTCACATCCATACATGACCACAGGAAAAACCATAGCCTTGACTAGACGAACCTTTGTTGGCAAAGTAATGTCTCTGCTTTTGAATATGCTATCTAGGTTGGACATAACTTTCCTTCCAAGGAGTAAGCATCTTTCAATTTCATGGCTGCAATCACCATTTACAGTGATTTTGGAGCCCCAAAAAATAAAGTCTGACACTGTTTCCACTGTTTCCCCATCTACTTCCCATGAAGTGATGGGACCAGATGCCATGGTCTTCGTTTTCTGAATGTTGAGCTTTAAGCCAACTTTTTCACTCTCCACTTTCACTTTCATCAAGAGGCTTTTTAGTTCCTCTTCACCTTCTGCCATAAGGGTGGTGTCATCTGCATATCTGAGGTTATTGATATTTCTCCCGGAAATCTTGATTCCAGCTTGTGCTTCTTCCAGTCCAGCGTTTCTCATGATGTACTCTGCATAGAAGCTAAATAAGCAGGGTGACAATATACAGCCTTGACGTACTCCTTTTCCTATTTGGAACCAGTCTGTTGTTCCATGTCCAGTTCTAACTTGCTTCCTGACCTGCATACAAATTTCTCAAGAGGCAGATCAGGTGGTCTGGTATTCCCATCTATTTCAGAATTTTCCACAGTTTATTGTGATCCACACAGTCAAAGGCATTGGCATAGGCAATAAAGCAGAAGTAGATGTTTTCCTGGAACTCTCTTGCTTTTTCCATGATCCAGCGGATGTTGGCAATTTGATCTCTGGTTCCTCTGCCTTTTCTAAAACCAGCTTGAACATCAGGAAATTCACGGTTCACATATTGCTGAAGCCTGGCTTGGAGAATTTTGAGCATTACTTTACTAGCGTGTGAGATGAGTGCAATTATGCAGTAGTTTGAGCATTCTTTGGCATTGCCTTTCTTTGGGATTGGAATGAAAACTGACCTTTTCCAGTCCTGTGGCCACTGCTGAGTTTTCCAAATTTGCTGGCATATTGAGTGCAGCACTTTCACAGCATTATCTTTCAGGATTTGAAATAGCTCAACTGGAATTCCATCACTTACACTAGCTTTGTTCATAGTGATGCTTTCTAAGGCCCACTTGGCTTCACTTTCCAGGATGTCTGGCTCTAGGTCAGTGATCACACCATCGTGATTATCTGGGTCGTGAAGATCTTTTTTGTACAGTTCTTCTGTGTATTCTTGCCATCTCTTCTTAATATCTTCTGCTTCTGTTAGATCCATACCATTTCTGTCCTTTATCGAGCCCATCATTGCATGAAATGTTCCCTTGGTATCTCTAATTTTCTTGAAGAGATCTCTAGTCTTTCCCATTCTATTGTTTTCCTCTATTTCTGTGCATTGATTGCTGAGGAAAGCTTTCTTATCTCTCGTTGCTATTCTTTGGAACTCTGAATTCAAATGGGTATATCTTTCCTTTTCTCCTTTGCTTTTCCCTTCTCTTCTTTTCACAGAGTACTGATGTACAATCTTAAATACATACAATATTTATTTGTTCATTATACCTTAATAAAGCTGGAAAAAAAGGAAATCACCTCAATAAAATAAAGGCCATATATGGAATGCCCATAGCTAACATCATACTCGGTGGTGAAAAACTGAAGACTTTTCTTTTAAGATCAGGAACCTGGCAAGGATGCCTACTCTTGCCACTTTTATTCAACATAGTACTGGCAGTCCCAGCCAGAGCAACTGGATGGAACAAAAAGGGATCCAAATGGGAAAAGAACCAGTAAAAATTTTCTCTGTTTGCAGATGACATGATCCTCTTTGTAGAAAGCCCTAAAGACTCCCCCTACATCCCCGCCAAAACTGTTAGAGCTAATAAGTGAATTCAATGAAGTTGCAGAATATAAAATCAACATACACAAACCAGTTGCATTTCTATACACCAAGAAGAAACTATTCAAAAAGGCATTTAAGGAAGCAATATCATTTACAGTAACACCAAAAATAATAAATTGCTTTGGAATAAACTTAACCAAAGAGATCAAAAATTGATACATTGAAAACTACAGAACACTTGTGAAAGAAATGTGAAAAGACACAAGTAAATGGGAAGACATCTTGTATTCATAGATTTAAAGATTTAATATTGTTAACATGTCTATATCACCCCAAGTGGCATAAAGATTCAATGCAATGCCTATCAGCACCCCAATGGGCACCAATATCCAGAGAATAGAATGGTTGTTGCCAGGTATTGGGAGGAGGGGGGATGGTTAGGGGTTATTCAATGGGTATAAAGTTTCAGTGATGCAAGATGACTAAATCCCAGTGATCTTTTGTACATTGTGCGTATAGTTAACAATTTTGGGGCTTCCCAGGTGGTGCCAGTGTTAAGGAGCCCACCTGCCAATGCAGGTGACATAAGAGACTTGAGTTCGATCCTTAGGTTGGGAAAATCCCCTTGAGGAGGAAATGGCAGGCAACCCACTCCAGTAGTCTTGGCTGGAGAATCCCATGGACAGAGGAGCCTGGTGGAGTACAGTCCATGGGGTCACAAAGAGTCAGACATGACTGAAGCGACTTAGCACACACACATTGTATACTTAAACAATGTTTTTAAAAGGGTAGGTCTCACATTAAACATTCTTATCACAATAATAAATAAAAGATTCAGGGAATGACCAGGATTCTGTCCACCCTCAGTATAGTCTTATACCTCTAATATCATTTCCAGAGTCAGGTGCCTGGCATCACATAGACGATTCTACATGTCAATCTTGTTTGAAATAGAGACTCAGAAAAATTACTTGTCAGGAGCAAGCTAAAGGAAGCAAGAAGCAGGACTGCGCCTTAATTTTGGTCCTCTGTTCTTATTTTCACGTCGTCCTTATGTACCCAGAACAGTCTCAGATATTGATCCTAAGCAATTGTTCCTGGTTTTCTTCCTGGTAGATGGAGTAAGACATTGTAGTGGAAATAGATTTGTGCCTGGAATTCAAGTCCTGACTCTCCTTGGGAGCTCTGTGGTCATGGAAGAGTCACTTAACTTTCTGAGCCTTGGTTTAATCAATACTTGGGAAACAAAGGAGTTGGGCTGGAAATAATAACTAATGCCTCTTCCTGTTCTGGGTTTCTGTTGTGATGTGCATTTACGTTTCCAAGGCCTGGTCTTATTCATGGAACATCTCATACCTAAAAGGTGTGAGGGCACCCGGGGTATCTTTACCACCCTGAAAGCCTGACCTTCTTCCATTAGTGATCCATTTCCTTGGGCTTAGCGTTGTTTCCTCCTGCTAGTCTTCCTTTTGAGAAGCATATAAAGGCACTTCATTCTAAATCTAGGTCATTTCTCCTGGTTGGGAAAGTCAGGGATTTTGATGTCCAAGGATTTTTAAGTGGGAAGATAAGGGTGTATGTAACACAGAGAGACCTCGAAGGGTGTCAGAGACAAATTTCACCTCCTTTACAATTTTTCTGCAGCTTGGCTCTGAGCATTGTTATGACTCAAGCTCTCTGTGCTTGGCAAGGCTCAAACAAGAATAATCTCTGCTTGGTACCAAATCAGAACAGGGAGTCCCTAGCTAAATGTCAGATTCAGGTATTTCTGACAGATTCTGAATGGAGCTCTTTATTAAGTCTTTTGATAAAAGGAACTTGTTTAGAAAAGCCAAAACACCCCTTTGGGTAAACCATGTACATTGTTACAAAACTGTGAACTGGCCTACAGGCCCAATCTTAGACACCCTCTTTTTCATCGTTGTCTTCTAATCCTGTTCTCTTCCATGCTGGTCCTCAGTAGTTGCAGGAAATCCCTCATCTCTGTTTATCTTGCCTATCGCCTGTCACCAGCACTCGATCCTCCTATCCTGGAGAAAAGCAATCTCTTCTTCCGCATGCTCTCAGTGTTGAGGTACCACAGTGATAAAGAGTTTCTGCTTTTAATGGAGAAAGACTCATTAATGTAGTTGTTGCTTTTCTCTCTCTAACAATAATACCTATCATTTATTGAGTCTTGCTATGTCTCAGGCAAGTTTGTGTGCCCAAGGCACTGTGAGACCAAACAAATATAAATATGGAAAGGTCAGAGTTTGGAGCACACAGAGGTTTATTGCACAGGGAAGCAAGGAGAACCAGGGGGAGGGGTTCATGCCCCCCAAAACCTTGAATTTCCAAAGGATTTTGTGCATGCCTGCCAAGTCGCTTCAGTCGTGTCTGACTCTTTGTGACCTTATGGATAGTAGCCCACCAGGCTCTTCTGTCCACGGGATTTCCCAGGCAAGAACACTGGAGTGGATTGCCATGCCCTCCCCCCAGGGATCTTCCCGACCCAGGGATCAAACCCGAGTCTCCTGTGTCTCCTGCATTGGCAGGCAGATTCTTTACCACTGCACCACTGGGGAGCATTCTTTTTTGGCCATGCCACACGGCATGCAGGATCTTAGTTCCCCAATCAGGGACTGAACCCAGGCCTGAGCAGTGAAAATGCTGAATTTCAACCACTGGAAGTTCTAACCAGGGAAGTCCCCAAGCAAAGCATTTTTAAAAGCAAGATGGGGGATGAGCGTCTCAAAGAATGTGATGATTTCCGGCACAACTCTCTGGTTGATGTTGAGGCTACAGGGCAGTTAACATCCTTAGGCGCTGGTAGGTGGGTGGGGGTGGGGGGCGCTACATCCTCCTGATCATCAAGTAGTTAATTTCTTCCATTAGGTGGTGGTTTTAGCATCTGAAAAACTCAGGAAATATGAATGAGATACTATTATCTGGGTACTTCAGAGAGAGGCACTGCAACAGAGGATATGGGAGAGAGGATCTGTCCTGAGAAGGCCCCAGAGCATCCTGCTCAGTTACAGTATCACTCCATTTGGTTCTCGCATCTCTCCACCTATTTTACAAGTGGATGGCAACCCACTCCAGTATTCTTGCCTGGAGAATCCCATGGACAGAGGAGCCTGGTGGGCTACAATCCATGGGATCGCAAAGAGTCAGACATGACTGAAGCGACTCAGCATGCACGCATCCATACTGTCATTCTCCAAGATTTTTCAGCTAGAGCTGTATGGCCCCAGAGCACAGCTTTTGCCCCCAGCACTGCCAGCCTCTTCTGCCTGATGGCCATCTGCATACTCTTGGGACTGCCGGGGCTGCTGTGTGGGAGACAGGGTTCCTCCCCTGATGACAAATGATGGTGTCTTAGAAGACAAAGACCTAGCTCATGGGGGAAATATTCATAAGGTTATCACCCCCAGGAAATTAAAATACATCCTCTTTCTACTCTCCTTTCTGTACCAAATTATTCTTACAGGAGATGTTGGTAGCAGAATCAAAAGAAACATTTTTGTATGCTGGTTGGGGACTGAGACCTAAAAGTTATTACCTCTTTTCTGTTTCCTAACTTGTGAGTTGCACCTGAATGCATCCACCTAACTGAAATACTTTTTCAAAATCTCATTTTACTTAATTTCTATTTAGACAATGCACTAAACCATTACCTTCCAACATGGAGATCAATAGATGAATTTGAAATTTCTTTGCAAGGTGTCATTTAAAATAGGAGCTTTGGGAATTGCCTGGTGGTTCAGTGATTAGGACTCAGTGCTTTCACTGCTAGGGCCTGGGTTTGATCCTTGGTCACTGGGGAACTTAGATCCCACAAGGCCCATGGTGCAGGAAAAAAAAAAAAGACAAGGGGAAAAAATGAGCTTTGCCCTAAAAATCTGAAGACTTGAGTCCCAATTCTGGATCTGCCACTTATTAGCCTGTGTGTATGTGCTAAGTCACTTCAGCCGTGTCTGACTCTTTGCCACCCTATGGACCATAGCTCACCAGACTCCTCTGTCCATGGGATTCTCCAGGCAAGAATACTGGAGTGGGTTGACATGCCCTTCTTCAGGGAATCTTCCCAACCCAGGGACTGAACCCACATCTCTTAGTCTCTTTCATTGGCAGGCAGGTTCTTTACTACTAGTGACCCTTGAAGAACCCTTATTAGCCTGTAATGTGTTGTGGACCATGTGCGGGTTGGAAAAGAATTTCCAGAGATGAGGGAGAATGAGAGGAGAGTAAAGTTTATTAGAGGGGGAGATGCTGTTAGAACAGGGGGCTGGCTCAAGGAAGAGCCAAACCCTTTAAGCAGGCTAGCATTCAATCTTTATAGCCTTAAGATAGAGAAAATTCCTACTGGAATGCTGGTATTAGGTGATTGGTTAGGATGCTATAGGGTGGGTATTTTACCTAATACGGGGTCAGGGGAACTGGTCAGTTTAGATCTGGAGGCTCATGACAACAGTTGCTATGGGGCTTGGTCAGTTCCAAAGATTTTTATCCTGTGCCCTTGGTACATGGTTCCTCATAATGTTAGGCAAATACACTTAATTTTGTTAAATCTGTTTCCTCATCTGTAAAATGCAAATAATTATATTTTCCTTGCTTAATTCACAGAGGTGACATGGTAGGGATACCACTATTAGGAAGTGCTTTGTTAATCTACAAGCAGAAGCCACTGGACAAGATGAATTGGAATGCTCAAAAGGTCATGAGTGGGAAAGAGACCTTCAGCAGGGCTCAAAGAAAGGGGTTCATCAAGGATTCGGTCATGGAGAAAAATTATGTGTCTTTCAACTGGATTCACTTTATCTTAGCTTGAGGGGTGCAGATCCAAATAGTCTCCAGCCGGATGCCTGATATTCGTCACCCCTCTGACTTCCAGGAAACAAGTCTTGGTTCTCATCTAAACTGAGTGCCCCACTTCTAGAGGGAGAGTGGCATGAGGACGAAGTGACTGCTTGACACCAGTGAAACCAGGCATCTGGATAATACTGGCTGGATGAGCAGACTAAAAAGTAGAGAACCGACTGCATGCCACCTTGGTTACAGGGCTTCCCAGGTGGCGCTGGCAGTAAGGACCCTACCTGCCTAATGCAGGAGACGTAAGAAATGTGGGCTCGATCCCTGGGTTGGGAGGATCCCTTGGAGGAGAGCATGGCAACCCACTCCAGTATTCTTCCCTGGAGAATCCCATTGGCAGAGGAGTCTGGCGGGCTACGATCCACAGGGTCAGACAGGGCTGAAGCTGGACTTAGTACCCACCTACACTCACACCTTGGTACAAGCACAGAGATTTGGCAATGGAGTGAGAGATAGGAGAAAAGGCGGAAACTCAGATCCTGTATGAAGTTATGGCGCCTCAACTCCCAAAAGTTAACCCCAAGTTAGAACAGAAATTGCCTTCTGGGTAGTCCAGACAGCGCCGACATAGTGAGCAGCTCACTCAATACCATGTGATGGTGACTGTCCTTGGTCTCTTGGTGTCTTAGTCTCCTTAGCTATAGGTTTTCCAAAGATACGTGTTAAAGGATGCAATTTATCAGTGCCCAGAAAGAAGACTGAAGGTAAGGACGTGTTCATTAACGGCAGGCCTGGCACCCTAGTGCTGAGCCCCTTCTCCCCCATCTCGCTCATTGCACCTCCAACCCCGATCCCCAGACCAGCATAATCAGGTTTGGGAGACTGAAAGGGCTTCAGTTCCGCCTGGCTGCAGGAACCATAAATTCCAGACTAGGTCGGAATTGGAATAATCGCAGTCAAAATACATCCAGATGCTCTTACACACACAGGCGCGCGCGCATCCCCAGGCCATGGGGCGCACGTGAGCCCACGCCCCGCACGCCCAGCCCTGCCCCTCGCCGGAGCATCCTCCGCAGCTGCCACAGAAGCCGCCGCCTCCTCCTTCTCCTCCTCGTCCACCTCCTCCTCTTCCTCCTTCTCCGCGGCTGCTGTGACTCCCATCCCCTCTTGTCCTCATTCCTCTCCCAGTACTTGCTCCTCCTTCCATCCCCGGCGCCTGCTGCCCGGCGCCGGAGGGCAGAACCCTCGGCAACGGCTCCCCTCCGCTCGGGCCACGAAGAGGCTGGAACAGGTCTGTGTCGGGGGCGCTTTGTTGCAGGCTGTTGGAACGCCAGTGGCTCCAAGAGCCGTTGGGGCGGGGGTGGGGAGGGGGGTAGGGCACGGGGCAGACGGGAGGGTAGATTATTTCTCAGGTTTTGGTCTTTTTCTATGAATAGATGGGATGCGATGCAGTGGGAGGGCAGTCTAGTCCCTTTGCCAGTTCGCCGTCCCTGTGGCTTCATGGAGAGAGAGCTCGGTAGCTGCCCGGACTCGTGACCCTGCCCACCTCTAAAGCTCTCTTTCTTTGGGCCCCCAGTGCCCACATCCACTTCCCAGAGCTGAGCTTTCTCTTGTTGGGGGCGCTCATGGGTGGGGGCGGGGAGAGATGGATAGAGCCAGCGGGACGCCTGGGTGCATGAGGCTTTGTTGCCTACAACAAAACCAGTCCCCACCAGCTTCCAGTTCCAGGCTAGGCTACAGTCTGCAGGTAGAGTGGGGTGTGGATGGGGCAGTCTGGGGAAGTGAGGGAATGTGAGGGGCACTCCCTGTGTGTGACTGGCACACAGGAATGCAAATTTGGGAGGGAGATGGTGCAGGTTTTGTGTGGGGTTTTTGAGCGTGATTTGGAGTGGGGTGTGTGTGTGTGTGTGTGTGTGTGTGTGTGTGTGTGTGTGTGTGTTTGTGTGTCTGCACCATGGGGCTGGGCTACTCTTGGCGTTACATGTCCTTGGGTATCATCCCATGCCAAGCCAGATTGCAGTAACACACAGGCAGATCAGGTCCAACCTGTTCTGTCCACATCAGAAGGGTAATGATGGTTTCAAAGTCATGGAAATCCCGCCAGCTGGGGCTGTTGCTTAGGACATTCTGGATGTGGAATCTCTAGCCAGGTTGGCCAAGTCCTACTGGACATCATTATTGTTCCCCCAAAGATGCCCAACTTTCTTAACAGGCTTCTCTTCTCAGCCAATGAGGATACAAAGCTCTTACAGTGATCCCTGCAGTAACTCCCCCCACCCCACTTCCTCACCCCACCCCTTTAATTAGTGAATCCTCATGTCTTTACTGCAGTGATGTTAGCAGTGGGTTAGGACGTAGCTGTATTATGTTTGGAGAAAACGGACATACTAAAAGCATTATGCGTTAGTTGTGAATTTGGTTTAGAGGGTTTTTTGTTGGTTGATCCATAAGGTGTGAATTGGCATGGCAATTTTTTTTTTTTTTTTACCAAAGAGAGAAGAGTTCAATAAAAATGAACAAAACTAGTAAGCCTCCTCTTTGACATTTTAATTTATGATTTTAATAAAGTGTTGTTTTTCAGGGTTGAAAAATGTACAATTAAGAACAGTGATCATTTAGTCAAACAACTGACATTTATTAAACACCTGCTATGCACCAGAGGTGTTAGGTATTGGAAGTATCAAAATGAATAAATGAATGAAACATCGTCTCAGCTCTCAGGGAGTGTACAGTCTGGTAGGCGAGAGAGAAGGTGTAAACAGATAATTACAGTAGAGTTTGACAAGGCCTGGGCAGGGTACTGTAAGACCATGGAAGAGGGAAGCCTGCCTAGAGGAGTGGGGAGAAGATCAAGAAAGGTTTCATGGGGGAAGTGACATTTGAATGGGTCTTGAAGAATTAATTCACCAGGTGGTTAAATTGAAGTGACAGCATATATAAAGATAGAGGAATCCTTGGACGGGTCACTGTTACATTCTCAACAAAGTTAGGATGAATCTCCTTGGACTGGGATGGTGATTAATAGTGAATTCAAAAGGAGCCAGTATTGCAGAGTGATACAGATCAGAATACATCCCCATCTTAAGAAATGTCTAGCTCGTTGATTAATATTAGTGTGTTTTGCTTTAAGCAAATCTGATATATGTAATTATGGATTAACAAGGCAAATGAACTAGATGGGGACAGTATTCACATTGCAGAATTTGTTGTTTTACAAAAGGATTCATAATCAGATCATCTTAAATAACAGTGCCCCTGTGACCTTTACAGTGAATATTATACCAAAAAGCAATTTATACAAAATTGTTCCCATAACAATGGATGGATACAGAAAGGTATATTTGTATTACATTTACTTTTTGCATACAAATTTACCAATTTCAGTGGAAGTGTTTTCCCTCATGGTGTGGATGTTTAATAAACACTAAAAGAAAACGTGAAAATGGCAGTAGTAAATATGAAATCCTCTGTGATCTTCTATCATTTGAATTTTATATGCATGCGTGCTAAGTCACTTCACTTGTGTCTGATTCTTTGAGATCCTACGGACCATAGCCCACCAGGCTCCTCTGTCCATGGGATTCTCCAGCCAACAATATTAGAGTGAGTTGCCATGCCCTCCTCCAGGGGATCTTTCTGACCCGCGTCAAACCCGTGTCTCTTATGTCTCCTGTATTGGCAAGTGGATTCTTTACCACTAGCGCCACCTGGGAAGCCCCGAATTGTATATAAAATACAAATTAATCAGGACAGAGTCTTCAGGGAGTTTTACATTTTAGGTACTTTTAGTAGTGTCACTGGTAATTAATAATAGCACAATATTTCTGTGCCGTGTGTTAGTTCTAAAATGGATATATGATGACCACTCTAATACTCATGCAATGAAGCCAGAAGAGGGGCAGATTCTGAGTCTTCTGTTTTGTTGTGTGGGCACTGATTGCATGGGCTGATGAATGGCACTAGGAATGAACCTAAGAGATGGATGATTTCTACTGGAAGTGCCTGGTGAGCACAATATTCTGCTAGTTAAGAGTGTGGACCTTGAACGTTTGGACCAGCATCCCAGGCATTTACTCCCTTCAATGAAGACCCAAAATAGCTCTGGCTTCTATTTGAAAGATGTGGTGTGCCAGCAGAAGTAGGCAAGCTTGAATCGGCTTCCTCTCATCTGGCCAGTGCCCTGCTGCAGAGGAAATGATGCCCTGAGGTCCTTTGGGTGCATCAAGGTCCTTTGGTCACTGGCTGTCAGTATCAGAAGGTATGGGGCGTTTCTCTAAGAAACATCCTCTACAGCTTGGGCTAGAACTGAAGTCATCTGTTACTATGGTGATACTCAGATTAGCCTAATGGCTAGGACAGTGCTTCCTAAGGCGGGTTCTGAAAAGACTAGTCCCATAGGATGGTAGTAGGTGTTACACACACACTCACACCCACCCATCCCCCCACTCATACCCACCCACCCCCCCACACACACCCACTGAGTTTTGTGGTTAAGTTAACTTTGAGAAATTCTTGCTTAAACAGAAACAGTTTTGTTTATTGCAGGGCTTCTAAAAGCCATCACTAAGCTAGTGTATATCTTTGCCCACAGAACCTGGTGTTCCAGCAAGCATTTGGTGGAGCTGGTGTGGGGAAGAACATTCTTTGGGCAATGCCAGGCAAGAGCATTTTTGCACTGAGTTTGGAGGCTGTCACTGTCTTGCTGAGTAAACTTGGATGACTCCCTTCAGCCCTCTAGGCTTTCCTTCCCCCATGTGTAAAATGAAGCTGATAATGATCATTGCTCTCACTGACTGTGATGGTGTGATGACAACTAAGATAATATCCCTGCAAGTATTTTGAGCTCCTTAGAAGAAAGGCTGTATATAAACTCAAGGTTATTATGAAAGGGAAGTGAAGAATTAAGGCAATTATCTCAATAGTTCGGGCCCTAGTCCTGTTTTTCTGCTGCCTTATTGGGCAGTCTGCCTCAGTTCTCTGCTCTGCTTTGACTGCAAAAAACCTATATCCTCATCCAACCTTGGGTGACTCAGTTCTCTGGGGTTGCTTCCTTTCACATCCTGACACTTTCAGCATGGCCTTTAATTTCCTGGTCCAGAGGTATCATCAGTGCAGCCTCAAGGAAATCCCATCAATCTGAATGCACCCTGCTGACCAGAGAGCCCTGGAGGTGGGAATTAAATGTAGTTGGAAAATTGCTTTTATCCTTCAGACTCATCCTCCTGCAGAAGCAGTTCTAAAGGACCATCTTGGAAGCTGAATGCTATGGGGTCCTCTCCAGTGGCCCCAGTGCTCCATCTGGACCAGAGTCCTGTTCGCAGGAGAGGTTTCTTGACCAGTTTCCAGGGTCCCTTTTGCCAGTAGGAAGTCATGGCCATCTTTAAGGAAATTTAAAGCAAAAGCAAAACCACTCTCATGACCATTGACCCTTCCTGATTCCCGTGACTCTTTGTTAATTCCTTCTTTTCCTTACAAGCTGCCTTGAAAGGATAGAGTTCTTGAGGATTAACCACTAAATAATCATTGCAGACTGGGTTTGAGGTAGAGACTGAGGTGAGGGCATTAGAGTTAACAGTCTACCATGCTCTGTACATGGACCAGCAATTTCCCACATGCAAGCGGCAAGCTTCCATCGCAGTAGGAAGCATTTAGGTTCAACCACAAGAGGAAACTGTGTGACTTTAAGATGTGATGCTGGAAAGTGAGAGTGAAGTTGTTCTCTGTCCTGGAGAGCTTGGTGGAAATGCCTATCCGAGAGGGGCGAGTCATAGCACGGTAGAGCTGCAAGTGCCTCGTGAAGTTCACCTGATTCAAACGTTCTCTTTGGATGAGGCAAATGAGGCCCAGAGAAGTGCAGTAAGCTACCCAAGGTCACACAGCTACCATATGTCAGAACAGAAGTCCTCCTAAAAGCTAAAAATCAGATCTGCTGCCTCCTTATGCTCTTTACACAGCTTCATACCCAGCTGTGTTCTTGTATGGGGCCTCCTTGGTGACTAGACAGTAAAGAATCTGCTTGCAATGCAGCAAACCTGGGTTCGATACCTGGGTTGGGAAGATCCCCTGGAGAAGAGACTGGCTACCCACTCCAGTGTTCTTGCCTGGAGAATTCCATGTACAAAGGAGCTTGCCCAGCTATAGTATTGTATATTTGAGTGTGGATTGGCTCATTCAGTGGGACTTGGAGGTCATGTCCAAGGCTGAGTTGTGTGGGCTGTAGCAGAGGAACAGGTTTCTCTGGGAGGCCTCAAAGGCCTGCTTCCTTGTATCTCCGGATCTCCATTCCTTTTGAGCGTATGGTTGTCTGATTCACCAAGCCATGCAGCTAGCTGGAAACCTAAGGCCTGGGTGTTCTGCCAAGATACCCAGTGGGTGATTAAATCATCCCAGTCCCTCTACCTTGGTCATTATTAACATTGCATGGACCAAGGACCTCCTTGAAAGCCTGATGAAAACTACTGATGCACTCCCCAGGGAAGGGCCCACATCCGCTACCACAGGCATGTAATGGCAGCGTCATCTAGGTTTGTAGCTCCTGGTCTGCTGGCTGTTGGTGTTGGTACACAGCCTAGGATCACATGTAGATGCTCCCTAAATTCTGAAGACTCCCAGAGCTGGAATTGTCAGTCTTATTTAAGGGGAAATTGGAAGTACTGGGATGAGCCTTGTGCCAAATAGACTGGGGTGGTATAGAGGTTAGAGTGAAATTTCTTTAGGATGAAAGAATGGGATTGAATCCTGGAGTTGAAGGAAAAACAAAAAAGGAACTGAAATGAGCTAGCCGTTTCCCTTTCTCCCAACATTATGAAAGAGATAAGGAGAAAAGGAGGCATGGCATAAAGAAAGGTGGGAGACTTGGAAGAATGGGAGAGGGAGATCGTTCTAGAAAGGAGGTCCATAATGTCACCACTACATGAAACAAGCTCTTCTGAAAAAATGCAACAACGCTTCTACCTCTTTCCAGACTTTCTCGTCCTAGTTCAACTTCTAAACAGCAAAAGCTCATGTCTTTGGGAATTAGAAATTGTCTTAGATTCTGGAACACCATGTCCTTGAAGGGGACATTTTTAGAGGTTTGGAGTGGGAGCTGGACATTGTGGGGGAGTAGTACAGCTTGCCTCACTCCTTCTTTAAAGAAAGCATTTTTATGATCAAAATAATACATGCTTATGGCTTGTAAAAATAGGAATATGAAGTAGAATGTTCCTGGCCTCTCCACCACTGATTACCCACTATGTTCACAGTTTGGTATGTATAGTTAAGTGTGTGTTTCTATGAATATTCATATATGTATTCATGTGCCTAAAATAGTCATAAAAGATGTGACCAAGACACCATATACTGCTCTATAGTGTGCACTTCACTGGACACTGTGTCTGGGGGTCTTTGCCTGCCAGTATACATCTAGCTAGTTCATTCTTTTTAGCAGTTGCATAGTATTCTGTCATCCAGTTGTGACCTAATTTTTTTTTAATCCAAGCTTTATTGGTGAATTTTTACATTGTTTCAAAGTTTTACAAATTATTAAATACTGGTGCAGCCTACTTCCTTCTACATATGTCTCTCCATACTGTGGCCAGAATTTTTGTAGTGTAAATTCACAGTGGACTTTCCAGGTGGCTCAGTGATAAAGAATCTGCCCACCAATGCAGGAGACTTAGGAGACACAGGTTCAGTCCCTGGGTTGGGAAGATTCCACCAAAGGAGGAAATGGCAACCCATTCCAGTATTCTTGCCTGGAAAGTTCCATGGACAGAGGAGCCCAGCGGGATACAGTCCGTTGGATCACAAAAAAGTGGGACTTGACTGAGTGGCTGAACACACACACAGAGCACAGTAGTGACCTTATTGGTTCAAAGAGTTTAGTTTGCACATCTCTTTTATTTTTTAGAGAGCCTGCTCATTTGCCTCCAGGAACTTGATGGTGACTTACCTTCTCCCCCCAAAATGGCCATTTCTCCATGCTCTTCCTCACCCATTTCAGTTAGGTTGGTTGATCCTTTCAATCTTTGACAAAGTGATTGCTGGAAAAAAGTCTCCTTTTCCTTTGTGTATTTTTTTGAGTGCTAGTGAGGCTGAAGTATGTGTATGGCACATCTGCATTTCTTCTTCTGCATTGGCATTTCATATCCTTTGCCTATTTTTCTACTGGGTTGTTCTTTCTCATTGTGATAACCAGAATCTCTCTATATTTTGAGTAGTAATAATTTAACTGTGATCTATATTGCAAATACAGTAACTAGTCTACTATTTATCTTTTGACTTTGATTTTAGTGTCTTTCATCACACAGAGATGTTTATGATTTTAAAAAATAATCATTGCCACTCTGTTCCTTTATGAGCACTTCAACAATGCCATCATGAACGTCTGTGGACTCTATTATATGCGTTTGGCTCACTATTTCCTTAAGATGAATTCCTGGGATTGGGTTTGTTCAATTTTATATATATATATATATATAGCTAAAGTGCTTTCTAAAGTGTTTTTTTAAACCAATTTGTACTCCAACTGCAGTATATCAAAGTATACTTTATTCCTTCTCTTGAGATCTTCTGATAATTCAGGTTTTGCATCTTAAATCAAGTGCTAGGCAGAAACTCATAATTGGCATCACCAAAGGCTGGGGCATAAATCCCTAACTGCATGTGAAACACACGCAATACACATTTCACCTTCAATTATTTAAGCAAACATGTTTTTAGTTCATCTCCAACTAGAACTGTGTCAAAAGCATTTTCCAGCATCAAGTCCCTCTAAATTCACTGTGAAGTGAATGGCTATTTAGGGTCATTTCTGCTGGTGGCCGCTGCAGCAGCAGACAATGGCAAAGGAACTTTAGAGGTGTATGTTGTAAGACATTTGGAACAAAGCTACTGCTGTATCGTCACTGAACTCAGAGGTCAGCTAGATTGGTTCCAGAATTTTCCAGAGGCTGAGCACTGAGTAGGAGTCGGCTTCTCTCCGACTTGCCTTCCTGCAAAGAGGACAAGTTTGAGGCCCTCCCATGAGGAGTTATTCTAATAGAAATAAACAGTGATGTCACCCTCTGCAAAGGGAATAGTGACAAACAGGTACAGGTGTAGCTTTTCTTGTCACTCTGCCTGGGCTTGCTTCATCATCTTGCATCTCTTTGCTGCCAACATCCAGGTATGGTCAAGGGAATTTCGGTGTTTGCTTTAGGCCACACGTAGGATTAGGAGAAGGTGGATATCAGAGCAGTCATTTGTGTGGCTTAAGAACTGTCTTTAGTCTGAAGAGTGAGAGCAGCAGTAGCAACCTTTAAATCCTTTGGGGGTGGTTGAGCATGCTGTGGGCTATGAAAGAGCAGTGATAGTTGGTACCCATTTTACAGATGGAGAAGACACATCTGGAAAGGAGAAATGCTCTGAGAGTTGGATGTGCTGGAAAAGTCTCCTGACATACCTCCAACACATGCTAGTTAAAAATCTGGCCACTTTTCTCCTCTAGGGATGGATGCTGCTGCTAAGTCACTTCAGTCATGTCTGACTCTGTGTGACCCCGTAGACGGCAGCCCACCAGGCTCTCCTGTCCCTGGGATTCTCCAGACAAGAATACTGGAGTGGGTTGCCATGCCCTCCTCCAAGGGATCTTCCTGACCCAGGGATCGAACCTGGGTCTCCCACATTGTAGGCAGACACTTTTACCTTCTGAGCCACCAGGGAAGTCTGCATTTGAACTATAGCCAGTTATTATTTGTGGTTTCCCATTTACCTCAAAATCTTGGTATTTGGAAAATGACTTTAGGTCCTATCTAATATAAATGGGTTTTTTCTTTTAAAGGCTTCAAACTGATGGCCAGTAATTATTGCTCTTTGCTGCTTTGAAAAAAAAATGGCTTTGGCTGTTAAATTAATGAATGTCCTGGAACTTCCCTGGTGGCTCAATTGGTAAAGAACCCGCCAGCCAACATAGGAGACACAAGAGATGCAGGTTCGATCCCTGGGTCAGGAAGATCCCCTGGAGTAGGAAATGGTAACCCACTCCATTATTATTGCCTGCAAAATCCCATGGACAGAGGAGCCTGGCAGACTACAGTTCATGGGGTCACAAAAGAGTTGGACATGACTGAACACACACACACACACACACACACACACACACACACATACATACTCATCTTAAAGCTAGGGTGTCCCTTCTTTGATGCTGAATTATTTGTCTGTTTACTTATTTATTTTGGCTGTGCTACATGGCATACACAGTCTTAGGTCCCTGACTAGGGATTGAACCGAGGGCCACAGCAGTGAAAGCACCTAGTCCTAACCACTGGACCACCAGGGAACTCTCCAATGCTGAATAATTTATAACTGAAACATTATAGCCACAAATATGGTCTCTACACATAAATCATGTGATGAATTTCTCCTTATGGGTGGTCATAATGGAAAGGGCTATATTTTCTTTTCTTTTTAAAACTCTGCTTGATGCTTTTCATAGAACTGGGGATTGTCATGTTTTGTTTTCTAAGGATTATTCCCCAAAGGTAGCATTACTGTTTAACTCATTAGAACCAGGAGGGGATATCTACTGTTCCCATACTTAAACTTGAAAGGACAATCTTATTAAGAAGCAAAGTCAGTCAGTTAGTGGAGCTTACAGGAAATTGGGAGGCAGAGACCTGAATCCCAGTTCTGGTTTCGTTCTAATTCGCTGTGTGACCTTGAACAAGTGTTCAATGTCTCTGAGCCTCAGATTCCTCAGTCTTTGTTACGAATAGATTATATTGTAGTCCCCTTCATCTAAGCAAAGCATACTTGTCTCCAAAGTCAAAACCTGCTTAGTGACAAAATCATTTGAAAGTGAAAGTGAGAGTGAAGTCGCTCAGTTGTGTCCGATCTTTGCGACCCCATGGCCTGTAGCCTACCAGGCTTCTCGGTCCATGGGATTTTCCAGGCAAAAATCCTGGAGTGGGTTACCATTTCCTTCTCCAGGAGATCTTTCTGACCCAGGGATTGAACCTGGGTTTCCCGCATTGTAGGCAGACACTTTACCATCTGAGCCACCAGGGAAGTCCAAAATCATTTGGGGGCACATTAAAAAAATATGTTGGAGTCCCCACCTCAACCAGTTGAATCGGAAACTCCAAGAGTGGACCCAGCTAAACTATTTGTTGACCAGCTCCTTCGACGATTCAGAGATGGCTGTAACTCCTTCCTGTGGTAACTTTCTGGAGGCAAGAACTGAGTTTTCCAGCCTGAGGGATTGAAACCCATTTTCCAAAGTGGGAAAGTCCGGGTGTCTCTGGCTTAGAAACCTGTGATATGAGACCTCATTTGGGGAGGCTGGTTTGCGACCTTGTTCCCTGGGGCTAGTTTCTGCAGAGGTGAGTGGAGAGCACACTGTTCTTTTTAATAAGAGCAAGTCTGAGTGAACAAACTGACCATTTATTCAATAACGAGCATATTTCAGGCCCTTTGGCACAAAATCTTTGGTCAAGGCATTTCTGAGAAAGACCAAAGCGGTTCCCAGAATTCAGACCTTTCTGCCCAAGCTCTCCTGTGAATCCCTTTTGAAGCTTCCTTCTTCTATCCCTTCTTTGACTTTGTAAACTTTTCTTTCTCTTTCCTTCATTCAGCTCATGGTGTTGCTGTGGGTTCTCTTGTTTCATGGGATTTCAACCTCTGAGTTTTTAGGCCCTCATCTCCCACCACCCCACCCTTCTTTAAACAGCTTCTCCCCACCCATCACCCCTCACTTCATCACATTACTGATTTCATTTCCTTCAACCGTAGGCCCTCTCTCAATATTGTCCTGTTATCTAAGTGCCGAAAGGAAAAGGGTCAGCATCAAGATACACGCCTTTGGGGATTTCCCAGGCGGACCAGTAGTTAGGACTCAGCACTCTCACTGCCAGACTGGGTTCAGTCCCTGGTTGGGGACCTATGATTCCACCACCTGCACAGAGGGACCAAAAAATACAAATGTACACACCCCTTTGCTCCACTTCTTTCCTTGGGTCTCAGCCTTCAGCCCTTCACTTCAAAACAGGGGAAATTGGAGCCAGAGAAATGCTTCTTCAAGGCAAAGTTTCCGAGACAGCAAGTCTTCCTCTTTGTCTATAGCCATTATTTACTAAGCCGAGTGCCAGGTGCTGTGCCACTGTCCTGGCATGCATTATCTCACTGAATCTCTTCCACAGCTCCATCAGATAGGCACTCTTAGTATTCCCATATCCCAGAGGAGGAAACTGAGGCACAGAGCCACTAAGGGACTTGTACAAGTTCAGTCAGCTGGTGAGTAGCAAAGTGGATCTATCTGTCTGGTCCTAGGGCCTGCATGATTACACAGAGTATTCTGCTATTAAGGATTCCCCATGGAGTATATCGGGTTTCCATGATGGCTCAAACAGTAAGAAATCCGCCTGCAATGCAGGAGACGCAGGAGATGCGGGTTCAATCCCTGGGTCTGGAAGATCCCCTGGAAGAGGAAATTGCAACCCACTCCAGTATTCCTGCCTGGGAAATCTCATGGACAGAGGATCCTGGCGGGCTACAGTCTGTGGGGTAACAAAGAGTTGAATACAACTTAACATGCACGCATGCGTACAGTATCTCCCTCCTACCTTGTGGTGTGTATCAGGCTGGGTTGTACTGGAGGCCAATCTATGCAGCAACAGATTTTCTTGGGTGTGAAGAGTCTGAGCCCTGAAGAGCCTCAGTAACTTTAAACACCAAGAAAGAAGGGGGAGTTGGTTTTAATGGCAGAATAATGTTGCCAGGGTTATTAAGTATCATTGTAGGGGTGGGCCTGGGAACCTGGTTTTGATTCTTGAGAACTGAAAACTGAGTAAAACTGCAACTATGGCATTGAGAAGTACATTCCTGAGACCCCTGTGACTATTGTTAGTTTCATAGACCCTGGGGATGTGAAACATACTTGGTATTTTCTTCCTCCCACTCCCTTCGGGAAGCTAGTGCCAAGAGCAGAGGTAGAGAATGACTTCCTGGATGCTCTCAGCTAAAAGGGGACTGCAAAAGGGGAGAGAGCCAGGAAAGGGGCCCAGAGTAGGCTAAACAACATTCTTGTTGGCTTGGATTCTTGGGTTTCCAGCTCACCCAAGTCCTTCTTGTCTGATTCTCATTATCAAACTTGCAACACGAGGCAAGGAATATTTGGCATCCACCAATACAGACTCATTGAATTCATGTTGATGTGACTCAAACTCATGGGTACAACAAATCCATGCCCAGAGATTTCCAGAATATTCCCATGGGAGCAAGTCTGTCTTGGAGCCATAACCTAAGACCCCATTTGAAGGAGACCAAGTTTTCACTTTGACTGGAGTGCATGGATTGACTTAACATTACTACAGAAAAACATTTTTTTTCTTTTTCTTAGCTCCTTCCTGGAAAGATCTTACACTGGCTATAATTTCTCTAAAATCTCTTTTGAGTTGGAGATGCCAGACGAAGACTCCTACCTCTTTTCTGCAGGGTTTGTCCTTTTTATTGTCATGTTCAGTCATGGGAGTCAGTGGGCCTAAGGGTCTCTTAAGGCCTCAGTCACTTGCTCCATGTCTAATGCCTGACAAGTCACTTGGTCTCCCTAGGCCTCAGTTCTCCCATCTGTAATGATCCCGACTCTCCAGTTTCCATGGGGATATTAGAGCAAGCAGATCATTGAAAGCAAATGGTCCAAGATAGATGATTGTAGTTGTCTTCAGGTTTTCCCTGGTAAAAGAGCTGTTTTGGAAAAAAGAGAGAGAGAGAAGTAGTAGAAGGTTCAAGGGCTGAGAGTTGGAATCATTTGCTTAAGTTCAAATTCCTGTTCTGTCTCCTACTAACTATGCGATCTTGGAAAGTTTCTTAACCACCTAATTGCCTTAGCTCTGTACAATGGAAAGAGTAATAATTACACCTATGTCATAGAGCAATAGTAAGGAACCAAAGAGATAATACATAGCAAGGGTCTGCCCCATAGTTAGTGCTCAGTAAAGAGCAGCTATTTCTTTTATGATGATGAGCACCTGAATCCTAGTCCAGCAACTTTGGGTAACTCGCTTAGCCTCCTTAAACTTAAGTTTCTTCACCTGTATAATGGGAACACTCACAGTAGTCACCTCATAGGGTTTTTTGAGGAATAAACAAGCTCATTCTTGCAAGGTTCTCAGCACACTGCTTGGCCCATAGAAGTGCTCAAGAAAGTATTGTCAGTTGCCAACTTAGTGGCCCTGTAGGCTCTTTGGCCCCTGGCTTCTCCATGTCTGGGCCACCTCTAAACCTAACTCCCACCCCAGCAGAGGTTTCTGATGCCTGTTGTTGAGGGTGAGCAGAGGAGACAGCCTTTCTGCCTGGAGACCTCCTGAGAGCTTCCTGCGAAAACCCTGCACCCGGGCTGTGTCACCTGGGATGCTTCTGGACAGCATCTGATTGATTCCTAGGACCCCAAATGGTTCACAAAGTGACAAAAATGAGGACAAGGCAGACCTTGCTTATCAGCTCCCATAGGAACCTGGCCCAAAGCAGCACCAAGTTTTGTTAGCTGCCCCTCCCTTTCCTCCTTTGGCAGCCCCACCAGGCACGTATTCCCTTCTGGCCTTCCTCCAAGACAACAGGCCAGAGGGCCCTGCGTCTCCTCCCACGTCAAGGAAGGCAAGCAGATGCTGCCATAGTGACAGTTCCTACCAGATCAATAGAGCTGGGAATTGAACCCTGGTGACAGGGCCTGCCTTGAGGGGGGCTACCTCCCAGGGCATGGCCTACCTCAGCCTGGTGACCAAGCAACCTGCCCTGCCCACCACTGGCTGGGCACCAGCCTTGAAGCCTTTCTCTATACATTTATCTGCACCTCAGGGACCCCACAGTGACTGCCCATTTCAGGCATATGCTGTCCTCATCAGATTCCTCAGTGACTTTGCCTTATTCAGCCCTTATTTATTTCTTTCCTGAACTGGTCAATATTATTGTTGCTGCTGTTGAAGCTGTTAATAACAGTAGGAATAACTAACATTATTGAGTGCTTCCTGTGTGTGAGGTACTATGCTAAGTACTTCATATGTACTTTCGTATTCCATCCTCCTAATAACCATTTCAGGTAGGAGGCGGTATTAGTACTACTAGAGATGTCAGTCAGCCTGGAGTGTTAAGGGTCCAGATGGGATCTTGGACACCTATAAAATATTCAGAAGGGGTTACATGACCCAAGGGGACTTTTTGATGTGTTAGGGTTAGCCAAAAAGTTCTTTTTGGCTTTTCCATAACATCTTATGGAAAAATCCAGCAAACTTTTTGGCCAACCCAATACTTGGCCAAGAAGCCCTTCTATGCCACCCCTTCCACTTTTCCACTTGTACAGCAGACATTGGTACAGCAATGTTCAATTGATTGACTTGGACACAGCAGATGTTGCACATTCTGAATCCTGCTGGGCCCCTGGCCATGGCTGGAGATATGGGAGCCATACCATCTCTAACCACTTGCAGCACAGGAGGATTTTTGCATCTGACCCACCCTGGGGTTGCTTGGATACTAGCTGGGATCAGGCTAGGGTAGCCCCGTGGTGAACATGACCAAGTAAAGATCACACTTCTTAGCCCGAAGTTTCAGACTTTCTATTACATGGGCTTCCCAGGTGGCTCAGTGGCTAAGAATCTGCCTGTAATGCAGGAGACACAGGAGGCGTGGGTTTGATCCCTGGGTAGGGAAGATCCCCTGAAGGAGGAAATGGCAACCCACTCCCATATTCTTGCCTGGAGATTCCCATGAACAGAGGATCCTGCTGGGCTACTGTTCATGGGGTCATAAAGAGTCAGACATGACAGCACACACACATTATATTAGATAATTGACTATGACACACATTTCCAATAGTATTTACTTAACACAGACCCCATACTCCAGCTACACCAGGCTACCCTCATCCCCAGAATACATCTTGCACATAAATATCCATTTCCATGCCTCCGTTCATGGTGCTCTCCTACTGGTTCTTCTCCAAAAATCCTTCTGAGAACATCTCACTTCTTTGCTCCTTCTTTCATCCCAAGGACCCATTGAGCATCTGTTATATACTAGGTGCTGTGCTTGGCACTTAGAATGTGATTATAAACTAAACAGACATATACTCTGCCTTCATCAAGCTCACAATTTAGTGCAGGAAACAGACATTAAGCAAACCAACAGAGACATATATAATTAGAGTTGAACCTCAAACAATATGAGGTTTGGAGCATCAACCTCTGTGTCACTGAAAAAATGTGTATAACTTATAGTCAGCCCTCCATATATGTGATCCCAACCTATCTGCAATTCCCACCCATGGATTCAACCACTGATCACGTTGTACTGTGGTATTTGTGCTCAGTCACTCAGTCATATCTGACTCTCTGCGACCGCATGGACTGTAGCCTGCCAGGCTCCTCTGGCCACAGAATTTTCCAGGCAAGAATACCGGGGTGGGTTGTCATTTGCTTCTCCAGGGGATCTTCCTGACTCAGGGATTGAACCCTTGTCTCTTGCATTACTGCTGAGCCACCTGGGAAGTCCCCCCACATCAGAAAATATCCACATGTAAGTGAACCCACATCACTCTGACCCATGTTGTTCAAGAGTCAAATGTGTAAGTTGTGATAAGTGCTGTAAGGGAGAAGAAAGGGTGGTTATGAGAGATGGTTACAAGGGAGACAATTTAGATGGGAGGGAATGAAGAAAGGTCTTTCTGGGGGAAGTGACATCTAAGCTGAGATTGGAAAGATGAATAAATAATAGCAAAGAATATTCCAGACTGAGGGACCAACGTGGGCAGACACTTGAGGTGGGTGCTGGCCATATTCAACTGACTCAAAGAGTTAGTGAACCATGGAGAAAGGGGTGCTCAGTGAGACTGGAGACCACGTGGGGGCTTGCAGGCCATGGTAATGAGTTCCCTCTTTATGTCGAGTGCATTGGGAAGCCATGGATGTGTTTAAATCAGGGATCAAAATGATTAATTCATACGTTTAAAATAGTCCTCTGGCTGCTACACAAACTTGGCCTGTAGAGAGGTCTGAAGGGAAAGAAGGCCAAGATTAGGTGGCTGGGATACTAGTTCAGGAAGAGAGATTCTGGTGGCTTGGACTAAGGGGTGGCAGTGGCCATGGAGAGAAGTGAGCAGGTTTAAGATACATATTACAGCTAGAGCCAAAAGGACTTGCTGGTGGACTGGATATGCTGACAAGGGGAGGGAGCAATCAAGGGGGACTTCCATGTGTCTGACTTGAGTGAGGAAGATGACAGTACCACTAACGGACATGGGGATGTAGCCTGAAGCCAATTCAGACTTTAGCTCTCCCGTGCCACATTCGGTCTCTAACGGTTATGTAGCATATATACTGCACTACCTTGTTTTGATGATAACTAACATGAGAGTATTTGTTGTCTCTCTGTCCCTGCATGCTCAGTCGCTTCAGTCATTTCCAACTCTTTGTGACCCCGTGGACTATAGCCCACCAGGCTTCTCTGTTCATGGGATTCTCTGAAGAATAATGCAGTGGGTTGCCATGCCCTCCTCCAGAGGATCTGCCTGATCCAGGGTTCAAACCTGAATCTCTTGCATTCCAGGCAGATTCCTTACCACTGAGCCACTGGGAAGCCCCGTTGTCTCCCTAGGTAGGTTTTAAACTCTTTGAGGACACTGACTATGTCTTCATCATGTCTGTATTCCCCAAAGCACCCAAGACATCATGTGTTGAAGACTGATCAATTAAGGGAAGGAACTTGTTTATTTTTCTATTTTACTCTTCTCACTAAGGCATCAGACATGAATGGATCAAACTTTTCTTTAAAAAAGAAAAAGATATGTGCCTGGATAGACTTTGAACTGGATTTAATCATTAATCCCCTTTTGAACAATTGCTGCTGTGTCAGCATGATGCACAGGGCACACCTAACCTTGGTCCTCAGATCATCCTTCATCCATGCAGTGAAGCCTCTGCGTTCACAGAAGTGTGGCTTCATGGGAATGTGCAGGCTAGCTCAGGATGGGCAGAGCGGAAGACGAGAAGTGACCTAAGGGCCTCAGTTGCTCAGGCAGGTGTGGGTTTTCATGGCCATGGGTAAGCACGTACTATGGTAGCATGCTGTGGACCTTAGAGTCCATCACAGAATAGACAAAATATAGTGGGGTTGCAGCATCTAGACAAGATAAAATAAGGAGGTGCCCTATGCAGTGTTTATGTGATTCTTGCAGTTCTCCAGGGAGTTGTCTGATCCTATAGTTCTGAGGTAGGAGTTCAGGAATCTGCATTTTTACAAGCATCCCAGGGAATGGTGGTGCAGGTAATCCCTGGATCACACGTTGAGATGTCCTGGCTTCAGAGATCAGCCCTGGAACTGAAAGTGTGTACAGCTAGCTCCTTGGGGACAACCTGGCCCATCCCTGCTCCCTTCTTGGAGGAGGTCCAGAGTCATTCTCAGGAGCCCCAGGAGCTACACACACAGATGTAGACATGCATGGGCACCCAGATGACTGACAGAAAAAGAGATGTAACAGTCCTGACCACCAGAATGGGAAGGGTCAGGAGGTCAGAATCCATAACTTTGTAGCTGTACCTGGGAACTGACTGGGCTTCCCTGGTGGCTCAGTAGTAAAGAATCTGCCTGCCAATGCACGAGACAGGGGTTTGATCCCTGGGTTGTGAAGATCCCCTGGAGAAGGGAATGACGACCCACTCCAGTATTCTTGCCTGGAAAATCCCATGGACAGAAGAGCCTGGCAGGCTACAGTTCCTGGGTTTGCAAAGAGTCAGAATCCACTGAGAAGCATGCGTACACACAGGTCCATTTTAGCGAAGGCCTTAAGGGGTTGCTAGGTGGTGGGTTAGTCTGCAGAGGCAGCACCCTGGCTGGTCCCCACAGACTGCTAAGGTTGCTTTCCAATGAGGAACTGAGCCGGGCCTTGCCCTGTACTCTAATGGGCTTCCCTCATGATGCAGATGGCAAAAAATCTGCCTACAATGCAAAAGCTACAAATGCAAGCCGGGTTTGATCCCTGGTTTGGGAAGATCCCCTGGAGAATGGAGAGGCTACCTACTCTGGTAATACCCGACCAAGGGTATTGGAGGGGGATGGGTATGAATTTAGCATCTCAGTGGGATTAAGGGTACCCAGCAGCTCCCTGCCTCCTGAGACCTGATTCTGGTCTAGTCAGCCCAGCTTCCTACCTAACCAAAACCTGCTTTGCATCCACCCCCTGTAGTCCAGACAGAATGGAAACCACCTTCCTCCAACTGTCCATGGGGTTAACTCTAAGCAGGTCCAACATCACTGCTCCCACTTGCCCTGCCTTCAGCCTCTCCTGATGGAGACCCAAGACTGACCTGGTCATCATTTGCAGAACACACAGCCTATAACAATGAACATCTAGGGGTCCACTTCACTTCCTATTTTCCAAAGCCACCAGGAGAAACTTGCAAGCTATTATCACATCCCCACCTTCTATCCACCTTGGACCTGACTGTATCATCTGAATTCCCCAAATCTGGAACTGGTCTAGGTGGTAATCAACACCTCCCCAGCTTGTTTCAAGCCTGGGACAGCTTCACCCAGTGATTTTCTTCTAAAAGGAGTCAACTCCGAATTTTGAGACCTTTTAAAGATTCTCCATTCATGTGATCCTCTGCCACCGTCATAAATGTAAGCCCCTTCCCACTCTCCTGGGGCTTTTCATCCCCATGCATGTTTGTACTTTCTTTTCCTCACCCCCATCGTGCCGCCCATGATTTTGTCTGTGTCCTTTGAGACTCAGGTTGCACATCGACTAAGTCCCCTGGCTCTTCCCTCTTGCTGTGTCATCCACCTCCGAGCATCACAGTGCTGGCTACACATTAGCGTCACCTGGGAAGCTTTTTAACAAGGACTGAAGCCTGGACTCCCTCCCTGCGGAGATTCTGATTTAACCGGCCTGAAGTGGGGCCTGGGCACTTCTACTTTTTAAAGAGCCACACCCCAGGTGATGCTGATGTGCAGCCAGATTTACAAACTCCTGACACCTGCTTGCCTTAGAGGACATATCCATTCTCTTGCAGCTGCTTATTCTATGGGGCTGCACATACCACATTGCTGAGGGGTGATGTCCACATGCTCTTATTCTCTGACACTGTTTTCAGGCCTTTTTTGTCCATCTTAAAAAAAAAAAAAGAAAAGAAAACAAGCCAACAGATAATAGAATTCAATAACAACTAAATGTATTGTTTATAGTTTTAAAAAGATTTTTTATTATTTTTTATTTTTAATTGGAGGATAATTGCTTTACAATGTTGTGTTGGTTTCTGCTGCACAACAGTGTGAGCCAGCTATGCCTGCATGTGTGCTCAGTTGTCAGTCATGTCCGACTTTTTTGGACCCCATGGACTGTAGCCACCAGGCTCCTCTATCCATGGGATTTCCTGGGCAAGAATACTGGCGTGGGTTCCCATTTCCTTCTCCAGAGGATCTTCCTAACCCAGGGATCGAACCCGTGTCTCTTGTGTCTCCTGCATTGGCAGGTGGATGCTTTCCCCTGAGCCACCCAGGAAGCCCCAAATCAGCTATAAATATACATTTATCCACCCCACCCCATTTGTGCGTCTGTCCCACCCACCCCCCCATCCCAGCCCTGTAAGTCATCACAGTCTAAAAGATAGATTGTTTTAAAAATGAAATAAAATTAAATAAATGCTCCTTTGAGGCATGTGCTGCTTATACTATCCACTCTTCTTTTTGTCAACTCTTCCTCCTCTTTCACCCACACTTTTCCTGGACTTTTAATGCCTGGTTTATTACTTTCCTCTCAAACATGAGCCCTGCTTTTATCCTGGAAGAATTTAGTGCCCCAGTGTACAATCCATCCAGCACCTTGGACTCATGGCTTGTGCCTTTGATGAATATTTATGGAGTGTTGTGATATACTGGGCACTGTCAGAGGTGTGATGTGAAGGCTATAGCAATGAACAAATGGACAAAAACTCCTGCCCACAAGAACCTTACCATCAGGAGGACAGGAGTAGGGGAGAGAGTTAACCCATCAGCAAACAAATAATCATGCACAGAATGTCAGTTGGTGATAAACAGATGGAAAAGAATGAAGCAGGGAAACAAGGTAGGAAATGATGAGAGAGAAGAATCACTTTTATATGTGAGAGAAGGAATTTCAACAAGGGTAGCCTTCATTGAGCAGATGATATTTGGGCAAAGACCTGGAGGAAGTGAGGGAGCTTCCATGTAAATATCTTGTGGGAGAGCATTACAGGCAGAGAGAACCGAGAGGGCAGATGTCTTAAGGCAGGAGCGTACCTGGCTGGGAAGGGGCCGATATGTCTGAAGCTGAGTTCCTGAGGGAGAGTAGAAGACAAGGTCTTCTTAGGCCTTGTGTGAACTTGTACAGACTCTGGCTTTTACTCTGAATTGAGACAGTGAGCCTTTGGAAGGGAGGGTTCTGGCTGGAGAATGGAATAGAGTCTGACTTACATTTGAAGTTTACTTGATTTCACTCATCTCCACTCACCTTCATCTCTACTCCACTTTGATCATGTGTCCCTATTGCCAGCTCATGTATTTTTTCATTGCCTCTGAAATCTTAAACTCAAGTAGTATGAGAGCAAAGCGTTTTTGCTCAGACCTGTCTGACTCTTTGTGAGGCCAAGGACTATACAGTCCATGGAATTCTCCAGGCCGAATACTGGAGTGGGTAGCCTTTTCCTTCTCCAGGGGATCTTTCCAACCCAAGGATCAAACCCAGGCTTCCCACATTGCAGGTGGATTCTTTACCAGCTGAGCCACATGGGAAGCCCAGGAATACTGGAGTGGGTAGCCTATCCCTTCTCCAGCAGATCTTCCTGACCCAGGAATCGAACTGGGGTCTCATGCTTTGCAGGCAGGTTCTTCACCAACTGACCTATCAGGTAAGTTAAAGATTCTACACCCACCACTTCGTTCTAATTATGCTTTCTCTTGCACCTTAGCTAAATCTCTCATCTCTTGACTCTACTGAGTTCTTCCTGGTTATTAGTCCTTCTGGCTTCTCTTCTTTTCCTCTCCCTCCTAAACCCCATAGTGCAACTTTTTTAGCAATTGTCATGTGTTAACTTTCTGGTCTGGTTGGTAGTTCAGCAAAGCCCAAACCATAGATCATTCCAGTGGATCTTGGTCCTGGCTGCACATGAGAATCACTTGGATGCTTTAAAACGTGCTGATGCCTGATTTCATTGGCCTAGAATGGGGCCCCTAAGTTGGTCTTTTTAAGCTCTGTCAGTGATTCTAATGAACCACCAGATTAATCAAGTGACAGGCGCTTATCCTATACTTCTGCACCTGGGCAGGAAACCAATCTCAGTTGTTCCCTAAAACTACTGGGTAATCTGACAAAGTGTGACCCTAGTAAGCTACATCTCGCATTCCTCTCGATGGGTAAATTACCCTCACCCAGCTTCCAACCCCACACCTGTCCATGTCTCTCTTAGAAGGCAGCTTCATTTTCCATTTCATAGAGAAAATAAGAGGCTTCCATGGCCTCAAATTCCTGTCTTGCTGCCTAGATGCATCTCTTGTTGTTCAGTCACTCAGTTGTGTCCGACTCTTTCCCACCCCATGGACTGTAGCATGCCAGGCTTCGCTGTCCTTCACTATCTCCTGGAGTTCCACTGAGTCAGTGATGCCATCCAACCATCTCATCCTCTGTTTCCCTCTTCTTCTTCTCCACTTTTATTCAGTTGTCTCATCCACCTCTACCAAAACTTTCCTCTATTTTGAGGCTCTTCAACATGTTTCTTACCATGGGCTCCCTTCAGAATATTTGCAATGTTTTATCTTTCAAGACTTTGTCAATCCCATATCCTTCTTCTCTAGCCCTGCCCTATGTCTCTTCTCCCCTTCATAGCCAAGCTTCTTCTTCTTTTTTTTTTATTATTGAATTATCTTTCTTTTTTTTAAATTTTATTTTATTTTTAAACTTTACATAATTGTATTAGTTTTGCCAAATATCAAAATGAATCCGCCACAGGTATACATGTGTTCCCCATCCTGAACCCTCCTCCCTCCTCCCTCCCCATACCATCACTCTGGGTCGTCCCAGTGCACTAGCCCCAAGCATCCAGTATCGTGCATCGAACCTGGACTGGCAACTCGTTTCTTACATGATATTTTACATGTTTCAATGTCATTCTCCCAAATCTTCCCACCCTCTCCCTCTCCCACAGAGTCCATAAGACTGTTCTATACATCAGTGTCTCTTTTGCTGTCTCGTACACCGGGTTATTGTTACCATCTTTCTAAATTCCATATATATGCGTTAGTATACTGTATTTATGTTTTTCCTTCTGGCTTACTTCACTCTGTATAATAGGCTCCAGTTTCATCCACCTCATTAGAACTGATTCAAATGTATTCTTTTTAATGGCTGAGTAATACTCCATTGTGTATATGTACCACAGCTTTCTTATCCATTCATCTGCTGATGGACATCTAGGTTGCTTCCATGTCCTGGCTATTATAAACAGTGCTGCGATGAACATTGGGGTACATGTGTCTCTTTCCCTTCTGGTTTCCTCAGTGTGTATGCCCAGCAGTGGGATTGCTGGATCATAAGGCAGTTCTATTTCCAGTTTTTTAAGGAATCTCCACACTGTTCTCCATAGTGGCTGTACTAGTTTGCATTCCCACCAACAGTGTAAGAGGGTTCCCTTTTCTCCACACCCTCTCCAGCATTTATTATTTGTAGACTTTTGGATCGCAGCCATTCTGACTGGTGTGAAATGGTACCTCATAGTGGTTTTGATTTGCATTTCTCTGATAATGAGTGATGTTGAGCATCTTTTCATGTGTTTGTTAGCCATCTGTATGTCTTCTTTGGAGAAATGTCTATTTAGTTCTTTGGCCCATTTTTTGATTGGGTCGTTTATTTTTCTGGAGTTGAGCTGTAGGAGTTGCTTGTATATTTTTGAGATTAGTTGTTTGTCAGTTGCTTCATTTGCTATTATTTTCTCCCATTCTGAAGGCTGTCTTTTCACCTTGCTAATGGTTTCCTTTGATGTGCAGAAGCTTTTAAGGTTAATTAGGTCCCATTTGTTTATTTTTGCTTTTATTTCCAATATTCTGGGAGGTGGGTCATAGAGGATCCTGCTGTGATGTATGTCAGAGAGTGTTTTGCCTATGTTCTCCTCTAGGAGTTTTATAGTTTCTGGTCTTACGTTTAGATCTTTAATCCATTTTGAGTTTATTTTTGTGTATGGTGTTAGACAGTGGTCTAGTTTCATTCTTTTACAAGTGGTTGACCAGATTTCCCAGCACCACTTGTTAAAGAGATTGTCTTTAATCCATTGTATATTCTTGCCTCCTTTGTCAAAGATAAGGTGTCCATATGTGCGTGGATTTATCTCTGGGCTTTCTATTTTATTCCATTGATCTATATTTCTTGAACAGTGAATCTCCTCAGCCTGTGCCATCCCCTCTGCTTCCATTTATTTCCACAGTGGAATCTGGTTTCTGTCCTCATCACTCCCCTGAAACATCTTTTGCTGTGGACACCAGTGATTTCCCAACTGACAAATCTAATGAACATTTCTCAGTCTTTTGACTTACTTGGTGTTTCTGAATCATTAATTTTTACTGCCTGCCTTCCTGAAAATTTATTCTCCAGTGGATTCCATGACACTGTTCTTTCTTGATTCACCTCCTACTTCTGTGGCTGCTCTTGGAGCTTCGCTCTCTTTTCCCAAACCCAAAACATCAGTGTTCCCAGGAAGCTCTTTCTGTTTTCCTACTGTGTGCTTGCATGCTAAGTCACTTCAGTCGTGTCTGACTCTTTGTGACTCTATGGACTGTAGCCCACCAGGTTCCTCTGTCCATGGGATTCTCCAGGCAAGAATACTGGAGTGGGTTACCATGCTCTCCCCCAGGGGATCTTTCCAACACAGGGATCGAATCCACGTCTCTTAGGTCTTCTTCATCTTAGGAGGATCGTTTACCACTAGCGCCACTGGGAAGCCCTTCTTTTCCTACTCCTTCACATTTTTCTTGGAAATATTATCCATGCCTGCAACTTCAGCTATCACCTACATTTTATAACTCGCAGATGTGTCCCTTCACCACAGATCTCTCTCCTGAGCCCTAGATCTGTTTATAAAACTGGCTATGGGCTGTCTCTGCCTAGAAATTCCACTCAACATGTCCAAAACTGAATGTGACCTTTTATATATTCTGGCTCCACTAAATGAGAAATCTGAGTCATCCAAGATTCTTCTTTCATCTTCCTCAGTTTCAACAATGACCAGTTCCTCCCAAGTCTATCTCTCAACCATCTCTCATATGTTTGTTCTTGGCATCTTGACTGCCCCTTCTTTGAACGCCCATCATTTGTCACCTGTACCATTGTAGTATCTTCCTAACTGGAGCACCTGGCTCTATAGCAACCTCCTTAGAGCTGTCTTTGGAACCCAAATAATCCTTCTCCCATGGAAAACTTATTGTGTTTCTGCTCTGCTCATATGTCATCAGCAACTCCCAGGGACTCACTTGAATAATGATTCAAGTTTATGCTACAGGGATCCCTGTGTGTGTTCTGGAGTCAAGGTGAGGGGCAGTGGGCTGAGTGGACCACTCGCCAGGGTGAAACTCTTTAATCAGGGCAACTGTGCTTTGTGTGTATTATTCTGGGCAACCGAGGACATTTTCCATTAGAGTGAAAATTCTGTAGCCAGAAGAAAAAATTTGAATGCCATTGACCTTGATCTTCACAACAGACTGTAACAAGTTCACTGTTTATCAGGAATAGAAGAGTATCTCTTATATCAAGAGTATGAAGGCTTCATAGAGCTTGTATTCAGGAACTTTGACCCTTCCAGATGTGTGTAGTTGGTTGCCAAGGTCCAGACCAGACTGAGAGCTCTCACAGCTTGATGTGACTTTTGGTGATTGTGCTAAGGCCTTTCCTCCTCCCTTTGGGGTGCCTGGTGCCTGTCATGGACATGAACATTGAACTCTGCCTGGAGAACACCCAGGGCCTTGATGCAGGCACCATCCCTAGTCAGTCTCAGATACTAAACTACACCCTGTTCCATAACTTGCGTTTTTTCTCTTTGACATTATCTCTCATATCCTTCCAAATGATTAAAGAGTCTTTTTAAAACCTGTAGAAGAGCCCATTGAATCAAAGATTGTTCCATGTTTACTTTCTCAGGACTAGGAGAACCTTAAGACACCCTGTCCAGCCCCATGCTGTGCTGTTAGTGAAAACTGATTCTCCGTGAGCTTAGTTCTCAGGCCAGCTCATGGACCATGGCCCTGATTACACTCTTCCAAACTGGGATTGAGTTCAGCCTGGAGGCTTTTCATCTGCCTTCAGGAAAGGGGAACATGCACATCGTCACTTATAAAAAGGGAATCTTGGCATTGACAAATCTGGTGGTTCCCAGTTCCATGTTGTAAAATAGCCTTAATCTGTCTAGTTCAGAGAATGTTCACGGGTGAGTTGGCGGTAGCCACACCCTGGCTTGACCTGAGCCTCTAGTGTCAATTTTCCCTAAGCCAAGTTAAAACTGCTTGATAGTATAAGCACAAAAGCAGCAACCAGATTTTAATGGTGATGGTGCCACCCCATGTATTGTATGACCTTCGGCACTCACTGAACAATCAATCATTCCCTGAACAAGGAGGATGTTGGGTGAGGTGATCTCTAGGCACCCCTTCAGTTCCAATACCCTGAGTCTTCAATGCTAGGAGGCAATGAGTGTGAAAGATGCTTTAAAAAGTTCAAAATGCTATATAGTTGTGGGGTGTTCTTAATTAAAGTTACTGCTTTAAGTTCCCATAACAGCAGCAGAAGAAATAATGGGCCCTTCCTGAGGAATAGACAACTGGGCAAGTCAGCATCTGACTCATCTGCAGTTGGCAGATGAGTGTTGTTTATCGGGAGCAAAAGAAGAAGAACAGCTATTATTTATTGAGACAGGATCATATGCCAGCAGTATGCTAGTGACCTTCGTAAACATTTTTGTTATTTATTCTCACAATAACCCTGCCATTATTATCATTGTTGCCCTTTTACAGATGAGGAAACTGAGGCTCTGGGAAGTTAAGTGACTCAGTTGAGGTCACACACCTAGTAAGTGATGGAGCTAAGATTGGAACCATGATTTTTCTCATTTGAAAAGCTCAACCACTTTCAAATATGTGAAAAGTGGAAACTTATTTCCTACCCTGCTGCTGCTGCTGCTAAGTCACTTCAGTCGTGTCCAACTCTGTGCGACTCCATAGATGGCAGCCCACCAGGCTCTGCTGTCCCTGGGATTCTCCAGGCAAGAATACTGGAGTGGGTTGCCATTTCCTTCTCCAATGCATGAAAGTGAAGTCGCTCAGTCGTGTCTGACTCTTCACGACCCCATGGACTGCAGTCTACCAGGCTCCTCTGTCCATGGGATTTTCCAGGCAAGAGTACTGGAGTGGGTTGCCATTACCTTCTCTGATTTCCTACCCTAGGCTTCTCAAATGTTGATGAGCAGCTGAATCACCACATCTTGCTAAAACCAGATCGCTGATTCAGGTTAGGGTCTGAGCTTCCGCATTTCTGACAGGATCCCAGATGCTGTTGATAGAGCGGATCCTTGAACCCCGTTGGGTAGCAAGAGGCTAGAGGCCTTTCTAGAGGAAGCCCCGGGCTCCATGTGCTCTAGGGGTTGGGCCACACAGGCTGTGCCCTGCAAAACTCCAGGGGGCACCATTTGCATTCTACTCTGTGCAGTGTGCCTCCTGGGGTCCCATACTGGGGTAACCCCCAGTCTGGAGTGAGACCCCAAGGAACAGTGAGCAGATCAACAGACTCTTCATCCACTGGGACCCAGTCTGAAGAAAGGAAAGGGCTTTCCATTCCCCAACAAATGAAAATTTGATCATCCCAGTTGAGAAAAGAAACGTAAAGCGGGTCTGCTCACAATGAGGGTGGCCCATTTGGTGTTCAAGGCGAGCTGGGAAAGAGGGAAAAAAGGAAGCTGGCAGGCTGGCTGGTTAGCAGGCTGGCTGGTGTGGCTGGATCCATTCTTATGCTAACAAAGCCATGATTCCAGGCTGCAGCTGCTGCTCGGTGGGGGCTTGGGCCATTCATAGCAGCTTTCTTTCTGAGTGCCAGACCCCCAGAACAGGTGCGGGCCCCACTTGTTATTTTGTGCAGCCCTGACTGTCCAGACAGGGAGCTGATTATCACTGTGAATCAGGGATTACTGCTGATTTACCAGCTTCTGTCGAACAAAGGGGCCGGCCTCCAGACAGCTGTCTCTTCTAGTCAGCATGAGGCTGACTGCCCCGAAGGCCATGTGGGCCTCAAGGAGGTGAGATTGAAGTGGAAACAGGACAGAGGAAAATAAAAAATCCAGGTAGCATTTTTTCTGGGACAGGTCAAAATGTCAGAGAGTCAGAGGGCTGGGAGCTTAAGCCCACAGTCTCCCAGCAGGAGATCAAAACCAAGGGAACTAGGCCCAAGCACCCCTTCTCTGACTGGGGGTTGCTGCTTTGACCCCCATGGCCTGAGCTCTGCTGAAGTGGCCAAGGTTGTGGGAAGGCCCTCCTTGTCTCATTGTCCCCTTCCTCCTCCTCAGCCTCAGTGCCAGGCTTTGGGAACAAGACAATCAGCTGCCATTCAGAGAAAGAGGGCAGACCTATTAGCCCTGCGGTTTACAAGCCCAGTTCCAAAGTAAGGCAGCTTGGAGCCGGATCTTGACTCCTTAGTAGCCTCATGATCTTAGGCCATCATTTGATTTCTCCAAACCCAAGTTTCTCCTAGAAAGATAACAACAGTACCTCTGTCGTGGAGCTACTGTGAAGATTTATTACCACTAACAATGACAGCTAACACTGGGAAGCACCTGCTATGGACCTGGCCCTCTTCTAAGCACTTCACATGACCACCATAACCCTGTGAAATAGGTACTCTGATTATCGCTGTTTTATAGATGCAAAACCCAAGGATCAAAAAGGGTTAACTTGCCCAAGGTCACACAGGTAGTAAGCGGCAGAGCTGAGAATCAAACTGGGGCAGCCTGTTCCAGAGGCTGCCTCTTAAGTACTATGCTTTCCTCCACTGCACAGACTCATGGAGAGTGATGAGCACAGTGCCCGGCACATGTAAATGTCTGGTAGAAGGGGCGGTTATGATTCATTCAGCTGATGTAGCCAATGAATGACTAAATATGTGTCACCTAGAAAAGGAATATATTTTTCTTTTATGAAAAATGGATTTCCACAACTGGAGTCTCCATAATGGAAAGAACAGTGGTCTTTGTTGGCCCCAGGGCTCCAGCTCTGTTCACTTACACACGAAGAGGGGGGTCAATTCATCTTGCTACTTGACTTAGTAGACCAGTTTTGATGTCCAGAGCAGCTTTTCACCTCTACTCACCAAACCGCCTCCTCTTCAATCTACACCTTCCATAGGCCCATTGCTCCCCCAACCAAACCTTTATCCTTATAAATTTGATTCACTTACTATGCCAAAGAAAGTGAGAGTAGGAAAGAGAGAGGGAAGGGGAAAAAGGAGGTAGAGAAGGAGTGGGTGAGAGAGAGGGAGTGAGACCCCTGTCTTAGAAAAATGAGAAGGGAAAATAGTACCAACAGTCCCATTCAAATGTAAATGTTTTATAAGAATTTTTATTGACAAAGAAATATGCTCATAGTGTCTGATTGAGAAAGGCAAGCTACAAAATATATTGAGTGTGACGCTCTTTTGGAGTGTCTCAGTAAACACAGAAAAAAGACCGAAGGAAATTCATCAATATGTTAATAGTAATTATCTGTACATAGTGAGGTTGCAGATTATTTTGCTTCTTTAATTTTTCCCTATAATGTCACCAGAATTCCACATGAGTACATGTGATTGTTTTAATTTAAACAACTTTTAAGGAAGAGAAAAAACTAGGGGAAGGATATGTCTTATAGTCTGTGTCAGGGATGGATTCTGCCCCCCGTCTTCGAGAGCAATGCTTTCAAATGTCCTTTGCATACATGCTCAGTCACTGAATCATATCTGATTATTTGTGAACCTATGAACTGTAGCCCATCAGACTCCTCTGTCCATGGGATTCTCCAGGCAAGAATACTGGAGTGGGTTGCCTTTTCCTACTTCAGGGGATCTTCCCGACCCAGCAATTGAACCCATGTTTCCCACGTCTCCTGCATTGCACGTGGATTCTTTTTTGTGAAGCCACTGGGGAAGCCCTTTATGTCCTGCCAAAGAGCATTCCTTGTGTGCAAGGGAGTGCTAAACCACTCAACAGGGCCTCAGAGAGCTTTCAGACATATGCTCAACTCTCACTTCAAGAGTGTATAATCTTCCTGCCCAGTCAGGTAGGTAGGAAGGAGAGCCCTGACCTTAAAACACCCTGTGTCCCTGACTGTGGTTCAGGAAAGCAGCAGTACAGTTAACATCCTAAAGGTTTGCCGTATTTGGCAAGAACCTGAACAGGGTTGAGCAAGTGGGGCCAAAGCAAATAAATTAAGAATTATGAGTGAGAGTGCTCAGAACTGATAACAGAAAGGTGAGGACTAGAGGTATCTTTCTTGAACTGGAGGCTTCTCATGCAGAGTTCCTATTTGGGGCATGGCCTTGTTAGAAATGGGTGAAAGTTCAGGCAGGCAGAGGGTTGGGGACGAAGGCATGACCAGAGGCCACAAGCTCAAATGCCTTTGGGAGGGCCAGGGCATAGCGTAAACGACTACCAGGACCTCGATGAGGACTCTGATGGCTAGAGAGAGCAATTCCCACATAAAAAAAAGCCTGGCAATGTGGGCCAGGGTTTCCATGTCTTAGGACTTTTCAAGAGAAAATAGAAATCCAGAAGTTTATACAAAATCTCTCAACCTTTTTTTAAAAGTTGAAACAAAATGCGTATACAGCCCACAATTTTTTAGACTTTTTTGAAAAATTATTTTTATTATTTTTGGCCGCACTGTGAAGCATGCTGGATCCTCATTCCCCAGCCAGGGATCAAACCCATGCCCCTTGCAGTTGAAGTGCAGCGTCTCAAAAGTCTCAAACACTGGACCACCAAGGAAGTCCCTAGACTTTTACTTTTTAAATAATTATAGATTTACAGGAAGTTGTAAAGACGGTACAGAGGGGTCCTGTGTGCCCTCCACTTAGTTTCCACTTAGTTTCCTTGTGGCCGCAGGGTTATATCTTACATAACCATTGTACACTATTAAGCCAGGAAATGAACTTTGACACAATGTGTGTGTATATATAGTTCTAGGTCAATTTATCTCCTGTATGGTTTTATGGATCCAGCACCACAGTTAAGGTACAAAAAGTTCATTACAGCAAAGATTGCCCTCCTGCTACCTCTAATTAGTTATACCCACTTTTCTCTCCCCACCATCACTAACCCTTGGCAACTCCTAATCTATTCTCCGTCTCTGTAGTTTTGTCATTTCAAATATGTTATATAACTGCAATAATATGTAACCATTTGAGATTGACTTTTTTACTCGGCTTGATGCCCCAGAGACCCATCCAAGTTGTTGCATATATTAATAATTCATTCCTTTTTAATGCAGACTAGTATTTCACAATATGGATAGATCAGAGTTTGTTTAATCATTCTGTTGAAGGACATTGTTGCTGTTTTCAGTTTCTGGCTATTATAAATAAAACTGCTATGAACAATTGTGTACATGTTTTTATGTAGACAGAAGTTTTCATCTCTTGGATTAAGGTCCAGGAGGGTAATTGCTGGGTCAGGTGGTGCTAGTGGTAAAGAATCTACCTGCCAATGCAGTAGACACATGCAGTAGACAAAAGAGATGTGGGTTTGATCCCTGGGTCTGGAAGATCCCTTGGGGAAGGGAATGGCAATCCACTCCAGTATTCATACCTGGGAAATCCCATGGACAGAGGAGCCTGCCTGGTGGTCTACAGTCCACGGGGTCACAAAGAGTCAGATGCGACTTAGTGATCAAACAACAGAGGTAGATGCATGTTTAGTTTTACAATTTAAGAATCTGCCAAACTGTTTTCCAGAGTGACTGTACCATTTTACATTCTCATGAGTAATAATGAGTAATCCAGTTTTTCTGCATCCTTGCCGACATTTGATGTTTCCACTAATGTTTAGTCCACCAGTCTCAGGTGTGTAGTGGTATCTTTTAAATTTGCATTTTTCATCGTGGCTAAAAATGTTGAACAACTTTTTCATGTGCTTATTTGCTATCTAAACATCCTCCTCAGTGAAATGCCTTTTACTGTCTTGTGCCCACTTTCTAATATAGTTCTGTGTTTTTTGCTGTTGAAGTATTGAGAATTCTTTATATATTCTAGATACTGGTCTTTTGTCAGATACATGGTTTGACAATATTTTCTCTCAGTATTTGATTTATCTTTTCACTCTTTTAACTAAGTCTTTCACAGAGCAAAGTTTTAATTTGTATGGGGTCCAATTTATTGATTTTCTTTTATGGATTATACTTCTGGTGTCATGCATAAGAACTCCTCACCAGGCCTTGGGTCCCTGAGATTTTCTCCTATTTTTCTATCAGAAGTCTTCTATAAAAAATATTCTGCATTAAAAAATAAACTTCTTCACAGAAATGAAAAAATATCTTCTGTAAACTCTACATAGTTTGTAAAAACTGTACAGAATCTATGATCTATTTTGAGTCAATTTTTGTATAAGATGTGAAGTGTAGGCCAAGTTTTTTTTTATTTGGCTTATGGATGTCAAATTACTCCATTATCATTTGTTGACAAGGCTATCTTTTTTCCACTGAATTGTTTTTGCATCTTTGTCAAAAATCAGTTGGGCATATTTGTGTGGGTCTATTTCTGGGTTTTCTATTCTGTTCCATTGATATCTGTGTCTATTCTCTGCCAATAATGGTGCTCTCTTAATTACTGAAATTATATAGTAAGCCTTAATATTGGGTGAAGCAACTACCCTCGCTTTATTATTCTTTTTCAAAATTATTTACCTATTTTGTCTTTTGTATTTCCAAATGTATTATTGAATATTGCCTAAATCCACTAAAATCTTGATGGGATTTTGATAAGAATTACACTACATGTGTGCATCAATTTTGAGAGAATTGACACTGTCACTATTTGGAGTTTCCCAAACTATGAATGCGGTGTGCGAGAGTGCTAAGTCACTTCAGTCATGTCTGACTCTTTTTTTTCTTTTTTTTTTTATTCTTCCAATTTTATTTTATTTTTAAACTTTACATAATTGTACTAGTTTTGCCAAATATCAAAATGAATCCGCCACAGGTATACATGTGTTCCCCATCCCGAACCCTCCTCCCTCCTCCCTCCCCATACCATCCCTCTGGGCCGTCCCAGTGCACCAGCCCCAAGCATCCAGCATCATGCATCGAACCTGGACTGGCAACTCGTTTCCTACATGATATTTTACATGTTTCATTGCCATTCTCCCAAATCTTCCCACCCTCTCCCTCTCCCACAGAGTCCATAAGACTGTTCTATACATCAGTGTCTCTTTTGCTGTCTCGTACACCGGGTTATTGTTACCATCTTTCTAAATTCCATATATGTGCGTTAGTATATTGTATTTATGTTTTTCCTTCTGGCTTACTTCACTCTGTATAATAGGCTCCAGTTTCATCCACCTCATTAGAACTGATTCAAATGTATTCTTTTTAATGGCTGAGTAATACTCCATTGTGTATATGTACCACAGCTTTCTTATCCATTCATCTGCTGATGGACATCTAGGTTGCTTCCATGTCTTGGCTATTATAAACAGTGCTGCGATGAACATTGGGGTACACGTGTCTCTTTCCCTTCTGGTTTCCTCAGTGTGTATGCCCAGCAGTGGGGTTGCTGGATCATAAGGCAGTTCTATTTCCAGTTTTTTAAGGAATCTCCACACTGTTCTCCATAGTGGCTGTACTAGTTTGCATTCCCACCAACAGTGTAAGAGGGTTCCCTTTTCTCCACACCCTCTCCAGCATTTATTATTTGTAGACTTTTGGATCGCAGCCATTCTGACTGGTGTGAAATGGTACCTCATAGTGGTTTTGATTTGCATTTCTCTGATAATGAGTGATGTTGAGCATCTTTTCATGTGTTTGTTAGCCATCTGTATGTCTTTTTTGGAGAAATGTCTATTTAGTTCTTTGGCCCATTTTTTGATTGGGTCGTTTATTTTTCTGGAGTTGAGCTGTAGGAGTTGCTTGTATATTTTTGAGATTAGTTGTTTGTCGGTTGCTTCATTTGCTATTATTTTCTCCCATTCTGAAGGCTGTCTTTTCACCTTGCTAATAGTTTCCTTTGATGTGCAGAAGCTTTTAAGTTTAATTAGGTCCCATTTGTTTATTTTTGCTTTTATTTCCAATATTCTGGGAGGTGGGTCATGTCTGACTCTTTGCTACCCTATGGACTATAGCCCACCGGGCTCCTCTATCCATGGGATTCTCCAGGCAAGAATACTGAAGTGGGCTGACATTTCCCTCTCCAGTATTGCTGAATAATATGTCGCTGTTTACACATATCACATTTTGTTTATTCATTCATTTGTTGATGGACATTTGTGTTGTTTCAACTTCTTGACTGTCACGGTTGTTTTTTATTATGGTGTAACAGTTCTTTAAATATTTTAGAGAAGTCTCTTATGAGGTATATGATTTGCAAATATTTTCTCCCACTCTGTGAATTGCCTTTTCACTATCTTTATTGTATTCTTTTAATTTTAATGATGTCCAGTTGCTTGTGCTTTTAGTGTTATATCTAAGAAACCATTGCCCGATTCAAGGCTAGAGTTTTATAGTTTTAGCTCTTACGTTAGGCCTTCCCTGGTGGCTCAGTCAGTAAAGAGTCTGCCTGCAATGCGGGAGATCTAAGTTCATTCCCTGGGTCACCTTTGATCCCTTTGAGTTAATTTTTTCATATGAAATGAAGAGGCCAACTTCATTCTTTTGCACATGGATATACAGTTGTCCCAGCACCATTTATTGAGGAAATTTTTGCCCATTGAAATTTCATGGTATGCGTGTCAAAAATCAATTGGTCATAAATGTGAGAATTTATTTTTGGACTCTAAACTCTATTCTATTGTTCTATAAGTATATATGTACATATGTGTGTGTGTGTGTGTGTGTGTGTGTGTGTGTATCTTCCAATCCATGAACATGGGATGTGTTTCCATAAATTTAGGGTTAGGTCCCATTCTTTTAGGTCTTCTTTAATTTCCTTCAACCATGTTTAGTATGGTACAGATGATAAGTTTTATATTTATTTCTCTAAATTCAGTCCTAAGTATTTTATTATCTTTGATGCTATTGTAAATGAAGCTAAATTATTAATTTTAATTTTAGCTTGCCTATTGCTCCTATGTGGAAATGAAAATGTTTGTATTTTGTATCTTGCAACCTTGCTTTTTTTAACGTTTTATTTCATATTGGAATACAGTTGATTAACAATGTTGTGATAGCTTCAGGTGTACAGCAAAGTGATTCAGTTATACATATACATGTATCTATTTTTTTCAAATTCTTTTCCCATTTAGATTGTTATATAATATTGAACAAATAAACTTACTAGTTTTAATTTGGTTTCCATGGATTCCTTAGGATTTTCTCGATATGGATCATGTCATCTGTGATTATTTCCTTTCCATTCAGGAGGCCTTTTATTTTCTTGCCTAATTGTTCCAAATAGAACCTCCAATAAAATGTTGAATGGAGATGGCAGTGGTTGACATCCTTGAATTTTTCCTAATCTCAGGGGGAAAGCTTTTACTGTTTCACCATTAAGTATGGTATTAGCTGTGGGTTTTTCATAGATGCTGCTTACTAGATTGAAGACATTCCTTTGTATTTGTAGTTCGTTGAGCGTTTTATGATGAAGAGATGCTGCATTTTGCCAAGTGCATTTTCTGTATCTATTGAGATAAACGTGGTTTTTTGTCCTTTATTGAAGTATAATTCTATTAAATTACATTAATTAGTTTTTGGATGTTAAGCCACCTCTGCACTCCTGGAATAAATCTCAATTGGTCATGGTATATAATCCTTTTTAGATATTTCTTGATTCAGTTTGCTAGTTGTGGCAGTCTCACCTGTTTTTTTTTTTTTTTTTTTAATTTTTCTTGTAGATGTTCTTTATCAAGTCAAGGAAGTTCCCCTCTATTCTTGGCTTTCTGAGAGTTTTTTTTGTTTTTTTTTTAAATCATGGATGGGTGTTGGATTTTGTCAAATACTCTCTTGCATCAATTTTCATGGTCATACCATTTTTCTTGTGTAGCCTGTCGATACTTTGGATTTTCAGTGTAGCTTGTTGTATTTTCATCTTCATTCCATTCTGTAGGTCAGAAGTTCTGGTAGACTTGACAGGGTTTTCTGTTCAAGATGTAAGCTGGGCTGGGCTGTTACCTAGAAGTCCTGTGGATTAATCTGCTTCCAAGCTCATCCAGATATTTTTCAGAATTCAGTTCCTTGGGGGTATATGTTTGAAGTCCCCATTTCTTGGCTGGTTGTCAGCCAGGTGTCACCCTGTGCTCCTAGATGCCACCAGCAGTTCCTTCTAACATGGCCCCCTCCATCTTCAAAGCCAGTTACCTGGCACCCTGGCCTATCAAATCTTTCTCATACTTCAAATATCTCTGACTTCCTCTTCTGCTTACTTGCCAGAGAGAACTCTCTGCTATTAAAAGCTTCATGTGGTTAGATTAGGCTCATCCAGATAATCTCCATTTTGCCACATGTATGCTTAGTTGCTCAACCTTGTCTGACTCTTTGCAACCCCATGGACTGCAGCCACTAGGCTCCTCTGTCCATGGGGCTTCTCCAGGGAAGAATACTGGAGTGGGTTTCCATGCCCTCCTCCAGGGGATCTTCCCAACCCAGGAATTGAATCCAGGTCTTCTGAACTGCAGGCGGATTCTTTACCATCTGAGTCACCAGGGAAGCCCATATAATGGAGTATAATCACTGGAGTAATTTCTCATCAAATTGATAGTTCCACCCACACTCAGGATAGGGGATTATATAAGAGAAGGATCATTAGGGATCATATTTAGAATTTTGTCTACCACAGAAATACAGTTTAAAAGTGAATTCATTTAAAGAAAAATGTTGGGTAAATGATATGGCCACAGTTGCGAGGTGTGTATGAAAATAGCCTGGGACCTAGATAAACAAGTAGTTCATTTTCAGATTTCTTCTATATTCTATGATTCTTTAGTTAGGAAGTTTTGGAATATTCTACTCCTCTGTCCACTGTGAGGTAAAATGTATGAATATCAGAGTCCAGTGTGTTCTTCATATATGTCATGGTCATGAATGACAAGAAAGACTGAGGAACTATTTCCAGTTAAAGGATACTAAAGAGATATGATGCTTAAATTGAAGTATTCCTCCCTGTTTGAGTCCTGTCAGATCAGTTCAGTTCAGTTGCCCAGTTGTGTCCGACTCTTTGCGACTCCATGGACTGCAGCACACGAGGCTTCCCTGTCCATCACCAACTCCCAGAGTTTGCCCAAGTTCACCATTGAATTGGTGATGCCATCCAGCCATCTCATCCTCTGTCGTCCCCTTCTCCTCCCACCTTCAATCTTTCCCAGCATCAGGGTCTTTTCTAATGAGTCAGTTCTTCGCATCAGGTGGCCAAAGGATTGGAACTTGAGCTTCAGCATCAGTCCTTCCAATGAATGTTCAGGACTGATTTCCTTTAGGATTGACTGATTTGATCTCCTTGCAGTCCAAGAGACTCTCAAGAGTCTTCTCAACAGTTCAAAAGCATCAATTTTTCAGCATTCAGCTTTCTTTATAGTCCAACTCTCACATCCAAATTTGCTGGCATATTGAGTGCAGCATTTTCACAGCATCATATTTTAGGATTTGAACTAGCTCAACTGGAATTCCATCACAGCCACTAGCTTTTTTCATAGTGATGCCTTCAAAGGCCCATTTGACTTCGCATTCCATGAAGTCAGGCTCTAGGTGAGTGGTCACACCATCGTGGTTATCTGGGTCATGAAGATCTTTTTTGTATGGTTCTTCTGTGTATTCTTGCCACCTCTTCTTAATACCTTCTGCTTCTGTTAGGTCCCTGCCATTTCTGTCCTTTATTGAGCCCATCTTTGGATGGAATGTTCCCTTGGTATCTCTAATTTTCTTGAAGAGATCTCTAGTCTTTCCCATTCTATGTTTTCCTCCATTTCTTTGCATTGATCAGTGAGGAAGTCTTTCTTATCTTTCCTTGCTATTCTTTGGAACTCTGCATTTAAATGGGTATATCTTTCCCTTTCTCCTTTGCCTTTAGCTTCTCTTCTTTTCTTAGCTATTTGTAACGCCTCATCAGACAACCATTTTGCCTTTTTGCATTTCTTTTTCTTGGGGATGATCTTGTTCATGGCCTCCTGTACAATGTCATGAACCTCCATCCATAGTTCTTCAGGCACTCTGTGTATCAGATCTAATCCCTTGACTCTATTTGTCACTTCCACTGTATAATTGTAAGGGATTTGATTTAGGTCATACCTAAATGGTCTAGTGGTTTTCCCCATTTTCTTTAATTAAGTCTGAATTTGGCAATAAGGAATTCATGACCTAAGCCATAGTCAGCTCCAAATCTTGTTTTATCTGACTGTATACAGCTTCTCCATCTTTCGCTACAAAGAATATAATCAATCTGATTTGAATAAATGTGATCTGCTTTGTACAGTCAGACCAGGAACAGACTGTGGCTCAGATGAGGAATACCTTATTGCCAAATTCAGACTGAAATTGAAGAAAGTGGAGAAAACCACTAGACCATTCAGGTATGACCTAAATCAAATTCCTTATGACTATATAGTAGAAGTGAGAAATAGATTTAAGGGACTAGATCTGATAGACAGAGTGCCTGATGAACTATGGACGGAGGTTCCTGACATTGTACAGGAGACAGAGATCAAGACCATCCCCATGGAAAAGAAATGCAAAAAAGCAAAATGGCTGTCTGAGGAGGCCTTACAAATAGCTGTGAAAAGAAGAGAAGGGAAAACCAAAGGAGAAAAGGAAAAAGATAAGCATCTGAATGCAGAGTTCCAAAGAATAGCAAGGAGAGATAAGAAAGCCTTCCTCAGGGAACAATGCAAAGAAATAGAGGAAAACAACAGAATGGGAAAGACTAGAGATCTCTTCAAGAAAATTAGAGATACCAAGGGAACATTTCATGCAAAGATGGGCTCAATAAAGGACAGAAATGGTATGGACCTAACAGAAGCAGAAGATATTAAGAAGAGATGGAAGGAATACATAGGAGAACTGTATAAAAAAGATCTTCACTACTCAGATAATCACGATGGTGTGATCAGTCACCTAGAGCCAGACATCCTGGAAGGTGAAGACAAGTGGGCCTTAGAAAGCATCACTATGAACAAAGCTAGTGGAAGTGATGGAATTCCAGTTGAGCTATTTCAAATCCTGAAAGATGAGGCTGTGAAAGTGGTGCATCAATATGCCAGCAAATTTGGAAAACTCAGCAGTGGCCACAGGACTGGAAAAGGTCAGTTTTCATTCCAATCCCAAAGAAAGGCAATGCCAAAGAATGCTCAAACTACCGCACAATTGCACTCATCTCACATGCTAGTAAAGTAATGCTCAAAATTCTCCAAAACAGGCTTCAGCAATACATGAACTGTGAACTTCCAGATGTTCAAGCTGGTTTTAGAAAAAGTAAAGGAACCAGAGATCAAATTACCAACATCCGCTGGATCATCAAAAAAGCAAGAGAGTTCCAGAAAAACATCTATTTCTGCTTTATTGACTATGCCAAAGCCTTTGACTGTGTGGATCACAATAAACTGTGGAAAATTCTGAAAGAGATGGGAATACCAGACCACCTGGCCTCCCTCTTGAGAAACCTGTATGCAGGTCAGGAAGCAACAGTTAGAACTGGACATGGAACAACAGACTGGTTCCAAATAGGAAAAGGAGTCACCCTGCTTATATAACTTATATGCAGAGTACATCATGAGAAACGCTGGGCAGGAGGAAGCATAAGCTGGAATCAAAATTGCTGGGAGAAATATCAATAACCTCAGATATGCAGATGACACCACCCTTATGGCAGAAACTGAAGAAGAACTAAAGAGCCTCTTGATGAAAGTGAAAGAGGAGAGTGAAAAAGTTGGCTTAAAGCTCAACATTCAGAAAACTAAGATCATGGCATCCAGTCCCATCACTTCATGGCAAATAGATGGGGAAATAGTGGAAACAGTGTCAGACTTTACTTTTCTGGGCTCTAGAATCACTGCAGATGGTGATTGCAACCATGAAATTAAATGGCACTTGCTCCTTGGAAGGAAAGTTATGACTAACCTAGACAGCATACTAAAAAGCAGAGACATCACCTTGTCAACAAAAGTCCATCTAGTCAAGGCTACGGTTTTTCCAATGGTCGGGTATGGATGTGAGAGTTGGACTATAAAGAAAGCTGAGCACCAAAGAATTGATGCTTTTGAACTGTGGTGTTGGAGAAGACTCTTGAGAGTCCTTGGACTGCAAGGTGATCCAACCAGTCCATCCTAAAGGAGATCAGTCCTGGGTGTTCGTTAGAAGGACTGATGTTGAAGCTGAAACTTCAATCCTTTGCCCACCTGATGGGAAGAGCTAACTCATTTGAAAAGACCCTGATGCTGGGAAAGATTGAAGGCAGGAGGAGAAGGGGACGACAGAGGATGAGATGGCTGGATGGCATCACCGACTCAATGGACATGGTTTTGTGTGGACTCTGGGAGTTGGTGATGGACAGGGAGGCCTGGCATGCTGCGGTTCATTTGGTCACAAGGAATCGGACACAACTGAGCAACTGAACTGAACTGATCTGATGTATAAATTTATATTATAAATTGAGTCCTATAGCAGAAAAATTTTGGTTTTATTTTTTTGTTTGTTTTAAAGGATGATATTGGCATAATTGATGAAATTTGAAAGAAGGTTTTTGATTACATGATAATGTTATATCAATATTAATTTCCTGATTTTAATAATTTTACAGTGGCTACATAAGAGAATTACCCTTCTTTTGTTTAGAAAATAAACACTGAATTACTTAAGGATAAAGGGGCATGATGCCTGCAACTTACTCTCAAATGGTTCGGAAAAAAATAATTGTGTATGTGAGTATAAATATCCATTAAAAGAGAAAAGAATGAAGCAAATGTTAGAAAATGTTAACATTTGAGGAATCTGAGTGAAAAGTATATGAAAATTCTTTATACTATGCTTCTACACTTTGTATTAGTAGAACTTGAGATGAGAATCACAACCCTGGCTGACACCTTTTCAGCCCAGAGAGACCCTGAGCAGAAGATCCAGGTGTACCATGCCTGGACTTCAGACTCACGCATGGGAACATGTGTCTGTGTGTGTGTTTAATTCAATCAACAGGAGGTTTCCCAGGTGGCTCAGTGGTAGAGAATCCATCTGCCAGTGCCAGAGACACAGGAGATGTGGGTTTGATCCCTGGGTCAGGAAGATCCCCTGGAGAAGCGAATGGCAACCCACTCCAGTATTCTTGCTGGAGGATCCGATGGACAGAGGAGCCTGGCAGCTTACAGTCCATGGGAGTTGCAAAGAGCTGGACATGACTGAGCATGCACACATGTGTAACAAGCATTTGAAATGGAAGAAGGGGTAGACTCAAGAGACAGTATAGATAGGAAATCACCACAATTTGGTGCCTGAACACATGAGGTCAGAGAGAGTAGTTGGAGAGGATCCTGAAGGTAGGAGCTTGGGAATGGGGATTAACTGACAGAAAGAGGCAAATTGAGATGGAGAGCTGGTTGGTGAAAAAATAACCTCTTGGCATGTTAAGTTTGAGTAACTAGGCGACATGAGTGGAAAGGAACTATCCAGTAGAAAGGAGTTAGTTAAGACTGACACCAAATAGGTCAAGGCTGGAGCCAGAGATGTGGGAGTCATCACAATGATTCTGGATACATCTCATGTGAAGGGAAGAAAGGCTGAAAACAGAGGGGTGTTCCCACGTCCAGCATGGCACACTCAACTGATTATGAGTACTTGCTCTGATATCAGACAGGTATGGGTTTAAAACCCCAGCTTTGCTCACTGCTAGCTGTGGGCCCTCAAACAAGTTCCTTCATGTCTCTGAGCCTCATTTTTTGCAACTATGAAACAGTGATCTGCACCACACCTGCCTTCCTATGAGAGTTAATCTGTTTAGAGCTCTTAGCCCTGTGCTTGGCACATGGTTGGAGCTGGAGAAACCAGACCTACAATTGTTATTGATTGATATTTCCTTTCCTGTGCTTGTCCTCATTAAGTAACCCTTCTCCTCAAAGGCCTGTACAGATCAGTTCAGGTTGCTGTGGCTTGCTGACTAGAAAGAGGCAAAGGTAAACCAGCCTGGTGTCTTCTGCTTATGGGAGCCAGGTCTACAACCTGTCACTGCAGAAGGCGGACTGCTTTTCTCTTCTGGAAATATGGACAAATTAAGAAAAAGGCACAAGGGACTCTAGGAAGTAAGTGTCCGAGCTGATGGAGCAAGGGCAGGCCCCGAAGACTTATCCACAAAGATGTTATGGAAAAGCACAAACGAACCTTTTGGCCAACCCAGTACTTGGCTCACCATGAGTGATTAGTTCTTCAAGAGTCTTCCCTAAGCCATCTGGAGAAAGGGCTATTTGGAGGAAAAGGATAGTCTGATCGAATGTGAAGAATGGGCGCAGTGTGCAAGGGGGCAATTTAATGAAAGCTATCTGGTGCCTACTGGTAAAGAGCCCACCTGTCAGTGCAGGACTTGTAAAAGATGTGGGTTCGATCCCTGGGTTGGGAAGATCCCCTGGAGGAGGGCATGGCAACCCACTCCAGTATTCTTGCCTGGAGAACATTCTTCCCTACGGACAGAAGAGCCTGGTGAGCTCCGTGGAGCCAGAGGAGTCCATGGGGTCTCAAAGAGTCAGACATGACTGAAATGATTTAGCATGGAGCATAGATGACCTGATACACTTCTAGGGAGGAAGTGGGTTCTAAGGGAGTGTGGCTCAGAAATGAAGAGATCTGGCTTCATCTACTGGCATTAATTCTCCCTATGGAAGATGTCTGGCTTTGTGACCCCATGGACTGTAGCTCGCCAGGCTCCTCTGTCCATGGGATTTCCCAGACAAGAATGTTGGAGTGGGTTGCCATTTCCTTCTCCAGGGGATCTTCCCAACCCAGGGAGCAAACTCGCATCTCCTGAGTCTCCTGCACTGGCAGGTGGATTCTTTATCAGCTGAGCCACTGGCTTGAAGGCTAGTGGGCATTAGGAAGATGGAGCTCTGGGCATTAGACTTCCAGGTTCATTCCCCCTCCCTGCTGCTGTAACACTGATCAATCTGTAGTCTTCTGCTACTGGATGTTAAAGCAATCAAAGAGATCACAGTGACCTTAAGATTTCCTGATTAATCCCCCTGCCCCAGTCAACATTACTTTCTTTAATTTCTCAGTGCTAGACTCATTTTCTCAGCTCACTTGGCTCTGCTCCACATACCTTTCTCCTGTCACGGGGAGAGGGTTAGGGTGAAGCTGTGAAACTCTGGGCGATTTCTTGGTGGCAGCAGATGGAGAATCCTTGTCCTTGAATGAAGGTGTATGCCCCAAAGTGGAAGGTTTTCAGGTCATGACAAAGAGTGATCAGATAAAAAGCAACATTGGGAAATGATAAATGTGTGTGTGTGTGTGTGAGCACGCACGTGAGCATGTGCATGTATGTGAGAGAGATTGAGAGGTATCAGGATCCTGTAAATAAATGAAGAATCTTGGAAAACTGGTAGGAACAAACTGAAATCATTATTTCATCTTCGGCCAAAGGAGGCACAAAAAGAAACCTGCTGAGCCAAAGATAAGGAGCAGGGATTACCAATTTTCCAGAGGCCCCTCATGCTTTGAGATCCTCAGTGGGAAGGAACTTAAGATACAGAAACTGACAGATCAGCTGCTTACCTGGGCAGCCAGAGTCGATGCACTGTTCAAAGCACGACTTATAATTTTTCGCCTACAATGTTCCTCTTCCTCTCAGCCACACATAGTGTATTGACCCTTTGCTTGAAATCTTCCATTTATTTCCCAGTGTTCTTAGGATGAAGATAAAACTCCTCACCTGGCCTGAAAGGCTCTACTGATCTGGCCCCTGCCTTCCTCTGCAGTCTCATCTCACACCACCCTTTTCCCATGCCCCAAACCCCACCCCAGCCTTACTGGCTTTAGATCTCCGGATCATGAGAGCTCATCCCTGTCTCATTCATTGTATTTCTTGTCTGCATACTGTGCACCCCCTCCAACCCTTCTAGAGTGTTTACACTATGAAGCAAGGACTTTATCTTGTTCACTAGTATCTCATCACCTAGTACAGTGCCTGCCGTGTAATAGGTGGTCAATAAATATTTGCTGAGTGAATAAACAGCAGGGCAGCAACTGGAAAATGGGCAGCTTCAACCCACCCAAATGGCTCCAAGATGCACTTCAGCTCAACCTCATCGCTAGTGTGCTTTTAGATCCTCTGGTGAAATGAGAGGGCTTCCCTGGTGGATCAGTTGGTAAAGAATCTGCATACAATGTGGGGGACCTGGGTTGGAAGATCCCTTGGAGAAAGGAACAGCTACCCACTCCAGTATTCTATCCTGGAGAATTCCATGGGCTATTCCATGGGGTCGCAAATAGTCAGACACAACTGAGTGACTTTCACTCAGGTGAAATGAGATGACCAGAAAATGCTGGTTAGAGACTGGTTTGGCCAAGAGAAATTATAATAGTCAGCATAACTGCAGTTATTGAGGCATTAGCATGTGGTGGGGCATTGCTTTAGGCACTTTACCCATTTACTCTCCACAATAACCTTCGGAGGTATTATTAATATTATTCCCATTTGACGATGAGCAACCTGAGACCCAGGAGAGTCTGTAACTTGATTCAAATGGTGGTGGTTTGACTGAAGTGCATCTGCTGTACTGTGGAAGGGTGAGAATATTTTTATTTCCTCTGTTTTTTTTTAAATGCCCTGGAACTGTTTCCCTTATGCAATCTCATCATCTTGAACCCAGCCCCAGGAAGCAGGTGGGAGAGGTGCCCATGCTGTGTTGGCAAAACCGCAGCAAGTGCTGATCTAGTTAGCATCCCCTTGGGGAAGGAGCCACTTCGGTGATTGACAATGTAAGTTAAAAAGCTGAGATCTTTTCTACTTTCTTGATATTGAAATCTATAAAACCATCAAATCCTAAGCCAGCCTCCCCCAACTAAAAGGGAGTTGCAATCACAAAGCAAATTTAAAACCTCTTCCAATTTTTCTGACATCAAGTGGAGTGCTTCCGTGGAGGTGAGACTGGCATTAACTTGAAGCTCTGCGTGGCTGTAACCTCGGCTATTACAGGGCCAGATTGCTCCCTGCACCTTCACCTGGGATGTGAAACTGACACACAGGGAAGAGGCAACTGACTAGGCAGGCTTTGCAACCACGTGTAGAGAGAACAAAAAGTAAAGCAAGAGACAGAAAAAAGGAGAGTGACCTTCGTTGTTAGGATGTTAGCCCGATCATGGGCATGATAGAAATGTTTCTTTTTTTCTTTATCCCACCTTTTGGACCCACTTTAACAAAAGACAACTGTTTAAAACACAATTTGAAATCAGTTTGCCCCTCCCTGCTCAGATCCTGAGTCACATTTGTGGGCTATATGTAGGGCTTTACCTACATACTTTATCCGAACCCTAGAACTAGAGAAGGGACCTAACAGACCATTTGGTTTAACTCGTTGACTTTATGTGGGCTTCCCAGGTGGCGCATGGTGAAGAGCCTGCCTGCCAGTGCAGGAGACACAGGAAACTTGGGTTCGATCCCTGGGTCGGGAAGATCCCCTAGAGAAGGAAATGACAACCCACTACAGTATTCTTGTCTGGAGAATCCCATGGACAGAGGAGCCTGGCGGGGTATAGTCCAGCCTGGCGGGTTATAGAGTCGAACGTGACTTAGCTGCTAAGCAACAATAATTGACTTTAGAGATGGGGAGACGGAGGCCAAGAGAAGGATGGCTTGCTTTTATTTTCACCAAATAGTGTGTGTGTTAGATGATCCTTGGGATTTGTTAAGGGGAGAGAGGGAACGACCTGCATTGTGAAGGGGAAGGGGTGAAGAAAAATGTTAGAATCAATAAGAGTGTTTGATAAAGAGCTAGTCATGTGTCACATAAATGTATACACATTGCGAACAACACCCCTTTCTGTGGCAGAAACAGAAGGGATGTTCTCAACAGAGGAAGGGTCTCAGCCAAGGAAGCTAAATGGGGGTCATTCATCCCTCCAGCCCCTTTCTGCCATCACAGAGATTGATCCAGTCCACCGCCTTGGCTTTCTGTGGGCTCACAACATTTTGCTCGGCAGTGACTTCCAAACACTGCCTCACTCTTGGCTGGTGGCATTTACCTTGTGTGGGAGGGATAATGCCTTTTCCTTTCATCCTTGAATCCATTAGTTTTCTTTGAAGCATGGTGCAGAGTTTTCTGTTTCCAAATTACATGGCAAAAACAGAAATACTGCCAGTTTTCAGTACAGCCTTGTGTAGGCGGTTTGGGGCAACCTGTCCCTCAGGCAGTGTGTATACAGAGTGTGCTCATTTCAGAAGTTGATAGTAAATCCTGTAAAGAGGGAGGCAGAAAGTACCAGGTCTTCTTCCTTTTCTACTTTAAAGGGAGATAGACTTGAAGTGGGGTGGATCTAGAAACCCTGGAGAAAGCCAGCCCAAGAGCAGTAGTAGACCCTGCCTGGGGAGTCGGTAGTAGACCCTGCCTGGGATAGCTTTTCTTTGATTTGCTGTCAGACCTTGGGTAAGTCACTTCCCCTCTTTGTGTCTCTGTATTTTTTTTTTCTGCCTCTTCTGCCATCTTCCCTGGCGGCTCAGATGGTAAAGAATCTGCCTGCAATGCAGGAGACCTGGGTTTGATACCTGGGGTGTGAAGATCCTCTGGAGAAGGGAATGGCTACCCACTCCAGTATTCTTACCTGGAGAATTCCATGGACGGAGGAGCCTGGCGGGCTACAGTCCATGGGGTTGCAAAGAGTCAGACACAACTGAGCAGCTAACACTTTGACTAACACTTTCTGCCTCACAGGATACCTGAAAGGAATAAATGTGGAGAAAACAGACACACATATGCTTTGGACAGTCAAAATTCAATATAAGTGCAACTCTTATTGTTTTGTTTTACACCTTTTCTTGCCTTTGTTGGTTGGACCCCTTGGGGTATGGCCTTGAACTTGAATTGGTATAGAACATCTAGCATAGATCCAAGGTCTCTGGAACTACAGAGGGGAGAGGGTGGAGGGATCAGTAAGGATGGAAACAGAGCCCCCATGAATCATAGCCCCACCACTTCCTTGACCTCTCTATCTATGTCTCTGAGCTCAGTTCCTCATCTATAAAGTGGAGACTCTCTGAGCCTCAGTTTCCTCATCTATAAAGTGGAGTTGCTCTGAGGATTTAAGTGAGTCAATGAATGGAAAGTGCTTATGCCGGCAGCACTGGCATGAAGTAGGTGTTTGATAGTAATGACTGTGATTGCTGTTATTTGCTTCTATGTCTTGAGGAGAACTGTGATGTCTTAATGCCAGTGTATGGCTGGTCCTTGGTAAAAGAAAATATAGATTCTTAGGTCTCACGCTGAAGAAATTCTGATTCTGTAGGTTTGGAAGGGAGCAGAAGTATATGTATTTAACAAGGACTCCAAGGGACTCTGATGTGGCACCAGATTTGGGAACCATTAGTCTGAAACAGTGTTTTTCAAGCTGCCAATTATTACCTACAGTTAAGGATATCAATTTAGTGAGTAGTGATCAGGATTAAAAAAAGGAGGGGGGGATGAACTGGGAAATAATAATGCACAATACACACAATAAGGGTAAGGATTGCTTCATGATATGTTTATTGTCTATCTACATATATATATATATATATATATATATATATATATATGTTTAGTAATGTGTGCTATATGAATGACAAACATATTTCTTACTGTAGATCATGACCCAAAATGTTGGAGTGTACTAATGGGTGCTATGTTCCATTTAGAAACACTGGTATCCAGAGAAATCACCTGTCAGGTCCCAGCCCAGACAATAAATGGCCAACAAGAGAATGGAGTAGGATCCATTTCTCCTCTTCACGTCTCTGCCATGCTGTGCTTGGGTTGACAGAGTTGGTTGTTTTCTGATTAGAATGAGTTCTGATACCTTGTAATGGCCCTGGCCTGAGATGTAAGGGCAAGGCAGGATATTGCTACAGGTATCAGGCTAATTGCTTTGACCCCCATTAGACAGAAAATGCATCTGGGTGAATGACAGTGTTTAGTTGCTCTTGATTAGCGAATGCTTTGTAAATACAATTTGCTCCTCTCCTTCTCTCAGACTTTGATACTTATTTTACCACTTGAAACTCTTTTGTTGCCTTTGTGAAATCAAAAAATAAGCTTAAAACTGTGTTTAAATTCACATCAGCCAAGGTCAGTGTCTTCTTACTCCCTACTTGGTATGTGAAGGGCATTAGCACTCCTAAACCTTTCCCTACACGCGCCATCTAAAGGGAGCCGAAACACCTGGACTCCAGCCCACTGTGGTCCTGGGAATAGCTTCCTTTGGCAGTGAGGCTTTCTCAGAGCAGCTTCTGTTAACTGCAGGCCTTGCTGGATTCCCCTGCCCTACTACTTCAGAACTCCCTATCTGCTTTATATTTTCTCTGTGCTACTTATCAAAACCTATCATGTTATATTGTAAAGAATAAACAATGTACAAAAATAATCACGTATATCCAGATATTGTTTTCTAGAAAGACTGGAAATCAAATTTTATGTAAAGTCTTCCACTTTTTTAATGTTGCCAGGTCTTCCTATTTTTTTCTAGAAAGCTTGGAAACTGAATATTTCTATAAAATCTTCTGATTTTTAAGTGTTGCTTACCAGATCAAAACAATTTTAAACAGTATTTGGGCCCAAGAAAATACGTTCCTGGCCCAAATTTGGTTTGTGGATCACCAGTTCGTGGAACACAGGGTCTATGAGAGGCTTTGTCATGGGACATCGACTAGTGAGGAAGGAAGTACAGCCTCAGAGAGGCTGGTCACCTTCCCTGTGGTCACACAGCTAGATAGGATCAGAGCGGGATCTTGAACCCACCTTTCTTGCTTCTTAGTGCTCTCTCTCATTCACCCCGTGCCTGCTGGACTGCCCCACTTCTGCTGAGGATTGAGCCACGCTGGCCTTTGTGGAGGACAACGTTTTGTTCAGTCCCAAGTGTCCTCCTCACAGGGGATATAACACAGTCATCACCACCCATCTGATAAGCACCAGGCACTTCTCGGCACAGAGTGTGTGAATTTACCTGCCTTCCCAATCTCAACCGTGGATATGGCCTCTTGTCACTCTTTATTGCTTTCGCTCCAGTGATAGGATCAAGACAAGGTCTTTATAGGAATGTTATTAGCATTACTCCCAGCCAGCGGTACCTTCCAGTAGAATCAGTGTGTTCTAGGATAAAGAATCTGGGGCTTCGAGTCCAGAGGGCTGGGCTGAATTCTGAGATGTGTGACCTGAGACAGCTTACTTAGCCTCCCTGGCCTTCAACTTACTTTACTGTGAATATTAAGAAAAGTAAAATCTTGTGTCTCCTTTGAAGCAAAAGTGAGACAATATGTATAGGACCTACTGGAAAAGACAATGTTTTACAGCTGTGAGGTGAGATTATCATTATGAAATCAGCAAAATAATTACTGAGCACCTACTAAGGGGAAGCTAAGAGACCATTTATTCAGGGCATGCCAAGAAACTCAAGACCTAGCTGCCTCTGTGAGCTCTAGTCTAACTGAGAAAAAGGGACATATGTGAGTTGAAGGAGAGCCAGCACTACAAAGCCAGAGATGACCAGGATGAATGAAATGTACAGGCTGTATAATAAGATTGTGGTGGAAAGAGCTGATCACTGAAGGATTCCTGGAGGGAATTGCATTTGAGCTGTGTTTGGGAAAAAAAATAGTAGGATTGTGGTGAAAGAGGAAAGAAGGACATTCTAGAAGGGGACAACAGCACAGTTATCTATGTTGGAGACCTAATCTCCATAGAGTGGAGGGTTCAAGTAGTGACTGGCAGATAATCACTTCTTCACTTGGCTGGAATACAGAAGAGACAATCAAGAAAAGTATGATTCTCATGAAATCAAAATAGAGTCCAGGTGGGGCAGTGGACATGGTTGATTACGTTACAGAAGGGGCTGATACTGTACAATGGTCATAATAATAGTTCCCACTTTAAGGGACTGTTCTGAGCATTGAAGGAGGTCATGTTTTGGAAACAGTACAGAACCTTATACAAATAAATGGTAAAGAATCTGCCTGCAGTGTGAGAGACCCGGGTTCAATCCCTGGGGTAAGAAGATCCCCTGGAGAAGGGAATGGCAAGCCACTCCATTATTCTTGCCTGGAGAATCCCATGGACAGAGGAGCCTGGAGAGCTATAGTCCATGGGGTCACAAAGACTCAGACATGACTGAGTGACTAACACATATTATACATGATTAGGACTAAAGTAATGTTAGTTGTCATTATCGTCGTAATCATTTTTCATCTTACATTGATGTCAGGGGTTAATAACATGGCCTTTGAATTCTGCCTGATATTAGTTGCATCACCTTGGGCAAGTCATATCACCTCCCTGTTTCTCAGTTTCCTGGTCTTTAAAATGGGAGTAATACTAGTGCCAACTGAAAAGGCTATTGTGAGCTTGAATGAATTAATCCAAGTAAAGTGCTTATCCCCATGCCTGGCACAAGGAAAGCACTCAGTAGATGTTAGCTACTACAATGATGATGGCTAGGTAATGCAATATGATTGCATAAAAAAAATTGGGGAAATGGAGAAACAAACAAAATCACCTGGAATCCTACTACTAAGATACAACTGCTTGTTATTATTGTGAGATCTGGTTCTTAAATCTGAAATGTCTTTTACTGAGAAAATTAAACCTTCTGAAAATGATGTCAATTTGGGATGCACTAGTCATTTCGTTTGGATAAGGCAATGGCACCCCACTCCAGTACTCTTGCCTGGAAAATCCCATGGACGGAGGAGCCTGGTAGGCTGCAGTCCATGGGGTGGCTAAGAGTTGGACACGACTGAGCGACTTCACTTTCACTTTTCACTTTCATGCATTGGAGGAGGAAATGGCAACCCACTCCAGTGTTCTTACCTGGAGAATCCCAGGGACGGGGGAGCCTGGTGGGCTGCCGTCTATGGGGTCACACAGAGTCGGACACGACTGAAGCGACTTAGCAGCAGCAGCAGCAGCAGCAGCAGCAGCACTCATTTCGTTAAATATTTACTGAGCACCTACCATCTGCTACTGATATTCCAGAGGTTGAGAGTTAGCCAAAAACAGGACATACAGGATCCCTGCTTATACTTATAGCCCATTAGATGAGGATAGGAAACAAAACTAAATAAGTCAAATAAAAATATAAGATAAGCAGTGAGTTTTGCCCACCCAGGTCTTGGATAACAATAAGCAAGAGGGGACAGCCTCAGTAGTTCCTGTCCAGCTGTCCTTACCACTCTGTAGACCACAGAGAGAGGCTCATTGATCCAGGGAAGACATGGCCATCTTATAGGAGAAAGATGTAATCTTTTAAAGCTGAAAGGGCCCTGGTTACTGTGATTCTGCCACTGGGTATCTGTTCATCCATCCTTGTCTTAAAATAACAGTCTTACCAGGCTACTCCATGTCCTGCAGGACCCTCTCAAGGTCAGAAAGCCTTTTTTGACAGGTTTACTGAAAAATCTGCCTCCTTGCTACCACTAGGTGGCAGTAGTCCTAGTTCTGTCACCTGAGCAACCCAGCTAAGTATGTATATGGGAATGCTTCTGAGATTTGAAAGCATGTGGGTATCCTATATGGGATGTTTCTCTTTTTTAGACCCTGCGTCTCTGGTCCCTTCAAGAGCCACTCTTCTTATGGGATGGTTTCCAGCTCCTTTGTCAAGTTCATAACCATCCTCTGGAGATGTTTCCCTTTGTTAATGATCCTCTTGCAATGTGGGGCATAGATTGGAACCGGAGACTCTGGGAGAGAACAGCAGAGACTGAAGTGTGACAATTATATTCTGGGGTCTAGAAACCATACTTTAATTAATACAACCTAAAATGTGCTCCATTTTTAGCAGCTACATAATTTAGTTACATTAAGCTATGGGTCAACTTGAACTGCTAGATCTTTTCTGAATTGCCTGTTTTTATGTGACCTGCTGCCAAGCCATGCTTCCCTTATTCTGGCCTCACAAAATAGACTTTTAAATTTTTGAGAATATTTTTCTTTATCTTATAATTTTCACCTTATTTCTTCTTTTAATTTTAGCCCTGTACTCCAGCCATTCTGAGCTCATTTTGAATCTCAGTTTTGTTCTTCAACAAATTTGATATCCCCGCCAGTTTTGGGTCATCTTCAGACGTGGTAAGTACGTTTTCTGTGTCATCTAAGTCCGGGATCCCCAACCTCCGGGCCACAGACTGGTACCTCCTGTCAGATCAGCAGCACCATTACATTAGAAATAAAGTGCACAATAAATGTTATGCGCGTGCTTCATCCTGAAACTATTCTGCCCCCCCAACTCCCTAGTCCATGGAAGAATGGTTTTCTGGGAAATCAGTCCCTGGTGCCAAAAAGGTTGGGGATCACTGATCTAAGTTACTAGTAAAAGTGGAAAAGCCCTGTGGCCTTTCTCTGGTGACTTTTCTCCTGCTTGCTACCTATGTTTTGTGTAAAATTTTTTGATCAATTGCCAGTCTAGTTCACCTGTGTTATAACCTGGTTAATATATCACTGTCTTGTCTTAAGTCATTTGTGGGAAAGTTGTAGGATATAATTTCAGATGCACTGCTGAACCTAAGATATGTTGTAGTTACAAAAGTCAGGATGGATGGAATGTGATCCAAGAAGTTTTCTTTTGTTTTGTAAAATGGAAACTATTGTACTTTTTCCAATGATAAAAGTAATATAAGCATGTAAAGGTCAGCAGCATTCAAAAGTATATGAATTAGAAAGTCCTTCTGTAATTCTTTGTGATGACCAACTTCTGGATAACTGTGGTTCGTGGTTTTGTGTATTCATAAACACAAATCTGTGATATAAATCGAATCATGCTACAGAGAATGTTGTGTGACCTACTTTTTTACCTTATAAGCTTTTGGAAATGTCTTTCTTTGTCAGAATATATAGTTTCACTTCATCCTTTTGAACAACACAGTGTTCTTTTCTGCAGATGCATCCTAACTTAACTCATCAATCCCATATTGATGGAGGTTTACATCATTGGCGAATTTTTGCTGTTGTGTAAGCAGTGATGCATGATGAACTTTCTTTGCTGGCTTGAGATGTGGTGTTGGTTGCTGGGTTTTGCCTCCCCTGGATTCCCTGTCCATCTGGGATCTTGTTTTCAATGTTACGAATGTCAAAGGCTGCTTCTACCGAAGACATAAACTAAAGAAGGGTCTGCCAACTCCTTGCTCATCATGTTTTGAGTTTGCAAATCTAAACCTTATCCTTCTTTGAAGGGTAGTTAAAGATGTTTGAACTCTCTGGGGCCTTAGGAGAACCAAGAACCAAGGTACCCCAAGACCAAGTCTGGAATAATAGACAGGTTCTCCCCATCACATACTGCCAGCTCTGCCAAGTGAGGCCAGTTGCCAGGCCCTGTATAGTTTCTTTCCTTCTCATCTTCACACTTTCTCTCTTCCATGGAATCTTCCTCCCTGTACACATGTACCTCCCAGACTAAGTTAGAAACGACCTGCTCTGAACTTCCAGAACATGTTAAGAGTGTGGGCTTGAGAGTCAAACCTGTGTTTGAATATCACAGCTGTACCTTCCCAGTTCTGTGATCTTATATAAGTCACCTATCCTTTCAGGGCCTGATTATCCTCATCTGTAGAATGGAAATAAAACTATATAAGATATTTCAAAACACCTAACCCAATGCCTGGCTGATATAAAGCACTTAATAAATGTTAGCTGCTATTATAGCATCATGGGTGATCATATTACCTATTCCATAGACTTATGACTATTACAGGAGAATGTATGTAAAACTTAACACAGTGCTTCACATACATTGAGTGTTAAATAAATGACAATTATTTATTGTATTTCTATCTCCCTTTGGATACTTAACCTCAATATATTTTGTGTGATTTCTGTTTGTGTTCATGTCTTGATCTCCTTCTCTAATGTATAAGCTCCCTTGTGAGCTGAGTTCTCTCTCTCCCATTCTCTCTTTCTTCTCCTCCCTAGCACCTAGCACCCTACCAACTAGAAAGCATAAAAGACCCAGTGCTGGGGATTAGTGGGGCTCTTTAAAATTTTGATGAATGAATGCTGCTATCACATCTTAAAATCTCTTTATCACTGTATTGTGTTCTTGTTAGTAACCATCTTTCCCATAACTGATCAAGGGGGCCTTACTGATCAAGGGGGCCTTGTCCGTAGGGCTGGACATGGCATACATATTCCAACCACTGAGCCACGAGTCACAGAACTAGCAATCTATGGAATCATAGCTTTGGGAAGGTTTCCAGAAAACAGTGGCCTTGAGTCTGTGTTTATCTGAGCAGAATGTATTTGTATGTTGCTCTCAGGTTTCTGTCTAAATGGAAAGGGACATCAGGCACCAGCTTAGTTTAGGTCACCCTGAAGTTGTTTCTCTCCTTTCACTCATGCCCTCCACATAGCAGCAAGAGCTATATTCAGTTCAGTTCAGTTCAGGTGCTCAGTCGTGTCCGATTCTTTGCAACCCCATGAATCGCAGCACGCCAGGCCTCCCTGTCCATCACCAACTCCTGGAGTTCACTCAGACTCACGTCCATCGAGTCAGTGATGCCATCCAGCCATCTCATCCTCTGTCATCCCCTTCTCCTCCTGCCCCCAATCCCTCCCAGCATCAGAGTCTTTTCCAATGAGTCAACTCTTCGTATGAGATGGCCAAAGTACTGGAGTTTCAGCTTTAGCATCATTCCTTCCAAAGAAATCCCAGGGCTGATCTCCTTCAGAATGGACTGGTTGGATCTCCTTGCAGTCCAAGGGACTCTCAAGAGTCTTCTCCAACACCACAGTTCAAAAGCATCAATTCTTCGGTGAAAAGCTTTCTTCACAGTCCAAATTTCACATCCATACATGACCACTGGAAAAACCATAGCCTTGACTACAGGGACCTTTGTTGGCAAAGTAATGTCTCTGCTTTTCAATATGCTATCTAGGTAGGTCATAACTTTCCTTCCAAGGAGTAAGCGTCTTTTAATTTCATGGCTGCAGTAACCATCTGCAGTGATTTTGGAGTCCCAAAAATAAAGTCTGACACTGTTTCCACTGTTTCCCCATCTATTTCCCATGAAGCGATGGGACCAGATGCCATGGTCTTCATTTTCTGAATGTTGAGCTTTAAGCCAACTTTTTCACTCTCCTCTTTCACCTTCATCAAGAGGCTTTTTAGTTCCTCTTCACTTTCTGCCATAAGGGTGGTGTCATCTGCATATCTGAGGTTATTGATATTAGACAATAGTAAATCAGATCATCTTGGAAGAAAAGCTATGATGAACCTAGACAGCATATTCAAAAGCAAAGATATCACTTTGCCGACAAAGTTCCGTATACTCAAACTATGGTTTTTACAGTAGTCATGTATGGATGTGAGAATTGGACCATAAAGAAGACTGAGCAAAAAAAAAAAAAAGACTGAGCATCAAAGAATTGATACTTTCGAACTGTGGTGCTGGAGGATACTTTTGAGAGTCCATTGGATAGCCAGGAGATCAAACCAGTCAATCCTAAAGGAAATCAACCCTGCATATTCATTGGATAGACTGATGCTGAAGCTGAAGCTCCAATACTTTGGCCACCTGATATAAAGAACTGACTCACTTTCAGTTAGGTGTTTTGAAATATCTTATATAGTTTTATTTCCATTCTACAGGTAAGGATAATCAGGCCCTGAAAAGATCGGTGACTTATTTAAGATCACAGAACTGGGAGGGTACAGCTGTGATATTCAAACACAGGTTTGACTCTCAAGCCCACACTCTTAACAAGTTCTGGAAGTTCAAAGCAGGTGGCTTCTAACTTAGTCTGGGAGGTACATGTGTACAGGGAGGAAGACTCCATGGAAGAGGGAAAAGAGCCTGATGCTGGGAAAGATTGAGGGCAGGAGAAGCAGGGGGCGACAGAGGATGAGATGATTGAATGGCATCATCAACTTAATAGACATGAGTTTGAGCAAACTCCAGGAGATAATGAAGGACAGGGAAGCCTGGCATGCTGCAGTCTATCATGCTGGAAAGAGTTGGAATGACTAAGCAACTGAACAACAAGAAGGAGGGGGAGGAGAGGACTTGGAGACAATGAGTATAAACAGCTGCCCAAGGTTTTACTATAAGGAGCAGGGCAGCAGTGGGGCAGTAGTAGTATCTGCAGGTGGGGTTAGAGTTGAAGAGAAATAAATAATATGAATGATCTAGTCTCAGACCTCAGAATGTAAGTTCCTTGAGGGCAGGGATTTTGTCTCATGTGTCTGTGCCACCTCCCACAGTGCCTAGCACGGAGTTGGAATTCCATAACTGTTGTTGAGACATAGAGAGAGACGTGTGGTTGTTGAAGGGGAGGGAATGAGGAAGGGACACATTAGGAGTTTGGAATTAGCAGATGTAAGCTCTAATATATAGGATGGGTCAACAACAAGGTCCTACTGTATAGCACAGGGAACTATATCCAATATCCTGTAATAAGCCATAATGGAAAAGAAGATGAAAAAGAACATACATATCTATATATAACTGAATCACTTTGCTGTACACCAGAAACTAACACAACATGGTAAATCAACTACATACTTCAATGACAATGAACATTTTAAAATCTTGTTGATTAAGTGAATGATCAAATGTTTGAAAGAATTAATGGAACTAGGGATTTCTCTGGTGATCCGGTGACTAAGACTCTTTGCTCCCAAATGCAGGGATCCAGGTTTGATCCCTGGTCAGGGAACTAGATCCTGCATGCCTGAACTCAGATCCCACATGATGCAATTAAGACCCAATGCAGCCAAACAAATAGTAAACAGAAAAAAATCAATGGAAGTAAATGTTAAAGCATTGAATAAGAAGTAATAGCAGGATAAAGTGGCAGGTGAATTGCATAGAACCTTGGCTTCAGTCCCAGTCATTCCTGCCACACTCCTGGCACACCAAGCTTACCTAAGAGCCAGACAGCCTAGACATGGGTTGGCATGGCACAACTCCCTTTGCTGAGAGGGCATGCTGTATCTCTGCAATCCTCTGCTCCACGAAGCAGACAGGCTTTGGGACTGTAAGAACTGGGTGCAGCCAGATGAGACAGCAAAGCTCAGGAGCGTGCCAGAAGAGAAACCCCTGTGCTTCATCACCATTCTCTGGGCGTGGTCAATCTGTGGCACAGGGCACATTTGAGACATGGGTCGCAGTGCTATCCCAGTCTGCCCCTCCTGGCTGGAGGGTGATTCATAACCTCCTGTTGCTCATGCCAAGGAATAGCTAAACCAGAGTCCAAGGAGAAGCCGATGGCCAAGCAGCCACCAGAAGCCTTGGACCTGGCTCCTCCCAGTTGCCACATTGCATAATCCTCACAGAGTAAGGTGATGGTCAGCGCACTGGGGCTTCCCCCAGGGTTCTTGTGACTCAGCCGTTGCTGGAAAGATGGCATGGCCCAGTATCGGACTAGCACACAGGAGGCGCTTTTGAATGAATGGACCCTTTGGGACTCTGGGAACTAATACAAATGGTGAGGAAAGAGTGCTTCTTTATCCATGCCTTCCCTGTCATCTCACTCAGTGCCCAGACATAGTCCTGTGCAGCGATACAGCCACAGGCAAGAGCATGTCCTGGGCTGGGAAGAAAGGATGTAGTTAGTTGGCAGTACCCCCAGACAGACCTTTTCCATCTCCCCACCTGGCACCTGAAGAGTCCACTATCGTGTCAGGTCTTAGGAGTCCAAAGAGTTATTTCAACCCGCATTGACCTAAAGCTTAATCTGAATCACATCCTGTGTATTTTCTCAAAGTTGTTACTATAATAAAACAACAACAACAACTAATAATAATAATTGCAGCTGACACACATTGAACACCAACTATGGGCCAGCCACTGGACTAAGCACTTTATATATATTATCTGTTGTACTCCTTACGGCACACCTGTTAGGTGAATGCTATTTTTAAAACTTGAACTGTAAATTGATTTACAATGTTGTATTAGTTTCAAGTATAAGGTAAAGTTAATCAGTTATAGAGATATATAATATATAGTCACTCTTTTTTAGATTGTTTCCTCATATAGGTTATTACAGATTATTGAGTATAGTTCCCTGTGCTATACAGGAGGTCCTTATTGGTTATTTAATTTATATACAACAGTGTGTACATGTCAATCCCATCCTCCTAATACTATTATTGTCTCTGTTACACAGAAAAAGTTCAATCTATGAAGGGAAAGAGTTGAAATTCAAGTCCAGGTCTGTCTCACGACAGAATCAGTTCTGCATGGTTCTCTACTATAGCATCAAAGTGCTCTTTCAAAAGTAAATCAGATAAAATAATTCCTTGGCTTGACAGCCTCCAGTGGTTTCCCATCACATGTAGAACCAAAGCCGACTTTCTTCCTGGGCCATCAAGGCCTGGCAGAACCCAGGCTGTACCTTCCTCCCCAGCCTCTGCCTCCTTTCCCCACTCCTGTAAAAAACTGTGCTCCAGGAACTGCATCAGTAGCCGGGCTCTGTGCCAGCAGCCGTGATCTGCTATGGGTATGTTTGGTAGGCTGGCTTGGGTGCCTACCCTTGCTCACAGTGTTACCTCCCTTGGAAAATACCTCCCATGGTTCAAACAACCATCCCAGAAGCCCTGTCGGTATAAGGTGGAAGCTGCCTGTGGTTGTCAGTATGACCACTGTTCCGTGGAGAGTTGCTGGGCTATCTTAGAACACTTGCTCTCTCTTTCTCACTTGTGCTGGAAGATCCTAGAAGGTTGAGAGTATCCCAGATCCTCTCCAGTACCAAGAAGAGTGTGATGCTAAGAGAAAAATCTAAACAGCACTGGACTAGGAAAGGTATGACCTATATCTTACTCCAGCTTTCTCGCTCAGTAGCTTAGGAGGCCTGAGGTGAATCTTTTCACTTTTTTAAGCCTCAATTTCTTTCTTCTTCTTCTTCTTCTTTTTTTTCTGTTGTTTTTTATTTTTTGGCCATGCCATGCAGCTCGTGGGATTGTAGTTCCCTGACCAGGGATTGAACCCTGGGTCACAGCAGTGAAAGCACTGAATTCTAACCACTGGACCCCAGGGAACTCCCTAATGCTCAATTTCTTTATTGGTCAATGAAAGTCATAATATCTGCTCTTGAGGGATTGCTCTGAATATCTAATAGATGACTTATTGGATAGTGTTCTGAAAAGTTGAGTGCTTACTATGTTTCAGATACGGCTCTAAGCTTCTTGCTCCAAATACCCAACCTTAATTTAACCATGAGATAACATCAGACAGGGCTTCGCAGGTGGCGCTGTGCTGTGTTGTGCTTAGTTGCTCCATCGTGTCTGACTCTTTGCAACCCCATGGACTGTAACCCACCAGGCTCCTTTGTCCACGGGGATTTTCCAGGCAAGAATACTGGAGTGGGGCAGGTGGTGCTAGTGGTAAACAACCTGCCTGTCAATGCAAGAGACGCAAGAGACACGGGTTTGATCCCTGGGTTGGGAAGATCCCCTGGAGTAGGAAAAGGCAACCCACTCCAGTATTGTTGCCTGAAAAACACCATAGACCAGAGCCTGGAGGGCTACAGTTCATGGGGTCGCAAAACATTGGACACGACTGAAGCAGCTGAACACATTAAGCTGCTCACCTGTATTACCTCCATCATCCCCCAGAAAAACACTACTATATTACTATTAATCGTATGTCCACTTTGCAGATGAGGAAAATGAGGCACAGAGAGGTTAAGAGGTTTGTTCATCATTACCTAGCTAGTAAGTGTCAGAACTAAATTGAGAATCCACCAATCTGACTTCAGAACCTGTGGCCTGAGCCATTTACTTTCACATGAAAGGTAAAGTGTTTTGTTTGGGTGAATGTTTTATCTGTTCTGGTGGCTCCAAAGGAATAATGTAGAGTGAGTGGCTTATAAACAACAGAAATTTATTTTTTGCAGTACAAAGATCAAGGTACCAGCAAATTTAGTGAGGCCACTCCTTGGTTGTGGATGACCATCTTCTCGCTATAATCTCACGTGGCAGAGGGAGACGAAGGAGCTCTGTGGGCCTTTTCTTATAAGGGCACTGTCCCATTTATCAGGTTTCCATCCTCATTGCCTGATCACCTCCCAAAGGCCCACATTCAAATACCACCACATTGGGGATTAAATTTCAACATACCGATTTTGAGGGGATACAAACCTTCAGTCTATAGTAGGTGGGAGGTTATTATTATTTTTTTAAAGTAGCAATACTTTTTCTATCATTTTCTCTAAGTGTTATAGCATTTTTCCTCTCACTGGGCCCTATGCTACTTGGGTTCCTTCACCTGTTGTTGTTTAACTTTGTGGTAGGGAACCTTCTCCCTACCCAGTTTGCTTACTTCCTTCTTCCTCAAAGGTATAAGAGGTTCCCAACGAATGTGATGTTCCAAGAACGTAATCTTCCCATGGTCAGAAAGGAGTGCGAGTGCCTGGGGTCTGATTCCTTTGTGTCTTCACGAGTACTGAGCACCTCCCATATGTCAGGGCCTGATCTAGTCAACTGGGGCTACGGCAAGGAACAATCAAAAAACCCCACCCTGCACAACTTCACTTCAGTGGTATTCTTGCTTCAAATACCCAACCTTAATTTAATCATGAAATAACATCAGACAGGGCTTCCCAGGTGACTCCATGGTAAAGAATCCACCTTCTAGTGCAGGGGGTGTAAGATATGCAGGTTCGATCCCTGGGTTGGGAAGATCCCCTGGAGGAGGGCATGGCAACCCACTCCAGTGTTCTTGCCTGGAGAACCCCCATGGACAGAGGACCCTGGAGGCCTATGGTCCATAGGGTCACAAAATTTTGGCAACCCCATGGACTGTAGCCTGCCAGCCTCCACTGTCCATGGGGGTTCTCCAGGCAAGAACACTGGAGTGGGTTGCCATGCCCTCCTCCAGGGGATCTTCCCAACCCAGGGATTGAACCCAGGTCTCCCGTGTTGCAGACAGATTGTTTACCATCTGAGCCACCAGGGAAGCCCATGAATACTGGAGTGGATAGCCTATCCCATTTCCTGGGGACTATCTCTTCCCAAGAATCACACTGGCGTCTCCTGCAGTACAGGTGGATTTTTTACCAGCTGAGCTACCGGGGAAGCCCACCATCCTGAGACATGACAATAAATGCAATATGAGATCCTGAATTGGATCTTGGGATTAAAAAAAAGACGTTAGTGGGAAAACTGGGGAAATTTGAATAAGGTCTATAGATTAGTTAACAGTGTTGTATCAATATTAATTTCCTGGTTTCGATACTATTACCGTTTAATGTGAGCGGAAGCTGTGTGAATGGTGTACAGCAACTCTGTGCTATGTTTCCTATTGTCCTGTAAAGTCAAACATTATTTTAGGCAGTTTGAAAGCAGGCTGGCAGGCACAGAAATGATAAATGACAAAGGATATGGGAAGGACATTGACAGTATCTGCTGTACCTCCTGAGTCAGTGTCCTCATCTGTGAACTAGACCCAATAATAATGTATCTCAAGGAATTTGTATGAGAACCTACTTTTGAAGTATTATAAAAATGCAAGCTATGAGTATTCACTTTTGTGATAGAAGCTCCCAAAGAAATAAAAATATCAATACTCCATCCCCTCAAAACACTGTTTTTTAATAAAATTATTTCAAAATAAAAAGTTAAATATATCCTTGCCTTTCTGAGTCTTGCCTTTTGGTAGAGTGAATGTGGAGGAGGGAATAACTAAAGCAATTGAGAAATTAGTATTTTTTGGGGGGGTTGAGAAATATTATTTTATTCATTAATCATCTAAAATTAATCATTCTGTTTTAAAATATTTATGACCTTAAAATGAAATGAAATATGCTTAGCCTGAAGTCTCTGGACAACACTGGCCAGGCAAGGTCCCTTGTGTTCAAACTCTTTGGCCTAAAAGGACTCCAGTTAGAATCATCTTGTCTTTTCCTCTCTCCCTACATATGCCTTCTTAGCTGATTTGTATTATCAGGTAGAAATTGGACTCTGAAGGCTTTGACAGGGTAAGGAGAAAAAAGCAGGGGATGTGAGGTGAAGTAAATATGTTGTTTATTTTGCTTTTCTTTCTTGGAGGGACCACTTCTCTCCAAATCCATTGGCCTGGTAAAGCTGTGAGTACTATCCTGACCTCTGGCATCCCAACACAGAAGTAGACAGTACCTCTCATCTGGACAGCCAGAGCCCTTCACCAGATAGGGAAATTAGCATTTTAGAAGGAAACAAACACTATGGATAAAGCAAGAAATGCAGATAGGGAGCAAGAGAGGGTCAGTTTTAAAACATGTTGGTTATGTCAGGCTTCCCTGAGAAGGTGACATTTGAATGAAGACTTTAAAGAAGAGAGGGAACAAGAGCCCCACAAAGTCAGCCACAGTGAATAGCAAGGCAAAGGTCCTGAGGCCAGACCCGTTTAAGGAACAGCAGGAAGCCTAGTGTGACTAGAATAGAGCTGCACAAGGTAAGGTTGCCTCTTGTTGGGATCTTAGACAATGGACAGAGTGTGGTCACCGGGGAAGGCTCAGGGAAGTCAAACAATAGGCACCAAATAGGGGACCCGCCAGGCTTCCCAGGTGGCACTAGTGGCAAAGAACCTGCCTGCCACTGCAGGAGACATAAGAGATGTGGATTTGACCCCTGGATCAGGAAGATCCCCTGGAGGAGGGTTTGGTGACCCACTCCAGTATTCTTGCCTAGAGAATCCCATGGACAGAGGAGCCTGGAGGGCTACAGTCCAGGGGGTTGCAAAGAGTCAGACACGACTAAAGCGACTTAGCACGCACACAGAGGACCTGCCATTGACCTCTGTTGCCAGCTGAGTCAGTAATGACAGAAGCATGAAGGGAAGGAAAAGAGCAGGGAAGTGAAATCACTGAAATCTAGAATCCTTATCCAATTTCTGGTGAGGAAACAAATCATTATTAAGCACCATAATGAGTTTCTGAATCTCCTGTGCTTGATTCCTCACCAATCAGTGAACTCTAATTAATGCTGAGTGTGGTGGTAACACCACAGCCAGAGCCATCTTCATGATTTCGCCTTAATAAGTGTCATTGGCAGCACAGAAGGGTGGTCTGATTTTTCTTGTCCTAATAAGTGGAACTGAAAAAGTCCAGAGCATTATTCTGGTTTCATTTATGTGTAGTATCAGAAGTCCCCGAGTCATCCAATTAGCATCATTTGGATATTTGGGGCCTAGTAGTGCATGCAGAATGGAGAAGGCGATGGCACCCCACTCCAGTACTCTTGCCTGGAAAATCCCATGGACGGAGGAGCCTGGTAGGCTGCAGTCCGTGGGGTCGAGAAGAGTCAGCCACGACTGAGTGACTTCACTTTCACTTTCACTTTCATGCATTGGAGGAGGAAATGGCAACCCACTCCACTGTTCTTGCCTGGAGAATCCCAGGGACGGGGAGCCTGGTGGGCTGCTGTCTATGGAGTCACACAGTCAGACATGACTGAAGTGACTTAGCAGCAGCAGCAGCAAGGCATGCAGTAAACAGAGCGAGAGCAATCATGCCACATGGGAAGCAGCCTCTAGGCCTGATGTGTACCTGAGAAAAACGGGCTGAGTACCAGATGGGGTCCCTGGAGCCTCCCCAGCTGGCAGCCATGGCCCAGGATGCTCTCTCGCCCATGCAGGGGCAGAAATCCACATAGGGAAAAGCAGCCTACTGATGGGAGGCTTGTAGACAGCAGTGTTTTCAGAACATCTCAGCTCATCCTGAGATCCACACCAATGTGGTGGCCTTGTTCTTACAGTGTGATAAAGATGGAATGAGAGGATTTAGTGGATAGTGTTCTCAAAAATGTGAAATATCCATTTCTGTAAGGTATTGCTATGCATGCATGCTAAGTTACTTCAGTTGGGTTTGACTCTTTGCAGTCCTATGGATGGTAGCCTGCCAGGCTCCTCTGTCCATGAGATTTTCCAGGCAAGAATACTGGTGTGGGTTGCCATTCCCTTCTCCAGAGGATCTTCTCAACCCACGGATTGAATCCTGTGGGGTCGAATTCCAGCCTCTTACATGTCCTGCATCGGCAGGCAGGTTCGCTACCACTAGAACCGCCTGGGAAGCCCTAGTGTCACTACATATGTATTACCATTATTGTTATTATGCACCATGGGAGGAATTAAGAAAGTAGGACACCTGCAACCATAGTGTTTCCAGCATTCCTGCATCTCTAATGTTATAGAGGAGGCCATTATCCTCTTTTTGAGAAACAACAGCTACCATGTTAAGCACTTACTATGTGCCAGGAGTAAAGGCTTGCATACATGATCTCATTTAGTTCTCAAAGCAATCCCATGAAGTAGATACTGTTTCTCCATTTTAAAGTCGGGTATGTGAGGCTCAGAGATGTTAACTAACTTGCCCAAGGTAACACAATAAGTCGTTAGCATCAGAGTTTACAGGCAGGAGACTAGCTCTAGGATTCTGTATCCTTATCTCTGTGCTAAAAGGCGTTTGAAATAGCACACGCAAGACACACATACCCCCAAGTGGTAGATGTGGATCTCTAAGAGGAAGACAACAGTTTTACCCTTTGGGCTCCATACAGGGCTGGCTGTAGAAGAAGATCCCCAAGCAAGCGGACCACTCCAGCTGGGAGTGATTGTGGACAGAAGTGGGCACTTGGATGCTTGGGGGTGGGGTGCTGTGGGGGTATCTGGCTTCCCAATTGGGAAGACTAGGCTCAGGACAAGAGTGACAGACCAACTCTGAATTGCAGAAACACCCAGAGTAGCAGTCACCAACTTCATCGCATCCTTGTGCCTGCGAGGCAGCTACAGGCACAGAGAGGTGCTGAGGCTTGCCTAAGGTCACACAGCTCGCAAGAGGGCGGGTGCACTGTAGAACCCTGGTCTTCAGGCTCCAGTTCGGTGCTCTTGCTGCCACTCCACTCCCACTGGCCCCTCAGGTTCAGTGCACAGCAGTCAGAGGGAAGCCACGTCTTTGTGAGTGAAGCCATTGTCTGGAGGGTGGTTCTCAGTGTTGCCCAGAGACCTGCAGAAGTGGCAGTCTTCAAGTCCCACCCAGGACTAACTGGGGACTGAGATCCAGCAAAATGGGACTTTGCAAGCCCTCTAGGAGACCCTGATACACACTCAAGTGTGAAAACAACCGGCCCAGACAGAAAGGCACAGTGCCGAGTGCTGCAGCCATAGATGTGCATTCGAATCTTCAACTCGCACAGCACAAAGAAGGGTCGTCTTCGTAGAGAAGGAAGGAACACAGCTCTCAAGCCACACCTGCAGAGCAAGGTCACCTTCAAACACATGTGGCAGTTAGACATGCACAGACGGGGAGGAGGAGTGCAGCCAGTACTTGCTCATCCACAGGTGCATCAGAGATAGTGTAGTTTTGCCAACTCAGCAACTCCCCAGAGATGTGCCAGTTCCACTGCTTGTTGCCCGGGAGGTGCATCCCTGCCCTCTGGGAAATTGCCATGCAGGATCATAGAACCTCTGATCTGGGAGGGATCTTAGAGAGTACCTACCTCATTGCCCACCCCTACTGCATCACTGGTGATGCCCCTGACTTTCCTTCTCCAGAGGAACCTGGCAGGCTACAGTCCATGGGGTGGCAAAGAGTCAGACAGGACTTAGCACTGAGCACAATCATTTTTAGGACAGTGGTAGGCCGCACAAAACATCAGTGGCTCCTAGTTTGTGGCCTCTGGTTTAATATCTTTCTTTCCCACTTGGCTTTCTGCTCCACAGGGGCACATGCCCCTGGTTCTGCTCTGCTCACCACAGTGTCTGGATTCAACAAATGGAAAAATAAAAATAGAAAATGGACCCACCCTCCCAGTAGAACACCAGGTTCAGAAAGAATACACTGGCATGGGGATGGCACTCTGTCACTCCTCGCCTCGTTTTCAATTGCCCACTGGAAATGGCCCCATGTCCCTTTAAGCCCTACTCCCGGTTGACCCCTGCAGGCCTCCTTACCCTCTGCCCTGAAGTCATACCCTGGCCACATGGGTTCTGATGGGGGTGGGGCCCTCTGTGACGTCACCAAGGGCCCAGACCTGCCTGGTCCTCAGTCTCCAGGTGCCAGCGCAGACCAGCGCACCAGGAGCCACTTGGTCTCAGCTCACGATGCGCTCTGTAATATGGTTATTTTTTTGGCCTACGTTTATCTCGTTTGTCTTTGCCTATGTGTTTTATGTTCTGAGAGATGAAGCCGAAGAACTCCCGTGGATGGTGCCCAGTGGAAGGCACTTCCGCGTTCGGCAGAATCAACCAGAGCATGCCCCAGGCTGGTTTGGGAGCAAGTGGCACTGGCTGTTTATCTTCCTCATGTTTTTGGTGATCCTGATGTTTCCTGGAGGCGACGAGGAAAGTAATGCGGGCACTCCTCCTGGCCGTCAGGGCTGTTCATCTGGCTCTCCAGGAAGAAAGAAGATAAGGGCTTCCCCCTACAAAGAGTCTATGTGCAGTGCCTTAACCCAGGTCGAGATGACACTGGTGTACCTTGTGTCCAGGGTGAAGAATATGAAACTCACTGCGGCAACCGGTGATCAACGCCAATGTCCCAATATCGAGGTTCCTGGTGACGCAGGGAATGATGTTACAATACATGAGGTATGGGACACCGGAGACCCCGATGAAGTGGATTTTCACATCAAAGAAGAAGAGGAGTAGTTGAGTGTTGACAAAGTGTATCCCAGCTAATAAAAGTATTCTGCAGCAAAAGGAAAAATGCCTCTGATATTTTTTATTCGTGCTACAATTTTACCTTTTCCAGAATGTGGTATAAGTGGTATCATGCAGTGTTTTCCAGACTGAGAGACCTGTGTTCGATCCCTGGCTTGGGAAGATCCCGTGGAGAAGGGAAAGGCTACCCACTCCAGTATTCTGGCCTGGAGAATTCCATGGACTGTACAGTCTATGGAGTCACAAAAAGCCAGACACGACTGAGTGACTTTCACTTTCACAGTGTATACCCTTTCCCAGAGTAGCTTATTATACTTTATAACATTCATTAAGGTATCATCCGTTTATTTTTGTGATTTGATAGCCCATTTCTTTTTATTCTTGAATAATATTCTGTTATATTGATGTTCTGTAGTTAGTTTAAACATTCTGCTACTAAAGGACATTTTGGTTGCCTCCAATTTGTGTATGTGTGTGTGAGAAAGAGGGAATGAGTTAAGCTTTATAAAATTCATGTCCATGTTTCTGTGTGGGCATTAGCTTTCAAATCATTTGGTGAACTATCTAGGAGCAAAATAGCTAGATCATAGAGTATGACAATGTTTAGCTATGTTAGACATTGCTTCCAAAGTAACTGTACCATTTTGCATTCCCACTAACAACAAATGAGAGTTCCTGTTGTTTCACATCTTTGCCAGTAACTGGTTTTGTCAGATTTTTGTATTTGGCCATTCCAAAGGGCCTAGATCTGATAGATAGAGTGCCTGATGAACTATGGACTGAGGTTCGTGACACTGTACAGGAGACAGAGGGATCAAGACCATCCCCATGGAAAAGAAATGCAAAAAAGCAAAATGGCTGTCCGGGGAGGCCTCACAAATAGCTGTGAAAAGAAGAGAAGCGACAAGCAAAGGAGAAAAGGAAAGATATAAACATCTGAATGCAGAGTTCCAAAGAATAGCAAGGAGAAATAAGAAAGCCTTCCTCAGAGATCAATGCAAAGAAATAGAGGAAAACAACAGAATGGGAAAGACTAGAGATCTCTTCAAGAAAATCAGAGATACCAAGGGAACATTTCATGCGAAGATGGGCTTGATAAAGGACAGAAATGGTAGGGACCTAACAGAAGCAGAAGATATTAAGAAGAGGTGGCAAGAATACACAGAAGAACTGTGCAAAAAAGATCTTCACGACACAGATAATTTCGATGGTGTGATCACTCACCTAGAGCCAGATATCCTGGAATGTGAAGTCCAGTGGACGTTAGAAAGCATCACTACGAACAAAGTTAGTGGAGGTGATGGAATTCCAGTTGAGCTATTTCAAATCCTGAAAGATGAGGTTGTGAAACTGGTGCACTCAATATGCCAGCAAATTTGGAAAACTCAGCAGTGGCCACAGGACTGGAAAGGTCAGTTTTCATTCCAATCCCAAAGAAAGGCAATGCCAAAGAATGCTCAAACTATCACACAATTGCTCTCATCTCACACGCTAGTAAAGTAATGCTCAAAATTCTCCAAAACAGGCTTCAGCAATACATGAGCCATTAATTTCCAGATGTTCAAGCTGGTTTTAAAAAAGGCAGAGGAACCAGAGATCAAATTGCCAACATCCGCTGAATCATGGAAAAAGGAAGAGAGTTCCAGAAAAACATCTATTTCTGCTTTATTGCCTATGCCAAAGCCTTTGACTGTGTGGATCACAATAGACTGTGGAAAATTCTGAAAGGGATGGGAATACCAGACCACCTGACCTCCCTCTTGAGAAACCTGTATGCAGGTCAGGAAGCAACAGTTAGAACTGGACATGGAACAACAGACTGGTTCCAAATAGGAAAAGGAGTACGTCAAGGCTGTATATTGTCACCCTGCTTATTTAACTTATATGCAGAGTACATCATGAGAAACGCTGGACTGGAAGAAGTACAAGCTGGAATCAAAATTTCCAGGAGAAATATCAATAACCTCAGACATGCAGATGACACCAACCTTATGGCAGAACGTGAAGAGGAACTAAAAAGCCTCTTGATGAAAGTGAAAGAGGAGAGGGAAAAAGTTGGCTTAATGAGGTGGATGAACTGGAGCCTATTATACAGAGTGAAGTAAGCCAGAAAGAAAAACACCAATACAGTATACTAAGGCATGTACATGGAATTTAGAAAGATGGTAACAAAAACCCTGTGTACGACACAGCAAAAGAGACACTGATGTATAGAACAGTCTTGTGGACTCTGTGGGAGAGGGAGAGAGTGGGAAGATTTGGGAGAATGGCATTGAAACATGTATAATATCATGTATGAAACGAGTTGCCAGTCCAGGTTCGATGCACATGATACTGGATGCTTGGGGCTGGTGCACTGGGACGACCCAGAGGGATGGTATGGGGAGGGAGGAGGGAGGAGGGTTCAGGATGGGGAACACATGTATACCTGTGGCAGATTCACTTCGATATTTGGCAAAACTAATACAATTTTGTAAAGTTTAAAAATAAAATAAAATTTTAAAAAAAATTCAAAAAAAAAAAAGGCTCAACATTCAGAAAACTAAGATCATGGCATCTGGTCCCATCACTTCATGGGAAATAGATGGGTAAACAGTGGAACAGTGTCAGACTTTATTTTTTGGGGCTCCAAAATCACTGCAGATGGTGATTGCAGCCATGAAATTAAAAGACACTTACTCCTTGGAAGAAAAGTTATGACCAATCTAGATAGCATATTCAAAAGCAGAGACATTACTTTGCCAACAAAGGTCCGTCTAGTCAAGGCTATGGTTTTTCCAGTGGTCATGTATGGATGTGAGAGTTGGACTGTGAAGAAAGCTGAGTGCCGAAGAACTGATGCTTTTGAACTGTGGTGTTGGAGAAGACTCTTGAGAGTCCCTTGGACTGCAAGGAGATCCAACCAGTCCATTCTAAAGGAGATCAGTCCTGGGTGTTCTTTGGAAGGACTGATGCTAAAGCTGAAACTCCAGTACTTTGGCCACCTCATGCGAAGAGTTGACTCATTGGAAAAGACTCTGATGCTGGGAGGGATTGGGGACAGGAGGAGAAGGGGAGGACAGAGGATGAGATGGCTGGATGGCATCATTGACTCAATGGACGTGAGTTTGAGTGAACTCCGGGAGTTAGTGATGGACAGGGAGGCTTGGCGTGCTGCAATTCATGGGCTTGCAAAGAATCGGACATGACTGAGCGAGTGAACTGAACTGAACTGAACTGAATTAGTGTGTAGTGGTATCTCATTGTTTTATTTTCACCAGTCTACTCTGAAAAGTTATCTTCATTCCATATTTCCATTGTAGCATTTCCATTGTGTTTTATTACCATACATTCTTCAGGCGTTTTATCTTTAATCTGAGGTTTAAATAGATCATCTGCTCAGGGAAACTTCTGCTGCTGTTTATACCATCAGTTATTACTTTGCTAAATTAGTCCTCTAATAATTTTTTCATGAACGACTCATAACTTTAAGTCATGTATGTTGGAAAATACTTATTTTTAATTGACAATACTGACCACATTTTCTTTTCTTGAGTATTGCTTTGTCCACTAAAGTTTAGTGGCTCCACACAAAAGTTTAAGTTCAGCATTAACTTCTTCCTTTTTTTTTTTGGTTTGTTTTGATTGTCTTATATACTTGCTAGATGGTAACCAAAGTTATATTAGTACCAGTTGCAGTTGCAGTAGTACGTTTACCCTGGAACTTTTACTTACAAGCATATACGTATTTTATCAGAATATTGACTTTATCTTATGTCTTCTTTGTATGGTTTTGAGAAGCTATATGCTCATTATTCAAGTATTTTTATAGTCTGTGCCTTTTCTCCACTTAGATTCAAATGAATCCATTTATATAATGTTAGATAGAGGGGATAATCATAAAATATGTTGATATAGTTACTAAGGGAGATATATTTTTAAAAGAACAGTAACTAAACTATTTGCTATTTGCTAGCAAAAATAATTTTCTCTCAGTGTATTTTGTAATTATGAAAGTCCAAATATTCTTGCATATAGTCTATATAATCAGAGAAGATATATTAGCAAGGACCTCAATCGAGCATAGATTTATAGAAAATCTAATGTTTGGTTTTAACTAGTCTAACTCAGAGTCTTGTTATGGTTCAGTTATCAACATTCTTGTTTTTCTGTCAGTAAAGAGAATGTGCTAGTTTTCTTGGGGGGAAGACTATTTTAATCAATATTTTCCTATGCTTTTGATTTTCAAGGAAACAGATATCTTAAGACACTTGTTTTCAAGGGTCTGGTACTGTGGCTAATGAATATTTCTCTAGTTAATATGTTATCATTAGTAAAACATACATTCTGTTTACTTCCAACACTAATTTAAAGTGACCTATGATAAAAGATCTGTTTGGGATTAAATGTTTGGGATTGACATGTACAGACTGCTATATTTAAAATGGATAACCATCAAAGACCTACTGTATAGGTCAGAGAACTCTGCTGAATACTCTGTAATAACTTAAATGGGAAAAGAATTTGAAAAAGAATAGATATATGTGTAACTGAATCACTTTGCTGTACACCTGAAGCTAATGCAACATTGTTAACTAATTATACTCCAATATACTACTTTGCCAACAAAGGTCCATCTAGTCAAGGCTATGGTTTTTCCTGTGGTCATGTATGGATGTGAGAGTTGGACTGTGAAGAAGACTGAGCGCCGAAGAATTGATGCTTTTGAACTGTGGTGTTGGAGAAGACTCTTGAGAGTCCCTTGGACTGCAAGGAGATCCAACCAGTCCATTCTGAAGGAGATCAGCCCTGGGATTTCTTTGGAAGGAATGATGCTAAAGCTGAAACTCCAGTACTTTGGCCACCTCATGCGAAGAGTTGACTCATTGGAAAAGACTGATGCTGGGAGGGATTAGGGGCAGGAGGAGAAGGGAACGACAGAGGATGAGATGGCTGGATGGCATCACTGACTCGATGGACGTGAGTCTCAGTGAACTCCGGGAGTTGGTGTTGAACAGGGAGGCCTGGCGTGCTGCGATTCATGGGGTTGCAAAGAGTCGGACACGACTGAGCGACTGACCTGATCTGATAAAATTAAAAATTTTAAAAAAGAAAATAAACTTTCATAGAAGACAAAGATAGCAATATAAACTAAAAAACATTGAGAATGAGGCAAAATATTATTGTACTTCACGGTATACTAGCTTTATCAATATAAATATAGTCATTATATGAAATGGAAGGAAATTAACTCAGCATTGCTCTTTCACATAAAGGCATATAAATGCATATTCAGATATAGATACAAACAATAATGGCATTTTTATCAACCATTCATCTCCTTGTATGTTGTCCATTATAATAGAATCTGTTTGTTGTCTCTCTTAATATAGTGGTATCCTCTTTCATATATCAGATGTTTGTTAAGCACCTACTATGTGTCAGAGTGTTTCAGGCACTGGAGATACAGTGGTAAAAAAATTCCTTGTCCTCATGGAATTTATATTTTATTCTCAATTTAGGTAGAGATAAGCAAAGAAGCCAAATATATCATGTAATCACTAAGGACTATGGAGATAAAATAGGCAGAGGGAAAAAGAACTCAGTTAACTAAACATACATGGAATCAGAAAGAACACTAACTTGTTCTATATTTTTCATTTTTGTCACTAATATAAGAAATCTAAGACTCTGTGGAACTGACATTGAGAAAATCATGCCCAGAATTATATCTTGTTATTAGTCAATGCAGTGTTTAAAGTGGACATGGTGAGTTTTTAGCCACATCCTCAAAATATACATTCTTCATGTATTTTACATGCAATCTTCTTTTTTAAAGTTAAAATACAGTCCATGAGGTTGGAAAGAGTTGGACATGACTGAGGGACTAAGCACAGCACATAGTTGATTTACAATGTTGTTTTTTTAACTGTTTATATGCAATCTTAACCCTGTTATTGATGACAGATTTCTTTTGCCCTGATGGCTATCTCTTTGTAGAATCTTAATAAGTTTGAGACTAGAAACAAAGACTTTCCTGCGATGCATGTGGTGTTAGTTCTTTTACACGTTTCTTATTGGATGTTTTAAGTTATAAAAAAAATAGCACATTAATTTTTTGAAAATGACAACATATCTTATTCAGGAATAACTCTGGAGCTTCACGAAAGAAGCTTATTTTCCCACTGTTAATTTTGCATGCCAAAATGCTCATATCATTAGTCATTTCTCTCAAATATATCCTTGCAATTTTTAACTGAACTGAGCCTATGAATTTAGTAATTTTCTAGTAGCAAATAAGATCCTACGGGAATGAGACACCAAGAAAAAGGTGGGGTTGGAGATAGTTTTGAGTATAGGTATAGGCCTAGGATTCAGGATGTTCCATTGTATTTCAAAAATATGTGGGAGATACCAGTTTTGGAAGGACAAGCCTTGTGCACTTTTAAAGTTTGTTTAGTGTTGGCTCATTTCTGGCAATGCAGTGAAAGTAAAAGCATTAGTCACTCAGTCATGGCCAACTCTTTGTGACCCCATGGACTATAGCCCACCAGGCTCCTCTGTCAATGGAATTCTCCAGGCAAGGATACTGGTTGGGTTTACCATTTACTTCTCCAGGGGATACATACAATGTATATATTTAATATACATATTAAGTAACCAGAAAATGAAAATTCATGGTTGGAGAGAATATTAACCAAGTTTTAATAGTTCTAATGTGAAAGACAATGCCTTTGCTAGCTTGAATTAATCGATGTGAAATATACTCTATGAAAACATTTCCCAAAGCTGGCCTTTTGTTACAAAAATTTGAGATATGTGCAATTCACACATCTTTGATCAATTTAAGCACATTCTGTCTTACTGGCAGGGACCAAAATCTGTAATCAGACAAGGAGTCCTCTGATGGGGGAGATGCTAGAAATGGCAGTGACAGTGCACACGGGGTCCTAATTGAGGAATTTTCTAACGGTTATCTAGTAATACAGGGTGCCCTCCGTTTGGACTCTGGCAGTAAGTTGAGTATTCTTTGGTTCTCAATCAGTGAAGTGAAAAATCATCCAGTTGTGTTTGACTCTTTGAGACTCCATGGACTATACAGTCCATGGAATTCTCCAGGCCAGAATACTAGAGTGGGTAGCCATTCTCCAGGGAATCTTCCCAACCCAGGGATCAAACTCAGGTCTCCCTCATTGCAGGCGGATTCTTTACCAGCTGAGCCACCAGGGAATCCCAGTCAGGATGAGCACAGTTCAAAATGTTCTCAAGTCCTGGGCCAGGGGGAATGATCTCATTTGGGACATTATTAAGTTCCTGTGAAGAGGAAAGACATTAACCACTCACAAATATTTTGTCATTGACTAAACTGCAAAGATGTATCTGTTAAAGCCATCCATCTGAGTAGACTAGTTCTCTCAAATAGTAAAGAATGTCAATACATCCTAAAAGCGAGTCGATTTGTCAGGCATTGACAGAGCTGCTTTGAAGCCAAATGATCTGCTTTGTGCATTCACCTTTCTTCCAAAATACATTCACCAACACATGCAAATCTGGACTCGGCCTCCTCTGATGGAGCCTTTTCAAAGTAAACTGAGTTTCTGTGGCTGCAGTGACACAGACGTTTGGGTGGGAGGAGGGGTGGAGGTGATGGTGGCCATGCTATTTCAAGGCTGGGGAAATGGGTGACCCAGCTAACTAAATGACATGAACTCCCTCACAGACATGCCAGGCTTCCCCTTCATCTGCTCATGGCTGGAAACAGAAGAGCTCCATTGAATCAATTAAAGCAACAAGTTAGATTGACCCAAATTCTTTCAGGAAATGCAAAAGCCTGCTGGCTCCTGGGATTAGCTGGAGTTTCTCAATTGCTCCCCATCTGTACATCACCTTTGGGTCCACTCTAGCTGTGGATGGCTACATCTGCTCACCTCAGTGGCTTGTTTTCCAAACCAAGGTAATTTGAGAACCGCCTAGTTCTAATCAAGCTTCTTTGAACTCTGGAGAAACTTTGTGGCCAGCCCAAAGAGAAATTTGGCCTTCTTCTGAATTGATTTGCTGCATCTCTGGCATTCTTTTCCACCACCTGCCCTTGCTCTTCTGTAATTCCAGGTGTTGTAGCCAACTTGTTAGACGCAGCTTTGTGGAGAACACAGCCCAGAGCAGGTACCATTCAAGGCTTCATTTCTTATAAAGAAAGAAGGATGGGGCCAAGTGGCTGTAGGGGAAATAGCCGCATGGAAAAATAACTGTTTTGTTCCCATTAGGGTAGTGGCATCAGAAGAAGTGAAGAAAGGTCCAAGAACCTTATAAGCAATGACTGATGGCAGAACTCAGATTAAAGGAGACATGGGGCTTAGACAAATTATACTCAGGGCTCACTCTTTCAGCAATGGTTCCTACCCCTGTGATCTCTAGGGACCACAGAAAAAGCCTATGGCACACAGGTTCTTAAACCTGGCTGCACATTAGAATCTCCTGGAAAGCCTAAAACTGTATAGCACAGGGAGCTCAGCTCAGTGCTGTGATGACCTAGGTGGGTGGGATGTGGGGAGGTGGGAAGGAGGTTCTAGAGGGAGGAGGTATGTGTGTATATATATAGCTGCTTCACATTGTCGTACAGCAGAAACTAACACAACATTGTAAAGCAATTATATTCCAATGAAAATTTATTATAGGCACAAGCCCCTCCCTCAGAGAATCGTTCTTAATCAGTGTGGGGATAGGACCATGGCATCGGCACTTTAAAAGCTCTCCAGATGAAAACCAGAATTGCCATAAAGGACATCATTGAGCTGATTGACCACATTTGAGTATGGACGTTTTATTAGATCATATTGCTGTGTCAATGTTAAAACTCCTGAACTTGATAACAAGATTGTGGTTACCTAAGAGGATGTTGTTGTTCTTAGGAAATACATGCTACAATATTTAGGAGTGAAGAACATGATGCCTGCAATTTAGGTGAATGGATTAAAGGGGGAAATACCATGTAGAAGCATAACAAGGGATGGATACAGCAAGTGGCAAAATGCTAACATTTGGCAAATCTGGGTGAGGGCTTACCCTGCTGGCAAGGGTTCCTTGTACTATTCTTAGAACTCTTCTGTTAGTTTAAAATGATTTCCAAAAAAAAAAAAAAACAATTCTAAAAAGTACCCCAGATGAAATAATGTACAACAACATTTAGAAACTACTGGATTCAGAAAAACAGAGAATGAGTACCTATTAAACAGCGGTTACAGTGCAAGCCTTTCTGAGTCACTGTCCTACACCAGTTCATCTCTCTTCTTTAATGGTCATGTAAATCTCCTGGGAGTCTGGTTAAAAACTGTTTCTGATTCAGAAAGTCTGAGCTGAGGCCTGAGATTCTGCATTTTTAATAGACTCTCTGGTGATGCCAGTGCCTCTGGTCCATGGGCCACACCTAGAATAGCAAAGCTCTACGACTGAATCACCCTGCCATCCACCTGTCAATCGATCAACATGTTTTTTGGAACCATCTCCTCTGGGCTCAGCAGTGTAGGAGAATCCCAAACTCTGGGATCTAACCCCTGATATTCTGAAGTGGAACTGGTGTAATAATAATAATAGAAAGAAACTGCACCACTAATGTAATATGTAATGTACTTGAATCATCCAGAAACTGTTCCCCCCACCCACCAGTCCATGGAAAAAATTATCTTCCACGAAACAGGTCCCTTGTGCCAAAAAGGTTGGGGACTGCTGCTCCAAGTGAAGTAAGGTGGGCCTGCAGAGCTCTGTGGATAGGTAGTCCATCCATCTTGACCCCTGGACTATGGCATCACCCTGTGAGCCATGTGGCTTGGCCCTGTCAGAGACACTCTGATCCCCAGAACAGAATGGAGCCCAGCGGAAGAAGCTGAAACAAAGGCTGGCAGCACATGGAAGGGGGGTAAGAAGCAAAACAGCCCATGATACAGGTCACAGGGGAAGTTCAGCCCCTCCTGGTGGGTGGCAGTTGGGGCCAAGCTGAGGCTCCAGCAGAGAGCAGCATAATTCTGATGAGGTGTCTGGGTACAGGCTGCCTGAATCTGGCTGCCTCCTCCAGCGTGGAGAGTCATTTCTTAGAGTTAGATGTCCAAGGAAGATTCTCGTTTCATGCTGACTGTGGCATGCTTCAAGTTTGTTGCTTTTGCTGTAAGAGGAGCCAAAATGTCTCTCCCCTGGTGGGAGCAGATGGAGCATAGCCCCTGCCTCCATCAGAATTTTCCAGGCCTTGCCTCCCTCCTTTCCCTCATGGCAGCGCCCTTCCCCTCTGCCTGCCTGCTGTGATCATGTTTTCCATGCACTGAATTAGAGGCCAGTCAGTTATTTGTATCTCCCCTGTTTACATCCAAATCAAGGCCAACTAACAGGTGCGCAGAAGGACCCAGCTGGGCTTTACTGAGCAGGCAGCCCCAGAGAAGTTTCTGGAAGACAATTGAGAAAGACCCGGCTAACAGGTCTGAGTTTGGATCAGAGTGTTGCCATCCAAGAGCTGTATAAACTTGAGCAAGTTATTTAACATCTCTGAGCTTTAGGTTTCTCATCTGTAAAGTGGGGCTGATGATAGCATTAAATTCATAGGGCACTGAACATCAAATGAGTTAGAGAGCTGAGCAGGAGCTTACTAGATGGAAGAGAGACATTCATTTGATGGGGATTTATTGAGTTTCTTCTATGTATAGACATATGTGTGTGTTAGTCACTCAGTCATGTCCGACTCTTTGTGACTCCATGGACTGTAGCCCACCAGGCTCCTCCATCCATGGGATTCTCCAGGCAAGAATACTGGAGTGGGTTGACACTTCTTTCTCCAGAAGATCTTCCTGACCCAGGGATCAAACCCAGGTCTCCTGCATTGCAGGCAGATTCTTTACTGTCTGAGCCACCAGGGAAGACCCATATGTATAAATATACTTTATACTGTTCTGAACCTGAAAGAGTGTAGGTGTTTGGTGCAGGAAGTGGAGAGCTTCAGTGCCTGGCTTTGGGTTTGAACCTGTACACTTCACTTACTAGGTGACTTTGTAGCAACTCCTGAACCTTTCTGGGGCTCCACTCTCTCATCTGTAAAATGGGTATGATAATAGTCCCTACCTCTGAGGATTGCTGTGAGGATTAAAGATGGGCTTAGAATGGGAGTTTAACAAGGATTAAGTGTTATTTGCAAAAGTTCCTGCAGTCGAGAGTCATAGGAGCTGCTTTGAGAAACCACACACACAGTCATACACACGCATACACTATCACCACACGAGTGGGCAGCCCAGAGAGGACAGGTTACAGGAGAGACACAAATAGGCATTCATTGCCTGTTGGAGGCTCTTTGAACCTCAGGCCAGGGCCCATTTCTGCAAAAAATTCTCTCTGGGACTGTGGTGCCATGAGCCCCTGGATTTTTTTTTTATATGGAAGTAAAATCCATATAACATGTAATTAACCATTTTTTTTTTGGCCATGTTGTGCAACCTGTGGGATCTTAGTTCCCTGACCAGGGATCAAACCCGTGCCCTCTGCATTGGGAGTGCAGAGTCTTAACCACCAGCAAAGTTCCTACAAGTGACCATTCGAAAGTGAACAGTTCAGTGGCATTTAGTACAGTCACCGTGTTGGCTGCCCCCTGCCCCGTGAGTTCTTTAGAGTTGGTTTCCCCTTTCAACTGGCTGTATCCAGAGGAGGCAGCACTCATTTGTTTTTGTCAGTCTTCCTGTCACTGTACCATACCTGTCCCCATTCCCACCTGGTTCCTCCCCCTCCATTTTTCCAATGGACCTGTCTCTCTGCACCCTTCTACCTTTTGGGGAGACAGGAGTAGGTGTCTCTGGCTGACATCTACATTTAGGGAGAGGGAGGGAGTATGTTGACCCACTGGAAAGGTGCCAGCTCTGAAGGGTGGCACCAACAGAGTTCAGGTTGGAGCTGGTAAAGCCACTTTTTGATACGGATGAAAACAGGCACAACCCATTGTCACTTCGCCCTCCAGTGGCCCCAGGGACAGCAGACAATGCAAAAGGGATTACTACAAACTATTCAGACCTGAATATTCATTGGCAGGACTGATGCTGAAGCTGAAATTCCAATACTTTGGCCACCTGATGTGAAGAACTGACTCCTTGGAAAAGACCCTGATGCTGGGAAAGTTTGAAGGCAGGAGGAGAAGGGGACGACAGAGGATGAGATGGTTGGATGGCATCACCGACTCAATGGACATGAGTTTGAGCAAGCTCCGGGTGTTGGTGATGGACAGGGAGGCCTGGGGTGCTGCAGTCCATGGCGTCACAAAGATTCGGACACAACCGAGTGACTGAACTGAACTGAATGGCCTCTCAGATCACTTTTTGTGATTGTGTCTTCCATCTTTGGGCTCCTCTTCCTTATGAATAAATTTGCTCTGTATCAAAGCATCTATTACAAAATAACCTTGGCAGGCTCCACAGCCTCACAAAGATCTACTTTGTATTTGTACTTGTGAACAAGAGCCACATCTTGAGTATTTTAAAACAGAAAAAGAATAGTTGATAGGTACGGAATTCTTCCAGGATGCAAAGCACTGTGCTAAATGCCCTGAACTCATAACTGCTCTATATGAAGTATCTCATAGGAGAGTTCTTACAGTGACTCAAGGAAGTAGGCAGTTTTGTCATGTATCTACATTTTATAGAGAAGAAATTCAGGCACAGAGCTGGTCAGTGACTCATCCAGGGCCACCTGGTGAATAAGTATCAAAATCCATGTTTTACGCCATGAAGTAATACTGTGCCCTCATAATCCCAGCATAGATGTTACTTAGTTGGCTGAACAGAAAAAAAAATGTGTATCAACCACATACAGTAGCTTCCTTCATTCACTGCCTCCTACCTTTTAGTTCTGGATCATGAATTTCCCAGCTTTATAACTTTGGCTGAGTCATGTAACCCCTCTGAAAATGTTTCTTCATCTATATAATTGGGGTAATTTTCTTGTCTGATCTCCAACAGATTTGTGAGTATAAGATATACAATGATACAGGGAACATTATGTAAAGTGCTGTGTCAATGTCAGGAATTACTATCATGAATAAATGGCTTCCTGGGATTGTGTAAGAGCCGCACAGTTGCAAGTTGGGAACTAGAGCTCCTGAGGTGCTCTGTAATAACCCTTGGGAGTAGCAAGTTTCTTGGGCTTAATCGAATCCCAGACAAGCCAATCCCATTTCTGCTCTTCAAGGCTGTGTGATCTTTTAAGCACTAGCCAGCTTCTCTGTATGCAGGTCAAGAAGCAACAGTTAGAACTGGACATGGAACAACAGACTGGTTCCAAATCAGGAAAGGAGTACATCAAGGATGTATATTGTCACCCTGCTTATTTAACTTATATGGAGAGTACATCATGAGAAATCCCCGGCTGGATGAAGCACAAGCTGGAATCAAGATTGCCGGGAGAAATATCAATAACCTCAGACATACAGGTGACACCACCCTTATGGCAGAAAGTGAAGAAGAACTAAAGTGCCTCTTGATGAAAGTGAAAGAGGAGAGTGAAAAAGTTGGCTTAAAACTCAACATTCAGAAAACTAAGATTATGGCATCTGGTCCCATCACTTCATGGCAAATAGATGGGGAAACAATGGAAACAGTGACAGACTTTATTTTTGGGGGCTCCAAAATGCTGCAGATCAAGTGACTGAAGGCATGAAATTAAAAGACGCTTGCTCCTTAGAAGAAAAGCTATGACCAACCTAGACAGCATATTAATAAGCAGAGACGTTACTTTACCAACAAAGGCCCATCTAGTCAAAGCTATGGTTTTTCCAGTAGTCATGTATGGATATGAGAGTTGGACTATAAAGAAAGCTGAGCACCAAAGAATTGATGCTTTTGAACTGTGGTGTTGGAGAAGACTCTTGAGAATCCCTTGGACTGCCAGGAGATCCAGCCAGTCAATCCTAAAGGAAATCAGTCCTGAAAATTCATTGGAAGGACTGATGCTGAAGCTGAAACTCCAATACATTGGCCATCTGATGCGAAGAACCGACTCACTGGAAAAGACCCTGATGCTGGGAAAGATTGAAGGCAGGAGGACAAGGGGATGACAGAGGATGAGATGGTTGGAGGGCATCACCGACATAATGGACATGAGTTTGAGTAGGCTTCAGGAGTTGGTGATGGACAGGGAAGCCTGGGCTGCTGTAGTCCATGGCATCACAAAGAGTCAGACATGACTGAGTGACTGAACTGAACTGAACTTCTCTGAACTCCCTTCTGTGTCTTTCATCAAGTATAGTTGGGAGAGCACTAGGGGACTCCTCAGGGTTTGGTACAGCAAAGGATTAAATAAAGGCAGTTGAAGTCTTTTAAAGATGGCTCTGGCCTAGTCCATTTTCCCAAAATCACAGCCTATCTATCACAGGGGTTGTCAAGCACATTAACTTGACATGATATGGCTGACAGTGCCTTGCATGGTGTCAGTGCTGGCCTCACAGCACACGCTCAAAGGGGGATGACTCTTTTTGTGACTTGTTTTTCTTGGAGGGAAGGCAGAATGCAAAAGGAAGAGGGAGGTAGCAGCCAGGGGCAGGCAGTTTGGGCTGTTGGGCCTCCTGGACCACAAGGTTTGCCAATTCCCCCCTTTCCTTGAAATGGTGTGACTTTGAAACTCAGTTGCTTCCTTTTTAAAGAATTAATTTATTTATTGTAATTGGAGGATAATTACTTTACAATATTGTGAAGGTTTTTGCCATACATAGATATGAATCACCCATGGGTGCACATGTGTCTCCCCACCCTGAACCCCCCTCCCACATCCCTCCCCATCCTATCCCTGTGGGTTGTCCTGGAGCACCAGCTTTGAGTGCCCTACTTCATGCATCAAACTTGCACTGGTCATCTGTTTTACATGTGGTAATATACATGTTTCACTGCTATACTCTCAAATCATCCCACCCTTGCCTTTTCCCACATAGCCCCAAAGTCTATTCTTTACATCTGTGTCTCCTTTGCTGTCCTGCCTGTAGGATCGTTGTTACCTTATTTCTAAATTCCATATATATGGGTTAATATACACTATTTGGGAGAAGGCAATGGCGCCCCACTCCAGTACTCTTGCCTGGAAAATCCCATGGACGGAGGAGCCTGGTGGGCTGCACTGCATGGGGTCGCTAAGAGCTGGACACAACTGAGCAACTTCACTTTCACCTTTCACTTTCATGCATTGGAGAAGGAAATGGCAACCCACTCCAGTGTTCTTGCCTGGAGAATCCCAGGGACAGGGGAGCCTGGTGGGCTGCCGTCTATGGGGTCACACAGAGTCGGACATGACTAAAGTGACTTAGCAGCAGTAGCAGCAGCATACAGTATTTGTCTTTTTCTTTCTAACTTAATTCACTCTGTATGATAGGCTCCACTTTCATCCACCTCATTAGATCAGTTGCTTCCTTTTAAAATTTATTTATTTCAGTGCTTCAGGTCTTAGTTTCTGCACATAGGATCTTCTATCTTCATTGTGGCGTTTGAGCTCTTTAGATACAGCATTTGAACTCTTAGTCGCGGCATGTGGGATCTAGTTCTCTGACCCCCCTGACCCTCTGCATTGGGAGTGTGGGAGTCTTAGCCACTGGAGCACCAGGGTAGTCGCCCCAAACACAGTTGCTTCTTATTCACTCCGGAACAGTTTATGCACCGGGCTGTGTCTGACTTTCCGTGTAGCTTATTTCTGTTTCCCAGGAATGTTGGCAAGGGGCAAGGGGATGAAGCCTAGTTAAAGCTCTCCCCACTCCCTCACCCTTCACCTTTCACCTCTCCTGATATACAAATGCTTCAGCAGCAAAGGAGGCAAGACTCTCTGAGCAAGAATTAACTTCTCTTGTCCCTAACTGTAGACATGAACGACAGGGGAGAAGAGAAACCGGGGATGCAGTGGAGGGGAGAGGAGTCCTCTAAGACCCATGGAAAGTTTTCTTTTTTCTTAATAGGAATTGAATTCAACGTTTTCAGAAACTATAAACGTTCCATACCTTCAGTGCAACCAGTGAAACAATACACAGGCATATGAAGCAAAATAAGCAATGTGCTCCCCTCTCCTTTTCCTCTCTACAGAATAAGCAATAGTAACAGCCTGTGTCTGAATCCTCCCTCTGCCTTCCTGTGCACATGCGAAGGCATGCAGGCACAGAGCCTGTGGTTGGAGATTTTGGTGTTTGTACTAGAATGGGATCATGAGATACACATTGCTCTGCAGCCTGGTTTATGCACTTAAGTACATCACATATATGTGTTAGTATGTGATATTTTTCTCTTTCTGACTTATACTCTGTATGATGGGCTCTGGTTCCACCCATGTCTCTACAAATGACCCAATTTCATTCCTCTTTATGGTTGAGTAATATTCCATTGCACCACATTTTTATCCATTCCTGTGTTGATGGACATTTAGGTTGCTTCTATGTCCTGGCTATTGTAAATAGTGCTGCAGTGAATATCGGGATGTATGTGTCTTTTGGAATTAGGGTTGTCTCAGGGTATATATGCCTAGTAGTGAGATTGCCGGGCCATATGGTAGTTCTGTTTTTAGTGGAATCCAGGAAAATGGTACAGATGAACCTATTTGCAGGGCAGGAAGAGAGATGTGGATATAGAGGACGGATGTGTGTACATGGGGGAGGAGGGGAGGGTGGAACAAATTGGGAGAGTAGGATTGACACATATGCACACACATAGACACTGCCATTTGTGAAATAGGCAGCTAGTGGGAACCTCCTATATAGTTCAGGGGGCTCAGCGCAGTGCTCTGTGATGACTTTGATGGGTAGGATGGGGGCTGGAGGGAGGTCCAAGAGGGAGGGGATATATGTATGCATATAGCTGATTCACTTTGTTGTACAGCAGAAATGAATACAACGTTGTAAAGCAACTAGACCCCAATAAAAACAAACAACAATGACCAAAAAAAAAAAAAAAAAAAAGAGTACATCACAGACCTCCCAGCATACCAGTAGTCATAGATCTGGCTCATCTCTTCAAATAGCTACATAATACTCCATAACATGATTCTACTAGGATTTATTCAGCCATTCATCTACTGAGGAGGGCTCAAGTTGTCTAGAACTTTGTGGTCATTCCTGTGAAAAAGGTCACAATCCCCACTCATCTCAGCATATTTACCAAGGCTGGTTAAGAAGATTGCTGGGTTTCAGAGGGCTTTAATTTACCTATGGCGAGATTGCTTGGCTGGTTTTCATAAACAGAATTCTGATTCTCTCCTTTTATTATCAAAAATTTTATTGTTCATCTGTTAAGCGGATCTCACTTGCCTTCTCAGTAATCCATGTATTGCCCCATAGTAGAGGGTGTGAACTGAAAAGGACTTTTGTAAGGAATGGACATCCAAAGATAGCATCTTCTTTCCTGTGTGATCCCAGGAAGAGGTGAATTACAATTTATCCAACTGGACCACATCTTCCTGATGCCTTCCTTCACTGATCTAGTCCAGTTATTCTCCTGCCTTTTCTAGCCATGAGCATTCTAGGCGCAACCTTGATAAGCAAAGAGAAACTACATTTTGTTGGGAGCAAACACATTCTGGCTTCTCCCCCAGGTAAAGATTCCTTTGCAAGACAATGCAAAAGGGCCAGAGTGGCCACACTAGGAAGATGAGCACAAATTACAGAAAATGATGAATATCAATCTGCTTAGCTGGTTTCTTTTGCAAAACTATCATTGAACAGCGCCTTTAAAAATCAAGGACATGGTGGGGACATGGGTGTCCACTGTAAAGTTCTTCCAAACTTGTATAACAAAGTGTCAAAATATTGATATGTGGTTTGAGTTATAAAAATTTTGGTCACATACCGTTATCTGGGCATATAAGATCCATATCAAAATACTTCACTGTGTATATACTCGATGCTTTGTAAAGCACTTTAAAACTCAAATTCCACTCTTACAGCAGCTTTGTGTGTCAGAAATCACTCTCACTGGACAACAGAGAGAATGAGGCCTGGAGAAGTAAATGATTTGTCCAAAGTCTCATATATAATTGGCTTCCCTGGTGGCTCAGTGGTAAAGAATTTTCCTGTGATGCACAAGATGCAGGTTCGATCCCTGGGTCAGGAAGATCCCCTAGAAAAGGAAATGGCAAACCACTCCAGGATTCTTGCCTGGGAAATCCCATGGAGAGAGGAACCGGGCAGATTGTAGCACACTGGGTCACCAAAGAACTGGACACAACTTACTGACTAAACAACAACACCGTATACATGATTGGCAACAGTGTGAAGCTTTGACTATGGGATCCTGAATCCAGTGTTCATTTCACTTGTAGGAAAGGGGTATAAAATGATATCTTCATTCCATTTTTCATTAGGCCTCTGTTTGAGTCTCATTTGGCTTAACCCAATTTCTCTTAGTCTAGGCATACAGATCTATGCTTCTTTCCATGACTGACTGAACACTGATGGAGCAGCAGTAATGTACTAGGTGTTCCAGAGACTGTAGAATTAGATCTGGCTGCTGCCCTATAGCTCCCAATCTCAGTTTGTTGAAGCCAATCTAAAATAGTTCTTGCTCTGAATAGACAGTACAGGTTTATAGGAACATGTCTCCTCTCTAAGCTTGTTTCTCACCAGTATGGACTCTTAAGGGAATCTCTTGTCAGACAGGAATATCTGGTAACTGGTGTTTGAGTAGTCCTGAAAAATCACCCTCATTTTGCCCAATTCAGTCTTAAAGATAGATGAATATGTCCGTTTGTTTTCCAGAAAAACAAATAGAGGCTAGTTTTCTCTTCTGAGGGGTCAGAAGTACATCTCACCCAATATGTTATAGTCTGAAGCACATTGGAATGGTCTCTTTGATCCCAAATATTTTCTTTATCAGCAAAAATATCCCTTTTAGAGATATTACTCCTTTCTGACTGGGCTTCCCTCGTGGCTCAGTTGGTAAAGAATCTGCCTGCAATGCAAGAGGCCTGGGTTCGATCCCCAGGTAGGGAAGATCCCCTGGAGAAGGAAATGGCAACCCACTCCAGTATTCTTGCCTGGAGAATTCCATGGACAGAGGAACCAGGCAGGTTATAGTTCATGGGGTCGCAAAGAGTAGGACACGACTGTGTGACTTACACTTTCATAGATACTATTTCTTTCCTTTAGGGACTTCCCTATATCTCAGACAGTAAAGAATCTGCCTGCAATGCAGGAGACCCAGGTTTGATCCCTGGGTCAGGAAGACCCTCTGGAGAAGGAAACGGCAATCCACTCCAGTATTCTTGCCTGGAAAATCCTATAGAGAGAGGAGCCTGGTGGGCTACAGCCCATGGGGTCACAAAGAGTGGGACACGACTGAATGACTAACACTACTCCTCCCCCTCCTTTCTGACTCTCACATCCTGTTAGTTAGCATACTATATTAACCATGCTCTGTGAATATCTTTTGCAATGTTGTGGACATCTATCCCTTTTCTAATCATTCCCACTGCCCCTGGCCTGATCAACTTCAACAGTTACCACAAGGTCCCAATAGGTCCCCCTACTTATTATCGATATCCTATGGTTCACCCAGCATTCTACCAGCAGGATTCTATTTCTAAAACACCATTCTGGTTATGTCATACCCTTGGTCAAAAACCGTAGCTGGCTTTCCATTGCCTGGAGTTGTAGTTTTCAAAGTCTATTTGTTCATTCGTTCATTCTTTGGTTTCCAGTTACCAGGGGATGCTTTTTTCATGCAAAATACTAGGTAGTTGAAATCCCCAAGTGAAAAGCAGATAAAAAAATTGACATGCTCCATAAAAAGGAGCTGTGCTTTAGTTGAAGCGAGGAGGGAGGACACAGAGACTCCTTTTTTCCCTTGGCCTCAGGGAACACAGTGTGGAGACCACTGATTTACTTCTGAGATTCAAAGGGCTTAGCTTGGTATTCAAGAATTCACTACTCTGGCCCTAACATGCATCTCCTATTGGGCTTCCAACTTTCTCCCAAAAGAATTTGCTTCAGCAGTTTGGTCTACACACAGCTGGAGCTTTCTCCACATTTATTTTTAACCAAAACTTTCTCTTTTTTTTAAAGCCACCCTTTAAAAAATATTTATTTAGTTTTGGCTGTGCTGGATCTTCGTTGCTGTGTGTGGGCTTTCTCTAGTTGCAGTGAGTAGGGGCAACTCTCCAGTGGCGATGCTCGGACTTCGCATTGTGGTAGCTTCTTGTGTTGCAGAACAGGGACTCTGGGCACCCAGGCTTCAGTAGTTGTGGCCCATGGGCTCAGGAGTTGCAGCTTGTGGGCTTAGTTGCCAGGAGGCATGTAGAATCTCTCCAGACCAGGGATCAAACTGGGGTCCCTTGCATTGAAAAGTGGATTCTTTACTACTAGACCACCAGGGAAGCCCAGCATTCCCCACTTTTTACCTTTTCCTGACATATGCATTGCTGTTCTCTCTTCCTTCATTGCACTCACCCTTCAAGGACAAGCTACTTCAAGAAAGCTTCTCTGACTACCTTGCTTCACAGACTACTGGATTCTCAGGGCTATGATGACTTTATCTTCCAAATAACAACAAAAAAAATGGAGACAGAAGCTGTTCAGCGAAGAGATTGCCACAGAGACTGTTTTTATGTTCTCCTTCTAGCTAAAGAAGTCTCATGGTGTGAACTGTGAGGCCAAGGTTCCATGAGTTTGTGTCCCAGCCCTGCTACTTGTTAGCCATGTGACTCTAATTACTGTGCTTCAGGTCTCTTATCTGTAAAATGAGGACAATAATAGTACTCACCTCAAAGATTTATGTGAAGATTAAATTGTGTCAAGCTCTTAGAACACTGTTTGGCACTTAGTAAGCAGCTGATTGGAGAAGGAAATGGAACCCACTCCAATGTTCTTGCTTGGGAAACCCCACGGACAGAGGAGCCTGGTAGGCTACAGTCCATGGGGTCGCAGAGTCGGATACGGCTTAGCCACTAAACCACCACCACATGCAGTTGATAAAAGTTAACTATTATTAGGATAGCTCAGACATGAGGTCATGAAAGTCTGAGCTAAGGCAGAGGCCGTGGGGTGTCTATCAAGGGCAGAATTGTTGGGAGGTCTAAAGGTAGGGAATTGTGGAGAGAGTAAGATAAAGAGAGGGCTTCCCCAGTGGCTCAGTGGTAAAGAATTCACCTGCAGTGCAGGAGTTGAAGGAGATGCAGGTTTGATCCCTGGGTTGGGAAGATCCCCTGGAGGAAGGTACGGCAACCCATTCCAGTATTCTGGCCTGAAAAATTCCATGGACAGAGGAGCCTGGTAGGCCACAGTCCTCGGGGTCACTAAGAGTCAGACGCTACTGAGGCGACTTCTCATGCATGGCATTCAAGATAAAAAGACTAGTACACAATCAGTGAAGGGTGAAACGGGTTGCTCTGTCATCAGAGGAAGTGCCCTGATAGGTGGTTCCTGCCCAGGCTGCTATCAGCAAGGCTGTATTCTCATGGAGCATGTGCTCAATAAGAGAAAGATAACTATCGTATTCCAATGCATATATATGGAATCTAGAAAAATGGTACTGAAGAATTCATTTACAGGGCAGCAATGGAGAAACAGACATAGAAAATAGACTTATGGACACGGGGAGAGGGGAGGAGAGGGTGAGAGGTATGGAAAGAGTAACATGGAAACTTACATCACCATCTGTAAAATAGATAGCCAACAGGAATTTGCTGTATGGCTCAGGAAACTCAAACAGGGGCTCTGGACCGACCTAGAGGGGTGGGATGGGGAGAGAGTTGGCAGGGAGGTTCAAAAGGGAGGGGATATATGTATACCTATGGCTGATTCATGTTGAGGTTTGACAGAAAACAACAAAATTCTGTAAAGCAATTATTCTTCAATTAAAAAATAAATTAATTTAAAAAATAATGAAATTGATCAACCATAAGTACCTTAGCAAAATTCTATTCTTCAGTTAACTGGAAGCTAAGAGAATAGGCATTTGGAATTGGGCCCTAAGACAGAAGGTGTTGGAGAGGTGAAAAGAGAGCACAGGACACTGTCAGGAAGAGGCGCCTACATGGGAGCAGGTGGGAACATTGTGCCAGATAGCATAAACTGTCTAAAATGTTAGCTGGTAGGATTAAAAGTGCACTAGCTGCCTGGGGGCAGGAAGAGACAGTCCCAGAATAACTGAATGGAGACATGGAAAATCCCAAAGAGAAATTTTGATAGCTTGCCTACTTCAAATGGAGAAGGAAATGGCAACCCACTCCAGTATTCTTGCCTGGAGAATCCCAGGGACAAAGGAGCCTAGTGGGCTGCTGTCTATGGGGTCACACAGAGTCGGACACGACTGAAGCGACTTAGCTACTTCAAAACGTGCGTGTGTCCTAGAGTGTACAGGGAGAGATCACAAGGTCCAAATTGTTTTGTTCAAGTATAATTGGGTTAACAATATTATGTTAGTTTCAAGTGTACATCATAGTGATTGGATACTTTCATACATTGCAAAATGATCACCACAGTAAGTCTAGTTACCATCTGTCACCCTACAAAGTTATTACAGCATTATTGACTATATTCCTTATGCTGTACATCCCTATGACTTATTTTAGAAGTGGAAATTTGTGCCTCTTAATCATGCTCACCAGTTTGACTCATCCCACTCCCCACCCACAATCCCTTCTCCTCTGGCAACCACCACTGTGTTCTTTGTATCTCTGACACCATTTCTGTTTCTGCTATTTTTTAAATTTTTAAAAAACAAGTAGTTTTAATTTGCTTATTTATTTATTTTGGCCACGCCTCTCAGCTTGTGGGATCTTAGTTTCCCAACCAGGGACTGAACCCCAGCCCTCTGCGGTGAAAGTGCAGAGTCCTAACCAGTGGACCACCAGGGGATTTTCTGTTTTTGTTATTTTCATTCATTTGTTTTATTAGATCCCACAGGTAACTGAAACCAAACAGTATTTTTCGTTCTCTGTCTGACTTATTTCACTTAGCATAATACCCTATAGGTCCATCTATATTGTTGCAAATGGCAAGATTTCATTCTTTTTATGGCTGAGTAAAATTCCATTGTATATGTGTACATATTTATCCATTTATTTATCATTGGCCACAAATTTCTGCCATATCTTGGCTGTTGTGAGTGATGATGCAATGAACATAAGGGTGCATTTATCTTTTCAAATTAGTGTTTTTGTTTTCTTTGGAAAAACACCCAGAGGTGGAATTGCCAGATTGTATGTTAGTTCTAGTTTTAATTATTTGAGGAATCTCCACAGTGTTTTCCATAGTGGCCACACCAGTTTATATTCCCACCAACAGCACACAAGGATTCCTTTTTCTCCACGTTCTCTCTAACTTTTATTATTTCTTGTCTTTTTGCTAATAGCCATGTGACAGATGTGAGGTGATATCCCATTGTGGTTTTCATTTTCATCTTCATAATAATTAGCGATATTGATCTTTTCTTCATGTGCCTGCTGGCCTTCTGTGTGTCTTCTTTGGAAAAATGTTTATTCAGATCCGTGTGCATCTTTAGATCTGCATTAAGTGCCATATATTCATATATACAGCATACATATGGGTCTTGTGTCTTATATCCACTCAGCCACTCTGTGTCTTTTGATTAGAGCATATAGTCCACTTACATTTAAAGTAATTGTTGATAGGTATGTACTTATTGCCATTTTGTTCATTGTTTTCTTCCTTTGATCTCTTAAGTTGCGCTTTGATGACTATCTTTAGTGTTATGCTTGGATGTTTTTCTCTTTTTGTGTGTGTAGCTACTACAGATTTTTGGTTTGTGGTTTCATATATATATATGTATATATGTATTATTGTTTTAAGTTGATGATCTCTTAAGTTTGGATGAATTCTAACAACCCTGCATTTTCACTCCCTCCCATCTTTAATGTTTGTGACATCACATTTTACATATAATTGTTTTGTGTGTCCCTTTAACTGTTGTGGATATAGGTGATTTTACTACTTTTCTTTTTCAGCCTTTCTACTAGCTTTATAAATGGTTAGTCCACTATCTTTACTGTACATGTGCCTTTACCAATTAAATTTTTCCTTTTATAATTTTTATATTTATAGTTGTGGTCTTTTCTGCTTAGAGAAGTCTCTTTAACATTTCTGGTAAAGCTGGTTTAGTGGTACTGAAGTCTTTTAGCTTTTGTTTGTCTGTAAAACTTTTTATCTCTCCTTTCAGATCTGAATGGATTCCCGGGTGGCTCAGACCATAAAGAGCCTGTCTGCAATGTGGGAGACCCATGTATCCCTGGATCAGGAAGAGCCCCTGGAGAAGGAAATAGCAGTCCTCTCCAGTATTCTTGCCTGAGAAATCCCATGGACAGAGAAGCCTGGCAGGCTACAGTCCATGGGGTCTCAAAGAGTCGGACACGACTTTCTTTCACAGATCTGAATGATAGCCTTGCCATGTAGAGTATTCTTGGTTTTAGGTTTTTTCCTTTCATTACTTGGAATATATCATGCCACTCTTTGTGGCCTGCAAAATTTTCCTTAAAAGTCAGCTGATAGCCTTATGGGAATTCCCTTGCACTTGCTTTTCTCTTGTTGCTTTTAAGATTCTCATTATCATTCATTTTCGCCAATTTAATTATAATGGGTCTAGGTGGGGACCTCTTTGGGTTCATCTTGTTTGGGACTCTGTGCTTCCTATACCTCTGTATCTGTTTCCTTCCCTAGGTTAGGGAAGTGTTCAGCCACTATTTCTGCAAATATATTCTCTGCCCCTTTGTCTTTTCCTTCTGGTACCCCTATAATGCCAATGCTGGTATGCCTGACGTAATTCTAGAGAGCTCTTAAACTATCCTCATTTGCCTAATTCATTTTTTTTCTGTTCTACTTGAGTGATTTCCTCTACTTTGTCTTACAGTTTGCTGATTCATTCCACTGTATCATCTAGTCTACTGTTGATTCCTTCCAATGTACTTTCAATTTCAGTTATTGTATTTTTCAGGCCCCGTTTGGTTCTTCTTTACATTTTCTAGCTGTTAAACTTCACTGTGTTATTCAATTCTTCTCCTGAGTTTGTTGAGCATTTTTATGATCATTACCATGAGTCTTTGTCAGGCAGATTGCCTAGCTCCACTTCATTTCATTTTTCTCCTGAGGTTTTGTCTTGTTCCTCCCTTTGGAACACATTTATCTGTCTCCTCATTTTGCCTAATTTTCTGTATTTATTTCTAAGGATGAGGTAGGTTGGTTACCCTTCCTGTTCTTGGAGAAGTGGGCTTATGCAGCAGACATTCAATCGGGCCCAGTGGCAAACTCCTCTCTGATCACCAGAGCTATATTCTCTAGGATTGTCCCCTCTGTGGGCTACATGGGCCCTTCTCTTTGTGGCAGAGCTGACTACTGTGGGCACACTTATAGGTAGGATTGGCCCCCAGTCTGGTTGGCTGCTGCCTGCTGGTGGCCTGGGTCACAGCTTGACTGGTTGCATGGTTCAAAATGTCCCAGGGCTGGTGCCAGCTGGCTGGTGGGCAGGTTGGGTCCTGGGTTGGCTGGCCATTGTGTCTGGGGGATCCAGAAGCTGGTGCTGACCTACTAGTAGGTGGGGTCGGGCCCCAAGTTGGCTGATTTGGGGAGCCAGGGGGCCTGGGTCTTGTCCCAGCCTGATGTTGGGCAGGGCTAGGTCCTAGGATCCCTGGCTATGTGGCAGGATGGTGGTCTAGGACTGATGCCAGCCCACTGGTGGGCAGTTAAGACCCTGGCACTAATAGTCTAGAAGGACGACTCGAAAATGGCACTTGCCAGTGTCCTTATGGTAAACAAGCTCCAATATGTGGCTGCTATCAGTATCTGTGTCCCTGGGGAGAGTCCCAGTTGCTTTCTGCCTCTCCAGGTCATTCTCTGAGATCAGCAAGCGAATCTGACCCAGGCTCCTTTCAAATTACTGCCTCTGCACTGGGACTTGAAACATGTGAGATATTGTGCAAACTGTTAAAGAGCAGAGTCTCTGTTTTCTACAGCCCTCAGTCTCTCCTGTATGCAAGTTCTGCTGACCTTCAAAGCTGGATATTCTGGGCACTTGTCCTGCTGGGGCAGAACCCCCAGGCTGGGGTGCCCACTGTGGGGCTTGGACCCCTCACTCCTTGGAGAGAACCTCTGCAATTGTGATTATTCTCCTGTTTGTGAGTCAGCTACCCAGGGATGTGGGTCTTGACTATACTGTGTCCCAGTTCTTCTTACCCGTCTCATTATGGTTCCTTTATATCTTTAGTTGTGGAAGATAATTTTTGCTAATCTTCAGATTGTTCTCATAGGTAAATAGTTGTAATTTTGATGTGCCCATGGGAAAAGGCCAGCTCAGGGTCTTCCTGCTCCTCCTTGTGGACACAGTTATCTTCCCCCCACCCCTGAATTGGTTTTGTTACCAGGGAGATAATTGGCTGTTTCAGTTCTTTCAAAAGTAACCATTATTCCAGATAGAGTGAAGGATCACATATATGATTACTGTTCAGTGAACTCTTGGGTGTAAGGTCCATGCCTTACTTGTCTCATGTGTAGATCATCAGTTCTTGTTCAGTAGTGCTTGTTAAATATATATTTATAGAAGGGAGGAAGGGGGAAAAGAAGGAAGGAAGAAAGGAGGGAATAATTATGAGATGATGATTAAACCATTTGCTTCAGGGACTCTTGGAGATAAATAGGAGTTTGTGACCTATAACTTTTATTCTAAACTTGGTGCTTCCTTTGGGACTTAGAATGCTAAATAGTAACAATAGTACTATTGTAACTACTGTAACAATAGTAACAACAAGGATAGTAATCCCTGCTTTTGGCTGGAAATGAATGTGAGTTGTGCAAGGGGCAGCATAGAGGCTAGACCTAGATTTATTTTTACTTTCTGGGAGTGAGATGAGGTCACTACATCGCTCCGATACATTTGTTTTTATGTACCATCTAATGAAATCCAAGTCTGTGTTCACTCTGGGCAAAGGCAAGGCGAGGATGAGAGGTAAAAGCCAATTCAGTCATATAAAATCAATAAATATTTGTTAAACACCTACTTTGAGCAAAATAAGCAGATGTTAAGCAGCTATACCTATTCTACGTAAACACAGCAGAAATTATGAATGACTCCCTACCCTAGGGAGCTTACAGTCTAGGTGAGCACTCAGGTCTAAACTTGAAGCAATAATGAATAATGCGAGTCAGGTTAAAATTCAATTCAGAAAACATTTAAGCATTTCCTATGTATCATGCGTTGTTTATTCAATGGTTAATAATAAGTGCAAATGGGTTATATCAGCAAGATGGTGGACTAGGAAGCTCCAAGTCCTCACAGAAACATCAAATTAACAATTAAGGACTGACTACAATATGGCAACCCACTCCAGTACTCTTGCCTGGAAAATACAGTGGATGGAGGAGCCTGGGGGGCTGCAGTCCATGGGGTCGCGACTGAGCGACTTCACTTTCACTTTCCACTTTCATGTATTGGAGAAGGCAATGGCAACCCACTCCAGTGTTCTTGCCTGGAGAATCCCAGGGATGGAGGAGCCTGGTGGGCTGCAGTGTATAGGGTCGCACAGAGTCGGACACAACTAAAGTGATGCAGCAGCAGCAGCACAATAATTTTATAAGAGTTTCAGAAACCAGTTAAAAATCAGTAGCAACCAAACAGATGCACAATCAAATAAAAGCTACCTTAAAAATGGCCAGACATTTCATTATACTTTACTCACCCTTGTGGTATGGTCAGGGGTAATCAACTGAATTCCTGGTTCCCCCACTTGGGACAGAAGGAGCAGGATGGAACGTGTATGCAATATTCTGGCCTGTCTGTGGGCTACCTGAGGAACTTATTTCTGTATCACCTGACTCAGAGCACAGATGAGGAATAGTGACATAGTTTGGATTTTGGGCTGGAAGCTATGGAGGCAAATTGCAGGAGAACTGCAGACCTGTGGATGCTTGGGACCAAGAAATTATGGGCAAATGAATATAATAACATATCTAGTACCTAAGAAGCAGCAGAAGTGAGAATCTTTGGGAAATTAAAACATTTAAAAGCAGCTGGGCAAACTGTTTACAATAGCCAAGACATGGAAGCAACCTAAGTGTGCATCATCAGATGAATGGATAAAGAAGATGTGGTACATATATACAATGGAGTATTACTTAGCCATAGGAAAGAATGAAATAATGTCATTTGTCACAACATGGATTGACCTAGAGAATATCATACTAAGTGAGGTAAGTCAGGCAGAGAAAGACAAATATTATATATCACTTATATGTGTAATCTAAAAAAAATAATAGAAATTAATTTATTTACAAAGTAGAAATAGCCTCACAGACATAGAAACCAAACTTATGGTTACCAAAGGGGAGTGAGGAGTAAATTAAGAGTGTGGGATTAACAGATACATATTACTATCTATAAAATAGATAAATAACTCAACATTCAAAAAACGAGGATCATGGCATCCAATCTAATCACTTCATGGCAAATAAATGGGGAAACAATGGAAGGTGACTGCAGCCGAAAGATGATTGCTCCTTGGAAGAAAAGCATGACAAACCTAGATAGTATACTAAAAAGCAGAGACATTACTTTGCCTACAAAGATCCATATACTCAAAACTATGGATTTTCGAGTAGCCATGTGTGGATGTGAGAGATGGACAATTAAAAAGGCTGAGTGCTGTAGAATTGATGCCTTCAAACTTTGGTGCTGGAGAAGACGCCTGAGAGTCCCTTTGACAGCAAGGAAATCAAACCAGTCAATCTTAAAGGAAATCAACCCTGAATATTCACTGGAAAGACTGATGCTGAAGCTCCAATCCTTTGGTCACCTGATGCAAAGAACTGACTCATTGGAAAAGACCCTGATGCTGGGAAAGACTGAAGGCAGGAGGAGAAAGGGATGACAGAGGATGAGAGGGTTGGATGGTATCACGGACTCAATGGACATGAGTTTGGGCAAGCGCCAGGATGGTGAAGGACAGGGAAGCCTGGTGTGCTGCAGTTCATCAGGTCACAAAGAGTCACACATGACTGAGCAACTGAACAACAACAACAAAGCCAGTGCATCTATGGTATTTTATTATAGTGGCCTGAGCTAAAATATCAGGAAAATAATATATAAACAAAATGAGAATATCAATAAAATATAGAAATTATGAAAAAGATGAAAAATTTTGATGATGAAAATGAGAATAAATGAATTTCAAAATTCACTAGAGGATTTCAAAGGCAGATTCAAACAGGCATAAGAAAGAATCAGCAAAGTTGAAGACAGTTTATTTGAAGTTATCCAGTTTGAGAAGCAAAAAAGAATCAGTAAAAGTGACTAGTGCCTATGGGACTTATGTGATATTATTAAACAGACCATTATACACATTACAGAAGTCCTAGAAGAAGGGAGAAAGAGGCAGAGAGATTAGTTGAAGAAATAATGGCTAAAATCTTCTCAAATTTGAGGGAAGACATAGATATACAAATCCAAGAAGCTCAATAAATTCCAAGTAGGATAAACCCCCAAAGACACAAATATTGGTTCAGCAGTAAAGAATCCACCTGCAATGCAGGAGATGTGGGTTCGATCTCTGGACTGGGAAGATCCTCTGGAGTGGGAAGATCTTCTGGAGCAGGAAATGGCAACCTGGTCTAGTATTCTTGCCTGGGAAATCCCATGGACAGAGGAACTTGGTGGGCTACAGTCCATGGGGTCACAAAGAGTAGGACACAACTGAGCAACTAAACAACAACAAAGACATTATAATCCAATAGTCAAATAATCAAAAGAGAACGACAGACAAGAATGTTGAATGACGCAAGAGAAAAATGACTTGAATGTATAAAGGAGTCCCCCATAAGACTGTTACCAAATTTCTCAGCAGAAACCTTGCAGGCCACACTGAATGAAAAGCAAACTGTCAATTGAGAATTCTGTATCCAGCAAAATTGTCCTTGAAAAAGTGAGGGAGCTAAGACAAGCTCAAGACAAACAAAAGGTGACGGAGTTCAGGAGTTCATTCCCACTAGATGTACCCTGAAAGGAATGCTAAAGGAAGTCTAAGTTGAAATGAAGGAATACTAGACGGCAATTTGAAGCATATGAAAATATAAATTCTCCAGTAAAGGTAAATAATACATGGACAAATATAAAAAACACTCTAATTTTAATTTTGTTTGTAACTCCACTTGGTATTTTCTAAAGGATTTAAAAGACAAGTGCGTGAAAATATAACCTATGTTAATGGGTACACAACATCAATAACATAACATTTGTGACATCAATAACATAAAGTGAGTGGGTAGAGCTGTAAAAGAGTAGAATTTTTATGTGATTGAATTTAAGTTGGTATCAATTAAAGAAAGATTGGCATAAGGATGTTGCATGTAATCCCCATGGTAACTACAAATAAACTATAGAATGTACACAAAAGGAACTAAGAAGTGAATCAAAGAGTGTACGGAGTGGACAGTGAAGGGTCTTCCCTGGGGATGTGAGGAAGGTTGCTAGCCCTCTCTGGGCAATGTATCCCACTTGGACACTCTACTGTATTGATTCACTTCTCCCAGGAATCACAGACCCATGCCAGTGAGGGACTAAGTTACAGTGTCATTTCATGCTGCCTGTTTTCCTTGCTTGGAATTTCAGCAAAATTTCATGGGAAGCTTGGCTTAATGGGGCAACAATCTCCCATACATGTTTCAGATATTTGTTATTCTTGATCTGTTGGTTGTCCCTTGGTACCTTCCTCAAGGAATTGGGAGCCAGTGAAGCCTCAGGAAGTTTTCAGGGGAGGAGGTAAGTTTTAAGGTGTGGTTCCCTTTTTCACATCCTGCCTAAAATCTCCTTGTCACTTCTCCACATCTATCAAAAGACTGCAGCAGGATTCCCACCTTCATGTTGAGGAGGTGGGAATCCTTACCAGTGTTCACTGAGAAGAAACTTGTGTAGGAGGGTGGCAGGACTGATGTTTGAGAACTATTTAGAATCTGCAGTGAGAGGGAAGGCAGAACTGAAAAGATCTAGGAAGGTTTTTAAGAGAGATAATGCTTAGTTCAACCTAACAATTGTTAAATATCAGATTTCCATATTCCCCACCAGAATTTTCATGTGACATTCAGTTTGAGAGCTAGATTAACTGTAGAGTTCATTTCCCTTTAAGATTCCAAGAACATTAAACTTCCCTAGTTATGTTAGTTACCTATGTATGTGGGTGGATGAAGAGATGTTGGATGTATGGATAGATCAAGGATGACTGGATGGCTAGATGTTGGATGATTTTTGATGGAAGGATGGATGGATGGGTAGACAGATGGATGAACAGATGGACGGATGGAGAACTGGACTGAGACAAAAGAAGAAAACCTCAAGTTGATCTGCTTGTTTCTTGACTGTTTTTGAAGTTCAGGTAGGCCTGCCTCAAGACATCATGAAATACTTCCTGGTCATTTTCCACTTTTTTTCATTAGGTTTTGAGTTAACAGTGTTATAAATGCTGCATCTTAGCTCCATCTGCATACATTTGAATGACATTAATTCTTTCCTTTTAAAATATTTATTTGGCTGTGCAAGGTCTTAGTAGTAGCTCGTGAGATCTTTGATCTTCATTGTGGCATGCAGTTTCTTTTAGTTGTGGAATGCAAGATCTTTTCCCCTGTCCAGGGATTGAACCCAGGAAGCCCCTGGCATTGGGAGTGGGGAGTCTCAGCCTCTGGACCATGAGGGAAGTCCCACATTAATTCTCACTGTGAAAGTTTAAGCTACACATTGCAAGTGATTTCATCATTAGCTCAACTCTCCAGTGTCCTATACTTTTGACAACTGGTAAATAAGTAATGAAACCCACCCTCATCTTTATCCCAAGCAAATTACAAATTGGACGAGTGATGTGGTCAAAGCCAATTGTTTGCAATGGCTCATCCATTGCAAATAAGACTCATTAGCATGTACATGCAGTGCATACAAATTGAATACCTACAGTGAGAGAAAAAAGCACAGCTCCTATCTTGGGGAGCTCACAGTCTAATGAAAGAAAGAGATATTTGAAACAGGGAACCAGGGTACAGCAAGTGAGTACTATACGACTGGGGTAGTCTAGAGCAAGAAGTGAGCCACTATTTGAGAGGGTTAAGGAAGGCTTCCTATAGGAAGGAGGTACTGAGAATCCCTGAAGGCCAACCCAAGAAAATTAGACTTATTCCTATAAAGAGAAGGAAACCAATGAAGTGCTTCTTTGAGCTGAGAACAAAGTAGCAAAATATATTTTAACCTTTTCTGGTTGGGGGCTGGTTTACCACCATACTCAGTTACTGTAGTGACTGTAAATCTCTATGACTGAATCAGTTCTGATTTCCAAACATTTCCACTGTTGTTGTTTGTTCATGCACTTGTCTTTGTTTCTTTATGCATTTAATACAATCACTGACTTTATTGTTCTCAGCCTCTTTTGACTTTTCAGAGGTGATCAGGTGGTCAGAACATTCTCTTATTTAGGAGTTGCTACTGCAACGTTATTTTTCAGCTTTGGTGCTCTCTGTCTCTCTCTATGTCTCAAGAAAATTTAATGACTTAGGGATTCATGGATAGAATGCAGGGAGGGTCTATTGAATTTGAATAAGAAAAAAAGTATGTTTATATTTTTACAAATCTCTAACTGGAATTTAGCTTTTGCTTCTGTTACAAATTTGGCAATAAGCCACAGTAGTATTAGCAGTAGTTGTAGTTTTATCACCAGGAGAAATCACAGATGTTTTTATCCTATAACATTACAGCCATTGCCAATTTCTTGAAATATCATTTGTGCTGATCACTATTTACAAATTACATTAGTTATGAGACCTTCTGCTAAAACCTATTTAACATGTTAATAAAAGGAATATATGTGACTATATCACAAATTTTTATTTTTTTAATTCTTTTATTTATTTAATTTATTTGGCTGTACCAGGTCTTAGTTGTGGCATGCGGGATCTAGTACCCTGACCAGGGATTGAACCCGGACCCCCTGCATTGGAAGCATGGAGTCTTAGCCCCTGGACCACCAGGGAAGTCCCCACAAATTTTTAAATAATGGGCTTCTTTCAATATTTCCTTGGTAATCCTATACATTTTATACATTTAAAAACGTTGTTCAGAAAGAGATCCATAGGTTTCATTGGACTGCCATGGGGTCCATAGCACAAAAATGGTCGAGAGGCTCACTACTGCTTTTGCCACAATTGCTTGGTCTAGAGTAAGGAGTAATATTTCTTTTTCACCACCATGTTAGCGTCTTTCATCCAGAAACTTGCCCAAGCTTGTAAACATGTAGATCAATATTCTCGAGGACCATTAAACCCAGGTTGTGTTTTGTGTAACTACAGGCGGAAAAAGAACATTACGTGAGCAACTCTGGTTTCCAGCCAAGCTTATTCTTCAGGGTGCAAGACCTCTGGGTGCAAGATAATCCATTATTGCTCTACTGGTAGCCAGTTCTCTTTGTAATTTTCGGGAACAGTCAGAAATTGAGATGGGGAGGCTCACAGCACTGCATTTAACCGTTCTTCTTCCCTGGGTGCACCTGTGAACAGTAGACTCTGTAGATCAAATGAAGATAATGAAAAACAAAGGGAAGAAAGCTCACTGCTGAGCCAAGCTGGGCAGGTACTGACAGACACATGTTAGGAAAGAAGGAGGCAGGGAGGTCATGTACATTTCAGCTGAGGGAGGGGTAATTTTGCACCATTTCCCTTTCTCTTGATGACTGCAGTGGAGGGAGAAGGGGGCAGGGATTGGCTCAGTTGTTGAGGAAATGCAGTAGTTTGGTTCTGCTCCCTCCGGGTAGGGACTTAAAGAGCCAGATCTTCTTCCTTGCCCTTTTCTTAAAGGACTCTTCACGGGGCTCCTTGTCAGTTTCATGTTCACCTGCTTTTTTCCCCTTGTTACTAACACACAGGAAGGTATACTCACACATGCACATCAGTGAATGACTCACACTGAAAATTTGAGATGTGCTACACATTGATAGCCAGAGAAGGCAATGGCAACCCACTCCAGTACTCTTGCCTGGAAAATCCCATGGATGGAAGAGTCTGATAGACTGCAGTCCATGGGGTCCCTAAGAGTTGGACATGTCTGAGTGACTTCACTTTCACTTTTCACTTTCATGCATTGGAGAAGGAAATGGCAACCCACTCCAGTGTTCTTGCCTGGAGAATCCCAAGGACTGGGGAGCCTGGTGGGCTGCCGTCTATGGGGTCGCACAGAGTCGGACACGACTGAAGTGACTTAGCAGCAGCAGCAGCACACATAGATAGCATATTGAAAAGCAGAGACATTACTTTGCCAACAAAGGTCCGTCTAGTCAAGGCTATGGTTTTTCCAGTGGTCATGTATGGATGCGAGAGTTGGACTGTGAAGAAAGCTTTTTGCCGAAGAATTGATGCTTTTGAACTGTGGTGTTGGAGAAGACTCTTGAGAGTCCCTTGGACTGTAAGGAGATCCAACCAGTCCATTCTAAAGGAGATCAGCCCTGGGTGTTCTTTGGAAGGAATGATGCTAAAGCTGAAACTCCAGTACTTTGGCCACCTCATGCGAAGAGTTGACTCATTGAAAAAGACCCTGATGCTGGGAGGGATTGGAGGCAGGAGGAAAAGGGAACTACAGAGGATGAGATGGCTGGATGGCATCACTGACTCGATGGACGTGAGTCTGAGTGAACTCCGGGAGATGGTGATGGACAGGGAGGCCTGGTGTGCTGCGATTCATGGGGTCGCACAGAGTCAGACACGACTGAGGCACTGAACTGAACTGAACTGAACTGAACTGAAACACATACATACATAGTCCCATTGTGACTTGATTTTTCATCACTAGATTTAGGTACACTGACCCAGAAACACTCTATATTAGTGAGAGTTCATTCACAGCCTGTCTCTATGCACAACACAGGGTCTTTGTGGCAACAGTCCCCTCTAGATGTGTGTCACATGTAGCTGTCAAGAGTCAAATCTTCACACTCATCACCTACAACTGTGAGAGATGATGCTAGTGCAGGCTTTCCTGTCTGTAGGGGAGTGCACATTTTCTAATCTGCCATGCCCCTCCCCTCCCTCCTCCTTCCCCCATAACTACCAGTCCAGGCACACACACAGGCATTCATAAGACACGCTGGGACTAAGGGTGTGGAACCAGAGGAGGAACCTTGCCTCACAGGCAGGGCAGTGCTCTGCTAAAGCCCCACACTGGCCTGCACTCACCTTCCAGTTTCTGCTGACAGGGTGAAAAGTAACTCTCTCTGGCTTGACTCTCATTTAGTAGAGATGCCTGAGCAAGCAAAGAAAGCACTCGGGTGGACCCCTTTGATGAGACTTTTCTTAGTGTGTGGGAATGCAACTCCCTTGGCTAAGCTAGCTAGTGAAAATAGTTACAGGATACACTGGGATGTCTGCCACCCACGCCTTTTAAAGAAGATTCCGCAACACCAAATTAGCCATTTGAAAATTGAGCGTAAGTGATTCTCATTTGGCTAATTGCTTTTAGGGAGTCTGTCAAAACCCCTCACTTACTGCAGCCCACACTCAGAAATTCTGAAATAGCTCTGTGGTTGGGCCAGTGGCTGGGGAGCAGCTACAGTTGCTGGAATGAAGAGAGCCTAGTATGGGACCTTGGGCCCTATGGGGACTGCTAAGGGGAGGCTCTTAAGGGGCTTCCCAAGCTGACCTGATATTTCAGTCACTTTTTTTAAATTAATTAATTAATTAATTTTAATTGGAGGCTAATTACTTTACAATATTGTAGTGGGTTTTGCCATACATTGACATGAATCAGCCATGGGTGTACATGTGTCCCCCATCCTGAACCCCCCTCCAACCTCCCTCCCCATCCTATCCCTCTGGGTTGTCCCAGTGCTCTGGCTTTGAGTGCCCTGTTTCATGCATTGAACTTGGACTGGTCATCTATTACACATATGGTAATATACGTGTTTCAATGCTATTCTCTCAAATTATCCTACCCTCGCCTTCTCCCACAGAGTCCAAAAGTCTGTTCTTTATATCTGTGTTGCTTTTGTTGTCTCTCATATAGGGTCATCATTACCATGTTTCTAAATTCCATATATATGTGTTAATATACTGTATTGGTATTTTTCTTTCTGACTTACTTCACTCTGCATAATAGGCTCCAGTTTCATCCACTTCATTAGAACTGATTCAAATGTGTTCTTTTTAATAGCTGAGTAATATTCAATTGTGTATATGTACCACAGCTTTCTTGTCCATTCGTCTGCTGATGGACATCTAAGTTGCTTCCATGTCTTAGCTGTTGTAAACAGTGCTCTGATGAACATTGGGGTACACGTGTCTCTTTCAATTCTGCTTTTCTCGGTGTGTATGCCCAGTAGTGGGATTGCTGGGTCATATCAGCCACTTGGTTTTAACACAAGTCAAGTACCGAGAAACTGGACTATGACTAGTAGGGCATGAGAGGCCCTAGGTCTACTTGCACCACCTTGGGACATGGCTATAAGAACCTCAGGGCAAAGGAAATAGCAAAGGAGGCCAGGAGGCGATCCTTAAATTCACAACTTTCCCCTAGAGTTAAAAAGCTCATCTAGATCTTTTTCCTCAACCCTCTCCAGGGCTATGCCATGGTTTTGTTTTGCTGTGAATAAGCAGAAGATCAATGAAGCTGTTGGCTGGAATCATACTGTGTTAATTATCTATTGCTATGTAACAAATCATCCCAAAGCTTAATGACTTCCCACAAAACATGTTTATAATCTCCCAGGCTCTGTGGGTCCGGAGTCCAGGCACAGCTAAGCAGGTTTTCTCACAAGGCTTCCTCATGATGCTTGTCAGGACTGTAGTCATCTCAAGGCTCAGCTGAGAAACAATCCACTCTGAAGTTCACTCATATTGTTGTTGGGAGGATGCAGCTCCTTGTGGGTTGTCAGACTGAGGTCTTGCTGCTGTCTGGAGACCACCCTGAGTTCCTTGGCACGTGGCCTCTCCTGTGTGGCTGTTTACAGCGTTAGTGTGGCTAGCCCACAAAGGCAGTGGAGAAAGAGTGTCAGCAAGATGGATTAACATTTGGCTGTTAATCAGTGAAGTTACTTCCCATCACATTTGCTATATTGTGTCCCTTAGGAGCAAGTCACTAGGTCCAGCTCTCACTACATGTCTGTCGATCCCAGAGGGAGCATTGAGGTCCATGTCAGAAGCTCTGAAGCAGATGTAACATTATGGAAAGAACGTTGGACTGGGAGTCAGGACTCCTGTCTTCTAATTCTGACTCTGCCGTTAGCTAGCCATGGAACCTTGAGCAATTTCCCTTGCTTTCACTTTCCTAACTTTCTTTACTATAAGGTGGGGACTAATAGTACTGGATTATAAGGATGAAACAAAGTGAAAAGCATAACGGTACTCTGAGGAACTTTTCATAAGTATTATGTCTTATTTTGGAGCAGGGTGGGAATAGGGGGGAGTCCATCCCCCTGCAGAAGAATAGAGTGTAATGTTTAAGTCATATGTTCTGGAGATGGATGCTTGGGTTCAGCCTGAGCTGTGACATTAACAGTGTGACCTTGGTCTAGTTACTTAATTCCCCTAAACATTGTTTGTCTGCAAAATGTGATGATGATACCTACCTCACAGAGTTGTGAGGAATAAATAAAATGATGTTTATAAAACATTTTGCAGGGTAATTGGCACACAATAAGATCTCAAAAACTAGAAACAGTCAGTTTTCATTCTAATCCCAAAGAAAGGCTGGGGAAGATTGAAGGCAAAAGGAGAAGAGGGTGGCAGAGGATGAGATGGTTAGATAGCATCACTGGCTCAACAAACATGAGTTTGAGCAAACTCCAGGAGATGGTGAAGGACAGGGAAGCCTGGCATGCTGCAGTCCATGGGATCACAAGGATTCGGACATGCCTGAGCGACTGAACAATAGCAACAATATCTCAATACATTTGACCTTAATTTTGTGATTATTATTGTTATTATACAGCAATCACGTAAGGAGGCATAACCTCATATATTCTTAAAAAAGAATTCCACAATCTTATGCCTTACATTGTTTCGGTCTCAGCACCCTAGTGGGGCTGGGAACATTTTCTCTTAATTTCAAGTTCTCATTTCTCCTGCCCCTGCGTGTGTGCACACACACAGACATACAAATGCATACACACAATCCTACTTTAAATTTCCCCTGCTATTCTTAATTCTCTCTGTACTTTATTCTCTCCATAAGGATGGCAGCCACAGAGTAAAACTGAAGGATAGATTATTTCTGGGAGATGGTCACAGTAAACACTCAGAATGCTAAAATATGGCCAAAGATGGAGCTGCTGCTGCTGCTGCTGCTAAGTCACTTCAGTAGTGTCCGACTCTATGCGACCCTGTCCCTGGCATTCTCCAGGCAAGAACACTGCAGTGGGTTGCCATTTCCTTCTCCAATGCATGAAAGTGAAAAGTGAAAGCGAAGTCACTCAGTCGTGTCCAACTCTTAGCAACCCCATGGACTGCAGCCCACCAGGCTCCTCCATCCATGGGATTTTCCAGGCAAGAGTACTGGAGTGGGGTGCCGTTTCCTTTGCCAAAGATGGCAAAGATATCTATATGTCTATCTGTCTATGTATTTATATCTATATCTCCAGAGAGAGACAGAGAAAGAGAGACAGATTAATGCCCAGAAATTTTTAAAAAATGATCCAGAGAACAAATGGAGTTCATCTTCCATAAGCAAGAGACTGCCTGAATGCTCCAGTGATCACGTTGTCATTGCTTCTCCACTCCTCCCTTTCCAACAATGTGTAAAATACAATTTTTATATAAGCTTCTTTGTCTGATATTTTAGACAACCTTTGTAGTACTTCATGGATGCTGCTGTTTCAGTCTTTTGGTTATTTCCCAGGTCAGGGCAAGTAGATTACTATGGGGCCAAAGGGTGGGTTTGCTGTCAATAGTCATCTGCTCTTTTTTCCCAAGACAACCTCTGTATCCTACTTGGGCTGCACTCCCTTGAAATTGACCTTGACAGCTGTGCCAAGCCTGTGGTAGACGTAGTGGAAAGAGCTCTAGACTAGACCTGGGATCTAATGTCACCTCTTCTGCTAGCTAACTGTATAACCTTAGGCAAGGCTGTCCTTCTCTGAGCCTCACTTCCTCATCTTTTCAATGGCAATGGTAATATCTGCCCCATTGGCCTCATAGCCTTGTTGGGCAGTTCAATGGAGATGTCAAGAAAGCGTCCTGAACACATGCAGTGCTATGCTAATGGACATAGTTGTGGTTATTGAGGGTCAAGGATTCTGCCTCTTGTTTCAACTGCTGCCATCTGCAGGGACTCACCCAAATCTCTAAGCCTCTGTTTGGTCCCCATTAAATAGCCACTGTGATGCCACGCCCAGAGGGAGTTGTAAGCAGTTGGCTGAATTTTCGCAAAGCACCTGTTGTTCTTTGCTGTGGGTAGCCGATGCCATGCTGGGGACTGAATGGTGCCTGGCATGAGAGCGGGCAGGGGGTGGGATGGGGAAGTGATGTGGCATGCCAGCAGGCGGAGGTTGTGGTCATGACTATGAAACATTATTAGATGTTTTCAGGCTTTCCTATAGAGAGATAAAAAACAGAAAGAAAATGCTTTAAAAATAGAATTTTAAATGCTGTGTGACTAGAAGAGATTACGCTTCAGTCCCCTCATATATATGTATTTTTAATTCTTACTCTGGGCAGAGTGCTAAGTTCTTTCTATGCAGTATCTCATTCCTTCTCCACTTCAGCCCCTTGTGAGAAAAGTACTAAATAGATGAGAAAATTGAAGTTCTGAGAGAGGTGAAGTAGCTCTCTCAAGATCAAGTGGCAGAGCCTCACTCCACAGTCATCTTGACAGGTGAATAAAACCAGCCCCAGTGGACAGGTCAGGAGACTGAAACAGAGAGGTAAGTAAACTCCCCAAAGCCAAATGGCCAGTCAGTGGAAAAGCTAATGCCAAAACTCAGGCTTGTTATCTGTATGTTGTGAAATGTGGGGGCTTGGGCTCCCTGTGTAACACCATGTCCATCAGTTCATACATCTCTAGGCAGCGATTCCTTGAACTAGTACTCAGTGCAAGGGACTTGCTAAAGAAGGTGGCCCTGGACTCAGACCAAAGTCTAGTTGAGACACCAAGAATTACATGAGGCTAAGCTTGACTAATCAAAGTTGTGTGTGCCGAGTGTCTGTTGAGTAAGTAGATAGACCTGTGGACCATGGCTGGCCCTCACACAGACCTCAGGCAAGTCATTAGATGCCATGGGCCTAAATGTAGGTTTTGGGGAAAAGAAAGTGAACATCTTAGTTGCTCAGTTGTGTCTGACTCTTTGTGACCCCATGGACTGTAACCCATCAGGCTCCTCTATCCATGGAATTCTCCAGGCAAGAATATTGGAGTGTATAGCCATCCCCTTCTCCAGGGTATCTTCCTGACCCAGGGATCCAACCCTGGTCTCCCTCACTATAGGCAGATTCTTTACCATCTGAGCCACCAGGGAAGCACAAGCTTTTTATACTTGTTTTTGTTGTTGTTAAGTCGCCAAGTTGTGTCTGACTCTTGGAGACTCCATGGACTGCAGCAAACCTGGTCTGCCTGACCCCCACCATCTCTGGGAGTTTGCCCAGATTCATGTCCATTGAGTCAGTGTTGCCATCCAAACATCTCATCCTCTGACACACTCTTCTCCTTCTGCCTTCAATCTTTCCCAGCATCAGGGAAAACTTTACAGAAAATTTGTCCAATTGAAACTAGCCATGCATAAGAGAGCCCACAGGACTTTCTTTTGCCAACGTTGAGTCCTTTCATTAAAAAATCTTTTGGGGGGTTTATTTAATAGGCAAAAATTGCTTCTGACTGTTACCTCATTTTATGTATTTTATTTCTAGGTGAGGTTGGAAGCTTTTCACATATTTATTAGCCATTTATAGTTCCTCCTTTAGAAAATAGTTGTATCTTTTGCCCACTTAACCATTAGTGTCTATTTTTCTTGACAAATTGGAAACTCTTTATATATGAAGGCTATCAACCTTTTGTGCCAATTTTTTTAGGCTTCCTGATTCCCTGCCAGTGTTTTAAAATTGAGAGGATTTCCATTTGAGGTTTGTACGGGTGTAGATGGCTTTTTTAATTGTCCCACATCCCTTGTTTGTTCACAAACTGATCTTTCCTTGATATTGTTTTTAATCACTCAAGGGTAACCAAATATTTCAGTTCTTAGAGGAAGTAGAGTGAATATTGTCTTCCCCTTAGTCATAGAGACTTGGCATTACCCTGGTAAGAAAAAAAACTTGAGCCTGTTAAGTAGCACACAGCACAGGTCTGCTGTCTTTCTAGTACAAGTATCGGGTGCATAGTAGGTGCTGAGGAAAACTTTGTTGTAAAATTAAAGCAAGCATGAGTCTCCCCCGCCACGTTTTACTAGTTATATTCTCATGTCTTATCTCAGTTAAAGGCAAAATCCATTCTTTCTCTTTTTCTCTCAAATTCTTTCAATATAATAAAAATTTGATTATATCAGGAACAGGATACCTATAGTTATTCATGGGCTTTTAACACTCATAATCTCCCTTTCAACAAGGGATTCAACAAGGTGCCCCAGTTCTGTGAATATCATGGAGAGGACTGCGACATAATGATGAAAAGCCCAAACTCTAGTGACAGAAAGATCTCATTTCAAATCCAAGGTCTGAGGACGTTCCTGGTGGTCCAGTGGTTAAGACTTGGCCTTCCAATGCAGGGGGGTCTGAGTTTGATCCCTGGTCAGGGAGCTAAGATCTCACCTGCCTTGTGGCCAAAAAACTTAAACATAAAACAAGCAATATTGTAACAAATTCAATAAAGACTTTCAAATGGTCCATATTAAAAAAAAATACAAGTTCTGCACCTTACTAGCTCTTTGACTGTTGGCCGATTACTTGACCTGCTTGTGTTTTGATATCTATCTCTGTAAAATGAAGATGATAGTAGTACCTATCTCATAGTGTAGAGGTATTTCCCAGGGTTAAGTGAGACAATGTATGCAGAGAATCAGGTACAGATTAGGTAAGCATTCATTGAATGGTAGCTACAGTTATTACCAATGATAATAATGTGTGTGTTGGGAGCAGTGGGCAAGGATGGACATAGCCTCAGGGACTGGAGCATAAAGGACATTAACATGAAGTCCAAACAAATAGATTCAAGTTCAAACTCTATCATCAACTCATTCTGTGACTTTAGAGTAGTTTCTTTCCATCTCTGGGTCTGGTACATTGACCGTAAAGTGCTCTGCCATCTTCTGCCCAACTGAACTGGGGCACTAACCACATCATTCTTTTTTTTAAATCAATTTTTATTGGAGTATAGTTGCTTTACCATGTTGTGTTAGTTTCTACTGTACAGCAAAATGAATCAGCCATACATATGCATATATCCCCTCCCTTTTGGACACCCTTCCCATTCAGGTCACCACAGTGCCTTAAGTAGGGTTCTCTGTGCTATACAGTAGATTCTCATTAGTTATCTATTCTATACATAGTATCAACAATGTGTGTGTGTGTGTGTCAATCCCAGTCTCCCAATTCTTCCCACATTCCTCCTTCCCCCACCCCACCCCACCCATCATTCTTACAGCAATGGCTGCAGCATCCTAATCTGCCTTGCACTCAAGAGTAGAAAAGGCCTTTCTGAGGTTAAATCTAATGTAGCCTTTGGGACTGCAGGAAGAGTAAGTACTAGTACAAATTAGGTAACAAAGTTACAGAGATAAACATGTTTCAGCTCAATAAAAGAGTTTATCACAGTGCAGTCGGTGAGCATACAGTGATAAGCTACATTGCTTCGGTCAGAATCCTGACTCTGACACTTACCAGCTGTGTGACTTTGAACATTTTAGCCTCTCTGACACTCAGCTTCCTCACCTGTAACACTGGGATAATAATATTACCTACATCATGGAATGCAATGCAATGCTGAGTTGCTTCAGTCATGTCTGACTCTTTACAGCCTGCCAGGCTCCTCTGTCCATAGGATTCAGACAAGAATACTGGAGTGGGTTGCCATGCCCTCCTCCAGGGGATTTTCCTGACCCAGGGATTGGACCCATGTCTCTGCATCTTCTGCGTTGGCAGGTTAGTTATTTACCACTAGTGCCACCTGGGAAGCCCACCTATATCATAAAGTTATTTTAAAGATTAAATAGTTCAAAATTTGTGATTTGCTTAAATCAGTATCTGACATATATGAAGCACATGTAAGTGCTAGTTAAATAGCAAAATAGATGAAATTGAGAGCTCATTAAGAATTGGAGGAAGTGCTTTGATGGGTAGCAAGTTCCCTGTCACTCCCAGGATGCCGGTAGTCACTGGTATTATGAAATATATTCAAGCATCAGGAGAGAATTAGACAAGATAAACTTTATCATCACTTCCTGATCAGAAGTTCTGTGACTTGCTTCACAAGGTCACCCAGCTAGTCAGTAGCAAGTAATACCTCAGATAAACCAGGTTTACTTAGAACTTAGTAGTTTTCTTTCTCTATGCCACTCACTGTCATTTAAGCTTGTGTTTCCCTGGATGACATTTGAAGATCGATCCATGAAATTCAGTGGCATAAAGGGCGAGTTCAACCAGTCACCCTTCTCATGCTCACAAAGCAGCTATATTACTCAGAAATCCAGTTTTACTTGCTGCCTCCTTGTCAGGTCCTGGACAGCTTTGATTGACAAGAGGCTTTGGGTGAAATTGTTTCATTAATGTGCTGAATGTCACTTGCTGATTTACAGACTTCCCATTTGTAAGATTCCTGTTGCTCTTAAATGAGAGGAATTATCACGTCATAAAGCTAATGCCATCAGACTTTCAGTTTTATATCTGACCTAGCTGTACCTGCATCTGCCATTTGACTTTAGACTGTAAGCAGAAAATAGCATCAATTCATCTACCCTCCACCACCCGCCACTCACTAAAGACCAGAAGGAGTATGCCTCCAGGTGAGTTTGCTCAGTGAGAGAGAGAGTGCTGGAGTTACTCTAAGCTCAGCAGACCAGGCTGATGCTTTAATAGACCATGAAGACAAAGGGCAGTGAGAGAACTGGGGCAGAGACGATTTCTTGGAGAATCAGGCTAGACTGTAGCCCACACAGATGGAGCCTCATGAATGATCAGAGATGGAGGGTCAATATAGCCTGCCCTAAACTTGTCTGAAACCCAAACCAGGAAGGCAAGCTGCTGCTGCTGCTGCTGCTAAGTTGCTTCAGTCATGTCCAACTCCATGCGACCCCATAGATGGCAGCCCACCAGGTTCCCCCATCCCTGGGATTCTCCAGGCAAGAACACTGGAGTGGGGTGCCATTGCCTTCTCCAAGGAAGGTAAGCTAGGTATAAGCAAATAGGTAAATGAATTTCCCTAAAGTGGCTGGGCCTGTGGGGCACCCTGTGGCTAAAAAAAGGGTCCTGTGGGGCTTCCCTGGTGGCTCAGTTGTAAATAATCTACCTTGCAGTGCAGGAGACACAGGTTTGATCCCTCATCCAGGAAGATCCCACATGCCATGGGGCAACTAAGCCCTTGAGCCATGGTTATTGAACCTATGATCTAGAGCCCGGAAACCGCAAATACTGAGCACACATGCCACAATAGAGCCCATGCTTAACAACAAGAGAAGCTAACAAAATAAGAAGCCAGTGCACCGCAACTAGAAAGTAGCCCCCACTCACCCCAACTAGAGAAAAAGCCCATGCAACAACGAAGAGCCAGCAGAGTCAAAAATAAATGAATAAATAAATTAATTAATGAAAGAAAGGGTCCTATGAGGCCCCCAATTCTAGGGTCCTGGCTGAGAAACACTTGCCCACCCTGAGAATCCAAGGGGGACATCCTGCATATTAGAGAGGGGCTGGGCCCCTCGGAGTACTTAACTGTTCCAGGAAATGCAGATATAGCAAAAAAACTGTCTCCAAGATGCTATCAGAGTAGTGGAGGCGGGAGGTTTGCCTGCGGTAGAAGACTCAAGCTAAGTCCAGAGAGAGTGTCACTTGATGACTGCAAATGACATTAGGGCCTTGGAATCAGAGAGACCTGGGTTCATGTCCCTGCTTTGCCAAATTCCACTGGTTGAGTTACTTAACTTCTCCAAGCCTCAATTTTACTTTTCTCTAAAACAGAGGTGATAATAGAAATCCTTGATTCATTGGGTTGTTGTGAGAATTATGTAAGATAGAAGATAGGTGAAGCATTTAGGACCCTCCTTGGCAACAACTAACTGCCTCAGTTCAGTTCAGTTCAGTTCAGTCACTCAGTCGTGTCCAACTCTTGCGACCCCATGAATCGCAGCACGCCAGGCCTCCCTGTCCATCACCAACTCCCGGAGTTCACTCAGACTCACGTCCATCGAGTCAATGATGCCATCCAGCCATCTCATCCTCTGTCGTCCCCTTCTCTTCCTGCCCACAATCCCTCTCAGCATCAGAGTCTTTTCCAATGAGTCAACTCTTCGCATGAGGTGGCCAAAGTCCTGGAGTTTCAGCTTTAGCATCATTCCTTCCTAAGAAATCCCAGGGCTGATCTCCTTCACAATGGACTGGTTGGATCTCCTTGCAGTCCAAGGGACTCTCAAGAGTCTTCTCCAACACCACAGTTCAAAAGCATCAATTCTACGGTGAAAAGCTTTCTTCACAGTCCAACTCTCACATCCATACATGACCACTGGAAAAAACCATAGCCTTGACTACACAGACCTTTGTTGGCAAACTAATGTCTCTGTTTTTCAATATGCTATCTAGGTTGGTCATAATTCTTCTTCCAAGGAGTAAGCGTCTTTTAATTTCATGGCTGCAGTCACCATCTGCAGTGATTTTGAAGCCCCCCAAAATAAAGTCTGCCACTGTTTCCACTGTTTCCCCATCTATTTCCCATGAAGTGATGGGACCAGATGCCATGATCTTAGTTTTCTGAATGTTGAGCTTTAAGCCAACTTTTTCACTCTCCACTTTCACTTTCATCAAGAGGCTTTTTAGTTCCTCTTCACTTTCTGCCATAAGGGTGGTGTCATCTGCATATCTGACACTATTGAGATTTTCTGCGGGCAATCTTGATTCCAGCTTATGCTTCCTCCAGCCCAGCATTTCTCATGATGTACTCTGCATATAAGTTAAATAAGCAGGGTGACAATATACAGGCTTGACATACTCCTTTTCCTATTTGGAACCAGTCTGTTGTTCCGTGTCCAGTTCTAACTGTTGCTTCCTGACCTGCATATAGGATTCTCAAGAGGCAGGTCAGATGGTCTGGTATTCCCATCTCTTACAGAATTTTCCACAGTTTATTGTGATCCACACAGTCAAAGGCTTTGGCATAGTCAATAAAGCAGAAATAGATGTTTTCCTGGAACTCTCTTGCTTTTTCGATGATCCAGCAGATGGCAATTTGATCTCTGGTTCCTCTGCCTTTTCTAAAACCAGCTTGAACATCTGAATGTTCATGGTTCATGTATTGCTGAAGCCTGGCTTGGAGAATTTTGAACATTACTTTACTAGCATGTGAGATGAGCGCAATTGTGCGGTAGTTTCAGCATTCTTTGGCATTGCCTTTCCTTGGGACTGGAATGAAAACTGACCTTTTCCAGTCCTGTGGCCACTGCTAAGTTTTCCAAATTTGCTGGCATATTCAGTGCACCACTTTCACAGCCTTATCTTTCAGGATTTGAAATAGCTCAACTGGAATTCCATCACCTCCACTAGCTTTGTTCATAGTGATGCTTTCTAAGGCCCACTTGACTTCACCTTCCAGGATGCCTGGCTCTAGGTGAGTGATCACACCATCGTGATTATCTGGGTCGTGAAGATCTTTTTTGTACAGTTCTTCTGTGTATTCCTGCCACCTCTTCTTAATATTTTCTGCTTCTGTTAGGTCCATACCATTTCTTTTATCGACTCCATCTTTGCATGAAATGTTCCCTTGGTATCTCTAATTTTCTTGAAGAGATCTCTAGTCTTTCCCATTCTGTTGTTTTCCTCTATTTCTTTGCATTGATCGCTGAGGAAGGCTTTCTTGTCTCTTCTTGCTATTCTTTGGAACTCTGCATTCAGATGCTTTTATCTTTCCTCTTCTCCTTTGCTTTTGGCTTCTCTTCTTTTTTTTTTCTTTTTTTTAATTTTATTTTATTTTTAAACTTTACATAATTGTATTAGTTTTGCCAAATATCAAAATGAATCCATTACAGGTATTTCACAGCTATTTGTAAGGCCTCCTCAGACAGCCATTTTGCTTTTTTGCATTTCTTTTCCACGGGGATGGTCTTGATCCCTGTCTCCTGTACAATGTCACGAACCTCTGTCCATAGTTCGTCAGGCACTCTATCAGATCTAGTCCCTTAAATCTATTTCTCACTTCCACTGTATAATCATAAGGGATTATAACTAACTGCCTAGTAAATGTTAACTATTATAATCATCATCATCAACATTATGGATCAATTACTGAAAGCAGACAAATATAACTAAGAAAATACATATATATTTTTACATACTTTTGTGTGTGTGTGTGTGTGTGTGCTCGGTTGCTCAGTCGTGTCCAACTCTTTGCAACACCATGGACTGTATAGCCTGCCAGGCTCCTCTGTCCATGGGATTCTCCAGGCAAGAGTACTGAATTGGGTTGCCATGCATTCCTCCAGGGAATCTTCCCAACCCAGGGATTGAAAATGCATCGCCTGCTTGATAGGTGGATTCTTTACCACTAACACCACCTGGGAAGCCCTTCACATACTTTTAAGGCATACTATATTTCACAATAAAGCCATCATCAGAAAGAAAAAAGGAAGGCAGAATGGTTACAAATGTATGACGAATCATGGTTCACACCTTCAGCTCTGTGACCTGTGAGTGCCTGGGTAAATCATGAAGCTACTTCAGGCTCATAGGACCAACCTCACAGGATATTGTGAGAATTAAATGTGAAAACCCCTAGAAAGTGCTTAGAGCAGTGCTCTGCACAGAATTAACTAAGATTTATTCTTGGTTATTATCATTATGGATGTTTTCCCCTCTGCAGTTCTCAGCCCTGCTGTGTTTCATGTTATTCCACCAGACTTTACCCCATCATGTTGAGCTGTGCCATAGGGAATTCCAGAGTGTCACTGATGGGTTCCTGGAGTCAGGGCATGCAATTGAGACTCTCAGGTCCTAGGGTATAACCTTGTGCTAGTTGAAAGAGGTAAAACGTTGTTAGGAGCCCAGCCTATTAACTAAAAGCACTGTGGCTTTCAAAGGTCATTGTTTTCCAGTGGCCCTACAGCTGAGTCAGTTTCCCAATGGACCCTGCACTATGATGTAGCCCCTTCCTTCCACACCCACACACCACCAGCCAGTTGAACGTGTACACTCCTGGCTGATGCATTTGCCATTTTCTTCAAATATTTGCAAAAAGCTTCCCAGAGCAGGAAGCCTCACTGCTGCAGAGCATTCCATGAGAAAGCTGAAGCAGTGGTTTCCATGGCAATGCCTTGGCACTTATTAGTGTTTGCGTAGGCACTAAGGCAAAAGCTGGAGTCCAGACAGACCTTTGCTGGGCAGGGATGAGGAGAAGAGATGGCTGAATTGCTCTCACTTTGCCCTCTTGGGTGGTTGCCCTCAGGGACAATGCAAGGGGAATGTTTAGGATGCAGTCTGCCCAGATGCCCTTAGAGAGTCTTTAACTCTTCTCCCGGAAGCTCTGAAACTACTCATCTCACCCAGTACCCCACCTTTGCCACTAGGTTCAGCTTCCCCAAACACCCCTTCATATGCCACTCCTCTGCTGCCCCAAACCTTTGGTGCTGGTCCCTAGTAGTTCTAGAGCAAGTCTAAATTATGGCTTTTGAGTCCTTCCACATCCTCCTCTTTCCTGAAGCTCTGGCTGCTTTTCCTCACCCTATCCTCATCCTTCCCTCCCTCCCTGTCTACAAGGTTCGTGTATGATTCACCCATATCCTGTAAGTATAATTATTTGGAGCCCTGAATTTCTGTGGGGACAGTTTCCTCTGGTATTTCTCAGATTCTGCTGTTCTGGGCTTTGATTTCTGTCCCCTTTGACCCACAAGGCTTCAACATGAAATCTCAAATTTTCTAGCATTAGAAAATTCCCTTAGGGCAAAAGAAACTACCTCCATGCTCACTTAACTTTTTAGGTTCCTATTATCACTTTAGTTTTGTCCTATAGTACTTGCTACCTTGTTCTTTTTTTGTTGTTTTTTACGTGTGCAATATTTTATTGACCATTACTGTACATTTCTTTCCTTTCATCCCATTAGCCTAATTTCTTTTTTAACCAGTATCATTAGCTTTCTTTATTATTTTTTTTGAAGTGTAATTGACATATGACATTATATTAGTTTCAGGTATACAGAATAATGATTCAGTACTTGTATGTACTGAAAAACAATCACCGCAATAAGTCTAGTTAACACTTGTCTTCATACATAATCACAGATTTTTTTATTCTGTGAGAACTATTCTCTTTGCAACTTTGCTAAGAGAGCAAATATGCAATACAGTATTAGCTATAGTCACCATGCTATAGATTCCATTTCCATGCATGACATTTATTTTATAATGGAAGTTTGTACCTTTGGACTACCTTCACCATTTTACCCCCACTCCAACCCTCTGTCTCTGGCAAGCAGCAATCTGTTCTCTGTCTCTATGAACTTGGATTGTTTTCTGTTTTAGATTCCATATAGAAATGAAATCATCCAGTATTTATCTTTCTTTGTCTGACTTATTCCATTCAACATAATGTGCTCAAGTTCTATCCATGTTAGTTCAAATGGAGAAATTTTGCTCTTTTTAATGGCTGAATAATATTCCATTATGTGTGTGTGTGTGTGTGTGTGTGTGCAAATGTGTGAATCTTGCACATCTTTTTCCATATCTTGGCTGTTGTAAATAATGCTGCAGTGAACATGGGAGTACATATACCTTTTTGATTTAGTGTTTTCATTTTCTTCAGATAAATACCCAGAGGTGGAATTGCTGAATCATATGGTAATTCTGTTTTTAGCTTTTTAGGAATCCCCATACTGTTTTCTATTTGAGAAGGAAATGGCAACCCACTCCAGTGTTCTTGCCTGGAGAATCCCAGGAACAGAGGAGCCTGGTGGGCTGCTGTCTATGGGGTCACACAGAGTCAGACACGACTGAAGTGACTTAGCAGCAGCAGCATACTGTTTTCCATAGTGGTTGTGTCAGTTTATATTCCCACCAACAATGTAATTCCTTTTACATCACATCCCGGCCAACACTTGTTATTTCTTGTCTTTTTCATAATAGTCATTCTAACAGGTGAAAGGTGATATCTCATTGTGATTTTGATTTTTATTTCCCTGATAATGAGTGATGTTGAGCATCTTTTGATATAACTATTGGGCATCTGTATGCCTTCTTTGGAAAAATGTCTGTTCAGATCCTCTGCCCACTTTTAATTGGATTGTTTTTGCTTTGTTTTTTGCTATTGAGTTGTATGAGTTCTTTATATATTTTGGTTTGTTGTTGTCCTGTTACTAAGTCATGTCCAGCTATTTGTGACCCCATGGACTATAGCACACCAGGCTCTTCTGTCCTCCACTATCTCCCAGAGTTTGCTCAAACTCATCCATTGACTTGGTGATACTAACCATCTCATTCTCTGCCACTCGCTTCTCATTTTGCCTTCAATCTTTCGCACATCAGAGTGTTTTCCAGTGAGTTGGCACTTCACATCAGGTGGCCAAAAGATTGGAGTTTTAACCTCAGCATCAGCCCTTCCAGTGAATATTCAGAGTTGCTTTCCTTTAGGATTGACTGGTTTGATCTTCTTGCAGTCAAAGGGACTCACAAGAGTCTTCTCCAGCACCACAATTCAAAAGCATCAATTCTTTGGTACTCAGCTTTCTTTATGGTCCAACCCTTACATCCATACATGACTACTGGAAAAACCATAGCTTTAACTAGATTGACCTTTTTTGGCAAAGTGATGTCTTTGCTTTTGAATATGCTGTCTAGGTTTGTCATAGCTTTCCTTCCCAGGAGCAAGCATCTTTTAATTTCATGGCTACATTAATCCTTTATCAGATATATGATTTACAAATATTTTGTTCCATTTGGTGGGTTGCCTTTTCATTTTGTTGATAGTTCTCTTTGATGTGCAGAAATTTTTTGTCTAGTGTAGTTCCCTTTATTTGTTTTTGCTTTTATTGCCTTTGCTTTTGGTGTCAGAGCCAAGAAAATCATTGCTGAGATGTGTGTTAATGAGCTTATGGCCTCTGTAGTCTTCTAGGAGCTTTATGATTTCAAATGTTACGTTCAAGTCTTGAATCCATTTAGATCTAAATTTTGTGTATTATATAAGATAGTGGTCCCATTTCATTCTTTTTCATGTGACTATCCAATTTTCTCACCACTTATTGACTGTCCTTTCTACATTGTACATAATTGGCTCTTTTGTCATAAAATAATTGAATATATATTCATGAATTTATTTGGGGGCTGTTTCTTGTGTTCCATTGATCTATGTGTCTTTTTTTAATATAGATTTATTTATTTTAATTGGAGGCTAATTACTTTACAATATTGTATTGGTTTTGTGAGACAGCAAAAGAGACACAGGTGTATAGAACAGTCTTTTGGACTCTGTGGAGAGGGTGAAGGTGGGATGATTTGGGAGAATGGCATTGAAACATGTATAATATCATATGTGAAATGAATCGCCAGTCCAGGTTTGATGCTATGTGTCCTTTTTATGATAATACCATACAGTTTTCATTCCTATAGCTTTGTAATATAGTTTGAAATCAAGGAGCACATCTCCAACTTTGTTCTTCTTTCTCAAGATTGCTTGGGCCATTTGAGTCTTTTGTGGTTCTATCCAAACGTTAGGAATATTTGTTTGATTTCTGTGGAAAATGCCATTGGAATTTTGATAGCAATTGCATTGAATCTGTAGATCACTTTGGGCAGTATAGACATTTTAAGAAGCAACCCATGCTCCATCACATGAGCACTGAATTTATTTCCATTTATTTGTTTCTTCTTCCATTTCCTTACTCAGTGATTTGTCATTTTCAGTGTACATGTCTTTTATCTCCTTGGTTAAATTTATTCTTTAGGCATTTTGTTGTTTTTTGGATGAAATTTTAAGTGGGATTGTTTTCTTAATTTCTCTTTCTGATAGTTCATAATTAGTGTGGTTCTTTATTGATTTTAAGACATTTTTAAAAAGCATATATTTATCCAGAGATTTTTGGTGGCTTCAACCAGTATAAGAAACCAAAGTATACTGAATGCAATTTTGTCATCATGCTTTGAAGTAGACAGGTAGTCTGGGAGGCTAAATTATATCATTTTTTGTGGATGAGGAACTTACTTGCCTGGAGCCACACAGTGAAATAATGACTGAGTTTGAAGGAGAATTCAGGCTTCCACCATGTATCTCTTGTACTCTACCACCATGTCATCACCACATTACCAATCAATGGAGGGGTGTTGTTCCCCAATGTGCTACCCCCTACTCTTCTTTTTAGCATTTAAAGATTAATTTATTATATTATAATATTTTCTCCTATTAGAACATTTGAGAATGGACACATAATCTAACATAATAGATAATTTCTATTTCTTTTTTTTTTTTTTGCTACCCCCTTCTCTTGACAAATACTGAGAATGTGGCTTTCAGTTGCTCCTCATTTTCCTTCTATGTTCACTCAATGGCTGCTAATAGCACATCAACAAAGAACAAGACCTGCTTTTTTTTTTTTTTTCCTTTCTTTTTTTTTTTGGGAGGGGAGGGTCATGCTGCATGGCTTATGGAATCTTAGTTCCCCGACCAGGAACTGAACCTTGGCCCTGGCATTGACAGTGCCAAGTCCTAACCATTAGACTGCCAGGGAATTCCCAAGACCTGCTTTATTAATTTTGTCTTTAACCACTCTGTTTTGTGTAGGAACCACTAGAAAGAGAGTTGGCAACTTTTCAAAAGCAGTGGTATCAAGGTTTCTGGTCCTTTCTTTTCTTTTCTGTCCAAGTACTCTGGTCACTCCCTGGATGTTACCATAGAAATAGGGAGATAAGTGGTCGCTGGCAAATAATGGATGCTTTGTTGGTTACTCCCATCTATCATCATCTCCCACACTGTAGTAGCAGTCCCTCAGGTGCAGCTTTGAAGAATGTGCATACCAGAATTCTGGAGTGCTTTAACTCATAAGTGTTAATTTTTCCATCTGTGCTGTCATCTGTGACTATGAGAATGTGATCTTAGAATGCATTTTGCAGGTTAGTGGAACAGAAACTCCAAGAAACCTGCCGTTTTGGCATTGCCCACCTAAGCTAGATCATGGAGATTGTGAAAATAAGCCTTGTGGGAGGAGAGTGGGGGCTGGCATTGGAGACTCAGAAATGTCTAGAAGACGAATGATTCCAGCTATGACATATGACATGAAAGCTTGCAGTCTGTCTACACAACCTCTGCGAGGGAAGCCTAGGGGACAGACACCCCAGCCACAGACTCCTTTAGCTCTTGTCTCCTCTTTTGCCTTCCACAATGAAATTGACTGCCACTTTAGATCTTAGGCACTGTTAGCTTTTCTTCCCGAGGATCCTCATCAGATGCTACAGGTTTAATCAGGCACAGAGGTCTGGAAAGAGGCCAACAAGGGGAAGCAATGGGCAAAGTGCCCAAAATGTATAGGAAATTACCTTGAACGTCAATTTGAAAGCAGTAAGGTGGTTTGACACTAGTTAAAAGCAGAACTACACTGCTAACACTTCCCAGTATGTTATTGGCAGATATTGCCCAGTTGCCGGGATTATGTTATACTTTTATTTTCAACAGTTCTATTTTTTGATGTTTTGAGCACAATATTTCTATTGATATTTGAGAAAAATTGTGGCAAATTTAGCATATGGTTATGGGTTTCTTTTTCATATAAATAAGAGATTTCACTAAATTTGCTATCCCTCTAAGTGTGATGTGATTGCACTCAATCTGATATTTCCCAGGATAATGAGAAGGAAGATAATTGGGAAGTTGAGAAAGGAAGATAATTGGTTGGATTTGGCAAACAAAAGTTGGGTCTATTCTATTAAATAAGGGCCACCTGTCTCACCAGCAGTCACGCCTAGTTACACACCTCCAGCTATAGAGGTACTGGTGTAATGAGCAAAATTAATTTTCCTCTAGGAAGTCTCAAGATTATGGTCTCAAGATTCTAGGCAACTGCCTCCATGGCTGATTTCGCTGCATCCCACTTGCAGTTTCGACGGTCCAGAGCTGGGCTAGGCTGTGGGGGTTGTGGCAGCTCATGAGTTGCATTGGCTACCAAATGCCTGTCTGGTGCTCCAGTGGACAGGAACTTTTCAACACTAGTCACCTCTGTTTGACCCTGCTTCTGAGCTTTTGTTTCTGCCACTGCCATGCCACTAAGCTGAGGTAGTCTGGCCTTCTCATTTACTGATCTAAGTTTCAGTCTGTAATCTCATCTCTTATTGTTAACAAGGGTCATCCTGGCTAACCTGCTCAACTGCAGGCCAGAAGAGATCCTTGACTGGTGGTGGGCAGAGTGAGCTCTATGGGAGCTGAGACTGAGAGGGCAAGAAGGCCATTATTATTTACTGCATGTTTACTATTTGTTGGGCACTGTTACATGTGCTTTACATGCATTGACTATTCTCATTTGCTGTCACCAAAAGAAAAGGTCAGAATGGCTCAAGCCCTAAAGGATGGGCCATCCACTTGTTTTCCCTGCCATCAGCGAGGTGGTCCTGTGTTGGGAGGAATTACTCCATGAGGCGTGAGGAGCCTGTGGTCCAACAAGCGTATGACTTTAAACAAGCCACTTCCTTTCACTGGGCTTCAGTTTGGCACGTGTGTGCTCAGTCATGTCTGACTCTGTGTGACCCCGTGGACCGTAACCTGCCAGGCTCCTCTGTCCATGGAGTTTTCCAGGCAAGAATACTGGAGTGGGTTGCCATTCCCTTCTCCAGGGGATCTGCCAGATCTAGGAATCAAACCCGTGCCTTATGCATCTCCTGCATTGGCAGGTGGATTCTTTACTACTGTGCCACCCGGGAAGCCCTAAAAATGGGGTGGGGTGTCCCAAATCTCAACTCAGCAACTTGTAACTTGTGTGACTCATCCAAGTCACTAAACCTGGATATGCCTTAGTTTCTACATCTGTAACTAAAGATATGGCTAACACCTGTTTACATGAAAAACATTCAGAATAGTATTGAAATGTTAAAAAAAAAATGCTATTATTACAAATAATAGATATTAATGAGTATCTTGTTCCCCTATCTTTCCTATATGAATTGTCAGTGTTTGTAACCCTTAATGCAGCAGAACTTGACTAATTCTGCAATTCCATATTATTATGTACAGCTCTCAGCATGCTGGGTCATAACCATAATCGTGCCCTAGAACGCACATATGACACAGCACCCGGCCACACGAAGGGATGGAAGCTCAGTACTCAGTCCCCAGTGAATGAGAGACAGGCCTATTTGTATTTATTATCTACCAGTTTTATTGAGATATGATTGCCTTACAGCACTGTATAAGTTTAAGGGGTACAACATCATGACCTGACTCTACACATCATGAAATGATGACCACAATAAGTCTCATGAGCATCCATCATCTCATGCTCATGTGTACTCAGTCACTAAGTCGTGTCTGACTCTTTGTGACCCCCGGTAGCCCACCAGGCTCCTCTGTCCATGGAATTCTCCAGGCAAGAATCCTGGAGTGGATTGTCATGCCCTTCTCCAGGGTATCTTCCCGACCCAGGGATAGAACCGATGTCTCCTGCATCTCCTGCATTGGCAGAAGGGTTCTTTACCACTGAGTCACCTGGGAAGCCCATCTCATCTCATATGGACACAAACAAAAAGAAAGCAGTGTTTCTCCTTGTGATGGGAACTCTGTGATGGGAACTCTTAGGATTTGCTCTTTTAACCACTTTAATAGATAACATAGAGCAGTGTTAATTATCTTTATCATGCTGTATATTACATCCCTGCTGCTGCTGCTGTGTTGCTTCAGTTGTGTCCAATTCTTAGTGGCCCCATGGACTGTAGCCCACCAGGCTCCTCCGTCCATGGGATTTTCCAGGCAAGAGTACTGGAGTGGGGTGCCACTGCCTTCTCCGACATTACATCCCTAGTACGTATTTATCTTATAACAGGAAGTTTTTACCTTTTGACTGCCTTCATCTAATTCCCCCTCCCCCACCCCACCTGTGGTAACCATAAATATCTTGTCTTTTTATGAGTTTTTGTGTTTGTTTGCTTTTTAATTATAATGGCCCTACAACACCATTGTCAGTACCTTTTACACAACGTAGTGATTCGATATGTCTATACATTTCAAGCTGATCACCATAATAAAATTCAGGCCTCTTTAAACTGATAGCCTGTGAGGTAAATGCCATAAGGGATTCCGTTATAGAAATTCCAGATGCTTTTTAACTTTCAAAACAAGTTGACTGCATTGAGATATATCTGTGTATAGATGAAGATATGATGTCATTTCACACTCTACACATAGTAATAGATACTAATGAGTATTTGTGGCATAAGGCCTGGTCCCTGATCTCAGAGTTAGTTGAACGTTAAGGGGGAGAGACACATAAACTCAACGGGTTATAGGACAGGGCAGTGTTAACTATGAGTCTAAATAAGAACATGCATATAACCTTATAAGCTGAAACTATATAAATGCTCGTGGTTGTAGTTTTTTTCTGTAGGCCTTAAGAACTACACCAGGAAAAGGAGGGATCATTTCTTGTTGGGGCATCAGGGAAGGTACTGAAACCTGGGATTTTCAATATGCATAACTGAGGGCAAAGGCTCAATGGATAAATAAATAAATATTTTAAAAAATCTAATAAAATATGTCAGATCATCACTCATTTGCTTGAAATCATCACTTCTCATTGCACTTAGAATAAAATCCAAACTCTTGCCTGTGACATACAAGAGCCCTACAGGATTTGGCCCCTGCATGATTCTTCAGCCTCAGCTTGTGCCACGTTCCCTCTTGCTCCCTATATTTCAGTCTCACTGTCTTGTTTGTTTGATAAACAAGTCCATTAGGGCTTCTGTGCCAATTCATCTCTCTATTTGGAATGCTGATCTCCTAATTCTCTACATGTGATAGATGTCTTCTTGTCATTAAGGACTCAGCATAAATGTCACCTTTTCAGAAAGGCCTGTAATGGCCACTTCCTTCCTTGTTATCACTTTCTAGTACATCAGCCTGTTTTCTTTTCTTTTGGGGAGGAGGACTGTGGTGAGTCTTTGTCACAGTGCATGGGCTCTTTGTTGAGGCTAGAGGGCTTTCCCTAGTTGTGATGCATGGGTTTCTCTTGTTGTAGACCATAGGCTCTAGAGCACACAGGCTTAGTAGTTTTGGCATGTGGGTTCTCTAGTTGCAGTGCATGGGCTTAGTTGCCCCACAGTATGTGGGATCTTAGTTTCCTACCCAGGGACTGAACCCATCCCTGCATTGGAAGGTGGATTCTTAACCACTGAATCACCAGGAAAGTCCCTGTTTTATTTTATTCATAGTATTTATCTCTATCAAATTATCTTGTTCTTTAAGTATTTATTCCCCACCACCCAGACACACAACTAGAATGTAAGCTCCGTGAGAGTAGGAGCCTTTTCTGTTTCATCTGCCCTTGTATTCTCCCTGCCTGGAACAGTACCTGACATGTAGTAGATTGGATGAATGTTGAATAAATTAATTGGCAGCAGAGCAGTTACTACAGTGATGCAACAGGCAATAAAGTCCCTTTAATTAAATTGGTGATAATAGGAAGCTAAATTGGAAAAAAAAATCAATATCAGATCAAACCCACCCAGATTTCATTTCAGGGCATTTAATACTGGAAATGGTCTCCCCCAGTGACTCAGCAGTAAAGCACTGCCTACAGTGCAGGAGACGCAGAGATGTGGGTTCAATCCCTGGGTTAGGAAGATCTCCTGGAGGAGGAAATAACAACCCACTCCAGTATTCTTGCCTGGGAAATTCCATGGACAGAGGAACCTGGCGGCCTGTGATCCATAGGGTCACAAAGGAGATATAATTGAACATGCACACATGCAATGCTGGAAACACTGGAAGGCTTCTTAGGTCACTATTTCTATTACAGAGTATCAAAACTGGGACCACAGATCAATTAAGAAATAAGTAATTATCCATTCATTAATCAAAAAAAAAAGCTGTGGAGGAATAGATCAGTAGAACTTGCTATCTGGAAGTTATAGGAGTGGAAGGAAGGGATAAATGATAATTTCATAGTTTCTTGCCTTGAAATCAAAGCAGAAAGCTTGGGAGAAGAATTGCTGGTGGGTGGGAAGGAAGGATGACAGGCTTGGTTTAGAACATGCTGAGTTTCACTCATCCCCTGAGGTTTCTGGCAGAGCCTTTCAATGTGGGCCTAGAATCCTACAGGGAGGAGGAGATAGAGGTGGAGGATTTCATCAGCATAGAGATGAGAGTTGAAAGTAATGGCAGCAGGATCCTTGAGGAGTACAAAGCAACTGAAGGGTATAGAAAATTCTTATTTCAAGGGATCTGTTTATTATATCTCATACCTCCCAGGATGTACAACTAGAATGTGTGGATTATAATAATCTCCGACTCCCCCAGCCTCTTCCCCACAGTTCACTCCCTCCCTTGAACAATCTTGTGGATTCTTTCCCAGGCAGGGGGCCCTAAGCGTGGGCTATGAGGAGTCATTGTCATTCTCCCTGGTATCAGCTTCATAACATACGTTCCTCACTGCTCACAGGGGCGGATATCAAGATAAGCAGTGGAGAGTGCCTCAGAATGATTGAAGAAAAACTTGAGGGGGAAAAATCTGCCTATAAAGTACCAAAGAATTTATGCTTTTGAACTGTAATGCTGGAGAAGACTCTTGAGAGTCCCTTGGACTGCAAGGAGATCAAACCAGTCAATCCTAAAGGAAATCAACTCTGAATATTAATTGGAAAGACTGATGCTGAAGCTGAAGTTCCAGTACTTTGGCCACCTGATGTGAAGAGCCAACTCATTGAAAAAGACCCTGATGCTGGGAAAGATTGAGGGCAAGAGGAGAAGGGGGTGACAGAGGATGAGATGGTTGGATGGCATCTTCGACTCGGTGGACATGAGTTTAAGCAAGCTCTGGGAGTTGGTGATGGACAGGGAAGTTGGCGTGCTCCAGTTCTGGGAGTTGGTGATGGACAGGGAAGCTGGCATGCTCCAGTCCACAGGGTCACAAAGAGTGGACACGACCGAGTGACTGAATTGAACTATAAAGTCATCACCACTATTTTGCTTTCCCACTACAGGTGCACTTTCTGATCCCTTATCCACCGGAGACAATGAAGCATCAACAAGCTCTTCTAGACACGCAGAGCCTCTTGTAAGGCTGACTAATGTTGTCAGTCAAAACACTGTTATAATTTGTATTTATGGCCAACATGTGGCTTGTCACAGTGAAGGAGCTCCTTCATGGAATTTAGTAGCAGGGCTGGGATGAGGTTCTCAGACCCCTAGGGCCAGCCCCTCTGCTTAGAAGGAGCTGCTGGCAACAATCTCAGAGTGTTATCCAACCCTCTCCCTCTGCCAGTAAGCAAGGTCTCATCCTTCACCCTGGGCTTCATTCTGAATCCCTGCTGGGAGCCAAGAGCCTATCAGAGACTGATTGTTTTACTTCCCTTGGCAGATTGGCACTGGCCAGTGTCAGGACTTGTGCAGAGAGTATATAATAGGGTCCCTAATGAGGACATGACAATGATGATTTTGTTTCAATTGAAGGGCTTATTTGTCCTATGTCAGTGTCTAGACCCCACAAGGCAAACCTGGAGGCCAGGGGTGGGTGGAGAATGCTATAAAGTAGGGACTCAGGACAAAATGGCATGTGACCCAAGTCTCTCAGCCGTTTTGTGAAATGAAACTTACAACTATGTGTTCGGCTTTGGGCCTTGGGTTTGAGCAGAAAGAGAGGGATGGGTTTGGGTGGTCAGAGTGGGTTGTTGCCTTCTGAATAAGACGAAACTGTCTGGATTTGGATTCTGATTTTTTTTTTTTTTATGAGGCATGTTCCAATTGAGCAGTGACTCTGTGTGGCTTGTTCACATGTCTCTCCCCAGGGCATCAAAGGGTGCCTGGCACATAGCAGGTGCACAATAAATATGTGTTGACAAAAATGAAAAAATATATGTTGAATATATGGATGAATGAAAATAGGTTTGAATATCCACCCCAAATCTTAGAATTGTATTGATAAACTCAGCTTGTCTACTGGAAACCTTTTCCTAGCTGTCACTGGAAGAGGTTAATTTCTGTAACATTCCAGGCAATGAGCCAAAAACTCACAGAGATTGCTTTTAAAAGATGGTCTTGGGCCCATTTCCTCCCTTTTTGTTTTTCTCTAGACCTAGTCTTCCATATTGAACATTTCAAGATTTCAAGACCAAGTCTCAAATTGGCCCTAAGGTGGAGCTCTCAGTTCAAGGCAAAGGTGGACCTTCCCCAAACACACAGATTGTGAATCCATCCTCAGCAGCTCCAGGGTCATTGTAAAATAAGATACTGGGAAGCTTGGAAGACAAACAAGCATGTGGCTGTAAACAGGAGGAAGTACTGGGGGCAGAGAGGAGAGTAATGGGGGCACCATCTAGCCCACCCCTCTGGCCCAGGTTGAGCCTAGCTCTTTGAGCTGCCTAGTTCAGAAACCTGAGTCACATCCCTCAGTCCTCCTGCCTTCCCTCCTCCCAGATTCTCCCACCATCTCTGGAAATTGCTGAGGAAGAGAAATTAGCCTTAAGTTAGATACTTTATTGGTGAACCAGGAAGAACTATAGGAGCAGGCAAGAGTCAGAGGTCATGAACAATCTATAAGTCATCAACACAGAAGTTAAGAAAACAGAACACTGGAATGTGAGCCAGAGGGCCTCCAGAAAGTGTTTTATATAGCTTTATAGCTTAAATATTTTGTTCGTCATGTGTTATAGAGAATACAGAGTAATAGTCAATAATTTCTTTTTTTTTTAACTCTGTCTTGTGGCGTTATTAATAATGGCAGCTAACATGTATTGTGGACTTCCCTGGTGGCTCAGACGGTAAAGCATCTGCCTACAGTGTGGGAGACCTGGGTCAGGAAGTCCTCTGGAGAAGGAAATGGCACCCCACTCCAGTACTCTTGCCTGGAAAATCCCACAGACAGAGGAGCATAGTTGGCTACAGTCCATGGGGTCACAAAGAGTTGGACACGACTGAGTGACTTCACTTCACTTCAACATGTATTGTAAACTATATGCCAGATACTGTCCTAATCCTCTTAAGCAAATTATCCCACAACTTCATTTAATCCTCACAATGATTCCCAAGGGGTAAGTGCAATTAATATTATCACTATCTTTTAGATTATGAAGCTGAGATCTAGAGTGGTGAATAAATGTTCTTGGGTCACACAGCTACTGAGTGATTGAGACAAGGTTTGAAGCCAGGCTCTCTAACTTCTGAGAGCAAAATTGGTGCACCTACAATAAGTGTGTTTGCTTCCTTTGACTCTCTGACATAAGTACCAGTTTTATAAAGTTTTAAGCCGACACAGTAGAAATGGAAGTGGGTGATTTTATAAATAGTTTAGCTTCTTTCTCAGAATAAGGGACTTAATATCTTGGCCACACCCCTTTATGTCAGAAAAGCTAAAAAGGATATGGTGATATATTTTATACTTTTATTAAATAATAGGCCATGTTACGTATGTTGTAAAGCTGTGAATTGACAGTGGTGGCTTCTACTTTGCAAACTTTTCATAGATGTACAGCACAGATATCTCATAAGCACAGTAAAATTAGGTTCTTATCTGTTCTTCTGGGACTTCCCTCGTGGCTCAGCTGACAAAGAATCTGCTTGCAATGCGAGAGACCTGGGTTCAACCCTGGGTTGGGAAGATCCCTTGGAGAAGGGAATGGCTACCCACTTCAGTGTTCTGGCCTGGAGAATTCCATGGGACTGTATAGTCCAAGGGGTTGCAAAGAGTTGGACACAACTGAACAACTTTAACTTTCACTATTCTTCTGAGATATAGGACATATTCAGGAATATGCCCCATGTGTGAGGTGCAGGATATCTGAAGCAGGGCCTTCTTATATGTTTATTTCCAGGAGGAATTTGAGATTAAAATATAGAGAAGTATAGGCTTCTAGAAGACGTGTTGGAAAGAGGTGTGCCTGGTTGAGGAATGAATCTCTACCACTGGCTCAGGAATGGATGAGACAGTTGGAACCACAACAGATTCTGAATCTTGAGGTTCTCAGTGCTCTTTGGCCAGTAGCTACCAGTGTCTCTGAGTGCAAATGGGGAATTGGAGGCCCGATGTCTTCTAGATTACAAGATTTTAGGAACAGGTCCAGAAGAATGCCCAGGTTGTCCCTATTTATTTATCTATATAGATATTAAATGGGCTTTCCAGGTTGTGCTAGTGGCAAAGAACCCACCTGCCAATGCAGGAGACATAAGAGACCCAGGTTTAATCCCTGGGTCAGGAAGATCCCCTGGAGAAGGGCATGAAACCCACTCCAGTATTCTGCCTGGAGAATCCCATGGACGAGCTACAGTCCATAGGGTTGCAAAGAGTCAGACATAACTGAAGCGACTTAGCATGCATAGATATTAAATGATGGAATATAAGCCATTGAGTAGTCACCAGTCAGCAAACCTTTGACAGTACTGGTTCCTTGTGTGTTTTAAGTTTCTGGATATAGTATCCTTAAAGGTCCATTCCAGGACCAGGCACTTTTGACATACTACATACTATTAGGCAGGATCTTAATAAAGAAACTCTCAGATGAAGGTACACACAGTGGGGCACTCGTGCCCCACCTAAGACCCTCACATCTGTGCCATACTACAACACAAGGCAGGCCCTATCCACCTTAGAGCCCTTTATTTTTACATTGGCACATTCCTTCAGGGATCTCATCCACTGATCAGGATAACCCCACACAGTACCTTCTCAGACCAAGGTCCACACCACAGTGGTGAACCCCACGCAGCAGCCATCCTGGCACTCACCCACTCTCCTAATACTGTCAGGCAACTCTTGCTTACATGAGAAGCCATACCCTAACTGTACAGAATAAGAGCTTTCTTTTTGAGGTTGCATCTTAGCTGTGATATACACTGAGACAAGCCTGCTCTCCACCAGAGTGCACCCTACCATTATGGAGTCTTGACAGTGACATTCATGACCTACTTCACCAGTCTTAACTCTTGTGAGGCAACTGCTGCTCATTGGAGCTCTTGTTGAACTTTACAATGTAGTGAAACCAGTCTTACACAATCTGTCACCATGCCACCACTCTGAATATCATGAGGTCAATCTTGACCACCAAGCCACCACTTCATGCAGGATGGCCAGGTCAGAGACTTCCCTTGTTGGATCTAGAGTGTAGCTGACCTTACCAGCTCTCACCTTCACCAGGCTTTATGCTGCCATTTTGCTCTTAGTAACGCAACCCATCTCCTAGACCAGGGTTCACATATACCTGGTGAAACAACTGTCTAGTGCTCCTGATTAGTGCTGTATTATCCAGAAGGCCAGCTCGTATATACTTAGGGCACAGCACTGCAGGAGCACCACCAAATAACTTTTTTTTTTTTTGCCACACTGTGAGGCATGTAGTATCTTAGTTCCCTGACGGGGGATCAAACCCATTCTCACTGCATTGGGAGCCCACAGTCTCAATCAACAGACCGCCAGGGAAGCCCTCAAATAACTTTTTAAGGAGTTAGAAATGTGACTTGAAAAAATGAAGTAGTCATGATAAGAAAAATCAGAACTTTGTTGAATTTTTTTTACACCTGTTATATAGTTTAGAATGATTTCCATTTGAATAACAAAGATGAGGGCAGACTTCCAAAATCTTTTCAGTTAATTAGGGCTTCCAAAGGCCTTGATTTGGCCTGCCTTTTCTGTTTCCCCACAAACTATGAGGCAGTCACCTGTCACTACTCAAAATGCCTCATGCCATCAGACAGCCTTTGCTTAGAATAGTAACCTTAAAACTAGGACAAATATTCATCCAGAATACATGAGTATGGCCATAACAGTTGTTCAAATACTGAAATTCTTCCTTACTTACTGATAAATACCTACTTCTCTATATCATCATCCCTTCCCCTTGTGCATCTTATCGTCATCCCAGCTTCCCTAGACCCTCCCTAAGACTTCTTGGACCTCCTCAGAATCTCACAACCAAGATATAAGGCCTGCTTTAGCATCATATTCCAAGTGGCCAGTGCCCATGCAGAATCTGTTGTTAAATATTTTAAACATTATCCTCTCCTGCAACCACTGCCACCAAATATTATATAGCTCTCTAAGGCTCACTACCTTGGTGCACATGCCATGAGGCAAATCTCTACCAAACCAGCAAGACTCCAGTATAGGTATGCAGTGCGTGCTAACCACTGGCCCGCACCATCACTCCCATCCTTATATGGACCCTTTGTTTGGGGGCTATTCTTGAGCAGACCACATCCCAATCAAGCTCTTCATGGAGCAACCCTCCAGACAGTTGTTCATCTCCCCACACCAATTGACAGGTTATAACCATGCCTCCACTTCACTTATTGACTTGACCAGCCACTCACAACTGCTCCTGTTATCTGGACAACCCATGATCTGACCAGTGCACACAACTGTAGCTTGAGGAAATGACTGGCAAGAGCAGGCCCACATAGCTGGTACCAGTCCTCAAAGCCCAAGGACCAGACCAGAGTCCATCAAGAATATGGTGTCAGCCAGTAACGTGGCTCCCACACCACCTATCCATAGAGCATTAGGCTGAACTTATGAAACCAAGATCCAAAACACTGTCTCCATCAGTTCAAGTGAAAGTGAAAATGCTAGTAGCTCAGTTGTGTCTGACTGCCTGTAACCCCATGGACTGTAGCTCACCAGGCGCTTCAGTCCATGGAATTCTCCAGGCAAGAATACTGGAGTGGGTTGCCATTTCCTTCTCTAGGGGATCTTCCTGACCCAGGGTTCAAACTTACATCTCTTATGTCTCCTGCATCGGCAGGTGGGTTCTTTACCATCTGAGCCACAGGGAAACCCCCAAGAATTCAAGGGACATACTAAACAGAGTCAAGTCTCAAGTCCCTCTCGCCTCAACAATGAATCACTACCCCAAGCAGTCCTGTGAAACCTTTCAGGACACTGACTATAACAGGGCAGCAACTGCTCTCCACGTGGCCCTAGGTCCTGACCAGTGTGAGATCCACATTAACACTGACCAGGCAATCACACACACATCCATGCCTCACATTCTGAAGCAAGTCCTCACCAGGCTAGAAAACGAAACTCAGTCCATAAAACTGAAATGTTCTGAGAGAGACTAAGGACTCCAACAGAATCTGCTAAGTTGACCAGAGCCCACAGAAGCATTCTCCACATAATGAGATGATTTGATCTATGAACAAATCTGGCATATAGCCCCATTCTTCACATTCATCTCTTCCTTCCCTCCCCTTCCCTCTTCCTCCCCTCTTCTCCCCTTCCTCTCACTCCTTTACTTCCATTCTCTGTTCCCCTTGTTCTCTTTCTCTCTCAGTCAAGCCACTGCTGTATTATTTGTCAAAAAAAGTATGGATGTGTCCCCAGTTCTATTTATGCCAGAGGAAAACTCAGGAAGGCTCAAAGGCGATACCAGCAACCCCTCCCCACCACCCCCGCCAGGCAGGACTGTTGCAGGAGACTGGGCCTCCTGAATGAGAATCTGTGCTCCTGGAACAGCATGACTGGGGAACAAAATCCCCTTCCTCTAGTAAGCAGGGTCCCCAAGACAGCTGCTGATGAGATAAGACCAGAACCCAGATGGAGGGTGATGTCGGCCAAGTTGAGAGGGACTAGAGGAGACCTCAAAGCTATGGTGGAGAGGGCAATGGCACCCCACTCCAATACTCTTGCCTGGAAAATCCCATGGATGGAGGAGCCTGGTGGGATACAGTCCATGGGGTTGCTAAGTCGGACACAACTTAAGCGACTTAGCAGCAGCAGCAGCAGAGAAGACCTCAAAGCTATAGTTTTTCCAGTTTTCATCTATGGATGTGAGAATTGGACCATAAAGAAAGCTGAACACCAAAGAATTGATGCTTTTAAACTGTGGTCTTGGAGAAGACTCTCGAGAGTCCCTTGGACTGCAAGGAGATCAAACCATTCTATTCTAAAGGATGGAATGTTCATTGGAAGGACTGATGCTGAAGATGAAACTCCAATAATTTGGCCACCTCATGCGAAGAACTGACTCGTTGGAAAAGAGCCTGATGCTGGGAAAGATTGAAGGCAGGAGAAGAAGGGGACGACAGAGGATGAGATGGTTGGATGGCATCACCAACTTGATGAACATGAATTTGAGCAAGCTCCAGGAGTTGGTGATAGACTTACAGGGAAGCCTAGTGTGTTGCAGTCCATGGGGTTGCAAAGAGTCAGACACGATTGAGCAACTGAACTGACCAAGAGGAGCCCTTCTTCTGAGCCTCTTCATACCCCACTCCTTGCTATACCACATGAGGGGATATAATTGTTAAAAGAAACCCTTCGTATGAAAGTTTGTTGTCAATCTTTAGAGATTGAAACAAACCATAATTCATTGTCCTTCTTTCTGCCCATTATTCTCCTTTCACTACATTCTATTCAGTTTTGGTCTCACATGTGATATTATCACATTCAATCTCACTCCCCACTCCCTCCTTAAGTTGTCAGTGTCCTCCATTTGGTGTGTGTATTTTAGGACCTTTTCCTCTAAGTTTATGTATGTATATAGAGACCAATACAAATACAGAGGATTATTTTGTGGGTGGACTTTTTATAATCGTGCTCTTAAGTAGCTTTTCAAAATTTAGAGTGTATAAACATATGTGCTTCCCCAATCCTTTGCAAATATTTTTTCAAACTTTTCTTCTGAAAAATTTCAAACAGAAAAAATGTTATAGTATAATGACTGTCTATATAACTGCACCTAAATTAAATAATTGTTAACATTTACCATCCTTGTTTTATCTATCTATCCATTATTGAGCTATCATTTTTTGCTGAACCACTTCATTGTAAGTTGTAAGTATCATGTCTCAACCCTCAAAATCCTTCAGCAAGGACCTCTTAAAATAAGGACACTCTCCTACATAAATGCCAATTACATTCAAATGATATCTTATTACTCTTATGAAAATTAACAATAATTTCCTAAGCTTTATATCATTTAATATCCAGTTCACATTCAAATTTCCCTAAGAGTCTCAAAATGTCTTTTATAATGCTTTATTTTGGCAACCAGGATCCAGTCAAGGCTAACTAATTGCATATTTTATTGAAAGTAGTAAAAAGTGAAAGTGTTAATCGCTCAGTCATGTTCGACTCTTTGCGACCCGTTGGACCATAGCCTGCCAGTCTCCTCTGTCCATGGGATTCTCTAGGCAAGAATGCTGGAATGGATTGCCATGCCCTCCTCCAGGGGAATCTTCCCAACCCAGGGATTGAACCTGTGTCTCTTACCATCTCCTGCATTGGCAGGTGGATTCTTTACTAAAGCCTTTGTTCTTTTTATCTGTGAATATTTTTTATATTCCACATATAAATGATAACAAAATATTTGTCTTTCTCTGACTTATTTCACTAAGTATATCTTCTAAGTCCATCTATGTTGTTGCAGATTATAGGATCTCATTCTTTTTAAATAACTGAGTAATATTCCACAGTGTCTGTTGTGTGTGTGTGTACACCACATCTTCTTTATTCATTCATCTGTTGATGGACACTTAGGTTGCTTTTGTATCTTCGACTACTGTAACTAATGCTGCTATGAACATTGGGGGTGCATGCATCTTTTTGAATCAGTGTTTTTGTTTTCTTCAGATATATACTCAGCAGTGGAATTACTGGATTTTATGATAGTTCTTATTTTTACTTTTTTGAGGAACCTCCCTACTGTTTTCCATAGTGGCTGCACCAATTTACAGTTTACTAAGGTTCCCTTTTCTCTGCATCCTCACCAACAATTGTTATTCATAAACTTTTTGATGATAGCCATTTTGACAGGTGTGAGGTGATGTCTCATTGTGGTTTTGATTTGCATTTCTCTGATAATTAGTGATTTTGAGCATTTGTTTATGTGCCTGTTGGCCATCCGTATATCATCTTTGGAAAAATGTTCATTTATATTTTCTGCCCATTTTAAAAATCAGGTTTTTTTTATGTTATTTTGAACTTATTGATTTGTTCTAAAAGTTTTTACTGATTTCCTTAGAATTTTCTACACATATGATCATATCTATGAATAGAGATAGTTTTACTTCTTCTTTCCAGTCTCTCATACCATTTTTCCCCTGTCCTAATTGCCCTGGCTAAAACCTCCAAGCAATGTTGAATAGGAATGGTGAGAGTTGACATTCATGTTTTATGATCTTATAGGGAAATCTTTATTAAGATTTTTCATAGACACCCTTTGTCAGGTTGAGATTTCCTTTTATCTCTGGTTTGTTGAGTGTTTTCATCATGAAAGAATGTTTGGTTTTGTCAAATTTTTTTTTTTTTGTATTTATTGAGATTGTGTGGAATTTTCCCCTTTATTCCACTAACGTGGTGTGTTAAGTCAGTTGATTTACATATATTGGACCAATCTTGAATTTGGGGGATAAATCTCACTTGGTCATGATATACCATCCTTTTTATATGCTGATGGCTTTCATTTGCTTCTATTTTGTTGAGGATTTTATATGTTATTTGTAAAGGATAGTGGTCTATAGTTTTCTTTTTTGCAGTGTCTTTGTCTGGTTTTGGTATCAGGGTGATACTGGCCTCATAGAAAGAGTTAGGAAGTGTTCCCTCCTTTTCTAATTTTGCAAGAGTTTGTGAAGTATCAAGTATTAATTTTTATTTAAACATCTTATAGAATTCACTGGTGAAGCTTTTTGTCCTGGGCTTTTCCTGGTAGAAATTAATTGATTATTAATTCAATGTTTTTATATAGCTCTATTCAGATTTTGCAGTTCTTTTTGAGTCAGTTTGGTCCTTTGTGAAACTCTGGCTTTGTTATGTCTCTTTAGACTCTTTTATTCTAGAACAGTACTCCCACCTTTTTTCCCCAAACATTGATTTTGAAGTATATCAAGTTGATTGTCTTGTAGATTGTCTCCTGTTCTGTATCTGTCTGATTATTTCAAATGGTATAGTAGCAAATGGTATTATTTTACCTGTTACTGGTTCCCTTGTATTTCCTATAACCTGGAAGTTACATCTGGTGGCTTTAGTAGTGTTAGGAGAAACATTTTTCTTGTCAACATTTGATGTTTTAGAAAATTTTCATTTGGGCAATCTAATGGATGAAAATGGTATCTCACTGTTAATTGCTAGGAAGATTGGATATATTCTTAGATTTATTGGCCATTTGAGTTTACTGTTCTGTGAACTTTTGGTTTTTATTCTTCGCGCATTTTGCTACTGTGTTGAACATCTTTGTCTTGTTGGTTTGTAGGCATTTATTATATATTCTGCATAAATGAAGACTGCATCCATATTTTTCATTTAGATCTTTCACTCACATGAAAATTAGTTTTCCAAATGATGTATATTAGGTAAGAATATTATTTACTTAAGCTGATAAACTACTGTCTAGATGTGAAGTTTTGAATAGTCAGGTTTTCATTGATTTGAGATGCCACTTTTATTGTATACTGAATTCCCATAGGTACATGAATCAGTTTCAGGACTTTTCATTATGCTCTGTTGATTTATTTTTGTCTAGTCCTACGTAAATACATTTTAATTACCCAGAGGTATTACATGCTTTGATATCTACAAGTACCTTGTCTATTTAAAACTATCTTGGCTATTCTTGAATATTCACTTTATTTTTAAATTTTAGAATCAGTTTGTCAAATTTTATGAAGTATATTTTACAATTTAGATTGTGATTACCTTGATCTTACAAGATTATTTTTGTGAGAATTTATGTTTTTAACATCCTGTCTTTCATTTATAAGAAGGTTTTTCTATGTTGTTCAATACATTTTTAGAGTTTTCTTCATAAAAATTTTGACCATTTTGAGGTCAGATTTATTCCTATGTATTTCAGAAGGTTGGTTTTTTTCTATTACACTTCTCAGTTGTTTATTGCTGGTATATAGAAAGCTATTATTTTTGGCCTATAAACCATATACCCAATCACTTTTAAAAGTGCTATGAGGGGCTTCCCTGGTGGCTTAGTGGTAAAGAATCTGCCTACCAGTGCAGGAGACACAGGTTTGATCGCTAATCTAGAGATCCCACATGCCACAGAGCAACTAAGTTCATGCGCTGCAACCATTGAGCCTATGCTCAAGAACCTGCGAACCAAAACTGCTGAGTCCACAAGCCACAATTTCTGAAGCCCATGTGCCCTAGGGCCCATGGTCTGCAACAAGAGAAGCCACCACAACGCGAAGCCCACGCACTGCAACTAGAGAGTAGCCCCTGCTCTCTGCAATTAGAGAAAAAGCCCTCACAGCAATGAAGACCCAGCACAGCCATGAATAAATAAATGAATAAAAGTATTTTTTAAGTGCTATGGGCTCTAAATAGTTTGTCATTTCATTTTTAAACCTTCTTCATATGTCTTATTGCATTGGCTTCTACAATTTGTGTATGTTTTAATTTCATCTTAAAACAAGCCAAAGAATGTTCAAACTACTACACAATTGCACTCATCTCACACTCTAGCAAAGTAATGCTCAAAATTCTCCAAACGAGGCTTCAACAGTGCATGAACCAAAAACTTCCAGATGTTCAAGCAGGATTTAGAAAAGCCAGAGGAACCAGAGATCAAATTGCCAACATCTTTGGATCACAGAGAAAACAAAAGAATTCCAGAAAAACATCTACTTCTGCTTTATTGACTACGCCAAAGCCATTTACTGTGCAGATCACGACAAACTGTGGAACATTCTTCAAGAGATGGGAATACCAGACTGCCTTACCTGCCTCCTGAGAAATCTGTATGCAGGTCAAGAAGCAACAGATAGAACTGGACACGGAACAATGAACTGGTTCCAAATTGGAAAAGGAATATGTCAAGGCTGTATATTGTCACACTGCTTATTTACCTCATTATGCAGGGTACATCATGCAAAATGCCGGGCTGGAATAAGCACAAGCTAGAATTAAGATTGCCAGGAGAAATATCAATAACCTCAGATAGCAGATGACACCTCCCTTATGGCAGAAAGTGAAGATGAACTAAAGAGCCTCTTGATGAAAGTGAAAGAGGAGAGTGAAAAAGCTGGCTTAAAACTCAACGTTCAAGAAACGAAGATCATGGCATCTGGTCCCATCACTTCATGGTAAATAGATGGGGAAACAATGGAAACAGTGACAGACTTTATTTTGGGGGGCTCCAAAATCACTGCAGATGGTGACTGCAGCCATGAAATTAAAAGACACTTACTCCTTGGAAGAAAAGCTATGACCAACCTAGACAGCATATTAAAAAGCAGAGACATTACTTTGCCAACAAAGGTCCATCTAGTGAAAGCTATGGTTTTTCCAGTAGTCATGTATGGATGTGAGTGCTGGACTGTGAAGAATGCTGAGCACTGAAGAATTGATGCTTTTGAACTGTGGTCTCGAAGAAGATGTTCGAGAGTCCCTTGGACTGCAAGGAGATCCAACCAGTCAATCCTAAAGGAAATCAGTCTTGAATATTCATTGGAAGGACTGATGCTGAAGGTGAAACTCCAATAATTTGGCCACCTGATGTGAGGAATTGACTCACTGGAGAACAACCTGATGCTGGGAAAGATTGAAGGTGGAAAGAGAAAGGAACAACAGAGGATGAGATGGTTGGATGGCATCACCAACTCAATGGACATGAGTTTGAGCAAGCTCTGGGAGTTGGTGATAGACTTCCAGGGAAGCCTGACATGCTGCAGTCCATGGGATTGCAAAGTGTCAGACAGGACTGATCGACTGAACTGAACAGGAGACAAAGGCCAGTCCCTTGAAGACTGTCATCTGGTCATTGTGGCAATCATTGCTTAGGGCTGACTGGCTTTGCCCTTTCCATGACATACTGTTTGTAGTGTCATATGACAGCTTCTGCTCCTGTTACATGAAGAGAAAAAAAAAAAAAATCTTGCTTCTTACACTAGCTTGGAAAACCTGGTGGCTGACACCAAATGTTTAACATGTGCTTTCATCAAAAGAACCTCTCTGCCTCATACTTTGGGGAAATACCTGGAAAGCACAATGGAATGAGTATTCTTCAGTCAGGCCATGGTCCTGTGAAAGGAGCTAGGTGACCACAGACCTGGATTTTAACATTAGGTCTTTTCCTCATTTTTTATGTGAACTAAGACAAATCACTTGATTTCTCTGTGCCTCAGTTTCGTATCTGCCAAGTGAGGATGAAAATAATATCTACCTCGAAAATTATTTCATTATGATGATTAAAAGATGGTATGTATAAAATGCTTAGCAAAGAATCTAACACTATTCGAGGTTCACAAAAATTATCTGTTAGAATGAATTACTGAATGGAAGTATTGTGAAAAGCCTCAGAGTGAAAGGCTGTCTTACAGTAATACACTGTCTTACTCTGTATCCATTTCTCTCCAGTGACTTGCAAGCAGACACTAAATGATTTGAACCTGATGAAAGTGAAAAAGGAGAGTTGAAAAGTTGGCTTAAAGCTCAACATTCAGAAAACTAAGATCATGGCATCTGGTCCCATCACTTCATGGGAAATAGATGGGGAAACAGTGGAAACAGTGTCAGACTTTATTTTTGGGGGCTCCAAAATCACTGCAGATAGTGACTGCAGCCATGAAATTAAAAGACGCTTACTCCTTGGAAGAAAAGTTATGACCAACCCAGATAGCATATTGAAAAGCAGAGATATTACTTTGCCAACAAAGGTCCGTATAGTCAAGGCTATGGTTTTTCCAGTGGTCATGTATGGTTGCGAAAGTTGGACTGTGAAGAAGACTGAGCGCCGAAGAATTGATGCTTTTGAACTGTGGTGTTGGAGAAGACTCTTGAGAGTCCCTTGGACTGCAAGGAGATCCAACCAGTCCATTCTGAAGGAGATCAGTCCTGGGATTTCTTTGGAAGGAATGATGCTGAAGCTGAAACTCCAATACTTTGGCTACCTCATGCGAAGATCTGATTCATTGGAAAAGTCTCTGATGCTGGGAGGGATTGGGGGCAGGAGGAGAAGGGGACAACAGAGGATGAGATGGCTGGGTGGCATCACCGACTCGACGGACATGAGTTTGAGTGAACTCCGGGAGTTGGTGATAGACAGGGATGCCTGGCGTGCTGCGATTCATGGGGTTGCAAAGAGTCGGACACGACTGAGCGACTGAACTGGACTGAACTGAAAGAGAAACAGGATTCCCCAGAGAGACCTTCAGTAGCACCCTGCTGCTAAAGCAGCCATATCTTCTTCTAGGAAAGAGTGGGCACATGTAATTGGGCATTCATTGCAAAAGCAGTGACTCCGTACACATGAAAAGAAGCTCTAGACTCCTCAACATTGTTCAAGATTAGCTGGACTCGGAGACTGATTTGATCTAACCCCTGAAAATCTCCAGGGTTTTCCTTGTGCTTCAGGGACTTTATTGGCAAAGGGAAGACCACAGTTCCAGGATTGCTGTAGACTACAGACCCCTCCCACATACCCTGAACTATGTTAATCTGTTTACTGCTCTGTACATCAGAGTGCTTTGGTTGTTTAAAGGGGAAACCAGATGGTGTGCCTAATTTGGGCTCTGACATACTCCTACTTTGGCGAAACCATTTCCCTACTCTGTTAAACAGTTTCTTATTTGCTGAAAGAGAATGATGCTGTGACTCATCCCTCTTTCACCAGGGCTTGGTGAGATAGAAAGTTACCCAATTTAAAAACAAGAATGGCAATAATAACAATAGTAGTAGTAATGTCCAGCAAAAATAGCAGTACCATTTAATGAGTATATAGGATTTGTGAAGGAGAACACTGTGAAGTACTGTGCATGCTTTGTCTCATTCTCTTCATAAGAACCCTATGAGATAGTTACTGTTAACTCCTCTATTTGACATATGAGAAAACTGAGGCCCAGGGAGGTTAAATAACTTGCTCAGTAGTATATAACTAGTATTTTGTAGTTTCTGTTGCTATGATAAATGACTGCTTTTTCTATCATATATCCTAATAAGTTATTGTAATAGGAAAGCTGTTGATTTTCATAGGATGATATTTTATACACCCTACTAGAGTTTCATATTGGTTCTAATATTTTGTCAGTTGACTGTCTCAGATTTCTGTATAGCCATATTACTTGTAAACAATAGCAATTCTTTTTTTTTTTGTTTTCTAATCCTTTTTCTCTTATTTATTTTTCTTATCTTACTGCGTTGGTTAGGCATCAGAATGTTGAATAGTAAGTGGTGATAGTGACCATCCTTGTCTTTTTCTCATCTTAATGTTCTGTCAATAAGTAGTTCTAATTAACAATGGTTTATTGAGTAATTAATACCATCTGACACTCTTGTAAGTGCCTTTATATATTTTATATCATGTAAACCTCATACCAATACTATTAGGAGAAGATACTATTATTTTCTCACTTTTGTAATATGAGTAAAATGAAGTTCACAGAGATTAAATAATTTGCACAAGATCACATAGCTTGTATATGATGGAACTAAGACCCAAACCTAACCAATCTGACTCCAAAGCTTGTGCTCATAGCCAATATTACCTCCTGGCAGTTTCCTAAAAATTTGCTGAGGAAGTTCTCTTCTATTCCTTGCTTGCTGTGGGTTTTTATCATGCATTGGGTATTACATTTTGTCAAGAATTTTTTTCTGCCTTTGTTGAGATGACTGTATGATTTGTCTTCTTAATCTGCCATTATAGTGAAATATGTTCATAAATTTGCTAGTATTGAACTCTCCTTACTTTCCTGGGATAAACCCTACTTGGACATGATGTATCATTTTAATAAGGTGCTAGATTTCATTTCCTTTAGGATTTTTATATTTTTATTCATAAGTGAGATAAATTTATAATTTTCTTTTTCTTTCTTTTCCTATCTGTCCAATTTGTGAGAGTGGCTCATCTTTTTCTACACTTTGGAACCATTTATATAAAATGGAAATTGTCTGTAATTTAAAGGTTTGAAAAGGTAAAGCTGCTTATGTTTTCAACTTGTTATATGATTTTTGTCTATTTTTTTCTATTTCTTAAATAAATTTTAGTAATTTGTCTTTTCCTAGAAATTTTCCTATTGAAATATATTGGTTTAGAACAAACACATAGATACAAAGAGCTGAGTAGCTGTTACTAGAGGGGGAAGTTTAGGTCGAGGGTGAAATGGGTATAGAAGATCAACTGTATGGTGACAAACAGAAACTAAGTAGGGTATACAAAGTCAAAATATAGTGTTGTATACATGAAACATATAATATTATAAACCAATACTACCTCAATTAAAAATAATTTTTAATAAGATTTTATGCAATATTCTTTTATTTTTAATATTACCTTGGTTACTTGTGACCCTATTTGGCTTCCTGGTGGTATTCATCTGTGCCTTCTCATTTTTTTTCTTAATTAGTACTTACTGAAGGTTTAACTTTAAAATGTTTTGGTTTTATGAATCAATTCTATTTTATTTGTTTTATATTTCACCATTTTCTGATTTTTATCTTTATCAATCCCTTCTATTTGCCACAAATTTACTTAAGTGTGTTTTTTGTAACTCTTAGATTTGATAGCTTAATTAATTTATTTTCCATTTTTGTTTTCTAATAAGTGAATTTAAGGCCATATGTTTTCCTCTGAATATTGCCTTGACTGCGTCCAACAGACTTTGATGTGTACTGTACTCATCATCATTCAGTTCTAAAGCATTTGTAATATTTTAAATTCCTCTTTTATTTAAGAGTTGTTTAGAAGTGTGTTTGTGGCTTTAATTTATAAATGTATGTTGGTTGGGTCTGTATGATGGGAGTAGGGTATTTGGTTATCTTTTTATTGCCAGTTTCTAATTGTTTTTGAGTCCTGCATGGCCTGACTTTGAACCTGTATTCTCAGTCAATACAAAGAGTAATTGTCCATCCCAGTGTGTGTCTCTGCTTATCTCCCAATCTGGAAGCAGTGTGGTGTTGACTTATTTATTCAGTACAACCTAGGAGTGAGCCTTTGAGAATATGAGAAATGAGACTGTCAATTTCAAAAAGTTAGTTGATCCACTAAGAGAGGGGCAGCTTTTTTCCTAAAGAGCTTCCTCCACAGGGTGGAGAGAGGTATTTAACCTTCCGAGCCCTCTTTGCCAGGCAGTACACAATTAGCATGTTGGCTTATCTAATTCTAGAGGTTTGTAGCTACCCTGAAGAGTCCTGCTTAGTTGGTTATGGGCACATCTCATAGATCATATGAGGGGTAGAAGCTTCTAAGTCCACTCCTGGAGAAAAAAAGCTATCTGTCCATGGAGGCTAGGGCTTCTGGTTAATTTTTTTCTGCTCAACACCACTATCTTCTTGCTTTTCATACCCACTCTATCCATAGCAAAGGGAGTAATTTGTATATTACCTTGTAACCTATGATATTTCTTTGCTTATATTTGTAACTTTGCATAGCTGTCTTGTCTCCCCATTAATATTTTCAGCTTCTTAAGGGCAGAGGCTGCCTCTTACCTAGCTCCACGGTAGTTCCTCAAGTGGTTTGTAAAGACCTAAGCAAAACAAATGCCTCAGTAAATTCATGCTGAAAGAATAAATTAGATGAATGGGTAACAATATTCTTAGCAAAATAAAACAAAACCAAAACAAAATCCATCGTCTTCCTGCTTAACAATCTGTATTGGTGTTTCATCTCCCTTTGTACCTTATGTGTAAGACCACAGTCTCATTGCCTTGTGACACAGTCTGTATATCATCTGTCTGGACAGAGGCCTCCTTCAGAATGCTTTTGTGGTCTCTTCCTCTATGCACTCCTACTGCCAATCCCCCACTGCTGCCTGATGTATACATCCTGAGAATGGTGAGTTTTAATTTGCTTTCCACATGAATAGGGCCATTTCTTTCCAACTGCACCCTCCAGCAGTGTTTCATTTTCACACCCTCATCCATTGTTTTTAATGTCCTTGCTTCCAGATGACCCTTAATTGGGCTCTTTTGTAGATGAAATCGGACTGCCTTTTTCTTTCTCTCTTCTGTGTCATTAATGACAGTGCAGGACAAAGCAGGCTCTGACATGGCATTCTGCTAATCTCTTTGCCAGATATGCGGTGGACTAGATTATCTATTAGCGCTTTCTTTTTCTACGGTCAATTTTCTACCCATTCAAGCCATTACAAAGTGATTTTGCATTATATGGGCACAAGGTAATCCTGAAACAAAAGAACAGGCTGGCTGGGATTCCAGGGGAGTTGCACCAACCCAGAGCTGTCTTGAAATTGATCATCTGTATGGACTGCATGTTCTTCCAATGAGACTCCCATTAAGTACTCTAGGACTTCAAAATGGTGGTGGTCATGTTCCAGGTTGGGATGTGCCTCAAATGGAGACATCTGGCCTTTCTGAGACTGGGCTGCTTTTGCTGCAGAAAAATCTTTGCAATTCTTTCACTGCAGGGAAATCTTTGCAGTTTAGATTGAATTGGGGGCAGGGGTGAGGAGGGAAGGTTTTTTTGTTTTGTTTTGGTTTTTGAGCACAAGAATGTTTTAATCTCATGGTAAAGCCTTTGTGTAAGGCATTACTATGGGCTTCCCCGGTGGCTCAGTGATAAAAGAACCTACCTGCCAGTGCAGGAGACATGGGTTCAATCCCTGGGTCAGGAAGATCCCCTGGAAGAGGAAATGGTTACCCACTCTAGTAGTCTTGCCTGGGAAATCCCATGGACAGAGGAGCCTGGTGGGCTACAGTCCAAGGGGTCACAAAGAGTCAGACACGACTTAGTGACTCAACAACAAATCATTACTATACCTCTTGGATGACTCTTTCAAATGAATCATAGATCTTAGCGCTGGTAAGGACCTTGAGACTATCTGAGGCAGTTCCCATCCTTCTGCTAGGGATGGTACTGTGACCACCATTTTTACAGATGAGGCAGCTGAAGGCCACAGAAAACAGCATTCTGTAGTCCCAGGATCATCAGAAGACATCATACTTGATGCTGCCACTGTTCGTACTGCCTCTACATTGTGATACTGCACCTGTTCGTATTTCCTCTACTTTGTGATATTCTGTCTTCATCACTACTTTGATCTGCTGTTGCTCTCCAGAGAGTCTGACCATGTTGCTGCATGCTGGGCATCTAAGGAGGAGAATCTTCATTCATAGTTCCCATGATTGAGGGTGATCTGACTGACTCCTGTTTGCCTGTAGAGAATTGTTGTATCCTTTAATGCAACGATACTTTCCCTGAGCCTCCAGAGCCACATGCAGTTCTTTCACGTGCAACCTGCCATTTTCCCAACCCTTTGATGTTTCTATTAAAATATTCTTTCTGAGGATACTTCATAGGGTGCATGTAGTCATCAGGTGGCTCTCATGGTTAATGAATGATTGCACATCAGACTCTAGAATCCATGTAAGTAACCCAACCTAATGGGACAATGTGTGTGTCCCTCAGTCACTCAGTCGTGTCCAACTCTGTGGCCCCATAGACTGTAGCTTACCAGGCCCTCTGTCCATGGAATTTTCCTAGTAAGAATACTGGAGTGGGTTGCCATTTCCTCCTCCAGGGGATCTTCCTGACCCAGGAATCGAACCTGTGTCTCTTTGCATTTCCTGTGTTGGTAGGCAGATTCTTAACGACTGCACCACCTGGGAAGATGCTTAATGGGACAGTAAGCTTATACTAATAATATGTAGCTGGATGTTTAAAAGTGTTTGGGGGAATTCTTACATATGCCACTGAGGAAACCAGTTTACTGAGGCTATATTGGTCTTTCAGTTCAGTTCAGTCGCTCAGTCGTATCTGACTGTTTGCGAGCCCAGGAACCACAGCACACCAGGCTTCCCAGTCCATCACCAACTCCCGGAGTCCATCCAAACCCATGTCCATTGAGTCGGTGATGCCATCCAACCATCTCATCCTCTGTCATCCCCTTCTCCTCCTGCCCTCAATCTTTCCCAGCATCAGGGTCTTTTCAAATGAGTCAGCTCTTTGCATCAGGTGGCCAAAGTATTGGAGTTTCAGTTTCAACATCTGCCCTCCAATGAACACCCAGGACTGATCTCCTTTAGGATGGACTGATTGGATCTCCTTGAAGTCCAAGGGACTCTCAAGAGTCTTCTCCAACACCACAGTTCACAAGGCATCAATTCTTCAGCGCTCAGCTTTCTTTATAGTCCAACTCTCACATCCATACCTGACCACTGGAAAAAACCATAGCCTTGACTAGACAGACCTTTGTTGGCAAAGTGCTTTTTAATATGCTGTCTAAGTTGGTCATAACTTCCCTTCCAAGGAGTAAGCATCTTTTAATTTCATGGCTGCAATCACCATCTGCAGTGATTTTGGAGCCCCAAAAAATAAAGTCAACCACTGTTTCCACTGTTTCCCCATCTATTTCCCATGAAGTGATGGGACCAGATGCCATGATCTTAGTTTTCTGAATGTTGAGCTTTAAGCCAACTTTTTCACTCTCCTCTTTCACTTTCATCAAGAGTCTCTTTAATTCTTCACTTTCTGCCATGAGGGTGGTGTCATCTGCATATCTAAAGTTATTGATATTTCTCCTGGCAATCTTGATTCCAGCTTGTGCTTCCTCCAGCCCAGCGTTAACTGATAAAACTGGATTCTAAGCTTTGCTCCACTATGGAATAGTGACTACTTAACCAGATGTGTGCCATTGGACACATTAAGCTTTCTGTTCTTTAATTTCCTTATCTGATAAGATAATAATAGTACATGTCTCATGGGTTTGTTGTAAGGATTAATTCACATAAAGAATCTAGACCCTGTTATACAGAGTGAAGTAAATCAGAAAGAGAAAAACAAATATTATATATGAACACATATATATGGAATCTAGAAAAATGGTACTTGAGGAACCTATTTTGAGTCAGCATCACCAACTCAATGGACATGAGTTTGAGCAAGTTCCGGGAGTTGGTAATAGACAGGGAAGCCTGGTGTGCTGCAGTACATGGGGTCTCAAAGAGTCAGACACGACTGAGCGACTGAACTGAACTGACTGAGGAACCTATTTGCAGGGCAGAAATAGAGACACAGATGTAGAGAATGGATTTGTGGACACAGCAGGCAAAGGGTCTCCCCAAAGGATAGGATGGAATGAGAAAGTATATTCACTATCATGTGTAAAATAGATAGCTTGCCAGAAGATTCTGTTTAACACAGGGAGCCCAGCCTGGCACTCTGTGATGACCTAGAGGGATGGAATAGTGCGGGGGAGGCTCTAGAGGCAGGGGAAAGTGAAAGTAAAGTCACTCAGTCATGTCCGACTCTTTGCGACCCCATGCACTGTAGCCTATCAGGCTCCTCCGTCCATGGGATTTTCCAGGCAAGAGTGCTGGAGTGGATTGCCATTTCCTTCTCCTATATGTATAATTATGACTGATTTGTGCTGATAAATGGCAGAGATCACTACAACATTGTAAAGCAATTGTGTGTGTGCCAAGTTGCTTCAGTCATGTCAAACTCTTTGTGACCCCTATGGACCATTGCCTGCCAGGCTTCTCTGTCCATAGGATTCTCCAAGCAAGAATATAGGAGTGGGTTCCCATGCCTTCCTCCAGGAGATCTTCCCGATCCATGCATCAAACCCATGTCTCTTGTGTCTCCTGCATTGGGAGGTGGGTTCTTTACCACTAGCACCACCTGGGAAACACATAAAGCAATTATCCTCCAATAAAAAATAAAATAATTTAGCCCACATGGTGCCTACCACATTGTAAAGATTTAGTACATTGTTATCATCATCATCATCATCATCACCACAGTCTCCAACTACATTTCAAGATTGTTGTAAGATTAATAATGATATAAACTATATGGCAGTGTTTCTTATCTCTAGTAGTTTCTCAAAAATGGCACCGCTTATGAATATGGTTATTAGAGTGCTGTGACTATACCATGAATCTGTCACATTGCTGGAACATGGCTTATTTGGTCACATAGATGGTTTATCTTGAGCAAATAGTACTGTTCAAATTTTCTACTGCAAATCCACATGTCCCGCTAGAGAGTAGAGTGATAAACACCTGGAATCCTTTAGAAATGGATCACCTTTCTGAGTTTCCCCATTAACCGTCTGTCAGTTTTCTAAAAGCAGTACTAAAATATACTGTCAGAAAATAATTTCTTTTGAGGATAGAATTGTGACAAATGATACTACCAAGGTGGCTAACTAACAGAGACACAATTTTGCAAGGCAGATTTTTGAGATGCGCTCTGATTACTTGGTCTCAACCTTACTTTATTTGCAACATCCACCCATACACCGTACCTCTTAAATAAATTCCCAGCCAAACTTACGTAGTGGACATTGCAAAGGGTTAGAGTCAGAAAGACATTGATTCTCCACCAGGTTCCACCATTTGCTAGCTCTGCAACCTTGGCCAAGTCCCTGAATGTCAGTTTCCTTATCTATAAAAGTGGTATAGAAATAGTTTTGCAACCCCTTAACTAAAAGCCTAGGAGCCAGATAAGTTTCATAATTCACTATTTTCTTTTTATTTTAAAACTACTACTGCAGAACCCAGCAATCAATCACGTCAATATTTCTGCAAGGGAACATGCATATTTATAGAGAGAGCCTCAATGGTTTTGTCACCATATAAGCTTAGTCGGAAAACTTATTAAAAAAAAAAAAAGCTGATTTTCAGAGCTTTCTGGAATTGGGAGTTATTGATCATGGACTGAAGAATTGTACCTGACCTCATAGGATTATTCAAAGGGTTATATGTGAAGTACATTGTGAGTAGCAGAAGTCCTGCTGCTGACCCTAAATTGAGATTCAGACACATCTGTGTGTAAAGATGTCTATTTGCTTGAGATAATCTGCAGAAAAGGAAGGAGCTCTGTGAGGAGGACCGTGGGACACCTCGGGCTGTGGGGTGGAGGAGCCATCCAGTAGGATATGATGGTTCTGGTTCTGTAGGCAGGGGAACAGAGTTGGAAAGTGTGAGGTAGGGTGATGAGGGCTCTGAAGAGGGGGTGTTGTTTCAGGAAGAAGCTGAAGGTCCTCTTCTCCACCGGGCCTCACAGGGTAGATGCAATGTAGCTTCAGGGTCCAGGTGACAAAGTGTGTCACAGAAAAGTGAGGGGGCATTTCTACCATTCTGGGGAGACCCATCAGTGGCTTCAGCCAAAGCTTCCTGAAGGGAGGGTGGCATTGTTCATGGGCCTTTGCGGACTTGCAGCTGTGAGCGCCCAGGAATCCATACCCACCCCCAACCGGGGCCTCCGTGTTCCCACAGCCTGAGGTGCCCTCTAGCACTGGGGCCTGACAGTCTCTCATTAGAAAAGGAATGTCTGTCTGTCATGGTCCAAGCAATTGGGCCAGTGCCTGGCACGTAGTAGGTACCTAAAGAACATTTGTTCAATTCATTTATTTGCAGTTGACCTTTTGTGAGGAGAGAAGGAGTAGAAGAATAACAGGAAAGAACTTGTCTTGAAGATTCTCAGAAATAACTGGGGAAACAGTAAGGAGAACTGAGCAGGTGGAGGACATGCGTCAGTGCCATGTGACTTACTAAAATGTATGTGATCTCGTGTAATTAAGGTCAGGTATGGTTTGGAGAAACTTGAGACCCAATGGTTTATAAAGGTTCAAAATGTCTTCTGGGGTGTCCTGGGTATTAGATAGCTAAGCTTTATGTAGACACCAAGTGGATCTTGGGAAGTTTTTGACTCTTAAGAAGACCTTCAGGTGAGATGAGGATGGAAGGGCTGATTCTGGCAGGTTCTTCCTAAGGTTTAGGTGCTCCATTTGCCCGCGGGAGGTGAGTTTGAAGGAAGGGAAAGCCAACAGTAATAGTTTGGGGAAAAAAAGGACAAAAAGCAAAGATTCTTTGTTGTTCTCCACTGTGCCAAGAAGAAGCAAGTTTTACTTGAGTTATTACTATTACAGCAAATTCATTTGTCACCCGTGTACATGTGGAAATGCAGGTTACATATATCAAGTATACAGCACTTTTTGTGACATACAGTAGATATCCTTTAATGATTTTTATTTTTCTTTTATTTTTAAATTTTATTTTATATTGAAGTATCTGCACATTAACATACATTTTGTTATTCAGTCACTCAGTCGTGTCCAAATCTTGCAGACCCCATGGACTGCAGCATGCCAGGCTTCCCTGTCCTTCACCATCTCTCCAGAGCTTGCTCAAACTCATGTCCCTTGAGTTGGTGATGCCATCCAGCCATCTCATCCTCTGTCATCCCCTTCTCCCCCTGCCTTCAATCTTTCCTAGCATCAGGGTCTTTTCCAATGAGTCGGCTCTGCATCAGGTGGCCAAAATATTGAAACTTCAGCTTCAGCATCAGTCTTTCCAATGAATATTCAGGGTTGATTTCCTTTAGGATTGATTGGTTTGATCTCTTTGCAGTCTCAAGAGTCTTCTCCAATACCATAGTTTGAAAGCATCACTTCTTTGGTGCTCAGCCTTTTTAATATACATTAAGTATCTACATTAACAATGTTCTGGTAGTTTCAGGTATACAGTAAAGTGATTTAGTTATACATATACATGTATCTATTCTTTTTCAAATTCTTATACACACAGCTGTATTTAAAATGGAAAGCAAACAGAGACCTACTGTATAGCATGGAAAACATTGCTCAATATTATGTAACAACCTAAATCGGAAAAGAATTTGCATAATAATTTTTTTTGTATAATGATATTTAAATGGAGACTTTCAGCCTCTGATTTCCTTCCTCCATTTCTGATCTCTGAGTATGAGGTTGTTGAGGGCAGGAATATGCATGTAGTTATATCTTTGTTTCCTTAATGCCTGTCATGCTTCCTGATATATAAAAGGTGTTAATAAAAAAAAAAGACTGCTCATTGCATGAATGAGACACATTGATAATTAAGACATAGATATACAAATTAATGCCACAGAAATAATGAAAAGAAGTGATCTTCGCCCAAACAATCTGACATGAACACTAGTAATTTACTTAGCAAACAGTCTTTTGGTAGGAAATGCAAAAGGTAACTTTATTCCACCCTAGGTCTGGGATTATCACAAAACTAAATTTGGTGGGCTCAAATGACAGAAGTCTTCCTATTTGCTTTTCTTGTGGCTTTTGACATTCCTTTCCCATAAATCCAAATACGGAATAGAAAGTGTATCCAGTCTTTTCCTTCATACGATTTTGTGTATCATAGATGCTGGCTCAGAGTGGGTTGGCTCACATTGCTTGAGTGAGCCTTACCTCATTCTGGTTGATGGCTATTTTTATGAGGTCTCCATGACTTGATGCTTGCCTAAATTAGTTTATTCATTTGTCTGCAAGCTGACTTTTAAGAAGGCTCCACTCTTGTAAGCTTGAGTCATTATTATTCCATAGCCTCTCTCGCTTGTTCCAGGACTAGTTTTTGGTCTCTTTCTCTTTCATCTGATTTATTAGCATGAACCCTTTCTGTTCTCTTTAACCTCTGTTTTAAGTGGCACCTTCCCTCCTTCCTTTGCCACACTCCATACTCTCTAACATCTTAAGTGATGAATTTTATCCTTGTTTACATCCTTCCTTCTTGCCTCTGTTTTTATCACAGCCAATTCTTGGCCTCTTTGATAAACTGTTGCACATAAAACTTCACCTCTGATTTTTCATTCTGGAAGGTGCATTGCCATGCTCTTGACAGTGAGCAAAGGAGGACTTCTCCACCCAGGCGGTATCTATCATTGCCCCATGCTTTACCCACTGCCTGCACCAACTGTTTTCCTTATACAGCATGCCTTTCACTTGGTTCTCCAATACTGCACACTTTTAGATACTTGGCAGAGTGCTAAGCACTGTATAGATAGCAGTGAAAATGGCCTTGCCATTAAGCATCGATCTTATTTATTTAATATCTAAACAGTCACCTCTTTTACCCATGACATGAATAAAGGCAACTTCAAAATAATTTTTATCTTTTTCATTGCAGATATACCCATCCTGATTAATCTTGTGTCAACAATTAATTTGGGTGTCTTGAAATATAACATTCACAAACCTCAAAGTATGCTGGAGAGCTGACTGGCTGGTCCATTCAGATGTGTTCATGAAATATTCACAAGTGCACACACATTTCTATTTCTTCCTGGATTATCTGTCTTTGTGAGCATCCAGAGGGCAGGGACTGGCCTGTTGGCCTTGATTGTGGGGAAAGCTAGCTGAGAGCCGCCTCACTCCACTGCATATAAAATAATGTGTACAAGAGGTTACTGATTCACTGCATTCAATTAATTTTCCCTTCTCTGTGCTATTGAAGAGAAGTAGTGACTGTTAAATGAAATGAAATGAATTGACATAAAACTAATCACAGATTGTAAATAGTTTAGCTCCAATTGTGAAGCAGCTTTTAAACATGGACTGCTTACCCTCTGTGTCTTCCTTAGGGATTTTCATACTCCATCCTGAGCTCAGTCTCTGCAGAAGATATCAGCATCTCCTCTAGGAAGCTTCCTTGGGATCAGCCTCCCTTTCTGTGATGTGGATGGATGGCACCCAGTTATTTTCTAATTGAGCAGAGTAAATGATAAGCTCTGGTGTCTAGCTTGTGGATGGTTCGCATCCAGGGTGGTTTCAAAACACCTAGCCCAGTAGCTGAGTCCTTGAGCCTGTAAGCCTTTCTGTAATTTATTTATTGTTCAATCACTCAGTTGTATCCAACTTTTTGTGAGCCCATGGACTATAGCACACCAGGCTTCCCTGTCCTTCACCATGTCCCAGAGCTTGCTCAGACTTATGTCCATTGAGTCGGTGATGCCATCCAACCATCTCACCCTTTGTCACCCCCTTCTCCTCCTGCCCTCAATCTTTCCTAGCATCAGGGTCTTTTCCAATGAGTCGGCTCTTCGCATCTGGTAGCCAAAGTATTGGAGCTTTAGCTTCAACATCAGTCCTTTCAATGAATATTCAGGATTGATTTCCCTTAAGATGGACTAGTTTGATCTCCTTGCAGTCCAACGGACTCTCAAGAATCTTCTCCAGCACCACAGTTCTAAAGCATCAATTTTTTGTCCATCAGCCTTTCTTTATGGACCCACTCTCACATCCATACATGACTGCTAGAAAAACTATAGCTTTGACTATACAGACATTTGTCAGCAGAGTGATATCTCTGCTTTTTAATATGCTGTCTAGGTTTGTCTAGAGTTTTTCTTCCAAGGAGCAAGTGTCTTAATTTCATGGCTACAGTCACTGCAGTGATTTTGGAGCCCAAGAAAATAGAATCTGTCACTGCTTCCACTTTTTCCCCATCTGTTTGCCATGAAGTGATGGGACCAGATGCCATGATCTTCATTTCTTGAATGTTGAGTTTTGAGCCAGCTTTTTCACTCTCCTCTTTCACTCTCATCAAGAGGCTCTATAGTTCCTCTTTGCTTTCTGTCTTAGAGTGGTATCATCTGCATATCTAAGGTTGTCGATATTTCTCCTGGCAATCTTGATCCCAGGTCGTGATTCATACAGTTCCTAATTTCGCATGATGTACTCTGCATATAAGTTAAATAAGCAGAGTGACAATATTTACCTTTTTGATTCAGAAACTTTGAAACTATGCTGTCACTAACCCAATGAAATGTGTGAGGTTTTATTTTGCTTTGTTTTTGTGCCTTCCTTTTTTGGTATGTTTTGGCACAGTAAATTATTTGAAAACAACTACCCTTTTCCCTAGGTGCTTTGCAAATGACCTATTGGGTAAATGGCCTAGTCCATTTGTCTTGGCTAGTGTAGAAAGAGCTTTGGGCTCAAAAATCATTGAAAATGGGAGAGTATCTACTTAGAGGAAAATGTATTTGCTTATTATTTTTATTTTTCAGTACAAGCAGGTTTTCCAAAAGTTGCATAAAACATCCAGCTTATCTTCAAAGTGCTGAATTATTTGTAAATGTCATTTTTTAAACAAGATAATTTGTGTTTAAAAATGAAGGTGTTATTTAAAAATAACAAATGAAGATGTTATTTTAAAGCAGTGTATTGTAGCCAATCAAAACCCTCAGACCAGAAAATGGCTTTTCAATTTCACCAGTCTGTTTTAATCCAGGTTATCTCAAGGGTCTGTTAAAATACCAGTGAGAATGTGTCCCAACCCCACCATCACCTCCCGCCCTTCTAAATCAGAATGCAGAAAGATGAACAGCAGTAAAGATGGATGTTCTTGAGATGGGAACTAGCCTTGACTCCTAGTATGGTCAAATTGCAATTAACCAGAAAGCTGAGGGTCATCAGCACTGAAATGCATTTTGAATTTCTTTCTGACCAAAAGCCCTGTTTTTGTTTGGAAATTTCTTAGAGTTGATGACAAGTCTTCCTTGCCTGTATAAATGCAGAAATCTCTTTTTGAGATCATGGAGTTCTGATGACTGACAACCCTGAACCCCATCAGAACCAAACTTGGCTGTGGGATGGTCACTTTAGCAGGTTCTTTTTCTCTATCAAAAAAATTCCCTTTTTCATCCTCTCCCCCTAAACCTGCAGCAGTTTCTATATTTTCACCTGTGCAATTCATTTCTAAGTGCAGATATCTAAAGGACACAATCCATGAAATGATTAGGACTGTACTGAGAAGAACTCAATCAGATTTCTTTTACCCAAACCAAGGAAGGAAACAAGCAGCTACCTTAGCTCTTTGGGTCTCTAGGTGCCTAGGAGAGGACATTGAAAGGAAGAATGGAACACAGAAAGGGAAAGAACTTATTTGTTGTTGTTCTGTCACTAGTGATGTGAAGTGAAGTGAAAGTTGCTCAGTCGTCTCTGACTCTTTGCGACCCCATGGACTATATAGTCCACGGAATTCTCCAGGCCAGAATACTGGAGTGGGTTGCCTTTCCGTTCTGCAGGGGATCTTTCCAACCCAGGGATTGAACTCAGGTCTCTTGCATTGCAGGCAGATTCTTTACCAGCTGAGCCACAAGGGAAGCCCAAGAATACTGGAGTGGGTAGCTTATCCCTTCTCCAGCTAATCTTCCCGACCCAAGAATCAAACTGGGGTCTCCTGAATTCAGTGACTGTCACATGCAACTCTTTGCAACCCCATGGACTGCAGTACACCAAGCTTTCCTGTCCTTCGCTATCTCCTGGAGTTTACTCAAACTCATGTACATTGAGTCAGTGATGCCATCCAATCATCTCATCCTCTGCCACTCTCTTCTCCTTTTGCCTTCAATCTTTCCAATGAGTCAGCTCTTCACATCAGGTGGCCAAAGTATTGGAGCTTCAGCCTCAGCGTCAGTCTTTCCGATGAATATTCAGGGTTGATTTCCTTTAGCATTGACTGGTTTGATCTTCTTGCAGTCCAAGGGACTCTGGAAAGTCTTCTCCAGCACCACAATTTGAAAGCATCAATTTTTCGGTGTCCCGCCTTCTTTATGGTCCAACTTTCACATCTGTACATGACTACTGGAAAAACCATAGCTTTGACTAGATGGACATTTGTCAGCAAAGTTATGTCTCTGCTTTTTAATAAGCTGTGTAGGTTTCAAAGAGTCAGACATGATTAAGCATAGACACAACGCAACACAGGTTTGTCATAGCTTTTCTTCCAAGGAGCAAGCGTCTTTTAATTTCATGACTGTGATCACTATCTGCAGTGATTTTGGAGACCCCCAAAATAAAGTCTGTCACTGTTTCCTTTGTTTCCCCATCTATTTGCCATGAAGTGATGAGACTGGATGGCATGATCTTAGTTTTTTGAATGTTGAGTGTTAAGCCAGCTTTTTCACTCCCCTCTTTCACTCTCATCAAGAGTCTCTTTAGTTCCTCTTCACTTTTTACCATTAGAGTGGTATCATCTGCATATCTGAGACTGCTGATATTTTTCCTGGCAATCTTGATTACAGCATATTAAGAATAATTTATAGTTTTGTTTAGGACAGGCCTGTCATGTCCATGGATTATTGTCTTAAACTGTAGAGAGATGACTCGGATGTCAACATGTGTGTGTCGCGTGTGTGGGATGGATTTTTTATAAAAAAAAAAGTGAAATACAGTTTTAAAAAATAGATTTAGTATTTGAGGCTTTTGTTATGGAAATTCTAGATCTTTTAGCATTTACTAAAAATCTCAGGAATTTGAAGACTGTGTGGTATAACTAGAACAGGATACTTTCCCCATCACCCCCCTCCACCAAGGAAAATCCAAATAGAGCCTGGGTGGGGGAAGGTGATAAATCCTCAGCCCCCCACCCCCAATGTAGCTCTGATAAATGTCTCATGATTTCAACTAGAGTTGGGGGGAGAATGATGCTCTGTCTGCCTCCCTCCCTTAAGAAAGAAATGAGGGAGCGTGGGCTTTTGAAATTACAAAAAGCCTGGTTAAGAGTTCTTTCTGGCCTTACATGGATGCTGAAAATTAAAAAGGGTCAAAGACGATCCCAAGATTAGTGAGAAAGAACACCCACCTCCCGTTTACAAAGACACTGCATGTCTTTCAAAAGAGAACCAGCAAATTACCATAGAAATCTGCCCCAACCGATGGTGCTCAAGTAGGAGTCAGAACCTTTGTTAGCAGGGGTTTGTGGGGGCCGGCACCACAGTGAACACAGTTAAGCCTCACTAATTCCCTGAATGGGGAAAAGGCCAATCTCGATTTGTAAGAAACTTGAATTTGAAAATATGTTGAAAGAAATGCCATGTGATTATTTCCACAAACCTGCCTGCGGTCAAACTGCTGGCTGGGGTCTGTGCTCTGAACTGTGGAGCCTCTTAAAGGCCTTGAACAAACAGATAAGGACTGTAATTAGCATACTGGTCATTTGAATGCAAAGTGCAATCGGAGTGGCGCTTAAAACCTGCTTGTTAGCACACTCCACTAGCAGGATGTCACTTTCCTGGGTTTATAGTATTAATTTGCCTAGCAACCTACCCCCTTTCCTTTTTGGCAGTAAACTTGAGCCTGGCAGGTCAGAATTCATTCAATTTTCCATATTAGCTGCGGGAATGAATAAAGAGGGGAGGAAGTGAACCACTCGTAAAAAATCAGCACGAACTTATTTTCAACTTCGATTTTTAACTGACCTTTGAAACTCATCAGTTAATTCATATTTATTATTTACTGGGTAAGGAATGTGTTGTCTTGGTTGATTAAAAGGGGAGAGGGGCAAGGCCTTGCAGATATCCCTTCCCCCCACAAGTGACCAATCAAGTGAACACAGAGAACATTGAATGTAATCAGTTCCTGGATTATAACAAAATAAGGATTGATTATGAGGCTCAACAGGTGGATAACTATCTGGAACAGCAGCACAGTGATATTTGGATCTATTAACCACCTCCAAGATGGCCAGCCAATCCTGCGTGCACATATTAACTTGGTTTTTAAATCCACTCTTGAGACCACTTAATTTGAAGTGTCACTGAGCTGTATTTGGGAAGGGGAAAAAAGGAAAGATGAATACAGCTGAAATTTTACTCAGATATTCAGAGTCTTCATCATTTTGTTCTGCACATGGAAGGAAAGGGCTGTGTTTTTTTTCCAAGTCGAACAAACCATCTGGCAGTTGACATGGGGATTGCTGGAAAAAGCAGTGCAAAGCCTGAGGGAGAATCAAACTTAAATGCCTGCCCTTTGGGAAAGTTCTCCAATTCTACTTCCTGGCCCTGAGAGAGAGATGGCGAGATGTTACCCACTAATTAAGGAGGAAAGTTAATCCTTAAGTAATGAAACCCCAACTATAGTGCTTCCCAAATTTTAGGACACATTTGAATCAGAGGAGAGTAGCGTACGAGTTTTTTTTTAAAACTCCAATACCCAGTTTCATACCATACAATTAAATCAGAATCTCTGGGCATGGGTCAGGCACTGGCGTTTTATACTGATCACCAAGTGATTCCAAGTGCAGCAAATTGGGACCTACTTACTACCCTAAAGCTTTCCCACTTTATAGGCATTTAATTTATATTTAATCTTCTCAGTTACCCTATGAAGGATCCCCATTTCACAAATGAGGAAATTGAGGTTCAGAAAGGCTCAATAAGTTGCCAGAGTCTCAGAGCTGTTAACTAGTGAATCTAGAGTTTGAATATCAGCAGATTAATTTCAGAGTCTGCACATTGAACTTCTATACAATACTGTTTCTCTGGGCTATTTTCCCTGGATCCGGTGACATTCCAACAAATCTGATATGACAACCCCACATCCACTCACTGAAAATCTACTAGGTACCTACTACGTAAATCTCAGTTTTAGGTATAGTGTGTGACTCTAGGTAGATTCAAGGAAATATGGTTAACTCTTGATAATTTGCGGGGCCTTCTGGATAGCCATAGGTTGGTTGTTGCATTATTTATGTTAAAGCTTAATAAGCAAAAGGCTACCAGAGACAAGACTATAGTTGTACAAAGTCAAATGTATTGGACTGTCAAATACAATTGGACAAAGTCGATATGCATTGAGGAAATGCCTTCCAGAGGAACCGTAGGGTACCACTCTTGAAAAGAGGAGGAGGAGGGAACATCTTTTGAAGGATGCTGAGGAGGATCTAAGGAAGCAGGGATGATTTCTGGATTGATTGCAGTTTCTGAGATGGGATCAGGAGAAGAGGGGTTGAGTAAGAATTGGGTACTGTCATGAGGCAAGGGTGGCTTAGTAATTGGTATTCTTAGTAATACAAGAGAATAACAAAGTGGGTCTGAGCCATCACTGGCAAGACAGTATCAATAGTAGTAGTCACTCAAAGAAGATGGAGGTCATTATGGCATTTTACAGGCGCTATGTAACCTTGGGAGAAACTGTTTTCTGTTAACTTTGCAGCTTGTGTTCCTTTGTCTGTTCTCCCAGCCTAGTGAATGGCAGGGCTGTTTTTCCTTAGTCCAAGCTGATTTTTCTCTCTTTCAGTCCCAAGCAAGTTTTGACTCTTGAGATTTTGGCCTTTTTTTCAGAGGGGATGGGCCTGAGGGGGAAAAAAAGTTGACATTCATATCTACCACAAATAGTTTTGCTGCTTTTCACCTGAGTTGGTATATTATCTAATGAGAGAGCGCATGTAAAACTGGCAAATTCTGAAAAAGGTTTGTATTTCAGTTAGTAGTACTGTATCAATGCCAATTTCACAGGTTTTGACAAGGTACTGTGGCTGTGTAAAGTAACATAATACAATGTATCAAAACATTGGGGGAAACTCATTGAAGGATACCTGGGAACCCTCTGTACTATTTCCACAATTTCTCAAAGTTTAAAACAGTTATAGAAAGTGTGTAGCAGAAGAACAGGTTTCTGCTGATCATCTTAGTAAGACATGTTAAGACTTTATTCTCTTCCCCCCAAATAATCCAAAATTGGTTGTATCAACGTCCTGTTGTATGTCACTGAATTGGAATAGGGTACCCAGCAGTGATGTCAGTCAACATTCATGTCTACCAGGTACAGATAACAGTGGGTTATAAACATCAGAACAGTTTGTGCTTCAACAGAGATGTTATTTGAGAAGGATTTGGAAATACACATTAAATATCACCATGTAGGGAAAGAAGGGACTCCCTGGTGGCTCAGCTGGTAAAGAATCCACCTGCAATGCGGGAGACTCGGGTTTGATCCCTGAGTGGGGAACCCACTGGAGTGGGCAATTCTTGTCTGGAAAATTCCGTGGACAGAGGAGCCTGGCGAGCTATAGTCCACGGGGCTGCAAAGAGTCAGACACGACTGAGCGACTAACACACACACACGCACGCAGGGAAAAGAGAGAGAAAGCTATGATAGGCAAAGGGAAGAGCAGGAGGAAAGGCACAGAAGTATGAAAGTCAAGGCATATCAGGGAAACAGATATTGGTTTGGTGAAGCTGACGCTTGGAATATAAGGGAGGACAGGTGGGAGAAGAACCTGGAAAAGATGGGTTGCAACTGGAGTGTAACTGTCTGGGTGTAATTCTCCTCTTTCTGAAATCTAAGACTTTGGATTTTCCTTGGTATACTTACTACACCTCTCTTGTATCCTAGTTACTTGGATTTGTATTTTTTCTCCCCAACTAGATCCCAAGTTCCTTGAGGAGACAGTCCAAGTTTAGTTCAACTGTGTAGTATCTGTAGTACCTAACCGTGTGCCCTGTCCTTAGTAGGTGCTAATAAAATTAGATTTGCATGTAGAATGTGTCACAGAGATGCAGTTGATAGTCCCCCTCATGAACATCTGGAGCCCTAAGATAATGTAGAGAGAGGTGTTGACCTCCAGGTAAATGAAAGCATCAGGAAGAGAAGCACATAACTCATCGTCCTCAAGCTCCCTTTGTGTCTGGCTTTGGTGAGCAGATATGGCCACGCCCTGCCATCTTTGACACATGCCCTCCATTGACCTTTGACGAAGCCCTGATGGTATCTTTTGAAGAGAGGTAATACACCTTGCACATATCAGTTTAATATTCCACTCACACTGCCCTCTGTTCAGCTGCTCTGCATGCTTGCAGAGATAGGCTTCACCCTTCCACCACCTGTTCGTCAGGTCACTGAATTTATAGTAGATAGAATGGTTTAGGTGGGAACTTACCAATGGTAGGTGAGGAGCTCCTCAAGGAGATTTTTGCCCAGGATTGGGCAGATGTACATTGTCTGAGGGGATCTCCACTATGCCTATTGATGATTTTTTTTTCCCTTAACCTCCCAAGAGAAATATTCTACTGCTCACCACTTTGCTACTGCTCACAAGGGAAGGTTGAATGTGGGGACAGGGCCACTTCTGTTCCTGACAACCTCATTATATGGTTATCAAGAGCAGACACTGCCCAGGTTGTCACGACAACCAGCAATGATTCAAAGCTTCCCTGAAAGGTCTGTATCTCTGGCAAATAATCATCCTTTAGCTCTCAGCAGAGGCTGAACTGAGCAGCCAATCACAGGTGAGCTGAGAAAGCATGACATCATAGTCCACATAGTCGAGCCAGTCCACACACACACACACAACAAGATTTGGTTTTCTGTTTCTCCCCTTGGTTCTTTGTCCCCTAGATTTTGTCCTCCACTTTCTCATTCTCTCTTTTCCCCGAGTAAAATGGAAAGAGCAATGAAACCAACTTTTCAGATTCAGTTTACTCTGCGGTTTGACTTAGGTTTGGATGGCAGTGTGGGGAAGGAACGTATAATGTGATCCACTTAGGAACAAAATCAAACAGAGCAACAGCTCAATTAAATCATGTGGTTTGATATGTAGGACCATGGAAGTGGGGCTAATTAAAACCAAGTCAGAGGAGAGGAACTTCCTAATTCTCATATTAATTCATCCACATCCACCTGCATTTAATTGTCTTCTGCTTTTCCTTCACTAACTCCCTGGTGGAGGGGAGGAGGGCAGAGGCTGTGGGCTTCTGAAAGCTTGTAGATTGTACAGGGCAGGTCTTTAACTGATGCTAATTATAGTGAGGTAAGGTGAGGAGAAATACCCCCAAGTCCCAAGGTCCTGCCATACAGGGAGTATATGTAAATGGGGACTCATCAAGTCTATTAAGGAGCCATGTAGCTCTACAACCTGTTAAAACCACTCCTGTTCTATTAGCCATTGGATTTCCCTGGTGGCTCAGTGATAAAGAACTCGCCTGCCAATGCAGGAGACACGGGTTCGATCCCTGGGTTGGGAAGATCCCCTGGAGGAAGGTATGGCAACCCACTCCAGTATTCTTGTTTGGAGAATTCCATGGACAGAACAGCCTATCAGGCTACAGTACATGGGTTCGCAAAAGAGTCAGACACAACTTATTAAAAAGCAATGACAACTCCATACAAGAGTCCAGGGAAATAGGCAGGACAAGTTTCACAATGGAGAAATCTCAAGCTGAGAGAAATTTGTCTTTACCAAGGTATCCTGGCCACAGGTTAGACTAGAATCTGGACCTCTTGATGCCCTGTTGAGAACTCTTAAGACCCACACAAATGGTGTTTTCCTAGCCATGAGCTTCCCGTTTTCCCCAGCCTCTGGTTTTAAGCAGTGTCGGATGAGACCTCTGCTCAACAGGCTACCCAGCATGTTTCCTCCTACAGGACAGCTGGAGCCCCTAATGATTGGAGTGGAAGGCGGGAAAGTTGGGAAGGAGCCCAGTAGGGCCTGACTACAGTGATGGCAATAGGCTAGAATGAACAGGCCCAGATGAAAGAGGAGTGGGCAGAAAGCTCCCAGACAATGCCTTGTGCACTAGCTGCCAAGCTAGGTTCTTTTGTATTCAGAGCAGTAGGTTTTTTGTGTTCCGCACCCCCCCGCCCCCGCCAAGTATAGTTGCTATAGCAAAAACTGTGAAGACCAAGAGCCACAGAGACCCAGAGTTGACCACCAGGAATAATTTCTGGCTTTGGGACTTGAGGCAGGGGTGGAGAGGAAGCCAGAAAATCCAGGCTGCTTTTGTTCAGTGGGTTGTACATTTCTGCCCAGCCTCCAGTGCCTGCCCAGGTATGGCTCAGCTCAGCCTGGAACATCAGAGCCTTTATTGCCAGGCCTGAACCGTTGACCTGGCATTCAGAAACCTTTTAGGATAGTAGGGGTGCTTTTGTTTCTTTTGATTTTTCTTAATCTGAAGTAAGCTATATTTCCCCCTTTTAATGTTTCTTACATACAAAATACTGTGTATTGTAAAAAATGCAGAAGCATATAAAGAAAACACCATTCCCCCACAACACACACACACACACCCATGTGTCTTCCTTCCCACCCTTTTATTTCCCAGAGTTAACTCTATTAGCAGTTTGTTATGTATGTGCTCAGTTGCTTCAGTTGAGTCCAACTCTTTGTGACTCTATGGACTGCAGCCCACCAGGCTCTTCTGTCATGGAATTCTCCAGGCAAGAATACTGGAGTGGGTTTACCATGCCCTCCTCTAGGGGATCTTCCCAACCCAGGGATCGAACCCGCATCTCTTGCATCTTCTGCATTGGCAGGCAGGCATCTCCTGACCCGGGAGTGGATTCTTTACTGCTGAGCCACTGGAGAAGCTTGGTTTGGTGTGTATAATTCCAACTTAAACACATGAACACTCTTTTTTAAACAAAAATAAAATAATAGTACAAGTTCTACAACTTGTTTTTTTACTCAATAATGTGTCAAGGTGTATTTTTACTTCCATACAGAGGTATCAACTTGATTATTTTTTGCTGATATATAATATTCCACAACATGTATATACTGTGATTTCTTTAACAGTTCCCTTAAAGAATCAGTTCAATTCAGTTCAGTTCAGTCGCTCAGTCGTGTCCGACTCTGCAACCCCATGAATTGCAGCACGCCAGGCCTCCTTGTCCATCACCAACTCCTGGAGTTCACCCAAACTCTTGTAAATCGAGTCGGTGATGCCACCCAGCCATCTCATCCTCTGTCGTCTCCTTCTCCTCCTGCCCCCAATCCCTCCCTTTATGTAAAATTTTTTCATTCTCTCATAAGACTCAGCACTGAACATACTTCAACACATTTTGGCATGTTTTTATGAGTATATCTATGGGCAAATTCCTTGAGTTGAAATTGCTTGATCAAGTAGCTTATGCAGTAAAATTTTCCTAAGTATTGCCAACTTCCCCTCCAAAAGGCTGTGCCATATGACACTGCATCAGTGGTATATGAGAGTGAGCAATGTTCCCTTTGGGCTTCCCTGGTGGTTCAGTGGTAAAGAAGCCCCCTGACAATGCAGGAGACCCAGGTTCAATCCCTGAGTTGGGAAGATCCCCTGGAGAAGGAAATGGCAACTCACTCCAGGATTCTTGCCTGGGAAATCCCATGGACAGAGGAGCCTGGTGGACTACATACAGTTTATGGGGTTGTGAAAGAGTCAGACATGACTTAGTGACTAAACAACAACAACAATAATGTTCCCTTTAGTTGGGATTTGGCTGAGACAGTTTGAAGATACTCAGTTTATGTCTGTTGCTACAAGCCCTATCCCAGAGCCTCTCACTTCTCATGCGAGTCAAAGGGCTGGTCGGGTTGGTGGGAACCAAAGGAAAAATACAATTGAAGTTGCCATGTAGGGTGGTAGAAAGAACAGAACTGACAGTGGGAAACCTGGTTTCTAGGACCATCTCTCTGAGGCATTGAACAGAGAGACTGATCTTACTTTCAACCCTTGGATCACCATTCACTCATCTGTGAAATGCACGTCATAATAATTGCCACAGTACACTGTTGTCATTGTTGTAAGGATGCACATGAGGAGATATGAAAATGGTATGTAACCTAGGAGGCAGGATGCACATGCCAAGAGGTTATTATGGTAATGTTGTTGTATCCTTAAATCAATGAGCTTGGGGGAAGGGAGCAGGGGGGAGTGACAGTTGATGAACACATGAAATCTTCTAAGACATTTCAGTTTCCCTGCAAGGTTCCATGCAGTTATCCTATATTCCTGGAGAACAAACCCCAACAGCAGTGAAGACTGCTTTGTGGTATCAAGAATGATACAGAAAAAAAAAAAAAAAAAAGAATGATATTGGTTATCACCCTTTCACCACAAGACTGAAATCTTTCATGTTGATTCTGGCTCCTAAGTCCAGTCCTTTTTCTATGACACCACTATGTTTTAATTCGTCAAGCACCTAATAGGATTTTGGCCCTGTGCTAGTTTCTGTCATCACCAGAGAGAGAAGAAACACATGCATGAAACATTTAAATAACCATGTGTGGTGATGGCATAAATAGCTCTGAGTTATAGCTGAGGAATATGGGAGGATTAGGGTGAAATCAAGTACCTTTTAATTACAGTTTAAATCAATAGCCTAGAAGACCCAAGTTAAATCATTAGCCAGGAAAATCCAGTTATATCTTTTTATTATTTAAATGTGTTCTTATTATTTAAAATAACCCAAAGAAGTGCATTTTACAAATCAGAGATGTAGCATTTAGTAAATGACATTCATTTATATCAGTGATATTTAGATTACTTTTACCATGATGTAAAAACCAAAATCAATGTGATGGGCTCCTCTTTTTTAACCCCAAAGTTAATTAAAAAGATATCTGTGAGATCATTGGAAGCAGAACCATCCTGATTTAAACCTATTAATCAAGGATTTCAGGAGGAGGGTAATGGGAGTTTTTGCATTAGAAGACAATAACCACGCTGAAAACAAAAGGTATTTAAAAATGCCCGATTAAAGAAAATCAAGCTGATATACTCAGATTTTTTTTTTGAAGCCAATATATATTTTAACAAAATCAGTAATACCACACATCATATTAGAAAAAGCATGGGCTTTGTACTCAGATCTATATATAAATGCCAGCTCTGCAAAATTCATGTAATACTCATGTATGCATAAATATATTTTTTAATTAAGAAAAATAAAAAGTAAAATGCAAAGTGATCCTTAAAGTTGAGGAGTATGTGGTTTAATTAGTCTTTGCCTCCTTCTTTCCTGCTCTGTCATAGACTTGAAGGGTCAATGTTATTCTCTTTTCAATTCCCAGTATCATCACAATTTAAAAGGAATTAGTCCATGGGGTGGGAGGTGGGAGGGAGGTTTAAGAGGGGGGGGACATGTGTATACCTATGGCTGATTCATGTTGATGTTTGGCAGAAACCAACCTAACATTGTAAAGCAATTATCCTCCAATTAAAAGTAAAAGGAAGTTGATACCCACCAATAAAATAAAATAAAATGAATTAGTCCAAAGAGTCATCCCAGTCTCCAAGTTCCTCAGACGTTGTCTCTGGTGAGTCTAGGGGCCTGGTGTGTGACTCTTCCTAAAAGGACCCTTGCAGATATATTAGTTCATTCTTGACTTTGAAGCTTCTTTTGTTGACTTCATGCTGAAATAATTGCTGGATGTTACGTAAATGTTGAGAAAATTGGATAAAAGTGCGCTGGGGAGGGTCAGACCCATCTTGACCATTTAAGTATGTGAAGACACACATCTTTATAAAAAGAAGTTTGAAAGTGAAGAGGAAAAATCACCCATAATTCTACTTCTTTAACCCAACTATAATCATTTTATGTTCATCTCTGATTTTGTTTTTTGCTGGCATATTTTGCATCATTATAATTTGAATGTACTTATTATTTTGCACTTTTGGTCATTTTTGATAACAGCTTACTAGCTTATTGCTGGGATTTACTCTAATTTACAAAACCTAGCTAAATTACTCTAATTGACATAATCTAATGTACATAATCTAGAGAAGATAGATTTTGGAGTAACAAAACATGGTATTTGAAGTTAGATTTTAGAAGGCTTCTGACATTGGTAAAATTTTGAACTTTTTCTTAAAGACAAGCAATGCCATGAAGTGTTTCAGTGAAAGGATGGACAGAGACAGCCACATCTTAACGATTGTTAGTATAATCACACACACACACACACACACACACACACGGGATTCCAGTTCTTGGGGTCTCAAAGAGTGCAACACAACTGAAGCGACTTAGCACAGCACAGCACATGTACACCTATATATTTGAAGTGGATTAATAGTTCTCTTTTTGTATAATGATTTTTTTTTAATGTGTGTTTCATGTGTAGAAGGGTGTTTTTCCTATCTAGATTGTCATCTCTTTGCACCCACTACCATATCTGCCTCTCAGGTTACTGTGGATTCAGGAGACTCCCATCAGTGTGACCTGCTTGCCTGACAGGTGGTGTCCCAAATCCAAAGCATTTCCCCCCAGTAAAGAGTGATTGTGTAGCTGCACAGACTTTCTCCCTGAAAATGTACCTGAAATCCCAGTCTTCCTGCGGGGGGCAGTTGAAGAAGCTATACTCAATAACGCCCCTCCTCTCCCACCGTCAGGTGCACCTCTTTCTCTACGGCCCCACCTCTGTCTAGACAACCCTGACAGTGTAGAAGTTTCCATCTCCTTTTCCTTTCCCTCTCCCTGTTCCCTCCCCTTCATTTTTTTTTTTTTTCCCTCCCAGGCGCTTCCTGCCTGGAAACAAAAGATTGGTCCCCAGTAGCCCACTCAGGGTGATTTTAGTTTTCTGCTCCCTCTCTGATTGGCCTCCGCGCGGTGCAGAGCCCGGGTGACGTCATAGCGGAGCAGGGCGAGGGAGCGGTTGCCGAGCAGGGCTCGACCGCGGACAGGCAGCTGTGGGCAGCGGACAGTCTGGGGTCTCGCGCGGGGGGCTCCAGCTTTCCCCTGCCCGGAACGAGTGTGCAGGAGCGGGAGGAGAGCCGGGGGAGGGGGGTGGGGAGCGGGCCGAGCCCGAGCTGCGGCTGCGGCCGCGGGGCTGCAGCGCCCCAGCCCCGCCAGCCAACCCCAGCGCTCAGAGGGAGAGGCAAGGTCTGGACGGGGTGGCTGGACCAGTGGCAGGTAAATCCCACGATGGATGGTACCCGGCTCGCTCTGGGGAAGGGGGTGGCAGCTGGGCTCTGCTTTTAGGCGGCCGGGCCGATTTTCTACCCGCTCGGACCCTCCTCCCACTGTCGCGGAGCCCTGGCCTCGAGTCCCCTACGTTGCCTCCCCCGGAGCCCTGACACCCGGCGCGCACCGTGCACGATCCCGGCTCGAGATCGCGGACAAGTGGGTGTGTCGGGGCCATTCCCGGATGACCAGGGCCCCTTCGCTGGGTCAAGTCCTAGACTCGCTTGCTGGGGCCTGGGCCGCTTGAGGCAAAATCAGCCCCCAGAGCTACGTCAGGGTGTAGGTCTTATACCATCTTCCCGCCTCCCTCCCCAGACACTGGAGCAGCGACAGCAGCGCTCCCCCCCGCCCCCGCCCCCACAAGGGGAGGGGGTGTGGCCGCGGCCCGGCAAGTCCGGGGGAGGAGGAACAGCCAGACAGAAGCACAGAGAAAAAGTGACGATTTTCTTAAATGGATGCCTCTCCCCCTTTCTTTTTCTTCATCCCCCTCCCCTTTTTTGGTGGGGTGGAGGAGGACAATCAGAGCAGACCTCCTTTCTTCTCCTGTGGTGACTAGAATGATGCAATAATGTCCCTAGAAAGCCCAGGGTCCCTCAGTTGGCTTCTGTCTTTGTCTGGGGAGCAGGGTCACCAGGTCCACTGCCCCCGTTCCCAGTCCCCCTCAGCTTGCCGGGCCCTTGCCCTCAGTTTGCGAACTGGCTTTGCCAAGATACCTGCCATACTTTGGGAGGGGGGAACTTGGACCTTTCTGATTCTTGTTCTGGCAGGCTCTCCGTCCCCAGGTGGTGGTGGAGGGGTGGGGTGGGGGAGCTGAGGGAGGGCGGTGCCTGAAGGGAGGGAGCCAGAGGCCCCACTTGTTTTGTTTTGTTTTGTTTTTTGGTCCCACCTTCCAGAATCTAGTGCCAGACTCTGGACTTGAGGGTTCTGGGCTGTGGTCTGTAGAAGCCAAGGAGAGAAGGGTGAGTGGCTTGGCTTTGGGAAGTATGAAGGGGGCGGCTGCAGTGCTATTTTTAAGAACTGGTTTTCAGCAGGGAAGCCTTTAGCCATGTTAGTCTTGCTCCCCCCATGGTTTTGCAGACTCAAATCCAGGCCAACTGTATGGCTGTCTGAGGTGTTGGAACAGAAGGAGGTCCATTCCTGTTGGTGACAACACTGTGGCCCTGTTCTGGGATGACCGAGGTATAAAGGTCAGTGCGGTTTTCACTGGGCCATCTGCAAAGTTATAATTGGGCAGGTCTGCGATTTGGTTCTTGAGGCCTCTCAAGACACCTTTGGGCAAAGGGGCTTAATATGGTAATAGACGATTAACAGGCCCAGGTTTGTATAGAGTCATGTCAGCCTCTGTTTCTTGATACAGATATCATACCCTCCTCCCCCATGAAAGAGGCAAAATAGCCAGAGACTGGGACAACGCGGGTAAAAGCTGACAGCTGCGAGATCTCGAGGGCAGGAGGACCTTGGGATGTCAAGGAGCAGGCCCTCCAAGCCTCCAGGCAGGCAAGTGGGCCTTGTAGGAGAGACCTAACAGAAAAAGGGGGATCGCCTGTGATAGGGGTACAGGCATGGGGCCACAACATCCTAAGGACGTTCCAAGTAGCTGACTAGCTGACCATTCCCACAGGTAGCAGATTTTGAGAGTTGGAGGCGGAAATGGAGTATAGAGCAAGCCAGCTTGCTGAGGTCTTTGAGGGGAGGGGAGCAGACAGATGTGAGGAGAGAGGGAATTGAGGAATAACTGCAGGGCTTGGGAGGTGCTACTCCCATCAGAGACTGTTATTACAAGGTCAGAGGCTGAGCTACTGTGAAGTCAAAGTGGGTAGCCAAGGCAAAAAAAAAACCCAAATCAGGTCTAGAAATCAGATAGAGTAGGTGGGTAAGGTCAGTGGAGTAGGTAGGAATAAAACCACAGAGAGAAAGAAGAAAAAGGCAGCGTTTTCCCAGGAGCCCAAAGGCCCTGATTTCCTTGGTGAACTAGAGGAAATTTTGCTGCTGAGGCACCTGTGGCTTAGCCCAGACTTAGGGGGACAATTTCTGCATAGCTGGGGAATCAGTAGCATTCCTACTCAGGTAAGCTGCCTTCAGGAGCCGGTAGCTTTGGTCGGTCGAGGGAAGAAGTTTGATGATGAGCAGGGTACTCTCTACAACTGGCTCTTCCTCCTGGGTAAGGAGAAGGGAGTGGAGGGCCAGGGCCTCAGAAGGGACTGAGGGAGCTTCTAACCTGGCCTAGACGGTAGGTTGACTGATTGTACATGGGGTGGGCCAGGGCTGGGCCTGGGGCCCCTGCTTGGGGGATGGGGGTATGTATCTGTCCATGCTCAAAAAGAAAGTCCTCCTTCCCAAGGGCCCATGTGCAGGCCAGGGATGGCGAAAACCACTGCCCTAGAAGGTAAGTGAAGCTGCTGAGGCATCTAGAGTTCAGCTTAAGCTCCCCTGTTGTTCCCCCCAACCTCACCACCTGCTGGAGGCCAGGCGGTTGCCTCTACGGGGACCGGGGTTGGAGGGGAGAGGGGCGCGGAACTCGGCTGCCAGCGCGGCACTAGGCACTACTCGGCTTCTCCAGCAGGGGGCGGGCAAGGGCAAGACTTCAGGCACCAGGGACCCGAGTCCTCCATTTCAGGTGTGAAGCCTGAGCCTCCGAACAAGTGACAGGCTGGCATATATTTCAAATCTGCTTTAGGGGTACCAGATGAACCTTCGGGTCTAGCAGCCTGTTTCCACTTCCTCTCAGAATGTGTTGCTTCCTCTCATGCCCCGCTTCCTTGTGAAGGTATTTGCATTTACCTCCATGGACTTCCCTTGTGGCTCAGCTGGTAAAGAATCCGCCTGCAATGCGGGAGACTTGGGTTTGATCCCTGGGTTGGGAAGATCCCCTGAAGAAGGTAATGGCTAACCACCCCTGTATTCTGGGCTGGAGAATTCCATGGACTGTATAGTCCATGGGATTGCAGAGTCACACACGACTGAGGGACTTTTCACTTTCCACGGTGATTACTGGAGTCACTAATATAGCCTAACCCGGAGTTTAATTGGAAATGTTAATCAATGCAATGGATCCGTGTCTGGTTTGCACATTTGGTCAGTTATCTGCAGGTTGGGGCGATCTGCACGGCACCCAGGGGGATGTGAGGAAGGGCAAGATGGCAGAGCCACAGCTGGCTGTGCTGGCAGGAAGCTTAATGAAGGAAGTAGAGCTCGAAGGCTGGAAAGAGAGAAACAGGTTTCTGGTGGGGAATAGAAACCAAGATAAGGCCTGGGTGCCTGATCACTGAAGTGATATAGGACAATCTTGGAGACCACACAGTGGAGATGGAGGCCAGGGTTTTGCCCTGAGGTGGGGAGGGTCCTGGATTTGGAGAAGGAAGGGTTTTTTTGGTAGTTGTTTTGTCTTCTGTCCGTGGCATGTGGCATGGGGGATCTTAATTTCCCGACCAGGGATTGAACTTGTGCCCCTGCACTGGAAGGTGAAGTCATAACCACTAGACCACCAGGAAAGTCCGAAGAAGGAAGTTTTAAAGGGAAAAACAGCTGGAGTGGAACCAACCATGGGAGTCCAAAAGTCAGTGTTCTGGTCTGAGAGTTTCTTCCCCTTCTCTGGGCCTCAAGTTTCCTTGTCTTTCAAATGACCGGGGTGAACTAGGTGGTTCCTAAGATGGTAGTAACATTTTAGGAAGTGGGTCCATTTGTTCTTGGTAATGAAAAAAATTTCACTCAAGGAGAGGCCCTTCCCCTCAATTTACCCCTTTTAAATAATACTTTTGGGCATTCCTCTAATTTAGAGGAAGACAGTACAAAACAAGTCCACAACCACTACACACATTTCATCTCTCTCAGCAGTGTGGCCTTACTTTTATTTAAAATGAATGGGAAGGGGGTCGGATGGGGGGAGATGCCCACGTGTAGAATCTCCCCCTATAACCAAGACCCTGATGGCTCAGATGGTAAAGAACATGCCTGCAATGCAGGAGACTGTGTCTGATCCTGGGTCAGTAAGATCCCCGGGAGAAGGAAATGGCTACTTACTCCAATATTTTTGCCTGAAGAATTCCATGGACAGAGGAGCCTGGTGGGCTACAGTCCATGGGGTTGCAAAGAGCTGGACACAACTGAGCGACTAACACTTTTTACTTTTCACTTCAACCAAGCCCCTAAAACGCGCTATGGGGAATTTCACCCAGATCTTATACCCTGGGGTGGAGACAGATACCCAATAGTCGCTCTGACTCTTGGGGTGAAGGTGAAGGAAGGGCCTGGCTTAGGGTCTGTATCTTTTTCCTTCTGTCTTCCTCCATCCTGCTCTCTCTTTGAGCCAGGTGGACTTTTTGAATTTCTATACTTTTAAGACATTGCCCCTAACAATCAGCACAATTGCGCCCTCTAGTGACCTCAATGGGAATGCCTTTGACAGAGCTCCCCTTATACCCGGGGTGTCAGTGTTTAACCTGCTCTGCAACTACTCCCTGTGGAGAAGGGGTCCAATACTTCCAACAGCCCAGAGAAGAAACTTAGGCGGCTGCAGCTTCCTGCAGGCCCATCTGGGGTTGGGAGTTAAGAGAGGAAGCCATCCCACCCCCAGTGCCCAATTTCCTTCTTTGGGCCTGAAAAAGGTTCTGGAACATTCCCAGATATTTTCAGTGCTGGACCAGGCACCTACCATGGGGAGGGGGCGCTCTGTAGTAGAGAGAGTGGTTGTTCACAGATTCCCTCCCCCACCAAAGAGGTGTCAACCCTAATCCCCCGACAGATGGTGGCAGGAAGATGGCAGCAAGGCTGGGGTGTTGGTAGGCACACGGGGGCTCCACTGATCTCTACCTCTGCCTCCAGTAGGAGGCTGAGCCACAGGTGCACACACAAGCAGTATAAACACACAAGAAGATACACACAATGTGGCATAGACATATGATACACAATATAGATTAGACCCAGGCACCCCACAGCACAGAATAGATGGAATACACATGCAACACAGTACAGGCCCAGGGCACATATATAATATGGTACTGACCTGATATGCATATGCAATACGATATAAACACAACTACACACACACACACACACACACACACACAGAGGACATGGTAGAGGCACACAAATATGAAGTGATACTGGATGCAGTTCAGACATACCTGACCCCATTTGTGCTCACACACAGGACACCTCCACTCCCGACTTCCAACACTAACCTCCAGACGGGTGGGAGGAGTGTGACCACTAGGTGGAGCTCTGTGTCCTACTGTTGCTGTTGCTCCTGCATTGGCTCCAGCTGTGCAGTCAGCTCAAAGCAGGCTGCCCTGGAGTTAACAAGCGGCTGAAGGGAAGTGGAGGTCTGCCTAAGGAAAGCTCTTGATCCGGCACACAAACCTGGAGCTGCTTGGTTAGTACTGGCTGGTGCACTTGCCCCCTGCCCTCCTCCAGGTCCTCTAGTGTGCCTCCCCACTAGGGGATGGGCAGGGGACTTACTGCGGCCCTTCTTTTTGAGCCCTCTCAGGAGCTTTGGCAGCCCTCTCTCCTTCGCCCCCACCCCATGCCCTTGTAGGATGGTCTCATGCAGGGGGGGAGGGGCAGCATACGGCTCAGCAGCGCAGTGGGTTGGATTTGGAAAGACTGCCTGGAGTGTGCATGTGGGACGGGCCCAGGGAATGCTAGGGCCCCCAGGGGACAGACGTGCTTGGGAGGCTTGCCAGCAGCAACTGGCATTCCTGGGGGATGGCTTGGTCTTTTTATTCTAGAAGGGGGGAATTGGGAATGATGGGGCTTTTCCTGGCTCCCCGGGGCTTCAATTTTACTGTCTCTACCTTTAAAATACCCATCCATCCATCCATCCATCCATGTGTTCAGATTAGGACCCTCTGCGTGTGCTAGCTTGGATCTGACCCCGTTGGAAGTTAGCCCATAGGTGCTGCTCTTCTTTGAGGACAAAGACTGTGGAGAAGAGGCGGGCAGGGAAGGAAGGAGAAGGATTGCAGAGCTTGGGGTCCTGTCAAGGAAATATCAGTCTCCTCCTTGAGAGGCTCAAGTGACTGTGAGGAAAGGGAGGGGTTAAACCGACCCTGTCTTCTTTGTGGTTGGGCATGGAAACTTCTTGGGGGAAGCTAGGATAAATTGTGACCTCCTAAAAAGCTCTGGATGTATTCACCCAAAGAAATCTAGAGAAGACTAGGGAAGACATCCCTGTGGCAGAGATTAGAGGAAAGTTCCAAATAGGATTAGAGGCTGAGGCCCTCAGCAGCTCTGAGATGATAGAAAGTTAGGGAACCTCAAAGTGCTCTGCTCACCAACTCAGTGAGGGACATTTTTGAGAAGGAAATGGAAATGATGGTGGAGACTTGGAGGTTAAGGATGAAATAAGCTGAACAGCTGGGTCTTGAGGCAGCTCAGGTATCACCAGAGCCAAACCTGCATTTGCCATCATCTCATGGCTTCCTCCTGTCCACTGGATGATACCATCTCCTGTCAATATGCAAATATTTCACATCTGTCATATTTGACTGAGCGCTCTCAGCACTTACGCAAGCTGCTGAGGGTGGTCCACTCACTAGCAAGTAGATTCAGAGTGGTGAAGTGATAGCCATTCTCAACTTGAAACTCCCAGTTCAGTGCCCTGTCTGGACTCTGATGTACATGGGCTTTTTTATACTTCTTGACTCTGACTCTCTGCCTTCTTAAAGGATTTTCTGTAGTGTGTGTGTGTGTTTGTGTGTGTGATGTTTGGGGGAGATGGAGCAGGAGCAGGTGGGGAAAGAGGTTCCCATTCCCCCACAATGCTTTTCTTGGCAGGTTTCCCCCAAGAGAGAGCAGCTGAGTCCTTGCACCCTGTGACAGCTGCTGTTCCCAGCCCTGAGCCCATCGGAGGTCCTGCAGCAGTGGTGGTGTGAGGTGAGTCATGGATTCCAGGGCAGGAAGTTAGGGATCTCGGAATTCAGGTAAATGCCACCTTTCCACCAGAGCTCCTGCCATCAAAGACCCTACTTTCTGGGGACTTATACCACTGCCCTTGGTTTCCCATCTCTGATATGAAAATGACAGCTTTGACCTACATCCTGGAGTAGAAAAATAAGCTAACAGTCATTGTCAAGTCCTTTGCAAATGTCAAGCGCCATCTAGGAGCTTTAGTATAGAACAGGCACGCATCCCATCAAGCTGTCATTTCCTTTCCTCTTGCTTTCCTGATAGTGAAGTGGCATTTCGGCCACGTGCGACAAATTCACCAATTCTTTCCTGTTATTTCTACCGCCCCATAACCTTCATGTTACCTTCCTATTCAAAGCGTACCCCTATCCTGGCCATCCCAGTTTCGGGGTCTGGAAGGCTTAACTTAAACTTTCCAGAACCTTCCCTCTGTCTTCCCACCCAGCCAGGGGGTGTGTCCTTCCCCAACTCTCCAACAACGCTGAGTCCATAGCATGTAGTGTAGCCCTTGTTGCTCTGCTGCCTTAACTAGGTCTTGCATGGTTTCTAGCATATTCCTCTTGGCAGGTAAACTAGACTGAAGCTCTTCAGGAGTAGTGACCAAATTTCACAGTTCCCTAGTCTCGCTCAAGTGTCTGACAGTTCCCTACCAGCTTTTCCATTTGAGCCTCTCTCTCTTCCTGTCCACTTCTTTCAGATTTCTTGGCTTGCCTCTCTGATCATCTACCTGTGTCTTTTCCTCTCAGGTGGCCATGACAGCTTCTTCCTCTTTCGTCTCCTCCATCTGGCCTTCTGTTGCTATATGCTACAGTCTAGCTATCTGTTTGTATCTTACTGTCCCTCTCTCTGTCTGGTCTTCTGTCTCTTTGTCAGTTGCAGAGATGTCTCTCATATTGCCCAAGGCAAAACCAGACAAGCAAAAGAGAAAAAAAATACCCCATGGGAAAAACAAACAAACTCAAATAAGAAACAAGGAATATGCAGTGCAGTTCTCTTTCACACTGAGCCTGTCCTGGGCCTCCAGGACAAAGGAGAACTGCAACTCAGTGGCAGGTGTTTCTGTGATGCCTTCTCATGGAGAGGGAAGCTCCAGACTTTTGGCCATGAAAGTGAAGGTGTGAAATTACAGCCTTGTCGATACCGATGCATTCAGCTTTCCAGAGATGCCCTGGCAGGGGATCCTCTATAGAGCTGGAGCAACAGAAGGTAACTAGAACTGGCTAAAACAAGAGGCAAGCCCCTGGGTCTCTCCTGGGTGTTCAATGACAGCCACAATAATAACTTACATTTATTGAGTACCTACTGTTGCCAGCATTATGCTAGGCGTTTTTATTTGCATGAGACCGTTTGATCCTACAGTAACTCTGCAAGGTAGGTATTTTTTTTTTCTGATAGTTGCTGTTTTTGTTTCTGATTATAAAAGTGATACGAGCACGAGGTAGGTATTTTTATCATCTCTCTTACCCATGAGAAGATAGAGGTTGAGAGCAGCTAAGGCACGTGCATGTAACTCAACATATATTGTGATTTGGGGCAGGGGAGACACTTCCTGAAGTGTCTCTCAGCATCTTATTTTGGAGCCCTCCACTGTTCACATAGACACATGTGCATGCACACACAAAACATGCACACTCACACACTCTTGTACATTGACGTGATCATATTTACCTCCCTGGCTCACACTCACTGTTCACACCGGACACATTTATAGCAATGATCACCCTTAACCCCTCACCCTCGTACATGGTCATATTTCCAGACACACTATGTACTGGTACATTCCTACTGCCATGCACTGATACATACATTTATTTATTTTATTTTTAATTTAATATATTTGATGCACTGTATTTTAACTTTGTTTTTTTAATTTTTGGCCCACCACATGACATCTTAAGTCTCCGAGCAGGGACCAAACCAGTGCCCCCTGCAGTGGAAGCATAGAGTCCTAACCACTGGGCCGCCAGGGAAGTCCCCATAGTCATATTCACCTTTCCATACTGACACACACCCATGCTCACGTTCTCATACACTCACCCATTGATGTTCCTTCTCACGTTCTTACACTCCCAGTCATACCTACAGACTCACATCCACACAGATGATATAGTCACCCTTAACTCCCAAATTCCTACACAATCACACACACTTTGTGTACGGATACAGGTTGACATTCCTCTGCCTGTTTCTCATGCAGTCCATACACACACTCAATTTCATATACTGTGACACATTTGCACTGTCATCACTTTTCCTCCTTACAGTTACACGTTTACACATCTCATAACTCACCAGGACACAAACATGTGTATACATGCTCATATGTTCACATTTATACATGCTCACACCATAAACACAATCTCACCTATTTAAACTCTTGTTTTTGTACACTCTGGATTGCTTTCTCTTCCACTCATGTACTCAGTGCTGACACAATCACTGTAACTCAGTCACATTTGCATGTAATCACACTTACACATGGCAACACTCATTTTGACAGATTCACAATAGTGCTAAATAGTGACCCACACTCTAATGTACACACCCATGTAAAACTTTCCCTATGTATACACATAGACTGATTTTTACCACATTGACACACTTTCTTACTTCACATGCACACATACATACACATTGTGGCACACTCAGTTGTGTTCATGATCACAACTGTCACCCCCCCCCCATTTGCCATTGTTCTCTTCTCAGCCTCAGCTAAAAGGAAGAGAGTTGCTCTTAGGCAGGTGCCAATGGAACTGGATCTTTCTAGCAGAAAGTAAGGAGATTTATGTCTAGGATTAAAAAGAAGCAACTCAAATCCTAGATCAAGTTTTACATCCTTTTGCCATAGATTCCTTTTGCAGAAATCATCTCTAATGGGCAGAACCTTAGCCAGTCCTTTCCAGAGAGGTTAGAATTTAGATGGTTTGTTTGTCTTTTCCAAGTTTATGGCTTAACTTGCCACTTCATTTCCCTCCCAAGGGGAGATGAAGGTGAGGCGTGCATTTCTTTAAGCACTGTTAGTGGTTTCCTATGCAAATGCAGGTGTCTGCTTTTATGTTTATGATGTGGAATTGCCTGCTGATTAGACACGTGGAAAGGGCAGTCATGCTTCCAAGCAGGTACCTCTCATCCAGCCAGGTCTGCTTTTCCCCTGTTTACTCTGAATCATGGTATTCAAGGAGGAGAAAGAGAAGGTTAATGAGCTAGCTGGATAATAAAATGCATTTCTATTGTGAGTGTGCATGTGCATATATAGACTCCACTGGAATTTCAACAGCTGTTAAAAGTCAAGTCAACAGAGGAAATTTCTCAGTAGGCGGGGGTAAAGACAAGCTGAAGAAACTTCCTTGCACTCCAGACAGACTGTAGATTTCCTTGCAGAGGGTGAGAAAAAAACCCAGGAGTGAACCAGTAGATCAGGAGCCTGGTGCCAGAGCTGTGAGCCACCCTAGTCCACACCAGCACCCTGTAGGAGTCTCCCTAGTCTGTGGCTGCCCCTGCTGGAGTCTCCCTGGAGGAAAAATAGTGCAAAATACGACTGTGCTACCATGTGATGTATTTTCTGGCACACCATAGGGAAGAGCCTGTACTCTGGAATAACAGCTCCCCCCAACCCTGCCATGAACACCCATCATTAGATTGAGAACGTCTTCAATAGTAGAGACCACATCACTTTACCTATTTTGGATTCTCAATGCCTGGCATAATGCCAGACTCAGAGCAGCTGCTTGTGAAACTCAGCTAAGAAACTAAAAGGGATGGGTGGGCAGCAGCATATTGTCAGGACAGATCCAATGCCTCTGTCCCTCCACCCCAGAATTCCAATGGCATTACCAGCTCAGACTGAGAGTCCTCTGTGGACCTTACATAGTGGGGGAAATGCAAAGGGTGAAAGCCCCAGACTCTGCCTTTGATGTAATTTCCTTTGAATGAGAAAGATGAAGTCACCAACTTGAAACTGTAGTCCAGGGCAGCAGTCTTGAAGTTTGGGGTTAGAGGAATTTTTATCATGTCATCCAGTGGTTTTTCAACATCCAAAGGCCTTGAAGGCCCATAAGTGGTTGGAAACAGCAGTCAGGATTAGGGAAGCCACTTCCCAAAGCAGACTGCCTCATAGATGTCTTTCTTAAGCACAGGGAAGATGGTTCATCTTTATAGAAAATTGTGTAACAAAGCACTTTATCACTGGGCATAAGGCAGAGGAAGAAAAGTGAGCCTTTAGACCTTAATGGAAATCTTGTACTTAATTAAGATTTAGCCACCACCTCCTCCAGGAGACAGCTTTAGGGAAATTTCCTGGCAAATATATATTTGATCTATTCTGCCAATGTGCTGAGACTTAACTGAAAGCAAATTATAAAACTGACAGTACTGACTGAAATTTAGGAGGGGAAAAATGCACCTACCTGAATTCACTTCAATACAGTGAGGAGTGCTAAGTAAAGAGACCCACCCCTTGTATTTATATGGTATTTTATACTTCTCAAAATATCTAATAACCTGTTCATTCATTATGATAGAGGTGGTGTTGTTCATTGTTGTTCAGTCACTAAGGCGTGTCTGACTCTGTGACCCCATGAACTGTAGCACACCAGGCTTCCCTGTACTTCACTGTTTCCTGGAGTTTGCTCAAACTCATGTCCTTTGAGTCAGTGATGCCATCCAACCATCTCATCCTCTGTCATCCCCGTTTCCTCTTGCCCTCAGTCTTTCCCAGCATCAGGGTCTTTTCTAGTGAGTCCAGTTTTTGCAAGAAGCATTAGGAGCACCGACTCTGGAATTAGCTACCCCAGCTTCTGAATCCCAATTTGGCTACTTCCTACCATGTAACCTTGTTTGAGTCAACTACCTATGCTCCTCAAGTCTCAGTTTCCTCATCTGTAAAATGGGCATGACACTAATACCATCTACCTCATTGAGTTGTTAGGATGAAATGCAATGTCTTGCTCAACAAATGTTGAGCACAAAGTCAGTGCTCAACAAATGGTAGCTCTTACTATCCTTACCACAACCCTTGGACTGTGGTGCTTTCAAAGGGGCAGAACCCTGAAGTAACAGAGAAACAGTATGGTTCTTTGCTGCCAAAGACCCAATTTTCACAGAACTTGTTGCCTGCTTTTCTTTAAGTTTTTATTTCTCTTAACCACAAGCTGGGTCAATGCTCATTCCCACTTAAGAAGAGTGAAAAAGAAAACCCATGAGCACTTCCTCAATTCCTGTGTCATTTTAGGACATCCTTATCTGGCCACTGTAGTGATGTTTCTTGTTCATTTCGATGTCCCCCCTCATCCTACAACATTTCCCTTGAAATCATGAAGCCTTCAGTAATGTCACCTTCATTTGCTGGTATACCGAAACTTAGGGGAGGAGGAATGAAAAAGACTCCTTATGCTGGTGGAGCCCAAGATCTGGTCTCTAACCACAGGCACACCTCTGACCTTGATTCTAATGCTGAAATGCCTGCATTGTGGGCGCTGGGTCTGCTCATTTCCAAGCTTTGTTCCAAAACATCACAATGGAAGCACAGTTCACCCATCTCAAAGCCCTAAGAGCTTTGTTGTCTATGCAAAAGCTGTGGTAACTGAGAACTCATCATTTCACATAAAACTGTAGTGTGATTGAGGAAGCATAAATAAGAGCATAGACTTTGGAGTCACACAGACATGAGATTGTATAGACTTTTTTCTATTATGGTTTATTACAGAATATTGAATATAGTTCCCTGTGCCATACAATAGGACCTGGTTATTTTTCCATTCTATATATAATAGTTTGCATCTGCTAATCCCAAACTCCCAATCCAACCCTCCCCCACCCCACCCCACCCGCCTTGGCAACCACAAGTCTCCAAAGTCTGTTCTCTGTGTCTCTGAGTCTGTTTCTGCTTCGTAGATAAGTTCATTTTTGTCATATTTTAGATTCCACATATAAGTGATAATCGTATGGTATTTGTCTTTGTATAGTTTCACTCTGTGACCTTGGCAAGTAAGCTGCTGTCTCTGAATGTCAGTTTCATCTGTAAAATGAAAATAATGATACCTCAAGGGGTTATGCAAGTTATGTGAACTGGTTCATGAGTAACTTTTAGCAGAGTGCCTAGGACATAAATCTTAATGAATGGTGGTAATTTTATGGCCCATGAAATCTGTGGCAGTAATTGTAAACATCTTCTGTGGGCAACATACCTTAAATTGCTTTACTCATTTCTCACATGTGGATCATTTGATCCTCACAACCTCTTGGTGAGGTAGTCACCTTTCTTCTGTGAAGAAAAAGATTCAGAGCAATCAAGGGATAAAGCTCATTAGCAGCAGTGCTGGGCTGAGAAGGTTCCAGTCCAGGCTGAATATTTGCATCTTTGCTTCACAGCGTCTTTGAGGTGGTGGTTAGCAAGTACAACCTCTTTGAATTGAGCATAAACCTTGTGCAAAAAAAAAAATGTCTAAATGGTAGCTACAGTTTTTCTGTTCTCTGAACCATGTGGTGTTTCTCTCTGTGTCTCTGTGTTGTGGTGTTTCTCTCTGTGTCTTGTGTGTTGTCCAGCATGTTACAGAAGTGCAACAAATGTGACATCATAAGAGTGTCCTTTGCAGCAAAGCTGAGGGTCGTGGTGATATATGGCTATGGCAGGACCAGTTCCCACCAAAATGAAAATCTTTCTCAAGGCATGTCATGTGGTGTTGTTCATGCTGCTCGAGGAGTACCAAATGTCCAGAGCCTGGAAATAGAAATTCTTGAAATATACTGAAACACATCACTAGACCTCTGGGGCTCCTTGGCTGTTTCTCTTCTGACCTGAAAATGATGAGGCATCAACTTTAGGGAACCCTAGGAAAAGGATGGAAGGACAAAAAGATAAGCGCACTTTTGACCTCTCTGTGACATTTGCCTCATAGCCATACTCATCTTGGAATACTTTTCTCTTGGTTTCCATGATGTCATAGATTCAGTTCCTCCACTTCTTTAACCGTGTTTCTCAAGGATCCCTGGTTCCTCCTCCAGCCCCTAAATATTGGTGTTCCGCTGAGATCTTGCCTTCTGTCATCCTGTGTCTTATTAGGAGATTGCACCTGCTTCCATGCTGATGGTCTCCAAATTAATATTTTCAGCCCACATATCCTGCTCTCCATTGAACCATTCCATAATGCCATATAAACATGTTATGACTGCTACTCTGTCTATATTTATTGTCTTAATTTTGCTGTCTCTGTTGAGAGGAATGTTTCTCAGGTGGCACTAGTGGTAAAGAATTCACCTGCCAATGCAGGAGATGCAAGAGGTGCAGGTTCAATCTCTGGGTTGGGAAGATCCCCTGGAGAAGGAAGTGGTAACCCACTCCAGTATTCTTGCCTGGGAAATTTCATGGACAGAGGAGTCTGGCGAGCTAAAGTCCATGGGGTTGCAAAGAGTCAGACACGACCGGGCAACTGAGCACACACATTGAGAGGAATAGATATAGCTAGAGAGAATTTTTTCCCAATCACATGTGAATTGATGTTCCTTTCAGCTTTTTATTTTTGCTATGTAATAAAGACAAGGTTCTTAGATCTTTGTTTTGCTTCCCACTAGATATTTCTAGTATAATTTTTATTGAGCTATCCGATGTGTCACGGTGTTTGTTCTCTCTTCTTTGTACATAGACTTGTAGAAAAGTTATATATTTGAGGACCATTTGTAGATATTTAGTCTTTGTAGAATGTTTATGTTTGTTGGTAGAGTCTTTATAAAAATTTAGACAATTTTTTTATGAAACTGATAAGGGCTGTCCTATTGGCCAAAACCAGAATAATGTGTTCTTAGAATTCTCTTGGGAATATGATTACTGGTGGCAGTCCAGTGGCTGCTCATTTAAGGGGCCTTCCACATCATCATATTTGTTATCAGCATACCAACTTCATTAGCTTTTTAAATAACCACCATTCTAAGCTAGTTGTTTACTCTCATTTCCTAAAAACAAACTGAAGCACAGTTCTGTCTGGAATCCTGAACAAAAGGTAAAGGCTACACTGGGGATGTAATGAACAGCATGATGACTATAGTTAATGATACTGTGCTGTATGTTTGAAATTTGCTAAGAGAGCGGATCTTAGTGTTTTCAACATACCAAAAAGCAAAACAAAGCAAAAAATAAAACAATGTGAGATGATGGATGTATGAATTAATGTGATTGTGATAACCATTTCCCATTGTATACATATACTAAAGCATTAATCACATTGTACATCCCAAATATATACATTGTAAATTTGTCAGTTATCCTTAAATAAAGCTGGAAGACCCCCTAAAGGCTAAAAAAACCCATATTAGTCCTCCCACACTCCTCCGGGCTTCTTGGGATAGAACTCTATTTGTACCCAGATTTCTATTTAGGGTCCTGAGACCAGTTAATCCCACTACTAGCATCTCTGCCATCTTTGGCCAATGTCCAGAATAGAGCTACTTTTTGAAACCTCTCTTTTCCTGTTTCTATACTGCCCATGCTTCCTCACACATGGCTTTTTATCTAGACAGGCAGAGTCCAAACCCCTAAGAAAGGCATATGAGATCCTTCTTAATTTGGTCTTTACTGGTCTTTTTTTTTTTTTTTTGCATCAAGTTACGTGTAGCTTCTCTCATACTGCATTGTCTGTAATCTTCTCTTGGTCTTAGTACATGTTCCTTGTGCCTGAAATGTTACCTTTGGTTATTTGTCCTTTTAAAATCAACTCAAGTATACTTCCTCTGTGAAGCTTCATTCTTCAGGCTGTTGGGAACCCCTCTCTTGTCCATCAGTAGCTACTTGTTGTCATCTTCACCCTGAGCTGCCATGGCCAACACCCATAAAACTGTTTTCCTCAAGGGCAGAGACTAACTAGTTCATCTCTTGCCCTAGACCATGGTGAGCTCCTACTTATCCTTCAATACCTTGCTCAAGTGTAGTATCCTCAGACACCTGTGGGGAATACTAGCTACCCTTCCTGCACTAACTTTTCAAAGCATCCCCCTCCTTCTGGGCACATATTAAACACTATATAAATGCTGAATGAAGGATTGAATTTATTTATGAAGATTTATTGATTGCCACAAGATTGCAGAACAATCAAGGAATGGAGCCAGAACTAGCCCTTCTTCTTTGGTTGGAGACAATTTTGGGGGGTTTATAAAAAGACCTAACTAAAAATCAACTCCAGAAATTAAAATTAGGGAACAAGATGCAACTTAGTTCTTAAATGGAACATGAAAGGAAGTGGTTTCTTTTCCCACATATTATAGTCTTTTTTTTTTTTTTATTATAGTCTTAATATATTTTCCCTCAAAGAAGTCTGTTCTGCTCATATATGACTTTAGGTCTGGAAAATGCTTTGTGCCACCCGTACTGGTCCCTTCTATATGTTACCAGGATCCTGTGTTCTGGCTTTTGAAAGTCTTATATGTGTTACTTTCTTCCAGAGTTTTAAGATCTGTTTTTACATAGGACCAGAATCTCTTAGTTCAGGAGAAACAGGTCCTTAGAAACATGATCTGGCATAGTTGGAGTATTTGTTTGCTGGGATATACTCCTGAATAATGTATTACACCACCCCAGTACTTCCCATTTCTCAAACCCCAGCAAACTCCTACTCATCCTTCAATATTCTGCTGAAGTGATATATGTCTGATATTCTCTGAGAACATTAGTTACCCTTTCTGCTCTGTCCCTCTAATGCATCCTTTGCCTACCTGGGTTGCATCCCTTTGTATTTCCTATTGCATGTATGTATGTCCACCATCCTTATTTAACTGTGAGCTCTTTGAAGACTGGGACTGGTCTTCATTCATCTCTGTTTGTATGTATCTCCATGTACCTGACACAATACCTGGTAGGTATGAATGCTGGTGGCGTGAAGACGAAAGGCATGAACATCCATATCAAACACTTGCCTTGAATGTGCAGGTATTGGTACTAAAATCGGTACTAATTTCTCACCTAGTAGGAGAGTAGTCAAAAAGTGTCTTTTCTTCCTTCTGAACTCCTCCAGTCCCTCTTTTTTTTTTTTTAACACTCTTCAATTTGCAAAACACATGCCCTTACCTATTCTGTAGTTGTATTGTTATCTGTATATTTAATATACATTTTATATACAATATGCAGCCAGAGATGAAACCCACTATTCAAGCCTATATAATCTCTTTCGGGGCTGGACATTGACTGATGTTTATCTCTTTACTCCCTGCACCTCGCATGGTACCTAGTACATAAGCCTCAATAAATATTTGTTATTGAAATAAATGAATACAAGCACAGATGGGTTGCTTAAGAGGCATGAGTTACTATCTGACCTTCTTACAGGGTAGCAGGTCTCTGTTTTGGTCTTCAGATTCTTTGAAATGAAAGTCAATCAGCAATCCATAATAAGAAGTCATGTACTTGGTTTCTTTTCCTATAAAAAGCAATGTCAGGCTGACATAAGATCTTCCCTTTTCCTCTCTTTATACAGCTGTATAACTCGCTGGTGATTGGCTGACATAATTGTAAGTGCAGGGAATGTATTAGGCTCAATCTTAAAGGAGAAAGAACACTCTGAGATGACCATTGCTTTATACAGAATTGTAATACAGAGTTATATATATTTATTTATTATGAACACTCAGCTTTCCTCCCATTTTCCTGCCACTTTTTTTTTTTTTTTTTGTCATGCTGTATGGCACGTGAGCTCATAGTTCCCCAACCAGGGATTGAACCTATCTCTGCCGTGGAAGTGTGGAATTCTAACCACTGGACTGCCAGGGAAGTCCCTTCCTTCCGCCAGTTTTGGTCAGGATGTGTTCTAGGCCATAGTTCTGGCTCCACAGAAGTCATTGGGAACTACTGACTGAGTCCCTCTGCTGATTCCCACTCCTTGCACTAAATCCTGCTTCTGTTTTATCTGCACTTTTCCTACCAGGATATCATTTCCTTCATTTGAGAGGTAAGGGCTGGGCCCTATGATCTCAGTCTGGGGACTTCCCCAGGCCACAGAAACACTTAGGTATCTGACAGCCTTCTCTTTGTGTGTGCGGATGAGTACTGGGGCATCAAAACTGATCGTGTGCTGCAGGAGGGGTCTGCTCCAGCATGAACCAGTCATGAGCCATATCTTAGAGAACTGGGCAGTGGCAGCCACAACCATGTGGCTGAGTACCCAGCCGCAAGGAGAATGAATCACTTGGTGGATCGGAAGCTCATAAGTGAACTTAGCTGGTACAGGAAAGCCAGCAGGCTTGATTGTGAGGTCATCCTTTAGGCTTTTGGTTTCTAGAGGAATTTCTTTGGGTGGACTGTAATCTTTTCTTAGACCCAGGGCCAGTTTTCTTTAAGACAATAATAATCCCTTTTGGTGGGGGTAGGAGATGGGGAATTCCTACAACTAAGGCTGTGGCCAGCAGTTTATCCCCTACCATTTGTGAAGTGTGATAGATGGAAATTGGGTCTGATCATTTCCCATTCTTCCTTTTTTTAAAGATAATATTTCCTCTTCATTAACTATAGCCCCCCACATGCTATATAGACACATGCTCAGTTCTTTTGTAAACTTTGGTTGAGGGGCAAAAGCTGGAAGAAGAGTTGCTGCATTTTATACCAGTTCAAATTCTTTGACCTCCAGTTCTAGCAAAATGTCTTTTTTGGAGGGGTGGTGGGTAGAATTTGGAGAAGTCAATGGCACCCCACTCCAGTACTCTTGCCTGGAAAATCCCATGGACGGAGGGCCTGGTGGGCTGTAGTCCATGGGGTCACTAAGAGTCAGACACGACTGAGTGACTTCACTTTCACTTTTCACTTTCATTCATTGGAGAAGGAAATGGCAACCCACTCCAGTGTTCTTGCCTGGAGAATCCCAGGGACGGGGGAGCCTCGTGGGCTGCCGTCTATGGGGTCGCACAGAGTCAGACATGACGGAAGCAACGTAGCAGCAGGTGGGTAGAATATGAGCTTTGC